>NC_134832.1:93745872-94420663 GCF_004210375.1 Tachypleus tridentatus | reverse complement strand
CAATATGTAGCTGAAAAGAAATTAGTGCAAAACCTATAAATAGGAATTCTTGAATAATCGGAAACTATACATAAACATCAAACATACATTCTTAGAATTTCCTTGTTACGTATGTATATATGCATGGATTTTGTATCGCATATATTGAAATCACAAATCATAAATATAACCTTTAAAATTCAGCGTCAGTTGCGGTTTAAAAATTAACATGTGTATTTCATTTACTCAACCAAAGTCAGTTCCAGTAAAATGGTTATTACAGAAATCAACAGCGAGAAGTTTTGTAAATTTTTCTCTGTCGATTTTCCCTCCTTTTTTCGATGTGTATGGTTATTAACAATGAACGTTATTTGTCTTGAGAAGCTGTCTCACCTCATTTAAAGTTCTGACCGACCGGGGTTAAAAGAAATACGTCGTTCTGCTTGACGCACTTTTCTGTTGGGGGAGTGAAGTGGAGCTTGATAGTGCAAGCTCGGAAATTTTCCAATCAACACGTACAGTTTCAGTTCCCATGGTCCTCGCTAAACAACGGACAACGAAACTGTACGACCATGAAATTAACAATTACAGTAAAAATCAGGATTTCCAAAGTTACCCTGTAATCGTCGGAATAGATGCTCTTAAAAAGCAAGAAATATCTAAAATAGCCTTAGAAAAAACTCTTGAATTATTAAAGCTTTCACATGGAACGTTTTCCCATCTGAAATAAAAGCGTGACATTTTTAAAGTAAAAACAAAACAAATAAGATAATTTTGTATTATTTTGGAACTCTAATCAAGATGGAAAAATCAAAGATTCATACACATAAATGTTGTGCAATCCCACTATGGGCCGGCTGACAAGCCTTATCTTAGAAACTAATAACACATTAAACATAGCGTGGACTTAAAAGAAGCAAGCTGTAGCTACTTCATCAAGCTCTCGGCTGTATTACAGCATTAGCCGCATGCACAGAGGTCACGAATTTCGTACTAGAAAATTTGTTTAATTTTTTTTACCCATCACTTGAGAAACTTGACTTATTTATGATCATCTTTGACTTAAACTAGTCTTTCAGTGTTTTCATCAGTGGTGATTTTTACGCAACTGGTATTTTTTTGTTTTAGAGCAAAGCCACGTTAGGGTATTTGCTGGGTCCTCCGTGGAGAAGTTAACTGCAGATTTCAGCATTGTAATTCTGTAAACTTACCTTTGTCTCATCGTCAGACACGAGTAACTATGCCAATAACATAACTGCTAAAAAAGAAGTTGTTTCTCGTTCGAATTCCGACTAAAAGGGTGATGAAGGAATGCTGGTTTTATTTCATTTCAACATTTCAGAAATTTCATGTAGAGTTTGAAAGGTTGGTTTTTAGTTACTTAACTTCCACAATCTTATAGTTATAGCTTCTGGAACACAACTGACTTTAACCTGTATAAACTTATAAACATTACCATGATTGAAGGTTCGACAATTTCAGTTTTAAGAGGCTTAACTTTTTCATTTGTGTACTACTGTATACTATGTTAGATCTGAAACATGCCTTAGTTAGTATATGTGTATACTTACACACATATATGTATATAGGGAGAGTCTTGGTCAAAATATTTGAATATTTTGTAGCACATAAGCTCATTATTACTAAGATGGGATATAAATATATTTGGTGCTGTCAAAGTAAGAAACGCACGTTATATTAAACATCTAAATATGTTAATATAGGTTCTATAGCCATCATGAACGATTTATTAGAAAAGCAAACAATTTTATCAGACACCTGTAGAAAGATGAGTAAGTCAGCATTTCACCTATCACAACAAAACTTTATCAAAATATGTATATATATAGTGGCAAAATATAATATCAAATTATTATAAATAGTGTATCTAATCTTATATCAACTCATATTAAATATTCAGTACTTGTTTGGTCATCTTCTAACTTTAAAAACCTCCACAAGGTGATGTAGCATGCTATCTATGAAATTATTGATATAATCCACCATGATTTCATCCCAGCTTCTCACTAAAAAGCCCTGTAACTTAGTTACAGTTCAACCCAACAGTTCTGAATGGAATTGCAATTTGAAGACTTTGCCAATATCCTCCTGATCGAGATAATCCTTTGTAATATTTGCACTGTGGGAAGTGGAAATGCCATTGTGGAACACAAAGTTATTGCTCAACCTTACCTTAGCATATGGCATAAAATATAGTATCCATTTGGTGCCTGCAGCAGGCGGCATTGACTTTTCCCTGGAGGATATGAAGAGCAGTTTTTCACCATGATGAATAGCTGCCCAAACATGTACTGCACCACCTCCTGTTGGAAAAACAGGCTTTCCTCATTTTTCTCCAGGCAAAAAACGAACACGAATCGTATCTTTAATTTTAACAAGTCAAGAATAAGACTCATCTGAAAAGATGACATGTCGCTAGTGTCCTGACTATAAGTTGGCATGTTGTCTTGCCCAAATATTATAGTGACAGCGGTGAATTCTGATTAATATTGGTTTACAGATAACCCTTGTTGCAAAATAATTTTGTTTGGTTAGATTCCTAGTCTCGCTTATTCTGTATACTCTAGAAATAATGTGTTCATGCCATTCTCATTACAAGGTGTTACAAGACTTATTTCAACTTTTACATGTTAATCTGATCAAAACATGGTCATCTCAGGCAACAGTTTTCTGCCGTTTGCCAGTAGACTTACCTGTGACAACGTTTCTTGTAGTCCGATGACGTTTCAGGATTTTGGATACAATAGATTGGAGGCAGTGTACGGTTACTTCATAACATTTCTAAACAGTCAGATAATTCGACACTATAACTTCTGGCACGTGGCGAAGCATGACTCTACACTAGTACAAAGATACTATCGGAACAAAGCATTGACTTGTTTCGAAAATAATTACAGTAAAAGCGCACCTATTAATACAAAACAGTTCAGTGTGTATGTTTTTTCACGAGCAAACACTTAAATCAACTTATACACACCAGAATAGCAACCAGAATAACAGCCTATCATGTAGTTTTGTTTTTAGTCTATTTATAAGAAAAAGTTTGTAATATCCTCTTTAAAAAACATGGTAATTATAAGTTTTCAGTTAGAGTAAAAACAGTATTTTTAAATCACAATATATATATAAGAATAAAAATAAAAGTACTGAGATATATTTTGTTCACATAATTTACTTATTAAACATAAAATATGCATAATTATTACTTTTCTCTAAGATTAAAATTATAGAACAGTCCTCTAAAATTTCATTCATCAGTTTTGCTTACTTTAGTTCAAGAGATGTGATATGTGCAAGAAAATATCAGTACCTCCAGTCTTTATCCAGCAATTAAAAAAATATATTCAATTATTTTATTTATAATGAGATGAATGTAGCGAGGACATTTTAGTGGGCACACTTTTACCAAATTTGATTGTCAACAATTTAAATATGATTTAAAATAATAAAGGACCTGTATTTTGCTATTACTAGTGAATAGCAACTCCAGAACTAAGCATGCAAACTGTAGTATCTAGCGCTGGACTGAGCGCCTGCAACGCAAGTACGTTGTAACCACGGCTAGCAGAACCTCTTTTATCTCTCCCACATCTTCTGATATACAAAATAACCCGAGCGCCATGAACAATAGATCCAATATGCGACTAACTAGCTTTCAGCAATGAACTACTTCATTTTAGTTCTAAATAAATATTTTTCAAAAGTATGCCACGTCAGCGGTAATTGAGAGAGGTGAATGAGTAAAAACAAAATATACCCTCCGTCTCTTCATCAGGTTACTCTAGTTCTCAGAATTCATTTCGCACAGCTCAGAACGACTGTCATCGGATGTCACAGCTGCTTACGGCTCCTTCTTACACGTTCTAATCCTTAAAGACAACACACTTTCCAGTCCCATTTAATCTATTTGATAATATGTGTAATATGAGCAATATGTTGATATGTGTATTACTTCCCTATATCAGTTGTTTCCCTTTAAATATCTAGTTAAACTGTTTTGTGCCTTTGGTTGAACATACAAAAACATGTGGAGTTCATCTTTACACAAAAATAAACTTAAGAGGGAAAAAAGACAAAATTCTGCTTTAGCTCAAACAGTAGGTGTTACCTCATGAGCACAGCAAAAAAGCAACTTGGTTGCAAGGTGAGCAAAACGATTTTAGGTGGAGAGAGGTGCTTCAGTATAAATCATTAAAACTATTTGTAATGTTTATACTAACCGTAAGTGAATCACAGGCGGCACTTTTCTTAGATGATTCGTTTTTTATTCATGAACAAAATAAATAATTTATGTTTTAAATAAGGACTTTCTTTTTTTTTCCAACATACCAACCAGCCATTTAATGTAGGGAAAGTGCCTACAATGTTTGTCGAAAAAAATACATTATTTGATTAAATAACGCATTTGTTAAAAAAGTTATTATTTGGTTAAATGATGCGTTTGTTTGTTTCAGAGCAAAGCAGGATATCGAATCCCGGATTATAATTTTATAAGTTCGAAAATTAACCGCTATTCCACCAGAGGACTTGATTAAAAAAAAGTAGGCATCAAAGAATAATTATAAAAGAATCGAACCAATTATTTATTTATTTTCCATTATCAGTACGATTTCTTTGTCCATTCCTCATTATTTCTAAGTGTTATTTAACGATCGGTTTATGTTTTATTATTCGACGTTTTTTAAATGTAAAATAATTTATTTTAATTTCTATTAAAGGTTTTTGTACTGTCTATATCCTTTATTATTTATTTTACACAACTCCGTCCTCTGTCTCTTACCCTCAGATTAAGAGTCGAGCGCCCAAATCACCTGCCCAAGCCAGGCCAAAATACACTGAAGGGGGCGCTCGACTCTTAATCTGAGGATCGCAAAACTACGCGAGGGCTATCTGCGCTAGCCGTCCCTAATTTTGCAATGTAAGACTAGAGGGAAGGCAACTAGCCATCACCACCTACCGCCAACGCTTGGGCTACTCTTTTTACCAACGAATAGTGAGATTGACCGTAACATTATCACGCCCCCACGGCTGAAATGGCGAGCATATTTGGTGTGGCGGGGATTTGAACCATTAATCCTCGGATTACGTGTAGGATGCCTTAACCACTTGGCCATGCCGGGCCGCTTTGTTTATTTACTGTCTGAATATACCTACTAATTACACGATTAATGTGGTTGAGGGGGGCATATTCTTCTAATGAGGTTCCATGTGCTGAAAATAATAGCATGGTAACTAGATTTTGCGTCTAAAAAGTTAAACGTACCAATTTTGACACTTGGAAAAGTCACAAATAATCAGTTCCCCTCTCCATTGTTGCGTCTGTGAAACAACTGTGAAAGGTTAATTTATACACGAGAACTTTTAACAACTATCACTTATACAATGGACTGTTATTATTGTAATGACTAGAAGGTGTAGAGTCAGGTCAGTAGCCTTGCTCGTGCTGATGTGTATTATTTAGTTAAAAATAAGTATTGAATTAACGTATCACGTGATTATTATAA
The DNA here is from genome assembly GCF_004210375.1 of Tachypleus tridentatus. Classification (NCBI taxonomy): domain Eukaryota; kingdom Metazoa; phylum Arthropoda; class Merostomata; order Xiphosura; family Limulidae; genus Tachypleus; species Tachypleus tridentatus. Next base: position 94,415,159 of record NC_134832.1, on the reverse strand, counting down.
ATTGGTAACATATAAACTTTATCAACTATGAGTATATATTTTTCTCCAGCTACTTGGACGTATCTTATCCTATAAGCTGGTAACATGAGCATAGGCTCGGTAATTTATAGACCAGGTTAACTAATTCCTCAGTTTTAAAGTCTGACACAGTTTAATTTGAGTTTGTCAGGTGACCAAGTTTTCAAATATACAGTGATGTATACCTCAAAACAATCAACCTGGCAACTCCACTTCTTCCCAAGGTCCAAGGTTCAAACCAACAAAATACCACTAAATGTGTTCCACGCTTTCAGCTATGAGCACGTTATAATACTGACAATCGGAGCAATTTCACTTCAGAGTAACGTTTTGCCTCTGAACGGTTGTTTTCTCTCTTCTCAGAAGCTCTAAATTATGGACAGCTGTGCGCGAACTTTGGAGTCTCAGACCAGGCCATGCAGTCCAAGTGTCACTTAAGGTTCAATTTAGAATGAAAAAAAAAAAAGTACTTTATGTCTTCACGTTATGATATATGCCCCCCACTAGCCCCTTAAGTCTACGGATTTACAACGCTAAAAGCATGGGTTCGATTCCCCTCGGTGGGCTCAGCAGATAGCCCGATGTGGCTTTGTTATAAGAAAACAAACACCCACACACGTTATGGTATATTATTCATGACATCACCAGAGAAGTACAAAACATTGATTCAAGAAGACGAAAGTGTTTTGTGTTTTTCTTATAGCAAAGCCACATCGGGCTATCTGCTGAGCCCACCGAGGGGAATCGAACCCCTGATTGTAGCGTTGTAAATCCGTAGACATACCGCTGTACTAGCGGGGGGCAGAAGCGGAGAGAACAGAACATACATTAAATTAAGACTTGCTCTGGTGTTTAGAGCTTGATTTTATGTTGACCTAATTACCTCTTTTAAAAATATACAGATGACACTTAATAAACGTACTAACCAACACTTTACATGACTTAACAGAGGCACACGCCTTAAATTTTGATCTTTGATCATAGTAACTCTACGATTATTGACTGTATTCTTAACAATTTTCATTAAAAGACGGTCGTGTCTGCTATTTTATTCTTTGACCAAACTATTATTTCCAGATGGCGTCTCATAATCTGTGCCCTTAGTTTGATGGCATGATATATCTTCGTCGAGCAGTTATTCTAAAAATAAAGAAACACAGCCTACAGTGAAGGACGATGCGAACAGTTAGACTACAGATCAGTGTGAGCAAATAAGTTAAATTAGTTTTTGTTATGCTGATCTTGTAATTTAGACCAGTTAAGCCTACATAGAATAGACGTCTCGCAGTATGTGTAAAGTCTTAAAGTTGATTAGGTTTTGTTTTATATCAAGCGAATTTAAAAGTGGTAGTTGAAGTGATTTTTGTCAGCATAACAAAACAGGATAGGAACGAAGATTTGACTTAATAGGATCTGACACGACATAGAGAGGGTAAGTCTTATAACAGGCACCGCTGCTGAAAGCTACGACACACGCTATAAAGCTTGCGTGGTTGTCACTCTTGACAGGTCTTATCTTGAGGGTCGCTTGAAAAATGTTGAGGCTAAAGACTGCTTCTGTGCGCGCAGATGATAAAAGTTAGCGATGTTTGGTATGCGATACCTAAAGAAATATTAGCAACTTAATAGTGGAATTATTTATTACCCACATAACCATAGTTTATCTGCAGATGTATATATGATTCAACAAACATATATTTAAACCACGTTTAATTCTATCAACGACCAGAAGGGAAGACGACAAGACAAGCTTAGTTACTCTTTTAGATATAATGCAAGGTTGCAGATGAAACACCTTTCATTACAACTTAATGATATTATGATATGATAGTTATAAGTTTAAAAGCATTAAAACATTAAAATGTGATGCTTTTATATCATCATTCTCTCCATTCCTTCAAAATAAAAGACAAAATAAAAATTTAAAGCTATATCATAAAATCCACATACTTCAAAAACTTTTGAATAGTAAAGAGCAAATATTTTCAGTATGAAAACGAGCAAGATTTTAAAATTTCTTGTGGGTGATTGCAGATAAATAACAACCTTTAATAACCTATATAACCTTTTTAGTTTGAATCATAAATGTACTTCGTCGCTGTCAGTACAATGTAATGCGTTTGTTATGTTGCGTCACCTGTAAAACAAAAGCTTGGGTATATGTTAAACAAGGTATTTATTATTAAATGTATATTTTATTTAACCATTTTAAAAGTGTATAACTTATATGTGGTTTCATCTCCTAAGGTTTGATTAACACAATGCACACATAACTCGAAAAAGTTGCATTTCAGATATACCTTGGATATAGCTGCACATGACATATACATGACTTCCAGTTTGCGGGGTAAACTTGCAATTCAGATATACCTAAGTTTCAGTTACTAGGATATAGTTACATTTCAGATGTACTTGACTTTCACTTACTGGGATAAAGTTGCATCTTCAGATATATTTGGCTTCCAGTTACAGAGATAAAAATTACTTCTCTATATGGAAATCTATATGATTTCCCTCTCGTATATCATTTTAAAATTAGGGAAGACTAGAGTCACAGATAGGCTTTAATAATTTTTTATGCGACTATCCAAAAACAAACAGGCGTAGATAGCCTAGATGCTTTGCGCCATGAAACCCCAAACCCACACGAAAACAAACAGGATATAAGAAGTAGTATAAAACTAACTAAATACAAATTAACGAGGACGTTGTTGATTCGTCGCCAAGACTTATGACGAAATTAGACAAGAAGTGAATAAAATGAAACTTAAGTGTTGTCTTTGAAAAGATATTATTCAAGATTGTTCCCTGCAAAGCGCCTGGTGAAAGGGACAGACAAGTACTGGCAAATAGATCTCATCTGATTAGGAAACAAGCTAATCCACAAGACAGGAGTAGCGCAGTGTTCTGACAAATAGATCTCATCTGATTAGGAAACAAGCTAATCCACAAGACAGAAGTAGCGGAGTGTACTGACAAATAGATCTCATCTGATTAGGAAACAAGTTAATACACAAGACAGGAGTAGCGGAGTGTTCTGACAAATAGATCTCATCTGATTAGGAAACAAGTTAATACACAAGATAGGAGTAGCGGAGTGTTCTGACAAATAGATCTCATCTGATTAGGAAACAAGTTAATACACAAGACAGGAGTAGCGGAGTGTACTGACAAACAGATCTCATCTGATTAGGAAACAAGTTAATACACAAGACAGGAGTAGCGGAGTGTTCTGACAAATAGATCTCATCTGATTAGGAAACAAGTTAATACACAAGATAGGAGTAGCGGAGTGTTCTGACAAATAGATCTCATCTGATTAGGAAACAAGTTAATACACAAGATAGGAGTAGCGGAGTGTTCTGACAAATAGATCTCATCTGATTAGGAAACAAGTTAATACACAAGATAGGAGTAGCGGAGTGTTCTGACAAATAGATCTCATCTGATTAGGAAACAAGTTAATACACAAGATAGGAGTAGCGGAGTGTTCTGACAAATAGATCTCATCTGATTAGGAAACAAGTTAATACACAAGATAGGAGTAGCGGAGTGTTCTGACAAATAGATCTCATCTGATTAGGAAACAAGTTAATACACAAGATAGGAGTAGCGGAGTGTACTGACAAACAGATCTCATCTGATTAGGAAACAAGTTAATACACAAGACAGGAGTAGCGGAGTGTTCTGACAAACAGATCTCATCTGATTAGGAAACAAGTTAATACACAAGATAGGAGTAGCGGAGTGTTCTGACAAATAGATCTCATCTGATTAGGAAACAAGTTAATACACAAGATAGGAGTAGCGGAGTGTTCTGACAAATAGATCTCATCTGATTAGGAAACAAGTTAATACACAAGATAGGAGTAGCGGAGTGTTCTGACAAATAGATCTCATCTGATTAGGAAACAAGTTAATACACAAGACAGGAAGGAGTAGCGGAGTGTACTGACAAACACATCTAGTCTGATTAAGAAACAAGTTCATCCACAAGACAGGAAGGAGTAGCGGAGTGTACAGACAAACACATCTCGTCAGATTAGGAAACAAGTTAATCCATAAGACAGGAGTAGCAGAGTGTATTGACAAACACATCTCGTCAGATTAAGAAACAAGCTAATCCACAAGACAGGAATAGCTTAACTTTATCGCTTAGTGAAAAAAAAAAAAGTTTATTTCTTTTCAAGACAGTTCTTTATTTTCTTTTTGTAGCTAGTGGATAATAATGAACTTGTCACTGAACTTGACATGAGGCCAGAATGTATCCTGAGGCTCAGTTTTCTTTATCTCTTTCTTGGAAGTCTTGAAGCTGTAATGTAATTTCGATGTTGACGATAGGCCAACCGTTCAAACTTTATTTAGTACCAGTAGACGGTGCCATGGACACTTCACTGAAGTTACAGCTTTGTATAACTGTTGTTCACGAAGCACTATCTCATGGTCATGAACTCACTCTTATTCGTTCTTTAAAGGTCAGTTTTAAGCTTCTAAGTGTGAGGTGATTAAGACAGTTGCTCCTGTTTTCCTTCCTACTATTATACGTATATATGTATGCTTTTTCCAACGAGATCGGAACACAATGATACATTTTGAATAAACGGGATGTGGCTTTGGTCAGTGTCATCAATCAGAAATTTGAGAATATTTACAGTATATGAATCAAAACAGTGATTAGTTGTTTAGTACATTCACATTATTAACATACGCCATATCTACAGTTATTAAAAATAACAAACAACCACGAGTACAAAATGCGTAAAATCATTCTAGTAGCATCAATGTAAAAGTGGGCCAAAATACGTTATACTGCTGTACAATTTCGTGTTTAATTAAGTCACATTCATGTAAGAATGCGCAAAGACAAGGCAATATGAGGTAAAAATTCGCTATCATTTTATATTAGACATATATTTTGACAATACTGGTTTCAGATGTAAGAAAGTTTTCATAGAATAAAACTCCTAACAATTACAAACATTCAAAAAAGTGTCTTTACTACCTTTTTTTATTTGGATACGTTAGGTGATTATCATTATTGTTAGATTTTTGTATTTATGTTTCAATAAAAATATCTTTACACCTTGAGTTTGAACAATTCACGGATTTCAAATAACGAAAATTTAAAAACATTGTGATTTGAAACACGGTCACTGAGATCATCATATATAAAAAGTTTCAACACGTGCTAGTTATTCTGATAAAAATAATATATTTCTATAGAGCTTCTCTATTCTCAGACGCCACCTCAATTTTATTTCTCCGCCTTGGCGTAAATTGTAACTAAATCTGAATTATCCTTTTAGCTCTGCATTGCCTGCCTCTTGTATGTTTCCAGAAACTAGGAAAGGAAACCATAAAATAATCGTCTCTATGATATCAGCGAAATTTCTTTCGTCCAATTAAATTGTTTATTTGTTTGTTTTTTAATTTCCCGCAAACCTGCACGAGAGTTATCTGCTCTAGCCTTCCCTAATTTAGCAGTGTAAGACTAGAGGGAAGGCAGCTAGTTATTACCACCCATCGCCAACTCTTGGACTACTCTTACACCAATGAATAGTGGGATTGACTGTAACATTATACTACCCACACTGCTGAAAGGACGACCATGTTTGGGTGTGATGGGGATTCGAACCCGCGCTCCTCGGATTACGAGTCGAGTGTCTTAATTACCCGGCAATACCGAGCCTTCGTCTAATTAGAGACAGTCATTAGTGATAATTTGAAAGGGCCACTAGTGCAACTGTGTATTGTTGTTAACTTTTGGTGAAGACTAATTCGATAATATAGATATTATTTGTTATTGTTCGTATAATTTTTTACAGTTATCTAGTGTAGTTAAACGGTCGTAAATGGCAACTAGAAAATTCTCTTATAATCGTATTAAAACGCAATAAAAGTTAAAATACAAAATTTATCATGTATGCGCTAAAAATAATTACTAAATCAGTTGAAATCCAACTAGTATGTTTGATGTGATTTTGATCAGTAGCTGACACATTTTGTTGCTGATAAAGCTTTACTTTGGCATCAGTTTTATAAATTTACAGGTATTTATTTATATACAAGAGAGTGCACAAACTACAAGTTAGACTGTGGCTACATGATTTGTCATAACGGAGGAATGCCAGATGCGCCTTACAGTACAATATTTAACCAGATAAATAAGTTGTGGGTTTAAGGTTTTTTTTAAATATCATATGAAACCTTTCCTAACTTTTTTCTCTCTGAATGTACTATTCAATCAAGGATCAGGACATGTATTATGTTATATTTTTTAAATGCCCCCCAGTAGCACAGCGGCATGTCTGTGGACTCACACTGCTAGAAACCGGGTTACGGTATTCGTGGTGTGCAGAGCACAGATAGCCTATCGTGTAACTTTGTGCTTAATTCCAGATAATCAATCTACAATTGCATATTCCGTTTATATTCGCTTTGTGAGTGTTTGTTTTCGTGCAAAGCTACACGAGGGCTATCTGCGCTAGCCGTCCCTAATTTAGCAGTGTAAGACTAGAGGGAAGGCAGCTAGCCATCACTACCTACCACCAACTTTTGAGCTACTCTTTTACCAACGAATAGTGGGACTGACCGTCACACTATAACGTCCCCACTCCTGAAAGGGCGAGCATGCTGCGGGGATTCGTATCCGAGATCCTCATATTACGAGTCCAACGCCTCAACCCACCTGGCCATGCTGGACCGCTTTGTGAGTGTCATCAAGTTTATGAAAGACGAGCGTGATTCGACACCTTCGTAAGCTCTTTAGGACTTTTCTCTTGCTATGCAGAATAACACTGTTGTGTGGTGGTGTAGAAGCGAAACATAACGGGTATTGAAACTTAAAATTGTAGGATGAAAATCAGATATATTATAAAGTAAGACAACCACTAAGGGGAAAAACAAGCAAACCCACAGATAGAAAATCACCTGAGTGTTTTTCAAGGATCTATCAATAAATTATAAACCTCTCTGATATTTACACATTTTCAAGATTGTAAAAACACTTTTAAAACATTCAGATACTAATGAACAGAATATCATAAAGATTATAAACATTCATGTGAATGTGTTCATAGCTTCTTTTATTTTTTTATTTGCTTTTATGCTTCAACATGAAAGTTAATAGAGCTGTACAAACGATTAACATGCACTATTGCAGTGGTGTGTCAAATATAGTATTGTAGTGGTGTGTCAACATATATTAATGTAGTGATGTATAAACATGTATTATTGCAGTGGTGTATCAGCATATGTTATTGTAGTAGTTTTTCAACATATACTATTGTAGTGGTGTGTCAACATATGCTATTGTAGTGGTTTTTTAACATGTATTATTGTAGTGGTGTGTCAACATATACTATTGTAGTGGTGTGCCGCTGCAGATACCGAGCATTAACGATACGGATGATGATTTGGGTTCAGTGTAACGAACTAGGTGGTTTTACGGTTGGAATTTGTCATCACAGCTCCTTCCTAGGAAATTTATTCGTATGACGAAATTATTAAACGTTGTAGTGCCAAAGCATTCAACATTTCAAAGAAAGGATAATTGAATGTTCTCCACGAAAGAGAGAATACTTGCACAACAGAGCGCTTAGGATAGCAACTGGCTCCAGTCCAATTCGGAACAACGCCCTCATCTGCAAAGGAAAAAGTATGATTTCGCAGTAGAACTCTCTTATCCAATAAACACAGCTACTTTTTCTGTTGATAATTATAACAAAGGCTAGAAGTTGATGAAGACTTACAAGCTACCATCCTCACCTTGAAATGAACGAAGACGCTGAAACCACAGTTAACCCTGTTCTACTACATTTTACTTCTCGTATGTTTAAACGAAAGATGTGAGGTCGAAGATCTCATACAGTGGAGTATCTAGGATTGTTTTATCAATATCTTAAGATCGACTTCATTATTCTGATTGGTATGATATACAGTGATATGGAATCATGGCCATTAGACTAAAAGCTTCAGACGATGGAAAAAGGACCTGAAACATTTTTCCTTATAAACTACGATAAATAAATGATTGAAAAAAAATAACTTGATATAAGGCACAATGAGGTTGTGATGAAATGAAACATGTAAAGTGTGAGACAGTGAACGTATGTAAGTAGAAATATATGTACATAACTGAAACCATAACGTAGAGCACGCAATAATCAATTTGTTTAATTGTATGGGTCTTACTCCAGACTTTTCTGGAGCAGTCAATTAACACATTCTTTACTCATTATTGGTAGTTGGATAGGTAATAATAGTAGCTTTTATTTGTTATTAATATTCTTTTCGTCTTCTTGTAACTCCCACGAAGAGTCAACTGGTCAAACTTCCTGATCTTGTCTCCCTACATGGGTTTCACAGAAGGACATACACAGAATATAACTTTCTTTTCTTTTTCTTAACGGTTTTACTGTGCTTCATGTCTATCAGAGGTTTTCTATTGATTTCTTATGTTTCGTTTTTGAAATGATATGTCCAGCAACTTATTTTATTGTTGATAGAAGTAAATTAAATATTGTAGAAATGCATTTAACCACAAGTATAAACACAGGTATCAAACTTACCACAGATCATTTTCTTTACAGCTGTCCAGTTAATTGTCAGTTGCAATTGACCCATAATGGTTTTAATCAATATATATAGCTTATTATAACCATGGCACGTATCCATAACTAAGAAGCTTTTAAGAGCCGTCGTCATTCATAACGTTAGACATTTGAAAACGTTTGGTCGATTATCCAAACATGATGCATTACCAGCTGAAAGCTCATATTGAATAGCAGATGTAAAATCACCAAACGTTACTTTGATAAAAATGATAAATAATACTACCTCAGCTTACTCTGTGCTTCATCTACAGTCGTACGTAATCGCAACAACAAAATTCAAGGTTAGTAAACATGTTCTAAGTACCAAAGAAGCACACGACAATAAAATATGAAACTGATATTTGTATATACAATGTTGAAATTGAACATAGTTAGAGCTGTTTATATAAGACCTTACGATGTAGTAATATGTCAATCACAATATATTTTACATCCAGTACTGATAGATATTGCACGAACAAAATGAAGCTATCTAATAAACTAAGAATGTATTAAAGTCATGTTATTAACTGAAGCTACTTAACAATAAGTACTTAGTGTATGCTTTAGGGTATCACAGAAAGTGTTGCTATCGCAAGTTTGAGTTTAACAGTGGATTTTATACGATTGGTGTCGTTTTGAATTAAGCACAAAGCTACACAATGGGCTATCTATGCTCTGCCCACCGCGGGTATCGAAACCCGGTTTTTAGCGACATCGGGCTATCTACTGAGTCTATCGAGGGCAAACGCAAACTAACATGGCAGGGGTTTAGTTTAGAGAGAGAGAAATCGTAAGAATTCTCTCTCCAACTGGGGTGTTCAGGAACGTTGTGGTTCCTCTTCGTCCCCTTTCGTGAAAGGTTATTAGTTTTAGTTTTATTTATTAAATAATTGTGACTCTTTTTTCTGGGTGAAGGAGGTCATTCTTAATGTTATCCTAGACCGAGGCAAAGGCAGCACCGGAGAGAACGGCCAGGTCCCGTCCCGAAAGGCAGAAGTCAAAGTAAATACGAACACGAATTCAAATTCTATCGAGGGGAATCGAACCCTTGATTTTATCTTGTAAATCCGTGGACATACCGCTGTACTAGCGGGGGGGTGATGTTATACGATAAAACTATCAGTTATGCCGTGCCTAAGAACACGTAATATTGTCTCGCGATTAACCCATAGTAAATAAACATTTATGAAGTTGAAATTGAATTAACACGACTTTGGTAAATGCGGCTATCACATCGAGCAATTATTAGCCTAAGGTATCTTTATGTAGTTAAATATCTCCACTAACTTATAATACAATCACAGTCAAATAGATTTACAAAATGTTAAACTTGTCACGTACTAAGAAGTTGAGAAAATGTTTATTTTCAACCATCAAAACAGCACAATCGTGCGCTTGTTGTAGCTGTATAAGTAACACCACTGTTGTAAGTTCCTTATTTTTAGAACCTGGTAATGATGAGTAGAGTACATCATCGCTCGTCCTTGACCACAGATGTCATGAGCTACATGAAAGTGTCAAATATTTTGCAAGTAATAATTTACTTCGAAACATAAATATGTATCATAAATCTCACACGTGACGCAAAAAGAATAACTGTACATATACTAACCTTAGAGTGTGAAACAGGCCTTTACTTAAGGACGTGCGTGACGCTCTGGTTCTCGCAAAACAGTTTGGTTTGGTTTGAATTTCGCGCAAAGCTATACAAGGGCTATCTGCATTATCCGTCCCTTATGTAGCAGTATAAGACTAGAGAGAAGGTAGCTATTCATCAACACCCACCGCCAACTCTTGGGCTACTCTTTTACCAACGAATAGTGGGATTGACCGTCACATTATAAAGCCTCCACGGCTGAAATGGCGAGCGTGTTTGGTGTGACGCAAAACAAACATAAGAATCACTTGCTGTAGCTACCCATAATTCAAAACTAGTTAATATCACCCACCGCCAATTCTTGGACCACCCTAATAAAATAATAGGATTTGACTGTCATCATTATGACGCACCCATGGTTCCAGTGAGAGGAATGTGATCTATTTATTTATTTTTGCGGTAACGAGACACAAATAATTGATTTTCTAATTCACAATCCGGCACTCTAAACATTGGACCACACCTGGCCCTGCTTGGTGAATATACTCATTGTAAACAATACATACATATATTCGTACACGCACGCACACACACACACACACACACACACACACACACACATATATATATATATATATATCCTAAATCTATCTGGCCGTCATACACTTTAACAAGTTATTACGTCATCAATTTACTTATTTGAACGTCGGTTTGATAAGTGCATTAAACTTAAAGCCTGAGTGAAATAGGATGTTACGTAACTAGATGGTTGGATGGATGAGACAATGTTAATTGGTTGTTCGTATAAAAAACTACATTGTCTCAAATTTTTACAATGATGTCTATAATTCTAGGGCATTAATATAAATATGACATCATGTAGAGTAAAATAAATCGCCTTTGATGATGATTAGTTAAGTCGTCAACGTTTTCTGACATCAGCAGATTTGATGACCTTGATACACTGAAATTATCTTCAAACATTAGTAAACGGTGAGCATTAGGAGATCGAGTGCCCAGTTTTTTTGTCAAACTAAGGGATTAAAAGGTTGTATGTCTATGAGACGAGATCCAAAGTCATTCTTTCAGACGAAGTCTTGAAGCAGCAATTTCTTGTTAGTTTAATCTCAATATAATGCTTGAATCATCGTATAGTCGGCTTTTCTGTCTATATTTTCCCATAAGATACGTCGAGAGAGAAACGTCTGTTTTAACTTTTTGCTAAGCGTCCAATTAACGTTAACTGTTAACTGCAGGAGCTCAAGTTCACTGTTCTGAAAAATTGTGAGTGTACAGGATATGTTAAAAAGTGTCAGATTGATGTTTTTGGTTACTTAACTAAGAGTTGCTAGATGAAATGTCCAAATCCATCTTGGTAAATTTCTATTCGCAAAGTGCTAGCATCTCGTAAATTTCGTTGTTTCTCAATTATTTCTGTTCGTTCGTTATACAAGATTGTTCGTTAACTGTTGGTTGAAATTGCGTCTACTTTGATGCTTTATTGGTATGTTATATACAACGTAAACTTTTTCTCACAATAGATTATGTCATTACCATTTGTTTCACAAATTGTTTCAAAAACTGCCAGTCATAAAAAAAAATATTGAGTCCATCAATTGGCATATGGTGATTACTACACGAATTAGCCAGTTAATAATCAGTGTTTATGATGATCTTTCTTTTAGGGGTTTATTTTCAATTGCATCACGATAAACTAAATGAATAAACTAAGATCATCACATAATGTTTTATGTTGTTGATTTGAAAAGGCGAACATAAATTATAGTAATTAAATATACTCCAAGTTTATTTCAGTTGTGGCTATCAAACAAATTAGCACGAGCTAGATGTACAAGGAGTCATTTTCTGTGTGGCCGAATAAAAACGTCTCTGGTACTGTAATGTTTAGTGTATATAATAAATGTGGGTGATAAGTTAAAAGAGTGGTATGATTGCTTATGGTGTTTACATGTGTACAAAGGCGCCGGAAGTACTTTGGGATGAGGGGGGTGCAAATATGTGAAAGGGGCTTAATCACCAAACAAAAATCCAGAACTTTGATCTATACCCCGCGAACATTAAGGCGCTGGCCTCTGCGTAGTGGGGTCAGTGGACCCCCGTATACTCTAGCGTTTTTTTTACTACTTTTCTAATAAGTATTACCCCTAAATGTTCCCTACTTTTCATTATTAAAAACTGTAAGGTCTAGCTGAATTCAGTCACAATTCTGCTTACTTTCATTGAAAACTTTCTATGTAGCAAAAACAAAAACAAAATCCCTGCAGAGAAGGAAAAACTGCTTGGCCCAAAGAGCTAAGATAAGTCATGTAATAATATGAAGCTAACTTTGAAAAGAGTTTTGAAATGCCTTCTGTCTTGAAGGTAAATACAAACGTCTAATAATTAAATGTAATTTCCTGCATTACTCTTTTCCTAATCATCGTACTTATTTATTTATTTGGAATATTATTTAGAAACAAAGGTTTATATCTTTACTACATTTACAGAACATAAAAATGAAAGATAATATCCAACATGCCTACAAATATAAATTGGGCACAAAATAACGATACCAGTTTCATATATATGTATCACAAGTTCCATCTAAATTAGTCTAAATATGGAGGGATGGCAAATCCAAAACCCTATTTCTTCGAAATAGTTTTATAATTGACTACTAATAGAATAAGTTCTCTGAAGATTGTACTAAAAGTGACATTGCTAAGTTATGAATATTCACATTTTTTTTCACGTATTGCAAGGTAAATTAGCAAGTTTTGTTGATCCTGTCGCAATTAATTTCCTGTTTGAATAGCATGGGGGAAAAAACTACTGATAGGGATTTACTTCAATATCCACCACAAATTAGTTCTCCAATTCGTGACAGATAGCTACGGTTCCGCACGCCTATAAGTAAACAGAAGATCTGAATGTTCATCCCCTTGTAGCTAAATCCATATTCTTGTTTGTGATTGGAGGAGCTTCTGTCTGTTTATATTTGTGTTTTTCTGTTTCCTTCCCATTACTTCTGTACTTTTCTGTCTTTTTTTTTAATCCTTCTTCCTTTACCCTGTTCGCTTCTTTTTTTTCTTACCCCTTTTTCGATAGAGGGCGATTCTGGAGGGGGCCAAAAGCCAATGGGTCTCACTGAAATTTTAAGGAAGCAGTTGACTCCACTTCCGGCGCCCTTGCATATTTACGATAAAACTCTCAATCACGTATTACATTGAAATGTCTAAATTTTCAGTGAGCCGAAATATTCTTCAAAATCTCAAACTTTTTACATTCCTGGGATAGTTTGTGACTTTATTTTGAAGTGAGAGTAAAATTTGGCAGATAGAATCAATAAATAATTGAAGTATATTAACATTATCATATATATATGCATCTGTCTGGTGTATCAGTTACACACAGCCTGTTGTACTTAAAATTTGAACTACATGAAGTATTCTTGCGGACATCTTGTTATCAACAGCTTTATTCTGTATAAGTTATTAGCTCATATATTTATATAAACATTATACGAAATCAAACGAAAAATCGCAGGAAACTCAAGACCCAGATAATTCTGATGCTAAAACAAGTCCTGCTTTCTTATAATTTTAAATCTTATTCTATGCTAATTCACGTTGTGAGTTTGTGAATTTGTTTGTTCGCAAACTCCTGCGGTTGTTTTAGAATTAGCAGAACTAAACGTGGCATCTTATCTGTATGATATAACTCCTATCTTTATTTATCTGGGATTATTAAAGGGACTTAAACAAGTCAAAAAGGATACCAAGTTGTATGAAAGTCTAGGAGTAGGTGTTCAGAATTGCTGGACTCAAATCTGGCATCAGTATTATAGTTCCTGCTCTCCCCTTAAGATCCTGGGGGTGTCATGTAAGAAACTCTGTTCCACAAGTTAAAGAAATCACACGTGATCAGGTACTTCAGGTGGGGTTTCTCATCGAGCACGTCCCCTCCTTGTGGTAACTATGGAAGCAATTTGGGGTATGGAGAAGCTTGAGCTGTATATTGGGGTCTCAGGGAATTATAGAGGACGGGAGGGGTCTGAATCCCGCAGCCGAAACGCAGTAATGTTATGTTGATAGACGTAATTACGTTTACGTTTGAAATCCAGATAATTTAAACTTGATATTAATAGGTAAGTGAACAGATTATCTACGCTCAAAACAGACTTGGGTTTTTACATGACAAAAGTATTGAGTTCCAGTTAACCCCATAATGGGACATTTATGTTTTCCCACTCACAGAGCCTGGTATGACCAGGTGGTTAAGGCACTCGACTCGTAATCCGAGGGTCGCAGGTTCAAATCGCCGTCACACCAAACATGCTCGACCTTTCAGTCGTGGGGGCGTTATAAGTGATGATCAATCCAGCTATTCGTTGGTAAAAGAGTAGCCCAAGTCGGCGGTGGATGGTGATGACTAGCTGCCTTCTTTCTCGTCTTACATTGCAAAATTAGGGACGGCTAGTGCAAATAGCCATCGTATAGCTTTGCGCGAAATTCAAAAAAACAAACTCATTCACAGGAACGAATTTCTTGTTTAACATGTTGAATTATGTATGGTATTCATTATAGTGTTTTGTTTTCAGGACCTAAAAAACTTTATACACAGAGCAATAGCCTGTATAATATGATATGAGTGTGTGTTTTCTTATAGCAAAGTCACATTGGACTACGTGCTGAGTCCACCGAGGGGAATTTAACCCCTGATTTAAGTGTTGTAAATCCGTAGATCTATTGTTGTACCAGCGGTGGACAATATGATGTGCATGATAACAGAAATGACGAAGAGAACAAATTAGAACACAAAATAGTCGTTGTTGGAAGAATAAATGTCAATGTTGATAAAAAAATATATATTGTGTTTGATACGATGCCTATTTCGAGGATTAAAATTTGTAACGGATCAACAAATTATTCCTCCAAGAAACAAGGGAGGTGCAATCTATTACAAATTCCAACTCTACAACTAGTGCTTAGAATACTGACAAAACAATTTGTATTTCTATATAATAATTATATTAATATTCGTATTATATAATTTGTTCAGAACTTTTTGTATATAATTTGAGAAATCTTGCCAGTATATAACATGTATATAAAATAACATCCAATCATATTCTGCAGATGTTATACTACGACGTCCCGGATGTCCATGAATAATCTGAATAACAAAATTTATTTTATATTGCTGAAATTCTTAACTTGGCTATTTATTTGTGTACACAGTAATCAAATACACTGTAATTATAGTGACGGTATTTCAGCTTATCTGTAGGATGGGTTATGTGTCAGAAGACCAAATGTTTTCTATAACTAAGTTTACGTGCATTGATGACATTTTCACTCATCTTTGTAAGGTCCACGAAATGGGATGGTAATTTAAGACGTGTACAAATGGGGGTTTGCCCGTGACCAGGGTGATAGCCTACACCCGTGGGAAGTAAACATTCCCCTTAACCTAAAACGACACGTGGACTTACATGCTCATGACCCCTCGTGCAGAGTGCTGTGTGTATACACCAAACCTGACTGCTCGGGATTGTGTGCTGAAAATCATACTATCTCCCAGAAATAACACCACAGGGTTTAAAACAGAAAGTACTTCCGGTGGAAACAGGAAGAAATACACTAACATGGTAATGTAGATAATATTAGCAGGATGGAGCAAGTACAAAAACCTCATACGAGGCAATAATATGTACAATATTTACTACTTGACGACATGCAGTTTTAATGATTTTAGATGGATATTCTCCTTGCATATACGTATGCTTACATGGATACAGAAATGTACTTGTAATGTAATGAGTCGTCTGTGAGCTGTAAAACTGTAGAAAAGGTGAGTTATGATAATGTGAAGTACCAATCGAAGTTTAGGGAATAATCGAATTTCTTCTGCAAGAACTGTGGCTGAAGAACATTCTTTTTATCTACTTTGTATCTGCTAAGCTTTACACTAATAAATATTAGGGTGACTTTTGAGTCATATAAAGAGAAATCTTTGTTGACTAAATATACATAACTCAGACTTAAGTAATCTTATGCTCACTTTTATATATTTTTCTCAACTTGCACATGTTTCAAGACTGAATGGGCAACAACAAGATTTAATGTACTGCAACATTCTAATAATATATCTATATATATTCATACCACTTGAAGTTTTGATCAAAATGGCCTCGAGCAAAGTGTTATATAAGTTTTTATTTCTTTTTATCTGTTTTATACACCTATAAAAATAAATCAAACAAAATTATTTCTTCAGCATACGCTAACTGACACGCCTCTTGTGTCACGATACTTAGTAGAATAAAACGTCTCACAAGAAATCAGGTCAATTCACAACTGGTTACACAGAAGTTCACGTTTGGTTTAGTTGACTTTATTGACTTATCACTAAAGTATCGTGATGCGTGATCCTTACTGAGAGACTGTTTGAGGTAAACTTTCTCCAGAAAAAGGACAAGGTCAATGAATACTGAATATTCCAAAAAGTTAAAGAATTAACATAATCTCGTTCAGGCTGCCTTCTTAAACTGACCTGCAATCTCTCACATTTTTCAACAGAATTTCAGTTACCGTTGCAGAAGAGAAACGATTATTTAACAAGCTGATTAAAAATTGTGTGTTCCACCATATCCTAAGACAAACTAACAGATCTTACGTCACTTAGCACGTGGGGAACACACATTACCCTATGAGCAATATCTCCATGCCTAATGTGTATAATAGGACATAATCGCCAAGGTTAAAATTATTTAATTTCAATTAACCATGACATGCAATAAATAAATTATATAACTTTTTATAAACAAAAACAAATATAGTGAAGAAAAAGAAACTGATTTTCAACGCAAACTTAATTTGAATATAACAATTATAATTTCTGAGAGCTGTTAATTTGAATAAAAATCACAAATAGGTAATGTTGATAAATCTTTTAGCTATGTGGGTTATGTACTTAAGGCAAAGGACTATTGTCAAAGGACTGATGCACATGGAGATAATATCCTACAATCTTAGTTCGTGACGTAGTGAACTATAATTAATTTTCTTCTTTATAGGCAAGAAGACAAGGAATGCAAAAGCTTTTATAGACACCATTAATTAATTAAATTTATATACTGTTGACCTCACCAAGATAACAGAGTAGACACAAAAAATAAGAGAGAAACTGTTTTAATAGTTGAAACGAAGTTTGTATACAGGTATAAAGGTTTCAATTCTTTACAATACTGTATATTTGTACCAGAAATGATTATTTGTGATAACTATTTAAAGTCATAATGAGCGTGGATTTATAAATAAAGTAGTCAACGGACGTATTTTACAAGTTGTTTACGTTGTATTCGGAGCAAGTTTTCAACGCCAGTGCCTGATACTTCATCATACCCAATAACTGTTAGTTTAGGCCTAACTAAACCGTTATAAATTTAGAGCTTGCACTGACTGAACTTTAAACATGTACAAAATATGTGTTCATTTATTTTATTTAATTATTGTTTCTTCATAAAACATTCAGGAATAAGTGCACTTACTGCTGTCACCTTTGTGGCTTTTTAACTTTTGAAAATTTTAAGTTACGTAAAACGTACTAATATAAAGTGACAACTACAGCTGATATAAAATCGTGGGGGAGCAGACCGTGTCAGAATGACATTCTGATATTGTTTGGCGTTGCGAAGATAGTGTAGCGTGGTGCTACCAAAAATGTATCACTTATTGAAAAGGTATGCAATAACTCTTTCTGACGCAAGATATGCATACATTCAGATACTAATATGTGCTCATATCAGGAATTTACACTTTTAAAGACGGGTATATCTCTTGTACTTAATGATATTGGGAAAAAAAATGGGTCACATTGGGGTGTCAGACCGTAGAGAAAAAAATCTGCAACAAGTCATACAGCAGTTGTGGTAAGTAAAGCACGGTGTCTTGTAACATGACAATATATGACCACAAGGGTTAGTGGCAATAATCGCCCACGTTCTCTAGGCAGTAATACACAACATAATGAAGATGAATATCCGTCTGGAAATGCGACAAAAGTTATGCGTACATTAACTGCTTCCACAACATATTCAGAAACGTACAACTGTAAGAACAATAATGAGCTGGAGAAGACGGTAGTGCATGGCGAAATGCATGTGTTCCTTAACAAATGTAACAAAACTTTTGCCATTTTCTACTAGCAATGGACGGAAAGAAGTGGTATATGATGTGCATTTCGTGAAACTTTTTCGATGTGATTCGTGATCATTGCTCGATATTATGCTAGCAAAAAGTTAAGGATTTAGAAGAGAGGATAAAAATTTCAAAATAAGCTCTGCTTATTGTCAGGTCAACATTCAGTATTTGGTCATGAGGCTATCGGGTTATAAGTACACTAGAATATGGCTTACAGTCATACCTTCCGTTCAAACTTCGCATACATAAAACAACTGGTATTTGTGGTATTTCAGACGAAAACAAATGACCAAGTTGCTGAAAGTGGTGTCTATGGATTTCTATGTGATCATATTGCTGAGCTTAAGATCAGATTTCTATTTCTGATAGGCAGAGTACAGATAGCCCATTGTGTATTTTTCCTTAACAATAAACAAATAAACGGTCTGTTGAAATGAGTGCTGAGAAACCATTGTCATCTTATACTAATTAGATCATGGAAAGCAAGAAGAGAGAGAAATGATATAATTTGAACATGACAACCTTAAGGAAACATTTTGCATTGGAAACTACTTTGGACGTTTATTTTCAACTTGCACTGTCTTCAGACAGAGCATTACTCCACGTGGCGACATGCGCTTCAACGACATGGTGAAGCTCAAAACTCATTTTTTAACATAACTTACTCAACCTTCATGTGATAAATTTTATAATTAGTAAACACTTTATAAGAACGAATAATTATTGGATAGAAGACAAACACTTTCAAGTTGTTCAGTGTGTTAAAAACGAGCCAATCAATGTGTCTAGAAAATCATTTCAGACACTCTTTTTTTTATACTTTATAAGTTTATTTCAGTACTTGTAGATTAGAGTTCTATCAGAATCTATACTTTGTTTATCTTTAAAAGTACTACTGAATATAAAACTTTTTTGTAATTCACTTATTACTTACTAATGCTTTACCCGATCTATTTATGCTGTAGTTTTTGTTTTCAACTAAAATAATCGGTCCTATTCTAATATTTCAGTACTTGTAGATTAGAGTTCTATCAGAATCTATACTTTGTTTATCTTTAAAAGTACTACTGAATATAAAACTTTTTTGTAATTCACTTATTACTTACTAATGCTTTACCCAATCTATTTATGCTGTAGTTTTGGTTTTCAACTAAAATAATCGGTCCTATTCTAATATTTTACGGTTCAGTGGCGACCATAGTCACAGTATCAGCACGTTTTAATGGTTTTAATGCTCTTTTTAATTACTAATCGAAGCTCAATAGGATCTTCACTCTACAAGTCGATGGTTACATTTTGCCTCTAAAGAGGCAACAATATCAATACAATGACATTATGGGCTAAAGTGCGATTCTGAACAGCAAAACCTATATAAATATATCCAGTGTAGATTGTGACTACAGCTACATGACCTTAAAATAAAATACAATGGCAATTTAATTTTAAAACAATAGAATAGCAGGTTACATTATTATAAATTTACTGAAATATAGTAAATGAATGTAAAATAATGAATAGCAAGTAAATGAATCACTACTGTAATTGTAATGTGCTTTAACTGTTTGTTTTTGAATTTCGCGCAAAGCTACACGAGGGCCATCTAAGCTAGCCGTCCTTAATTTAGTAGTGTAAGATTAGAGGGAAGGCAGCTAATCATCACCAACTCTTGGGCTACTCTTTTACCAACGAATAGTGGTATTGACCGTCACATTATAGCGCCCCCACTGCTGAAAGGGCGAGCATGTTTGGTGTGACAGTTTCAGTGACAAGTGGTCACATTGTACACACATCATAACACTGTTCCATAACTTGATGATGACTATACTACAATGTAGGGTGAATGTAAGCACTGGCTGGCTTACTTTCCATTTGTAAGAAGTAATGGGGAGTGAATTTACTGAGATATACCACACCTTCCCCAACACCATGAAAACTGTTAGCGGCCCTCATCTTCTTTTCAGATTGAGAAGTGTTATATGATCTCTTTAATAATGCTGTTTTGTCGCTCATTTTCCAAATATTTTGGGCTAGCATTTCGTTTTATAGCTTATAGGAAGTATTAAACATAAGATACCGTGCAGGAACAACCTTTATTTCTTTATGGCATACATATAAAACGTTTTAGTGCAACAAAAAGAAAATCACTTTTTTCACCAAACGTAGGAAACTTGGTAATCATTCTTTTTCCTTTACATATCTAGTGTTTTTTTCAATAACGCTTTTTTTATTAGATCGCTTATGTTACAAGTACATTTATAAACAATGTCTTTACACATAAGTTTTAATTTGAAATGACTTAAGGTGCGAATGTTTTGAATTAGGGACAGTGCGGGAATGTTTCTTTTTACTTATAAGATAAACATGTTATCACGAACAGTGACTTAGTCCTTGTGTTATCATTTGTAACATTTTTTTTTTATAAAATGCATAAATAGCGTCATAATATTTAACGCGCGACTTTTGACACTTATGGTTTAGGTTTTGTTTTTGGTGTTTAATGTTTTATCCAAATGACTTATCACCCTATCGGAAAAGTTGGCATGCAATAAATACACTAATAAACAGTCATTGTTTTTTTCGTCACAAAGTAGGTTAGGTTTAAGGAATAGCTAAAGTGTTGTCAGCTCTCTGGCAATATCCAGATCCGGTGATATGCCTATATAGTCATGTTAGTGTTGAGTTTTCTTCTCCTATCGTTGTTTATATACGGAACAGACTAACCTTAAAATTAACTGTTTATGCAATTGAACAGATGAAAACTATACTCGAAACTATCGAGTACAATGTTTTTTAAGGTAAGGACACCTACTATATAATTGACAGATGATGTGTATTATTTAACACTTCTTTGACACTTAAGTATTACTATATTTAATTTTTGATCATTCGAAGAAAAGATACTTTAATGAATTTCCCGTAGATCTGGTTTGCGTGCAATCGTTTAGTTAAGACTCTTTCAAGAACTGTATTTACTTCTTTCGTTAACAAAACAAATATATTTGTAACGAAGTTTTTCCAACTCTTGTACATTTCGTCCATTGTTCCTCTGGAGTTGTGAAAGCGTTTCTAACACGTTTCTGCTATCAAGTCTTACTTAGTCAAAAATTCGGTTTCCACTAACCCGTACTTCCAGGTTTCATTCACTGTCAATCTACCAGAATTCTCTGTGGTTCTCCATAATAAGTTGCTCACTAATCTGTTCACCCAGTACTTTGATTCTCTTGTCATTTTCTAGATTTAAACACTGAATCAAGTTTATATGCGGCTCAGTATTGGGCGACTATGTTATAAGCCTAATTACTTCTAATGTGTTTTGTTCTGAGTCTGTAACTGAAGATTATTTAGTTTATATTATCTCCCCCTTACAACATTTGTCTGCTTATCCTCTGTTAATATATACAAGGTATCTTTATCTAGTTCTTTCCAGCTACTGCTACATAAGACGCTTCAGAACGACGTACTGATTCACATCACTGTCGTCAGAAGTCTCTGCGTGCTGAGGATTGTTTACGCTAATGGATAGTGAAGCTATATTTTCTATACTGTGACTTACTTTATCCATTGTAATCACAAGCTCAGGTGGCATCCTCAGTTTGAGCCTAAATGCTTAAGTTACTTCACCAGGTTGGTCTAGCATGTCCTCGTGGTTAGGGTACTCGTCTCGCAATCTGTGGGTCACTAGTTCGAATCACATCACCGAAGATGCTCGCACTTTCAGGTGTGGGATGATATAATGTTACAATCAAACCCACTATTCGTTGGTAAAGAATAGTTCTAGAGTTAGTGGTAGGTGGTGTTGACTAGCTGCCTTCCTTCTAATCTATCACTTCTAAATTAGAGATAGGTAATCCAAGGTAGCCGTCGAGTAGTTTTGTGCGAAATTTATGAACAAACAAATAAACTTCATCAAGCTATTAAACAATTATGTAACCGTATGATTAGAATAATGATAAACAGTATAGAAATCAAAACATGTTATTAAGTCAATCATTACTATCAGTTAGGACTCTTGTTCAACTGTTACTCTAAGTTTTGTAAAACAATATTATACATATCAGTTCCAGGTCCATTGTTTATTAGTTTACATCCCTTAAATTAAGTTATAAATCTAAGAAAAATATATAGCTCACAATAGCTCCTACAACTCTAATAAGTTACTCAGTTGAGTTGGAGCACTTGTTGGTTGGTTTTATGTAGTTATTATTGTTAGTATTCTTATGTAAGAGCAGTTATGATTATTACTGTTCCAGAATTATAAGCAATGCTTCGTATATTGCCCGGGTACGGTCAATACACAACAGGGACAGTTATCTGAATACTCCGTAGACCAGGGTGGACAACTCCATGGCCACTGGCCACATGTGGCCAGCGGATATCACAGTTGTGGCAAGCTCGAGTTTAGGAATCAATTTTTCCATCATTTATTTTTATAGCAAATTTTGTAATCAGTAACTGCACTGCCTCACGTCATCGCTAATATTGTGCTCTTCATCACTGTCACAGACTCCGCCCATTCTGTAATGTTAGTCTGGTTTAAATGTTTGTTATCGAGTGTGCGTTGTTTTGCATGCGCTTGCAAACATATTTTTATTGTGCAACTTTCAAGTGTTTAAATATATTTTGTTTGCAATCTCATAATATGGATAAGTGTATAATTAGAAAACAAAAGAATCCAGATGATGGTGAACACTCAGAAAATAAAGACAACTTAATTGATTCTGGCATTACTATCAGAAAAAAAAAAAAAAAATGGCGCATGACTGGAAAAACAAGAAACGAGAATTTAATGAAAGTTCGGAGTTGAAATTTGCAGTGATTGTAGCAAATAATAAGCCAATGTGCCTTTTGTGTAACAAGGTTTTTAGGAATAATAAAGTGTACAACCTTAAGCAACACTTTAACAATTTTCACAACGAATTTGATGTACAATTTCCAGTTGATAGCAAAATCGTTTGAATGAAATTAGCCGTATGAAAGCACAACTTCATGAACAAAAGGGAAGCCTAAAACAATTTTTTATCATCGATAGAACCACTTACGTTAGCTAGCTATAAAGTAACTTGGATTCTAGCTTAAACATCTTTTTTTTTTATGCTGAACAAGTAAAAGAAATATTGATTGTGGTAACTGAAACTCTGTTGGAGAATTATGATTCAATAATAAAAGATGATATTCTTCAAAAGGTAAATAATATGCAATTAAGTCGAAGAACAATTGTTCGGAGAATGCTAGACTTAGCAAATGACCGCCAATTTCCCGTCGTTGTACAGGATACAGTTGGAATTTGACTCCAGATCAGGTGGTGCACATTCGCTGTTGAGTCTAAAATTGTGTTTTCATAGGTACTCTAAAAGTACATAGTTCATTACTTATAAGGGCAACAGAGTTGACTCCTTCGCCAGGGTACAGAGTCAAATAAAAATTATTTGTCTGGGACTAATGCCTATAAGTACATCCCTTGCTTCTATAGAAGTTTATTTAACCATTATATATCATTTAATCTACTTCTAATTAATAATCTTATTACTCTGGGACGTTAAATAAAGCAGCGTTACAGTCATGGTTGATGTGACGAAGTTTCAAGTTTAATTATGTGAATTCGCAGGCTAACTCACAAAGGCAGTTATTGTAAAGTATCTTAAAAGTTAGTTCGTGGACGAACAAAGCAATGAAGCCAACTATACAAATGTTCACTGTTACATCGTTCTTGTTTTGGAAATTCAACATTTCAGTATTCAAATCTAACCCTTTTGAATTAAAAGAGGTTTTATTTACAATTACATTTTTCTATTAGTTTATAAACAACTTCACTTTCTGTAACATTTACTTAAGAAGTGAATCGCTATAACACGTTTCTGTAGGTTCAGATTTCACATAGAATCTTATAGCTTTCACGTGTAGGGTAAACTGATGATGAAAGGATATTTTAGCATTTCAGTTGTACATGTTATACTAGTGCTTCGCTTATTTAAATAACTATGAAGTATTTTATCAATTACAAAAACTGGAAAGTTATTCTTTCATAAGAATTCCTTAATGTTATTAAATTGTTCATGCAGGACCTCACATTCACTAGATATTTCAATGAAATTTTCTTTAAAAATGTTCTTTAATAATTAAGAATCAATTGAAAATGCCATTGAAGGGTGCATCCGAAAATACAGTTAAGATATGTGTTTTAAACCTAATTTTGGCCTAAGATTTTTTTTCCTTAAGATTTGAAGACCAGATTCCAACCCTACATTCAACATACGTAGTTTGCAAATCTGTTTGCTCTTCCTATCCGCACGGCCATATTGGTTCTACTAAAAGAAAACTATTGAAGTGACTTCAATTACGTGCTAACCTAATATTTTCCAATACGTTAGGCGTACTTGAACGTATCCTAGGGTCTTAGTAAGGGCCAGTGATGAACACAACACAGGAATTAATTTTTAGAATTTGTATATACTAATATTTACTTTGATTAAAGCAAGCTGTCTAGTTAGATTAAAACTAAAAATCAACCCATTAATAAATATAACTAATTAAATATACTTTCTAACTGATAAAGATTAAAATGATTTGCTTTATCAGTTGGATGCTTTTGCTGTTAACGATATTTTAAACCATAAACCCAATAACATATTACGAAGTTCGGCTAACTTAGGAGAATTAGGCTGGTCTCAAATGCTCAGCTAAACTAACACTGCAAAATAAAAATAATATTAAAATATTGAAAGTGATAAACTTTCAATTTACTATATATATTAAACATTTTTGCCAATAATGTTATTAAAAGTATATAAAAAACATAAAGTTCATCTCATTTACAGAAGGTTTCTTTGTTTTGGAATTTCGCAAAAAGCTACACGAGGACTATCTGCGTTAGCCCTCCTTAATTTAGCAGTGTAAAATTAGAGGGAAGGCTGCTTGTCATCACCAGCCACCGCCAACTCTTGGGCTACTCTTTTACCAACGAATAGTGGGATTGACCGTAACATTATAACGGCCCCACGGCTGAAAGAGCGAGCATGTTTGGTGTGACGGGGATTCGAACTTTTGACCCTCTGATTACGAGTCGAGTGCCTTAACCATCGGGCTATGCCGTGCCCCCAAATTAATCGATTAATGTGACGAAAATAATCAACCATTCGAAATTGCTCATTTATAATGTTAATGTTCTTTTTATTATTCCAAAAATTGATTACTCGAAGTCACGATTTACTGGAGTGTCACAAAAATAAACAACTAATTAATTTAGATGTTCAATTATTGCTGTTTTCGATTATTCTAAGAATCTGTTAATCGAAATTAAGCTTAATTCGACTATCACGAAATTATCGACTAATTTCGAACTCGGGACTCTGATTACTTTTTTTTGCCCTCGGTTATTCGGTTTATCCAAGCAACAGACATGTACCATTATTTTAGTTGGTTGTTAAACACAAAACTACACGTGGGGTGAAACATGTCGTGATTTGACTATCTCGAGTTCGAATTTCGTTACCACTAAACTTGTTCACGTTGTCTCTGTATTTAAAAGTTATTATGGCTATCTACCATTGTTACTAATTTTTTAATTGTGCACTAATAGAGAAAAGGGAACTGATGGTAGCACCCACCGCCAACTCTTTGACTACTTAAATGATAAGCAAAGTGTAAATGTATTTTTTTTACACTGTGCTATTTTTCTAATTTATAACTGCATAAATATATTATTTAATGCCGTATAACCAGGCATGGATCTAGGGTGGATTCACAGTGCCGCACCCATTCCACCCATTTTTCTAGATATTAATAACTGTATTGTTTATTGTTGCATAAGCGGATATATATCAAGGAATCCGGACACTGTCCATTGTTTTCGATAATTAATAAACTTTGTTCATTATTTTATAAACACGCGCGGATGTAGGGTAGGGTGCCGAACCACTGCCTTGTTCTTTTTTTGTTTTTCACAGATTAATAATCGTATGATTTTTACGTTGTATAAGCAGGTGTAGGTCCATGGGTATAGCTTTAGGAGTCCAGACTCACTCCAGTTTTTTATTTTGTTTTTCAAGTATTAATAACTGTATTCTTTAAATGTTTCGTATACAGGTGTGGATTTAGAGGAGGAGATCCAGGGAACTAAATTTCTGGTCATTCTTTTCCAGAATTATTATTTAATGTTATATAAGTAGGCGCAGAGTTTCAGGGGGGGGCTGAACACTCTCCTTTTTTTTTTTCAAAATTAATTAACACCTCTAGACACCTTTAAATTATCAACTAGTATCAATAATAAGTATTACATGTTGGTACTTTTATTTCATTGGGCTATTACTTATCGTATAAGCCTTACCTCATTACAAGTTCTCTAAATGTCTTCTTATTAATGAAATTTTCTGTTGCTTTCAAACAGATGTAATCATGAACCATAATAGTGGTTCATAATAGGAATCGCTCATTTGCCCACCTTCACTAGCATTTAATATCTTTCCGCCAACCTACCGAAAAAATGGCAGTCAGTATTGCAGTACACCCAGGGTAATATTACTAAACACACCATTGCGCATGGTGTAGAGTAGCTTTTAAGTTTAATTGAATACCTGGTGCTCCGCATGGCGAGGTAGTTAGGGCGCTTGACTCATAATCTGAGAGTTGCGGATTCAAATACTCTTCACACCAAACAAGTTCGTCCTTTCAGGCGTGGTGGTGTTATACGTGAAGGTCAATTCCAATATTTGTTGTTATAAGAATAGCAAAAGAGTTCGCGGTGGGTGGTGTTAACTAGCTTCCTTCCCTCTAGTTTTACACTGATAAATTGTAATTTAATGTTTGTATGTACCATAGCGATTAGTATATTATCGTTGCAACTGCATTGATGTTTGTTGCGTATCATTTGTTTGCAAATAGAGTTCCTGGTCTTTTGGACACGACACTGCTGACAGTATCACAGTTTTTTTTTTTTTTTAACCACTGCATGATCAACTTCGGCCATGTTACACAAACGTCTAAAACGTTATATTAATGCCGAGACTGTCTCTCACAACAAAAATCTCTGAGTTGGAAAGATGACACAAAGCATCGGATCGGCAATCACGGTGATGACAAGTGCCGAATTGCAACCAACATTGTGTGATTGCAAATTTTATGGATATTGCATATGATAGATATTGCAGATGGAGTAGCCATCCTTGAAGATGGTTATAAAGAATGGTAAGAATCGTACAAGATGGCAATTCTAAGTGCAAGTGACTTGGAAATTTTGTAGCTATATAACTGATTTAAAGTTACAGATAAAGTACTTAGGAACGATAACTAACCAGAGTTTAGGGTCGTCATAGTGAAAGAAGGTCGTAGAGGTTTCACGACCTGAACTAAATCAGAAATGGAGACGGTGGAAGGTATATTAAAAAATTTTTTTAAATTTATTTATTTTGTAGTTTTAATTTGTCCTACAAGATGGGACAGCCGAGATGGACTTACGGATCCCTTGTTGTCCATAAATATTATGTTATGTTAACCAGTTAACTTTTATCATATCAGTTAATATTTTTAATTCTATTGTTATTGTATCGGTTAACTTTTTAATACAATGGTTATTATATCAGTTAACGTTTTAATAATAATAACCAGAGGGCCTGCTTTCGAAATGTTTTTAAAAAGTCGCCATTTACGGAGTCATACCATTTGTATTTCTCCATTCTTTTTAGCCATCAACAATACAAAAAATGTCTTTCTCAGGGGGATTCTAACGCCTAAAGCGATGAAAAGTCGATTCTGTAACAAGTTTACGTTGTTAGAACTGTAGGTGTCATAACTAGTGTTTTTTAATGTGACCAGACGTCCCGCTGTCTCCCAGAAACTTTAGGGGACGCGAAAATGTCTTACTTTAATATCTCTAATTATCAAAATAAATACTAGTAAGCACTACTGTGTTATGACTGAACATAAGGTTTACCCTGTCCTCATATAATATAGTATCCTTTATTTTCATATATTCATGTTCAACTACATAGATAATTATACATTTATTAAGGATGTGATAACACGAAATTAGCTTATTTGTTGTCTCATAATACACCGTTGGGTGTTAACCATTGAACTTTACAGTCATTCAAATGTTATGTATTAGCGTTCATTTCATAGTGATATTATTATAACTTACAAAACAATATAAAATTTTTGCTTTATTTCAGGATATGCAGTAAATATCAAAAAATATTTTTGAGAATTTATTTTCACCTCTGTTATGTGTTGAATTTTTACAGCCTATTTTTTAAAGACAGTTAGAAGAATACAGCGGTTGAAAAGTTACCAAACCAAAACACATTCATTTTTTAGAGGTGGAGGTTGGATATTGTAGGAGACGTATACGATTCAATTAATTGGATATAATCGATTGATTAGCCTGTAGAATGTAAATATTATTAATCGCTAAGCTATACTTATAAGACGTTTATATTATACTCTGTAGTGGTATATACGTTCTCTGATGAATAAATGCTATTTCGGACTTATAGTTCCGTTTGAAGTCTCTACAGTCGAATCGGTAAACAATGTGATGTAGTGAACGCTATTCCGTACTGCTTTCAGTCACTATTTAGAAGAATTTGGTGTCATTTATTCCTCACAATTCTTCCATTTAATTTTAACAAGCAAGTGACTTTCAGGCTTCAGTCTCAAAAGTTCTAATCACCAGTGTCAGGATACAACATATGAATCAAGAAAAAAGACCATTCGTATATTTGAACCTGATATTTCAATCTAAAAAGCTTTATATTATAGTAATAAATTGTTTAATATCCTAAGAAACGATCTGATTATGCAATCTGTCGTTATTGACAAGATGATGATTTCTAGTAATATATAAAAGTATTTTCATAAGACCTCCTAATCTTTTCTTGTAAGATTACTTTCATTAGATCTCCTATCCTTTCACAAGGTTACTTTCATTGGATCTTCTAAACTTTCGTAAGGTAACGTTCATTAGATATCTTGACCTTCTGTGAGATTACTTTCACTGGATCTCCTAACCTCTCATAAGGTAACTTTCATTAGATCTTTTACTTTCACCAGATCTCCTAACTTTCTTTAAGGTTGCTTTTCTTGTATGCTAGTAAAATTAGCTTGTGTGTTTTCAAGACATATTAGTTTATTTTTGGTATAAAGTCACAAAATATATAAATCTAAGAGTCCATGAGCGATAGTAAAAGAGAATATGTTACAATATTTCAACCACACTACATCTATTCAAGCAAAACAATTATGTTATCAACTAATTAATCTCCTTATGTTTTACACTAATGTCGAAATCATTATGTCTATATATTAAATATATAGCCCATATATATATATATATATACAGATTTGCACTTAACTGAAAATAAACAACAATTAAATATATTTGCAATAGTGTTCTGTGTTTTCACGTTCGTAACACAGATGAATCTTTGAATTTCCGTGTTTATTTATAAAATAAGCTTTAATGAATGAATTCATGTTTATTTACGAAGCTTTGAGGGTGAGTCATAAAAATTAATTCCTTATTTCTGTTTGTTTTTTTTCAGAAGTCATTCACGTTAATATTTGAAGCATTAGACCACAATAATCATACCAAGCCTTGTAAGTATTTCAATTCCAGCAGAAACTAAATTTTCGTGTAAAAATTTCAGTGTCATGTGTATGTTTGACTTAAATGATTTATTGCTTTGTACTTCTAGATTTCTTTATTTCATGTAAATATTAACAAAGGTTGATTTCAGTAATATGGAACTTCAGAACAAATTTATTTTCCTCTGTTAATTTTCATATTCAGGGTTACTGATTAAGAAAGTTATTGATTATTTCATCTCTTTTATACTGTTTCACGGTATGTGTGGTCTGTTTTCACGATATCTATGTGTGGTCTGTTTTTACGGTATGTATGTGTGGTCTGTTTTCACGGTATCTATGTATGGTCTGTTTTCACGGTATGTATGTGCGGTCTGTTTTCACGGTATGTATGTGCGGTCTGTTTTCACGGTAAGTACGTGTGGTCTGTTTTCACTAAAGTGTTTACGTTTCTTTCTTTTTTTATCCTACACGACGGTGTCAACTATAAAACTGCTAATAAAACCTATGTCATGGGTAACCGAGTGAAGCAAGTTTGACTGTTAAGTATATGTTTAGAGCTGTGAAGTTTGTTGTTGAATAACGAGTACAACATAACAAACAAGGTTTTACCTGATTGGTGGAAAGGAAATAAAATAAATTGTAAGTATATGTGGTCTGTTTTCACGATATCTATTTGTGGTCTGTTTTCACGGTATGTGTGGTCTGTTTTCACGATATCTATGTGTGGTCTGTTTTCACGATATCTATGTGTGGTCTGTTTTCACGGTATTTATGTATGGTCTGTTTTCACGGTATGTATGTGTGGTCTGTTTTCACGGTATGTATGTGTGGTCTGTTTTCACGGTATGTATGTGCGGTCTATTTTCACGGTATGTATGTGTGGTCTGTTTTCACGGTATGTATGTGTGGTCTGTTTTCACAGTAAGTATGTGTGGTCTGTTTTCACGGTATATGTGGTTTGTTTTCATAATATGTATGTGTGGTCTGTTTTCATGATATGTATGTGTGGTCTGTTTTCACGGTATGTGTGATCAGTTTTCACGGTAAATATATGTGGTCTGTTTTCATGGTAAGTATGTGTGGTCTGTTTTCACGGTATGTATGTGTGGTCTGTTTTCACGGTATGTATGTGTGGTCTGTTTTTACGGTATGTATGTGCGGTCTGTTTTCACGATATGTATGTGTGATCTGTTTTCACGGTAAGTATATGTGGTCTGTTTTCACGGTAAGTATGTGTGGTCTGTTTTCACAGTAACTATGTGTGGTTTGTTTTCATGATATGTATGTGTGGTCTGTTTTCACGGTATGTATGTGCGGTCTGTTTTCACGGTATGTATGTGTGGTCTGTTTTCACAGTAAGTATGTGTGGTCTGTTTTCACGGTATATGTGGTTTGTTTTCATGATATGTATGTGTGGTCTGTTTTCATGATATGTATGTGTGGTCTGTTTTCACGGTATGTGTGATCAGTTTTCACGGTAAATATATGTGGTCTGTTTTCATGGTAAGTATGTGTGGTCTGTTTTCACGGTATGTATGTGCGGTCTGTTTTCACGGTAAGTATGTGTGGTCTGTTTTCACGGTATGTATGTGTGGACTGTTTTTACGGTATGTATGTGCGGTCTGTTTTCACGATATGTATGTGTGATCTGTTTTCACGGTAAGTATATCTGGTCTGTTT
This sequence comes from Tachypleus tridentatus, assembly GCF_004210375.1. Lineage (NCBI taxonomy): Eukaryota > Metazoa > Arthropoda > Merostomata > Xiphosura > Limulidae > Tachypleus > Tachypleus tridentatus. The sequence goes on along the minus strand of NC_134832.1, from coordinate 94,383,483 downwards.
TCACGGTAAGTATGTGTGGTCTGTTTTCACAGTAACTATGTGTGGTTTGTTTTCATGATATGTATGTCTGTTTTCACGATATGCGGTCTGTTTTCACGGTATGTATATCTGGTCTGTTTTCACGGTAAGTATGTGTGGTCTGTTTTCACGGTAACTATGTGTGGTTTGTTTTCATGATATGTATGTGCGGTCTGTTTTCACGGTATGTATGTGCGGTCTGTTTTCACGGTATGTATGTGCGGTCTGTTTTCACGGTATGTATGTGTGGTCTGTTTATCACGGTATGTATGTGCGGTCTGTTTTCACGGTATGTATGTGCGGTCTGTTTTCACGGTATGTATGTGTGGTCTGTTTTCACGGTAAGTACGTGTGGTCTGTTTTCACGGTAAGTATGTGTGGTCTGTTTTCACGGTATGTATGTGCGGTCTGTTTTCACGGTATGTATGTGCGGTCTGTTTTCACGGTATGTATGTGTGGTCTGTTTTCACGGTATGTATGTGCGGTCTGTTTTCACGGTAAGTATGTGTGGTCTGTTTTCACAGTAAGTATGTGCGGTCTGTTTTCACGGTATATGTGGTTTGTTTTCATGATATGTATGTGTGGTCTGTTTTCATGATATGTATGTGTGGTCTGTTTTCACGGTATGTGTGATCAGTTTTCACGGTAAATATATGTGGTCTGTTTTCATGGTAAGTATGTGTGGTCTGTTTTCACGGTATGTATGTGCGGTCTGTTTTCACGGTAAGTATGTGTGGTCTGTTTTCACGGTATGTATGTGCGGTCTGTTTTCACGATATGTATGTGTGATCTGTTTTCACGGTAAGTATATGTGGTCTGTTTTCACGGTAAGTATGTGTGGTCTGTTTTCACAGTAACTATGTGTGGTTTATTTTCATGATATGTACGTGCGGTCTGTTTTCACGGTATGTATGTGCGGTCTGTTTTCACGGTAAGTATGTGTGGTCTGTTTTCACGGTAAGTATTTGTGGTTTGTTATCACGGTATGTATGTGCGGTCTGTTTTCACGGTATGTATGTGCGGTCTGTTTTCACGATACGTGTGGTCTGTTTTCACGGTAAGTACGTGTGGTCTGTTTTCACGGTAAGTATGTGTGGTCTGTTTTCACGGTATGTATGTGCGGTCTGTGTTCACGGTATGTATGTGTGGTCTGTTTTCACGGTATGTATGTGCGATCTGTTTTCACGGTATGTATGTGCGATCTGTTTTCACGGTATGTATGTGTGGTCTGTTTTCACGAAATGTGTGTGTGGTCTGTTTTCACGGTATGTGTAATCTGTTTTCACGGTAAGTATATGCGGTCTGTTTTCACGGTAGGTATGTGTGGTCTGTTTTCACGGTAAATATGTGTGGTCTGTTTTCACGGTGAGTATGTGTGGTCTGTTTTCACGGTATGTATGTGCGATCTGTTTTCACGGTATGTATGTGCGATCTGTTTTCACGGTATGTATGTGTGGTCTGTTTTCACGAAATGTGTGTGTGGTCTGTTTTCACGGTATGTGTAATCTGTTTTCACGGTAAGTATATGCGGTCTGTTTTCACGGTAGGTATGTGTGGTCTGTTTTCACGGTATGTGTAATCTGTTTTCACGGTAAGTATATGCGGTCTGTTTTCACGATATGTCTGCGTGGTCTGTTTTCACGGTATGTGTAATCTGTTTTCACGGTAAGTATATGCGGTCTGTTTTCACGGTATGTATGTGTGGTCTGTTTTCACGGTATATATGTGTGGTATGTTTTCACGGTTTGCACAACTGCTACACAGATATTACCAATATCTCACATGCCATTCTGCACCATTGCAATGTAAACTGACTAGTGGTTTCTGTCATACTTACTTCGTTTTCTAACTACATGATATAAAAGTACCGTTTCATAACTTTAATCCTTCAAAATTTCCATACTGATTGTCTTAAGAATTGTATTATTAACCACTTTAAAAATCAGACTGGAAACCTTTTCCAGATGTCTTAGCTTGTTTTCGTTTATTATTTGTGCTGTCTAGTCAGGTTATGTTTGACAAAAAAAACAAACAGTTTATTATTTCTGTAGGATGTCCTGCAGCTGTGTCATTTCATTCAATTCTGTACAATGTTCTCCAGTTTTACGAACGATGATGAAGTTCAATTGTATCAGTGCGATGTTAATATGCTATGTGTTTTAATACTTTTCAGCTAATGACTTATGGCTATGATTTTAATGTGTACCGTTTCATAAAGAAGCCTTAGAGTTTGATAAGCTGGTTCATTTAAAACTTTATGTGGTGAACACATGTGTATAATTTATAACTAATAACGAGAAGACTGTTGCGAAAAAAAAACAAAACATTATTCGCTAAATTAAGTTTTCTAAAACAATAAGGAGTTAAAATTGCCAAAAAGTCAACCTAAAACATATTAACGGTTAAAATGGCAGAGATTATCAGTAGTGAAACAAATTTAGTACGTTAAATACTTCATCGATAAGCAAACGTAACAAAACACTACTTAACATACAGCAGGTTGCCGTGCACGCTGTTAAGTAGCGTGCTTTATAATGAATATACCTGTTATGTGTGTATGTATATAGTCTAGTGGCTTTAGCGTCTGCCTGTAGGGGCTTAATCTGTTAGGGAGTGTTCCTTCAGGTGTCTGACGTAGTTGCCCCTCCTATTCTTATCCACTTTATTTATCTCCAAGCGCATCTCTTTATCAGGCATGGCGAACACCATAAATTCCATTGGCTTTCCCGCAATTGTAAACTATCTGGGTTGATTGCGCCTTTAAACTTGAAGCTGTGCGGGAACAATCGTAAATTATCTTCGAAGGATGCCACAACTTGTCAGAGCCACTGGATTTTTGTAGAATATTTAGTTATAGGTTGCTGGAGAAAGGATCCTATCTGAAAGGGAGTTTTATTTACTTGTCAGATGGCTACTGTGCAAGCGAAATGTGAGGTTTTTCAGTGGAATATCCATGACCTTTCCAAGTTTAAAAACTGTAACATATAAAGGTAATATAACACATAAGTGTAAATAAATCTGAGCTAAGTGACTACAGTGTATTTAACGTTCTTCACTATTAATTAGAGAACAGTGGAGATGAGGCAACAGTATATTTTAAACTGAATAGTTAAATAATAAATCGGTAGCAAGGTATAATCGCCTTTGAACTTATACCTGTGCTTCCAATATCTATTTATAGAAAAGTTTTTAAAATATCACAAATAAAGGAAACAAATGACATATTTCCGTAACTGTTATTTACGATTTACATTTGTCAAAGCTGTTTAATACTAACGTGCTTTCAAAATGTTGTTTACAACTGGAAATTTTTATCTATTTTCACTAATTCTATAAATGTTTTTGTCAAGAGAGAGACGTACTATAAGAGAGAGACGTACTATAAGTGTTGTCTTTTATATTTCCATTTACAGAGTTTGCATTTGGACATTGAGACCGATGTTGACTAAACTTTTTATATGTGAAGATAAAGCATCGAAAGAACACACTCACTTATGTAAAACAATTCTGTTTTTTTTTATTTCTTTCGAATGTTTAAAAGTAACCACTTGGAAACACGTAGCAGTGGGCTATACGATTCTTTAAGGGACTATTTTTTCAGGAATAAGTAAAATTATTGCGCGTATATTTAACGTTCTCCACCATTCACTGGATTAGTGTTAAGAACATTTCTTCAGACGCATGTTGAAGCTACCAGAAATTTTCTACTTTCCTTAACTTATTACATGATAGGACACGTAAAAGTGTACACAACAACGTAGGAAAAATAGAAGTTTTTCTTTTTAATTATAGACTTAATTTCACCATCAATTAAGCCTATTTATCCTTTTAGATTCACTGCATATATTTTGTGAAACGTAGGTTAAAAAAAATATATGAAATTATTATGTTTGAGAAATGTTGAATTGGTTGTGATTTGGTCAAATTAGCTATTTTGTTAGTGGTAGATCGCCATAACAAGAGAAAAGGTAAGCTTCACTCAAACAATTAGAAACCAGTTTTGCTTGCATTCTTCAGGTCAACAAATGTTATGTGAAACAGAGTTCTTGTACATTTCTATGGGGATATTTTATAAAGCTCAGTTCGTTCTGGAACAGTGGACGAACACAAGTATGTAACGAAGGATGCTAATACCATGTGCATACATGACTGAAACACAGCTTTATCGCTTTTGTTCTTGAACTGTCTTAAGTGTGCTCTTCTCTATCAAGTACAAACAAGCATCAGTTCATTCTTTACTGCTAAGACTCAAGGCGAAAATCACATTTCCACTTGCTTTGTCAGGCATTTTCCGTTTCTGTTCAGTACACACGACGTTTTTACATCTTATATTCTGTTGCAAAGATACAAAATAAAGAAACAGTAGGGTCTAGATGAGAAATAAAAAAAGAGAGACAAAAGTGAAAAAGAGTACAAAAAAGTTTTAGATCAATAGACTTTAGAATGTTTCAACGAAGAAACAGGTGATAAGTAGAAGCTGACAGTAAACCAAGTCTTTGTGTCATATAAATATTATACAAATGGACTTTTGTTCATCTCGAGTTCCTTGTGATTATTGTAAGGCTTGACACTAATATAAGCCCAGATATGGTGCATGAACGACGCTCAAAAAGATCAAGATGAGATATTAATCATACCTATCGGAGTTGTTTAAGTACATTCCTGCTATTTTTGGAAGGTCGAACGGTACTCGTCCAGCTGTTATAAAGATCTGGTCGTTGTTGTCATAAAGATCTGTAAGTCGTTGCTATGGAGAAATCAGTATGTAATGTGTGCTTACGCTCCGATAAGTACTAGCTACCAGCCTTTGTAATTTACTATTTGTAGCATTTGGGTACAAAGCACGTGTGATATCCATATTTATACACATTTACAGAGCAAGCGTTTATATGTATTCTTCAGTTTAGATGCTATTTTAACAAATTATTTGGCCACGTGATAAAAAAGGATGTTCAACACGTGTAGTCCTTGACATTCACCTGATTACACTCTCCGTCTGTCACATCTGTTTACCAAATGGCGACAACGTCACATGACATAAGTTGTTATATGGGATAAACCATATTCATTAATTTACCTCCAAGAATAAACTAATATACATCCGTATGCTCTCAAACATTCCGTTGAATATAAAAATATAATAATTTACTAAAATGTCAGGTTTTTTTTAGTACTCTCTAACATATTATTACCTGGAGCAGTGCTTGCTTTGGAGGGCAAGTAAAGCTTCACTAAATGTTTTATCAGATTTGAAAAAAAATTGCAAGATATCTTGAACCTTTCCTCGAAAACAAATCTTTAGGTATGAAAGTTTTATCCTCTTATTTCCAAAATCCTGAAACAGTTCCTGCATAATGAAAATATTTCAAATATAAATTTAATTTGCTTTCGAATATACACGGTATAAACGTGTATATATCAAAACTTTTTGGACAAAATATAAACCGGTTGTTTAGGCTCTTCTTGACAAAAAAAAGTTCTCCAAAAACATACTAAGAGTAATTATTATGTTGAGATGTACCTACGTCCATCTTTATTAGATAATCGAACTTTTTAAACAACTTGTGGCCCCATAATAAGTTTAATTAATTTATTTTCGTCACCAACCGTCGAGTAATGTTTTCCTAGAATTAAGGACGAACTGCGATCAGTATAAATTGCTGCTCCGAAAAGGTTATAAATCTAATGTTTTAGTATGCAAAATGTTCGGTGAGTAGTTTATTTTAAAGTTGCCCTCCCTATCTAACTTAAAATCTTAGGTCCGTCTCTAACTGAGCAAGATAGCTATTAGTAGTGACGTCATTAAAGATGCGGTGACATTTTGAATCACGTGATACATGGAATTTAAGGAGAGCTGTGACAGCTGTATAAATAAATATTTATGTTTTGGATATTCGCTCAAATCTACACAAGGGTCATACGAAGCAACCGTCTCTAATCTTCAACTGATAGAATAGAAGGAAGGAAGATAATCGATAGCAACCACCGCCAACTCTTAGTTGCTCTAATCGAATAGTGCAATTTTACCATCACTCTTTACAACGCACCCACTAGAGTAGCCAAGAGTTCACGATTAGTGCTATCAGTTCAGGATTAGTGCGGAGTGTAATTTTGTGGCTAAGAGACACAAATTGTGACTTTAGGGTTCACTGTCCAACACCATAACTAGAGGCCACGCTCTACCTTCTGTAACGAAATTGTCCAATAATAACCTCCCAAGCGAAACATGAATGTGCAAATCTTTAACTGAATGAAGTTTCCTTTTTTAATACGTGTAATAGTCATATGTATACGAATTTTTAAGAAAAGGTAAACGCTTATATACTTTCTCTTTTTACTATAATTCAGTCGTAGACAAGTATATATAGTTATCAATTTCATTTATATTTATTGGTTGAAACAATAATTACCGTAATACAATTGTTCACGTTCATTCTTTGTCATATATTGTTCATAGTTGTAGTTGTTCACATGTAAGTCGTGACTACGATTACTTCTTTGTGTTGTTGTGGAATTGTTTGTGTTATCAGTGCTTCATGTAGAATTAAAGTTGTGGTTATGGCTGCATTTTGTATTGTTATGAAATTGTTTGTACTGTTGATGTTTCATGGGGGATTAAAGTCGTGGTTATGGCTGCATTTTGTATTGTTATGAAATTGTTTGTACTGTTGATGTTTCATGGGGGATTAAAGTCGTGGTTATGGCTGCATTTTGTATTGTTATGAAATTGTTTGTACTGTTGATGTTTCATGGGGGATTAAAGTCGTGGTTATGGCTGCATTTTGTATTGTTATGAAATTGTTTGTACTGTTGATGTTTCATGGGGGATTAAAGTCGTGGTTATGGCTGTATTTTGTATTGTTGTGAAATTGTTTGTACTGAGATGTTTCATATGGGAATAAAGTCGTGGTCATGAATGCTTTTTGTATTGTGTTAAACTGTTTGTACTGGTTATCCTTCATATGGGATTAAAGTCGCGGCTGTAGTTGCTCGTTTGGTTGATGTGGAATTGTTTCTGTCATCAATGCTTCATAAACGTTTCTTGATGTGATTTTTTTTTAATTTTAACTTCGTAGTTTAGTGTTTTAAACTGATGAACCTGACATTTTTCAGAACCTGGTAAGAAAATCTTATCGCAAATAGGGAAATATAGCAAGTGCAAAGGCGACCTCTGCCTCAACAATAGTATTTATTAGAAGTTCCCATGCTTAGTGCACTGTTTTTTTATCCTATAAAAGAGGATTTGAAATTGGGTGTAATAGAAGGCCTGTTTAATGCTCACTTTGTTTGTGATCAAACTTCTAAGTAATTTTAGAAAACTTAATCTATAATTTGTTTAAATCTCCGTAAAGTTAATTATTGTGTAGTTTAATGTGCGGTGTTTAATTTTTACTTTTATAAATATTAATTACTCTCCCCTTTATTATGTCTTACTTTGACAAAAATACATAAATACAGTTATAATAGTATTTGTATTTTCCAGCGCAAAACCACACCACAACATTTGTATACTCTGTTCACCGCAGAGTATCGATTTCTCCAATGTAACGTTATAAGTCCGTAAATTTACGGCTGAGACAGCGAAGGACAGAAATATAAGAAACAATTATGAACTATATTTAGTTTCTGAGATCACACGATATTTTGAAATCCAGATAAGTCTATCTTATCTTATGTAATAAAATGACTGAATGTGTGGATGTTATTGGTTGTCGTGTACACAGGCATTCTGCTTAAAATATCAAACGCAAGTGAAAATTATTCTTACAGACAAGAGTTAAAAAAAACAAAAGTTGTTTATGCATGAATTCACGGGTTAAGTTCAACAGAGAATGAACTAGAGTCATGAGATGATAGTATGACAATAATCATATAGCGTGGTGCGTGTGTGTAGATAAGTGCATACTTCTTATTTTAAACAAGCCAATTGAGACGAATTTACAAAATTAGGAGCAAAGTCTGATGTTTCTCTAAATGGCCCATACTTTTGTATTTTGTTTAGAAGAGTGTATTTTCGTGCTCTGTACACTAAGATCGCAGTTACCATACGATGAACAAACACGTCCTAGATTAAATGTCGAATCCCACTTAGTCTTAGAATGATTTTGATTTAATCAGAGTATCGCACCCAAAAATGAAGCGAATAACCCTGGAGCAGCATATACATGATAAAGTTTTTCATTTTGACAAAAAAGAATTGTAATATTGTAAACTAATTCTTTGGTTTGGTCGAAATGGTCCAAATATTTTGTTCATACGTGATTCTGTATATTTAACTCATTACGGTTGTGTGTTTATCACTTAATGAGTGTTAATCATACTGGCCGTTATTACTGCAACATATTTCTCAACGTTTACTTACCATTTTGAGCTTTATTACTGCAACACGTTTCTCAGTGTTTACCATTTTGAGCTTTATTATTGTTACAAGTTTCTCAGTGTCTACCGTTTTAAGTTTTATTATTGGAACAAGGTTTTCAGTGTCTACCGTTTTAAGTGTTGTTATTGTAACACGTTTCTCAGTGTCTACCATTTTGAGCTTTATTATTGTAACAAGTTTCTCAGTGTCTATCATTCTGAGTTTGATTATTGCAACAAGTTTCTCAGTGTCTACCATTTTGAGCTTTATTATTGGAACAAGTTTTTCAATGTCTATCATTTTGAGCTTTATTATTGAAACACGTTTTTCAGTGTCTACCATTTTGAGCTTTATTATTGTAACAAGTTTCTCAGTGTTTACCGTTTTAAGTTTTGTTATTGTAACAAGTTTCTCAATGTCTACCGTTTTAAGTTTCATTATTGTAACAAATTTCTGAGTGTCTATCTTTTTAAGTTTTATTATTGTAACAAGTTTCTCAGTGTTTACCGTTTTAAGTTTTATTATTGTAACAAGTTTCTCAATGTCTACCGTTTTAAGTTTCATTATTGTAACAAATTTCTGAGTGTCTATCTTTTTACGTTTTATTATTGTAACAAGTTTTTCAGTGTTTACCGTTTTAAGTTTTATTAGTGTAACAAGTTTCTCAATGTCTACAGTTTTAAGTTTTATTATTGTAACAAATTTCTGAGTGTCTACCTTTTAAAGTTTTATTATTGTAACAAGTTTCTCAGTGTTTACCGTTTTAAGTTTTATTATTGTAACAAGTTTTTCAATGTCTACCGTTTTAAGTTTTATTATTGTAACATTTCTGAGTGTCTACCTTTTTAAGATTTATTATTGTAACAAATTTCCCAGTGCCTATCATTTTGAGTTTTATTATTGTAACAAATTTCCCAGTGCCTATCATTTTGAGCTTTATTATTGTAACACGTTTCTCACTGTCTACCATTTTAAACTTTATTATTGTAACAAGTTTCTCAATGTCTACCGTTTTAAGTTTCATTATTGCAACAAGTTTGTCAGTTTCTACCGTTTTAAGTTTTATTATTGTAACAAGTTTCTCAGTGTCTATCGTTTTAAGTTTTATTATTGTAACACATTTTTCAGTGTCTATAGTTGTATTATTGCAATACGTGTCAACACATTAGTTTTTATGAACAATAACAGCTGCGAGTGAATGTGTTTACCATGTTGAAGTTTCTAGGTCAACAAAGATAGTTGCACACGCCTTTTCATATTCATAACTGTCACACAACTTCGTTTTTGTTTCAACGAGAAAATTGTACACACTGATGAATGGTTTGGTTTGTCTGTAAACTTAAGTTTGCTTAATGGCCTTTTGTTTTAGTAAGCCTAAGTTATCTTGTAGCAGGTCTACTTACTCTAAAATAACTTTACGTGTTTGTTACGAAAATAATTTATTAAATTATCTTTGAGGTTTTTCGAGTCCGTTTTACTTCACCATCCAGTAACCTAAATTAATTTAGTTATGTGAATAATGTTATGATATCTTGTTGAATTCATTAATCTGTGAAAAGGAAAAGAAATAATTTAATATATATTTATATATACGATAATTTAGTAAATAGTTTCACTTATTATCCATTGTAGTTATAAGCAAAATGGAAATGCTATCCAAATCATCTTGGAAGGTTTTTTGATGTTAGGATAAAGTTAATATTGTGAGAATTTTTATAAATCTACACGTCTGAAGTTTTTGTTTTTTCCGTTTTTAGTTCTAAATGTAACAGTATTTATGTTGTATGGAAATAAATTCAATACGTAACTAAATCTAATTAACTTATAATTATTTTCGGGATTCACTCTTCCTTTAAAGTACAACTCACTTTGTGTTATCATTGGCAGATATGACAAAGAATGAACAGTCTTAATTAACACTCTTAGACACAGAATCTCTTATATTATACGTGATTCTAAAATAAAAGTTAATTTTTCGCGTTGAAATTTTAGTAGAAGAGGTTACTTCTCTGTGTGTATGTATATGTGTGTGTGAATATATATATATATATATATATGTATGAATTTTTCCAACTAAAACTTCTTGTTTTATAAATCAAATATATCTGTGAACTGAAAAGTATAATAATGCTTTTCAAGTTTGTTTTTTATAAACATATATGACCAAATTTTTTTCCATAATATAGATGTTGACGAGCTGATTGAACGGCATATGTATTCGGGCATTATTACACCTAGTGCTGAATGGCATCAACTATCTCATCCGGGTATCACAGCCACTATCAGCTATAGAATACGTGTGACGTGTGATCCACACTATTACAATTACACATGCACCAAATTCTGTCGACCTAGACACGATCGTTTTGGGCATCATACCTGTAGTGAGCAAGGAGATAAAATCTGTATCTTAGGATGGAAAGGACCTAACTGTGAAACAGGTAAGTGACAATACACCCAGTAAACATGGATGGGTAAAATACTTATATAAAGGTCGATTTATGCCTTAACTTTTTTAGTCGTTAGTTGGTTAAACCACATAAATGATGTACAAAACAACTAAAACATAATTGTAACTAATAATGTGTCAGGTAAGGCGACGTAAAACCACTGTTATGAAATAATGTCACTCAGTCAGCAACCCGTAGTTCATTTTGATGCAGATGAAACAAAGAAACTATGCTTTGATTTAAAGATAAAGCCTTTAACACAAATACAAGCGCGAGCACACTAACACAAAGTATTTAACTATGAAGATCACATAATTTACAATAACACTTTATCAAAAAACCAATAGGCATATCATCATTACGTCATCATCAAATAATGTTTAACGGAGCATCATTCATCGTAATACAAAATTAGACCTTTTTACAAAAACGTAGTTCAGTAGATAGCCCAGCCCAATACCAAATATAGCATAAATTTCGACACACAACGGAACATCGATAATACCTATACACATATAAAGAAAATGTAAAAGTTCAACCATGTTGAATAAACCGCTTTGCCGAATATCGAAAATGAAGAGCAAAAGGTTGTTTGTTGTTTAGTTTCGTGCAAAGCTACTCGAGAGCTATCTTCGCCAGTCGTCCCTAATTTAGCAGTGAAAGACTAGAAGAAAGGCAGCTGGTCATCACCACCCACCGCCAACTCTTGGGCTACTCTTTTACCAACGGATAATGAGATTAACCGTCACATTATAACACGCCTACGGTTGAAACGGCGAGCATGTTTGAAGTGACGGGGATTCGAACCCACGACCCTTGGATTACCTGGTCATGCTCGGCTTCGTGAGCAAATGCTCTATAAATTATCACAAAGACAGTAATGACAATAGTAAAGGGCTAAAACTTGAAGGTACTTGTTTAAATAACTAAAATACTAATTAATATTTTTAGACCATGTACTTAAAAAGGTCAATCGTGTGCGTGTCTTGATTATAGTAATTACAAGATATAATATACAAATTATTAAATAAAACACCTGAGCCCAGGCTTCAGTCCAAGCTGTGGTTAGTTGTTGGCAATTCTGCGTAAATGAAGAAGTCAGATACAGAGAAAGGTAGTCTGTGAGATGATAGGTAGAGTGTTTGGTAGCACACTCGTAGCTCTTACTGGGTAACTTGTTTGAAGGTGGTTCAACTACTGATGCTGAAAACATTTCTTATTTCATTTTACTGAGGAGTTTTAAAAATCAAAGCTCCTTCTTTCACCAGACAAGTTCTTACTCTTATTGCTGATGGTCTCGCTATAGTCTAAGGGCTTCCAGTACATTCTTTGGAGATTGGAAGTTACTTCTGTGGTAGTAGATGCTGATCGAGTGTCTAGCTGCCTCTTGAGACAGCTAGGCATAGCCAGGTGGTTGGGGCGCTCGAATGGCAATCTGAAGGTCGCGAGTTTGAATCATTTTCAGTAATGGGACATTATGATGTGATCGTCAATTCCATTATTCGTTACGATAATGACTAGTTACTTTCCTTTCAGTCTTTCACTGCTAAATTAGGGAGGCTAGCATAGATAGCCCTCGTGTAGATTTGCTTGAAATTAAAACAAACCAAGGAATAAAGTTACGAGGCGAATCCAAGGCCAGTAAGATATTCTTGAGCTTTGAAATGTAACTGCTTCACCAGAGGTAATACTCCTTCTCATGGTGGGAAGCCTTCGGAGAGGTTTTCATTACCAAATGTTTTTCTCTATTTCTGTTTTGCTGTAGAAAATACCAACTTAAATAATTGTTTTTGAGCCACTGTGGCCTATCCACAGAGCGATTGCTAAGTCTGTCAAGAGCTTGGACTCTGTGGATGAGTCCACATCTGAATGGAGTTGCTTGGCTCTGGTAAACGTGGAAGTCAACTCAGAAACCAGCACAGCAAGATTTTATACATCAAAAGCATTGATCAACAACATATCTTCATCTAAAGGTTCCATCAGGTGGAAGATCAAGTTATTTCTAATAATCTTCAGCTACTTGTCAAACAGAAAGTTCTGGGCATACTGACTTCCATCATGAAAACTTTTATTCTTTGTTTGTTCAAGAATCTAAAAAAAATACCGCTGCCTAGTTGAAGACAAAGTAACCAAACTGGTCAAGGATCTGATTTTAATAATATAAAGTATGAATTGAAAATGTAAAGGTTAGATAAATTCCAATTGGTAAAAAGTGTCATCTAACCGTATAGGTTGAAAAGGGGTCATAATTTACTGGTTAAAACCATTTCTTCCCTTTAAAAGTTACCAATCACTCATAAGACTCCAGCACCCAAAGACATGGCTTTTTCCTTGACTAATACGTTATTAGCCATTCCTATAAAAATGCTCAAAATACTTACCCTTTGACTCAGATCTATTCCTTCTACCACCATCTTCTTGTTATGTAAACAACACCCTTCAAGTAGAAGAGAAATAAGATCAACACGGCAAAACTGGATCCTACACATATCATTTTAATTGGGTTAAGCATTGCCATCCCTTACTTTTGACTATTAAAATCTACTAACGTTTGCACTGTTTCTCCTAAGAGACTTCCTCTAGTTACTAGTTTGGTGGAGTTTACAAATATTTACCATATAGGAGTTACATCTATCTTTCCTTAGTTCACTTACAGACTGCATTTTGTACTGAAACAATGTTAAAAAAACATTTACAAAACCATGTTTAAAAAACAAATTGCATGATTGAAAATATTCCATCATAATTAAATAAATGTACTTGTTATAATATCCAAGACACTGAATTTGAATTTTGTATACTAATGGTAATTTCATCTACTCATAAGCATTTTTATTCAATCAAAATTACAACGTACTGTACTACTCTTATCAAAATTATCAAGTAAAACTATTTTTTACTCGACATAGTGTCTAACAACTCCTTTTATCTTTTCATAAAATTCACTTGTCGTCAATGTTTGTGTTAAAATCGAAACATTCCCTCACGAATACTAATATAAATAATAGAGACGGTGTATCTGGCCCGGCATGGCCAGGTGGTTAAGGTACTCGACTCCTCATCTGAGGGTCGCGGGTTCGAATCGCGCTCACACCAAACATGCTCGCTCTTTCAGCAGAGGGGACGTTATATTGTTACTGTCAATCCCATTCTTCGTGGATATAAGAGTAGTCCAAGACTTGGCAGTGGGCGGTGATGTCTAGCTGCCTTCCCTTTTAGTCTTATACTGCTTAAATTATGGACGGCTAGCTCAAATAGCCTTCGTGTAGCTTTGTACGAAATTCAAAACAAGCAAACAAACAATACACTGTATCTTCAAGTAATACCTGAGAGGTCAGTAAGGTTTTAACAGCTAGATCTAATTATTTATTTCAATTCATATGTGACTTAATTTTGTTCATTATGTAATTGATCCATTGGTATTAAACAACTTGTAAGAATTCATGTAATGTTCTAACACACATATGGGACCACACCCCTATATTTATTTTATACGTGTATTGCCATATATATAATACACGTCATCACATATACTGATAGCTTAGAAAAGACTGCCTTAGGATTCCACTTATATCATTTCATAAATATCTTGAGTTACTATTCAAAGTTACAGCTTGATAGTAGTCCTATAGTAAAGTGCCACCACCTACAAGCCACTATATACTCGCACGTTTTGCTTTTCAAGCATTATAAAATAAATAATCACCGATACAATTCAATTTTGATTATCTGGATTATAGATCTAACGTATTGAACTAGTGGGCCCTTTCGTTAGTTGTTTGCGATAATGGAAAACAGTCAATGCAAAGTACTGTGTTCGTTCATATAAAATGAATGCACAACCTGACATACCTTCTACCTTCCTAACAATAATTAGTGGCAATGACTAAGCACTTTTTGAAGGCTGTTTAATTCTGTCCTATAAAACCTGCTGCACTACAACATTGATTACATCTCTGGTGCTCCAGGGAAGCCTGCACAGTGATTACTTAGTTGGATATGCATTAGTTGTATCTGCGTAACATTGTATGTTTGATGCTTGGCCCAATTGGCTATTCAAATCCCATAAATACATCAGCATATTAAGTTGCTGCCACTCCATTGAGTCTAGATTATCTACACAATTCTTAACTAGTGATGTAAGATGTGTTGTTATGAATGTATTTACCTTCAAACATAGTGTGACAAATGCAAATTTATATTTACTGCTAACATTAGTTACTTCCACTTAATTTACCATGCCAATAATAATTCCAGTGTGCAGAATAACATTGGAACTTAGTCCCCCATTGAGCAAGTAACAGCCTTTTTTGTGGATGATCTTTATCACTGTATTACATTGCACTGGTGTATTAGACATTGTTCATTAGGGTTCGGCATGGCCAGGTAGTTAAGGCACTCGACTCGTAATCTGAGGGTCACTGGTTCTAATCCCCGTCACACCAAACATGCTAGCCCTTTCAACTGTGAGAATGTCATAATATGAAGGTCAATCCCACTATTCGTTGGTAAAAGAGTAGACCAAGAGTTGGCGGTAGGTGGTAATGACTAGCTACCTTCCCTCTTGTCTTACACTGCTAAATTAGGGACGACTAGCACAGATAGCCCTCATGTAGCTTTGCACAAAATTTAAAAAAGCAAACAAACAAAAACTGTCCATAGTAAACCATAGGACACAACCTGCATACTTGGGAGTAATTGAAGTGTTGTATTTTTCTATTTCACATACACTCAAAACGTTCAGTGTTCCAAGAGGCTCTCTGGTCAACATAAGATAACTATACTTGTAACACCAACATGATATTCATCAATTGACCAAAGTGGTGCTTATGCTCAGAATACCTAATATACCGCAAGTAATATCAATGGTCTAGCTGCTTTTACATTAACTAAGAGCTTTATTTCTTTTTTTCCACTCTGGTCAGCAAAACTCAAATCCCATCCAACATTAATAGAGCTGAGCTTATACCAGACATCAGGTAGCATAAGCTATGGTATGTAAACCATGTGAGGACCTATTCATTGGATGCTAGTATGACTACATCACAAACCCAGGATTTGTGGGTGGGTGGTTGACCCTAAGCTAAATTTAAACCTGGTGTGATGTAGGTACTCGATAGGATTATCTATCCAAGATTAAATAACTGTACCTATTATTGCAGACTTCTTCCCCTCTTGCAACAGTCTTGAAGTTATCAGTGAATACCACATTATGAGAGAAACTGTCTTGGTAAGGATAAAATCTTGTAAATCCTGGTGATGTTGAATTGCTTTTCCACAATTTTGTGAATGAGGTTATCCTCGTGGTTCATCAAACCAAATGCAAGATAAACTTTATTATACATACAGTGCAAATAATCAGTAATATAAGTGATCAAGCTTTCTATGGTACTACTCTTTCAAGCGTCTGCTTTCCACTAGGTCGAATCTCCAGCACAAGTTAGTAATGGCTGTCTTGCATTCCCAGCATTTCTTTTCATTAAAATGTTTTATGGAGTTAGAGATGTAATGTCCAAACTCATAACCAGGTGTTGTTTAACCATCCCAGACAATTCCTACCTAAATCACTTCAGAAAATGATCAATATTAACCTCGAGGTTCAACCTGATTGACAATTCAAGAACACTGCTACCGACGTTCTTGCACTATATAGTTTGTTGTTGAAATATTTTCCTGGGAAAAATAGGTATTATCCACTCAAGAATAAGAAAGGAATGAAGGAAGCTAGAAGAAAGTCTTCTTAACGGCTTTCTCGACCACGTGTTATATGAAACCTGCATATATACATAAAAAAGAATAAATTCAAAATAAATACCATAACAGTACAAGAAAATAAATATGCATAGTGCATTCATATACGTCATCTAGAACAGAGTAACATGAGTTTGTTGAAAGAAAGTTACTGCAGTGAACAAATAGCTTCATTAAGGTGTCGAAGCAACTGTGTCATTATTTTGGAAGTTGTTCCACATTCTGCCAACGACACATCGAGAAACTAGTAATACGTCTGCAATAATGTATTGTCTTTGACTGGCTTTCATTCGTGGTATGGCTTTCCTAATGATTTTAACATCTATTCATCGTCTTGGAGACCTAAGCACAATTCACCAACAGTCAAGGTTGCTTTAAACTGTGTGATCCAGTCTAAAGTTAAACAGTATCGTATGGGATCTATTTATATAGCTTAACTATTTATTTGCATATCAGATCGTATGACTTATCATTAAATTCCTGTTTTACAAAACAATGATCTGGTGGAGTAACTTATTTTATAACAACGCTTTTAAGTTGCCATAGGTAAAACATTAAAAATTCCGACTAGCCTTTAATTCTTTTGTGTAGTGTATTTCGCTGTATGATGTAAGTTGATATGTTTTCATAAATATGTTTATTTTAGATTTATTTGTTCACGTTGTTGCCAAAGAAAAAAACAACTCACCTTCCTATTCATCGGGAAATTCTACTTCTTATGGTAGGGTATTTTGATGAATTCCCTTACAAGCTAGTTAAATTTCATTTTGTTCTTAATCAAGTAGTTGGAATTTGGATTTTCAACCTGAAAAAAACCTTAGGTGCATATAAACTAACAGGCTAGATTAGATTCATCTAGGGTTCAAATGTAACTTTATTTAATTATGAACGAAGGAAAGCTGCTAGCAATCAACATCAGGCGCCACTTCGATTGTGTCCACCTTTGAACAGAATAAGAGAAAAGGCTACCACTGTTATAGCTCATGCAAAACTGGATAGTGGAGCGCGATCATTTATATCATGGAACAAACGTTGGACCTTTCGATTCACAGCTCTAAACGTTAACTACTGTACCATAAGCAGCCCACCTCATCAGGAGAATGATATTGATCTTGTTTAGTGCCTTTTCTATTACCTTAAAAAAATTGAAGTATGAAAGTTATAGACCCCGCTGGTACAGCGTTAAGTCTATGGATATACAATGCTAAAATCAAGAATTCAATTCACTTCGGTGGGCTCAGCAGATAGCCCGATGTGGCTTTGCTATAAAAAAACACACATGAAAGTTATATACATTTATTTGGGCTAAAATGACTTATTTTCTTTGCTGCACCCTACCCAAACTTTATCTTGTTTCAAAAGTCTAAATTATGCTTTTGTGTACTTGGAAATAATATAAATATCTACTATCACATTCTATGTTACAGCCGTGTGTAAAGAAGGATGCCATCCTCAACATGGACATTGCAATAAACCTGGTGAATGTAGGTAAGTCATTCTCTGTTGATGATAACATAAGGAAATATTATCGCTAAATAAAAATGCTATATAAATCTGGCTAGTGAACTTGAAAACAAGCGACAAACAAGACAGGGATGGAAGCGGACAGATGACTTGATCCACTAATGATCATATAGGAAACTAATAATTTTCGACTTTACATGTAAAATAAAATCCTTACATTACTGGTTTTCCCACTTTGTCTGTCGAAAACTTGGTGTTTGAATAGAGTGTTTGATCATTATACCTTTCCTTTCGTTAACTTTATAATATTATTTTTATGATTATTTTGCAACAGAGTAGCATTTCACTGTTGGAATTTACAGTTTTATTTGTTTTATGAGTGAGGAAACCAGTAATTTACAAGTTTTATTCTCCATGTAAAATTAAGTCAGCTTAATCTGCTATATGATCACTAGCCAGATCAAATGATATGTCAACTTCCATCCTTATCATATTTGGTTCAGTAGCCAACCTTACACAGGTTTCTTTATTTAGCGATAAGTTTTGTCCTGATACTTGTTGGTTAATTTTTATAAAATGGCGCACGTGGGTTTTTAGCTTATAGAGTATATTGTAAAGCTTTATAAGTTTTGTATAGAATGCTCATAAAATATTGTAAAAATTGTTTCATTCTATCCAATGGTGATACAATCATAGTTCACTACGAGAACTAGGTAGACACTAGGCCTGGTGAAGAAAAAAAGTATAATGAACTAAAATAAATAAACCTTGATGTTGGGTCTTCGCCGATTTTCGACTTTGAGACGCTCTAGATAGCTGAAAAGCGGTATATACACCAGAAATAGAACGACTATACCAGGTAGCTCTTTATACCTAACTTCTGATGAACTGCTGGTGGTTTAAGGACCTTATAACGATACTCTTCATCCAAGATAATCACTCATCATAAAATGATATGTTTGCTAAATATTTTAACCAATTTTCAGCAATGATCAAATGAAATAAAAGTCATGTTTGTAGGATACGAATAGTAAATAAATTCATTAATACAGGAAATGACACAAATTATCATACCAATAGTCAAATAATATGTTGTTACATTTCATCTTAAAACAAGAATAGGCCTTATAACATATTTTATTCAAGTAATTAATTTACTAAAATATGCAGTATCATAATTATTAGACGATCTTGTGACATCTGAAATATGATTATAATCTGGCTGATCTTGTAATCTCGGGTAATTTTTATAAAATCTACAGTATGATTATAACTGACCGACTTTGTTGTTAGAGGCAATTCTAGTAAATCTGATTTATTTTATCTCGGTTAATATTATGAAGTTTGTGGTATGATGATATTTGGCTGACCGTGTCATCCTGAGATAATTTCATTAAATCTTCATTCCAATAATATTGGTTGACCCTGATTTTTTAAACATCTGTTTAATGATGCCGATTAACCGACATTATCATCTGGGGTAATTTTATTAAATCTATTTTGCGATGATAATTAGCAAACCTTGTCATTTGGGTAATTTTATAAAGCTTCCTATGTAATTATAATTAGATAATTTTGTCATCTGGATTTTTTCCAAAATTTGTAATGCGAAATAATAGACTGGCTATTATTATCTGTGGTAATTTTATAAAGCCTGCAATATGGTGATAGTTGGCTTACTTTGTCGTCTCGAATAATTTCACTCAAGAAAACGTATTTGAGTGGTATGTTTCGTCAATCTGGAGAATTGTTTGTTTGTTTTATGAATTTCGCACAAAGCTACACGAGGGCTATCTGAGCTAGCTGTCCTTAATTTAGCAGTGTAAAACTAGAGGGAAAGCAAACAGTCATCACCACCCACAGCCAACTCTTGGGTTACTCTTTTACCAAAGAATTATGGGATTGACTGTCACGTTATAACACCTCCACGACTGAAATGGCGAGCATGTTTTGGTGTGACGGGAATTCGAATACGCGACCCTCAGATTACGAGTCGAGCGCCTTAACCACCTGGCCATGCTGGCCCCATCTGGAGAAACCTCTTAGGAATGTTACAGTAAGAGTGTCTGTGTGTATGGAGAGGTTTATAACAAATCCAAATCGGGTTATCTACTATGTCCATCAAGGGAAATAGAACCACTAATTTTAGCGTTGTAAAACCGTAGATTTATCGCTGTCCTACCGAGAGACGTTGCGGTCAGAGAAGGAAAACTTGTATATCCAAACTTTACAATAACTTTATTGCTTAAAAATAAAAATTTAATCTTGGTTGAATGTAATATTCAGTCAATAAATATACTTTGTGTGTAGTTTATTATACAAACTGTATTCCTGATAACTGGTTGAGAGAGATCAGCTCGAAAACTTATCGTTTAGAATTTTCAAAATTTCCTCTGTAGTTTTCCTGGAATTTTCTAAGATTTCAATTTTAAGCCTTCAATTTATCGATTATTTGATTATTTAGAATTAAGCACAAAGCTACACAATGGGCTACCTGTGCTCTGCTCACCATGGATATCGAAACGAGATTTTTATCAATGTGAGTCCGCAGACATACTGCTGTGCCGCTTGGGAGCTTGAGCCTTCAGAGCCGTAAAATGTGTCAACGATTCTCTGTAAATTTCAAAATTTAATCAATTGTTCTTTAGTTTGAATATCTGAATTTGTAAATATAATAACATTTTATTGCGAAGAAGCAACAATATTTCTTAAAAATATACTTACAAAGTAAATGAAGTTAGGGACATAACTAGAAGGTTGCAATTAAAAAAAAAAAAAAGGAGTGGCAAACATCTAATAAACATAATTGTTACACTGTTCATCCCCCGGCGGGACAATAGTAAGTTTACGTACTGACAACGCTAAAATCCACGGTTCGATTCTACGAGGTGGGCATATTAGATAACCCAGTATGGCTTTGCTCATTACAAAAAAACGAAAAAGTGTTCTTTATTTAAGTGAAGCTACGGTTCTTGTTCCCTGTCTTCTACTTTTTGTATGTTATAAAATAACTTTTATTTTTTTAACGCCAGCTAAGCGCATTCGTAAACTGGAAGTATGTTATACCTGTTTAATCTTAGGACTAACTCATTCTTTGCTAAAAATACATCATTCTTATCTAATTTCGTAACTCTCAGTGAGGAAAAAATAGCAGCTACAAAGCTTCTGACCTTTCTTATTCCAAGAGATCTCTTGGTATATCTATCCGTTGTAAGAATTATTAATAAACATAAAAACCTACGTGATAAAATATTAAATGATTTTTCAACTTTGAGACCAATAATACATTATGAACTTCTTCACTTATAATACATTTATTATCGAAGAAAATCCTAGGTAGTGTGGTGGTAAATGACTGAACTGCATACAATAGGTGTGGGATTGGTAGCCCAAATAACAAGAACCATTTTTTTCAAATTCGATAAAAACGCAAGATACTGAAAGCTGCAATGCATGCAACTCCTATTTCAATAAGTAATATTTTAATTAAGCTAGTTGATAATAACGACCCATAAAAGTACGAAGTATTCCAAACTAATAACAGATGCAAAAATTGGTGGAACACGTACGACAAGGGGTGATAATAAGAAATAAATATATATAATTATGTATTTTAACTTTAAATATACGTTTTCATTACAGTTAGAACTTTAACACTATGCAATCATTTTACGATCTGTCCCATTTTAAATAGAATATTTGATGGTGAAGTGACCGTTTGTGTTCTGCATAATTCACTACATGTTTGTTTTTATGGAGTGCAACACATAAAACTAAGTGCCAGTTTATGTCGCCGGAATGCTTCTGACGAATGATCAGTGATGTCGAGAAACCCACTTGTTGAGAAATTTATATGCAAAAACGAGCTGTGTATGGAAAAAGTTCTATTATTTCAAGTAGCAGAAGAGATATAATCTATCTAGTTTAGCCTCTTTTTGCATATAAACTTCTGACGAATGGTTTATTTTGAATTTCGCGCAAAGCTACTCGAAGGCTATCTGAGCTAGCCGTCCCTAATTTAGCAGTGTAAGACTAGAGGGAAGACAACTAGTTATCATCACCCACCGCCAACTCTTGGGCTACTTTTTTACCAACGAAGAGTGGGATTCACCATCACATAATGACGCCCCCACGGCTGAAAGGGCGAGCATGTTTGGTGTGACGGGTATTAGATCCCGCGACCCTCGGATTACGAGTCAAGTGCCTTTAAGCACCTGGCCATGCCAGGCCTGCTTCTGACGAATGGAATAAGTTGTTTTAGAACTTCGATAAAGGTCTCTGTATATATTAAGAATGTAGTATATCAGACAATCGCAGTAAGTTAGAAATTATAGTTTTTAGTATTGTACAAACAGAATATTGTGCTGTGATATTATGCAAAATGAAGTCTATTTTGAAAAGAAATTTTTTGTTTGCCTTATCGCCTGTAGTTTATACAGTAAGAAATAACAAAATTATGTTTGTTCGTAAAGTCTGGCAGGCTGAAACATAATTCAATTAATTAACTTAATTATCATATGTTTGGCACTAGATGTCGTCCCGGCTGGGAATCCGAGTTATGCGATAAGTGTTCCCCCTATCCAGGATGCAAGCATGGGTACTGTGAAAACGAGCCTTGGCAATGTAAATGTTACGTCAACTGGGGTGGATTTCTTTGCAACAAAGGTAAGTAGTAGACTGCAAGATTAATTTTCATTTAATATTATTAAAGATCGACTACACTATTTACAACTGAAGGTAGAAAACAACAAATGGGTTTATTTATACCTTTCAGGTTTTAAGCGTAGTCGCATTCAGTGGATTGGTGACATGTACCCCACTGGGACATGTTTTTTTACGTAAGTTATTTTATGCAGATTTCTAGACTGATGATGTGCAATTTGTTCATCAATAGATCTTAACTACTGTGGAACCCATGAACCATGCCAGAACGGCGGAATTTGTGAAAACACGCCACCTGATGAGTATAGGTGTCGCTGCCCGGAGGGATTTTCTGGAGTCAATTGTGAAGTAGGTGAGTTAGGTGAGACTATTATATAAGTAAAGCCTCAAATATGCCCTTGACAAGAAAGCATAAACAAGTGTTGATGGTGAACTTAGCCTTTGTTCGTTTACAGAAAAGAGAACCTATTACTTCGTAATAATAATAATAAATAGCCTTTTTCTGTAGTAAATTGGCAAAAACTGTTACTTTTAACTATTTATGTTTCAATAGTAGCAACTTTACAATATCAACTTTATCAAAGATGTAATGGTAAAATATTAAAGGTTAAACGTAACTTCTTCACTGCTACTACTTAACTTGCAGTGGCGTGGTTTACACTTGTAAAGACCAGTTTTTATCCTCTTACAAGTAAGCAATTTTGGCGCGTGCATTATTTAAAAAAACGTCGTATTATTTATACTTACGTAGAACTTGCTCCTCGTGTCTGACATTCAGAATATATAGATCTCTGCTGTTGCTCTATCTACCTCCTATCTCTCAACGATTTTGGATTTAAAGTAATTTCTGTAAATAAATAAAAGTAAGCCAACTATAAAGCCACGTGGTACATCATACTGTTTCGGTCTAGTGGTTAAGGCACTCATCTCACAATCTCTAAGTCGTAAGTTCGAATCACTACATCTCGCTTTTTCAACCATGAGGGCGATATAATACTGCCGTCAACCCCAATATTAATTGGTAAATGGATAACCCAACAATTGGTTGGTGTTGTTAACTACCACTGATTCATCTGGAACGGCTAGCGCAAATAGTTTTGAGCGAAATTCAAAATAAACAAAACCGTTTGGGGCTTTAAAGTTTCTCCTTCTCTGCGTTGGCTGTGGGGGAACTTAGAACACTGTTAAAAAGAACTCTTAATTACTCTGCTGCAACTGCCAGCAACAACACACAAACACCTACACAGCATTCCCAAATATAAATACATCAAAATACGCATCATAAACTTGTCTGTCTAGTTTTGAATTTCACACAAAGCTACATGAGGGCTATCTGCGCTAGCCTTCCCTAATTTAGCAGTGTAAGACTAGAGGAAAGGCAGCTGGTCATCGCCATCCACCGCTGGAATTGACCGCAACATGATAACGACCCCACTGTCGAAAGGGCAAGCATGTTTGGTGTGACGGGAATTCTAACCCGCGACCCTCATATTACGAGTCGCGTACTTAAACCACCTGCCCATGCATCTTAAACACAAAATAATACAAATTAAACAAACACACCAACCACAAACTAAAGAAGAACATTGCTATCAACGCTGATAATATAAAAACTCACTTATGCTCCGGCAGCAAAAATACACAAATTCAGTAAAAAAACGAAACGAACAAACACGCAACCAACAGTGAACGTAACACAACAACCACAAGAAGAAAACAGTCAAGAATAATCACTAACTCAATCACTGAAGCAGTCAAACAAACATTTTATGATATCATTACTCAACATAGAACCATACAAGAAATTGCATCGCACTAATCATAAACATAGCCAAACAGCACTTTATACCGCTAATGCCATACAGAATAGAACAGTACATGAATCATAAACCACATAAAATAGAAGACACAACAATACAACAAAGAAAATAATGCTTGTGCAAAAACACAACAGGAACCAGATAACGTTACATGGACATTGGCCCTCAAGAGGAGATAAATAATAAATAATTAAGCGACATTAAAACATTAAATACATTAGGCAAAACGTTAAATCAGTGAGGAAAAAACATATTAATGCAGCACAAGAATAGGTCATGTCGAACCTGATCCTCTCAGGTCTTCAAAAACTAAATCCTGATGCTGAAAGAAGCTTGGAAATTTGTGGCGAAACAAATAAATTTGGAAAATAGTTTGATATCAAATTTAATATTGTTCAGTAGCGGTTCCAAGATAACCTGAACAAAACAATTGTTAATAATCTTTGTTATGAAAGTTTAAAATTTAAAGTTAGTTTTCATGATAATGCCATATTTACAAAAGCTAATCTACATTTGTTTACGTAAAGTATAAAAAATATTAATATAAACAGTCTAATATTAACTGTTTTAGTTTAGTTGTTAACATATAAAGGTCAGTAGTTTAACTATTAATATATAACGATCAGTAGTCTGTTAATATAATACTAACATACACTGCTGGTCAAAATCTTAAGGCCAATGAACATAAAGAAAAAATATGCATTTTGCGTTGTTAGACTCAACCACTTATTTGAGTAGAGTTTCGAAAGATCAAAGTAAGAAAAGGAAAAATAAACATAAAAACTTTTTTAGCATTTAATAGGGAAAATGTGAACACTATGAAATTAGCCTAAATACTAGCTGGTCAAAAGTTTAAGACCATATCAAAAAGAAGTCCTAAACAGAGTAGGAAATGCCCAACAAGAGATCTCAGTAGTGAGTTGCACGGCTGTCATTGAGAATAACTGCAAACATTTGCTTTGGCATGGTCGATATAAGGATTTAAAGAAGGCTGGCTGGAATGTTATTCCAAGTGGTAAAGATGGCTTCACGGAGGTCATGCACTCTTTGGAATTGACGTCCATTTCTATAGACTTCCCTTGCCATCCACCCCAAACATTGTCAATGGGGTTCAGTTCGGGCGAACACGCTGGATAGTCCAAAAGAATCACGTTATTCGCCATGAAAAAGTCCTTTGTCCTGCGGGCATTGTGGATTGCAGCATTTTCCTGCTGAAAGATCCAGTCATTTTCACACAAGCGAGAGCTTTCAATCAATGAAGATACTCTCTCCAACATGCCAATGTAGTCAGCTGCTGTTTGACGTCCCTGTGTAACCTAAAGCTCCATTGTTCCATGGAAGGAGAAAGCACCTCAGATCCTGATGGAACTTCCTCCACTGTGTCGTGTAGAAAATGTCTCCGGTGGGATATCCTTATCGTGCTAGTAACGTTGGAAGCCATCTGGACCATCCAGAATAAATTTTTTCTCATCAGAGAACGAAACCTTCGTCCATTTTTCTACGTCTCATGTTTGGTGCTTCTCAGCAAAGTTAAACCGAGCTGTTTCGTGGTGTGGAAGGAGGCGTGGTCTTTGAAGACGTTTACGGTTTTTAACGCCTTTCTCTCGAAGATGCCGTCTTATTGTTCTTGAGCTGCATTCTGCGTCCTTAAGGGCCTAAATCTGATTCGACGATCGGCTGGTATCTTGCCAGACAACCCGTCGAATCCTCCTGCTCGACGTCGGCGAAATTTTCTTGGGCCGACCACTTGAAATTTTCGTTCCTTATCCCTCAGGGTTTTTAAGGAATTTGCAATAGCAATTTTACTACACCCAGTCTCACCAGCGATAGAACGTTGAGAGAGACCTTGCTTTTGCAGCTCGACAATTTTGCCACGTTCAAACTCTATCGACATTTTAGGCTTTGCCATGTTTTTATCCAATGTAACACAGGAAATGTCAGTGGGAGATGTTGGCAACACTAATGCTTGAACACAAATGACTAAATTTCGTTACGTGTTTACCGATTAACGCTTCGTTTCAGTATGGTTTTAAACTTTTGACCAGCTAGTATTCAGGCTAATTTCGTAGTGTTCACATCTTTCCTATTAACTGCTAAAGAAGGTTTTACTTTTATTTTCCTCTTTCTTATTTTGATCTTTCGAAGCTCTACTCAAATAAGTAGTTGAGTGTAACAACACAAAATGCATATTTTTTCTTTATGTTCATTGGCCTTAAGATTTTGGCCAGCAGTGTATATCAGTCTGGTCTGAATGTTAAGATATAAAAGTCTGTAGTCTTACTGTTAACACATAACGGTCTGTCGTCTACCTGTTAACAAGTAAAAGTTTGTAGCCATTAACATATATCGGATTGTAGTTTAACTGTTAAAATGTAACAGTTCAGTGGTATAGCGAGAGTTTAGTGCGCCCGGATATAATAGGTATGATGTCCTCCATGATAAATCTTTAAAAAAAACAACAACAGGAAATGTTTTCATCTGACGAACATTAATAAATTATATAACTATTTTCTTGCCTTCTTTAGCGATGTTGTCTACGTCAATTCTTTATCGGGCTTCCCTTTTCACATTAAATACTGCTGGGTCACAAATACAATATTGACATATAGAAGCCCTCAGATAAGTAAGGAATAGTTTCACCTGACTGAACTACCTCACACTGCCAGCAATGGACACGCTGACTGTCATCAGTATTTCTAGTGTTGATCTGAGATATGGAAAAATGTCTTCTATGTAAGACATATAGAGTTTAGTAAGTTCTGAAGTTGTCTTTGGCTGGAGGTCTTTCTGAGCACGCGGCAATCAGTATTTTCGTTGAACAGCTTTGTTCCACTGGTATCACCATCATACCAACTAGCTAGGTCAATGCAACTGTCCCAAACGTCCTCCTCATCAGCTATTAATTTCTTCACATCCAAGAGAAACCTGAATCAGTGGTGAAGTTACCTATCTTCTTAATCAATCTATCCACAACACTTCTCATCACACGTCTTAGTTCTTTCTCAGCCGTTAGACCAGCATTACTAGTCTTATGATATCTACCCACTACCTCACAACATTACTTATCATCTGCCAACTCGTTGTCAATTATTGCATCTTTGGAACTCTAAAGAGTCTCTCCGAAAGAACAGAAATGTGGTGGCGTCTTGGAAATTCACTCTATGATTTGGAGACATGTCTGGACCAGATTCACATTGTATAAGATCTTTGACCAGAAAGGGAGGAGGACCAAGAAATTGAACTGCAGAATGTTTTAGATTATATGAAGAGCTTCTTTTCTGGTCTCAGCAGTGGCAATCTCCTCTTCAGACGTATTTTCTAAAACACCTAGCATGGTGTCAACATTTTCTTCGTCCACAACCACAGCATCAGCAAGGGAAATCCATTGAGTATTGCAATCTTGCTTCCCGGTGACGTTGAACGTTTTCTTCATGGCTTTCCATCGTAAGCTAGAGCGAGAGAAGAACTCGTAAGTATTCTGAATCACACCAAAAAATGTTACAAGAGCTAACTCATGGGTAGCAGCATGAGAAAGACACAAGTTAAGACTATGATTGTCACAATTTGTGAACAGTGCCTTTGGATTCCGATCAGAGATCTTTTTTGCAGTCCTGAAATGTGGTCTGCCATTGTCAGGTATAAAAGTGTATATGTTTAGTGTAGGTATTATTAATTTATTTATTTTATTAGTGAGTGTTTCATGATTATTTAATTTTTCTATAATAAGAGAGTTAAAAACAGACGATTGTCGGAACTTATGTTTGTAAGTTATTGATGTTGAAACTATTGAACGTTATGTGCAACCCACTGATGTCAAGTATGTAGATATTTCTAGGAGGTCTAAGTGATAAATCTATAAATAGCGGTAAACAGACGAGAAATGAGAGGGAGAAGAGAACCAAAAGTAAATCCGAATGACGGAGCGTTTCGGTTAGAAAACGTAAAGTTAACCGTTGGAGGAGTGAATAGACTAACGGTTGATATGATAAAATGAGATTGACAATTTTCTGACATGTCAGAAGAATAATTTGTCTCGTCAAAGAGTGTTCTAAAGCAATTGAACCTGCCTGTCTTAGCACTAACTAAAAGCAGGTGATCATACAGAAGTAGGTTTGTGTGTAAAAAATAGACGTTTATTGGAAGTAGTCCTTAATAGGAAAAAGCGGTTTGATTATTCTTTGCTTCGTTTTAGAACTTCGCGCTACATGAGGGCTATCTGCGCTAGTTGTCCCTAATCTAGCAGTGTAAGACTAAAGGAAAGGCAGCTTCACATCATCACTCACCACCAACTCTTGGGCTACTCTTTTACCAACGAATTGTAGGATTGAGCATCATATTATAACGCCCTTGTAGCTGAAAGGGCGTGCATTTTTGGTGTGAAGGGGATTCGAACCCGTGACCCTCATATTACAAATCGAGTGCCCTAACCAACTAGCCATGCTGAGCCCTAAAAAGCAGACGAGTATCAGAAGTTCAAGATACAACTGGGATAACTCACGAGGCATCGTAAGTAAATTATACACCTATACTCTTATGACCAAAAAGAGAGAGAGGAAAAGGAATAAATGAATTATACACAGATAATGTTTAAAATAAAATTAGAAAAAATATTTTGGCTTGACATTTGAATCCTAAAACAACTGATTTGACCTGAATGGGCTTTTGGCAAGAAGAAGAGAACCTTATAGCATTTAAAATACAACTATGATATACAACGTGGAAAGAATGTCTGTACATACATTTAACTTATTTGGGATATATTATTTTAAAACAAGCAGAGTGCGCGTTGTTTATTTATTGCCAACAACCCGAGCAATCACAAACACCTACTACAGAAGAATCATTAGCCCAACATAAACTATATGTATACTTTTATTCTTCTCAAAAAGTTCCTGACACCATTGTGGCAGCGTTATCATAACATTTCAAGTGTCAATCACCTAATGTAGTATCATCCTAGTCCAGTTTTCGGAGGACCACTTATTCTAGAGAGGCATCATCATTCGTTTTCTCTTTCTCATATAGGAAAATGTATTTGAGAAAAAGTCTTTCAAAGTAGCCTTCTTCTTCTCAAAATTAATAAGGAGGTACTGCATAACATGTGACAGTTGATCTCGATTAGCACAATTCAGTGTTGAAATCAGTATGATTCCATGGTATTTATTTTTCTCTATACCTTCGATTAGCATCTCTTTCAATTTTGAACGTAGAAGATCTATAAATTCATTTTGGAATTCTCATTACAAGAAAGGCGTTGAGATAGGGTGTGATTCGACATAATTCAAGTGGGTCTTTAGGACTGGTTTGTACTCGAAAATTAGTCAAAATAGTGCACAGAAGTTCCCGGGATTTGAAGCTAGATTCGTTTCTCTACATGACCCCTGACAGCAAGATTTCAAGAGGCAAGAAATATGTAGTTCATTACTTTCTTCAGTACGTCCCTTCATCATTTTCACTCCCCTTCCATTTAGTTTTCCTCTTCCTCTACCTTTTGCTTCTGGATCTATGACCTACTTAGTCTTTTAGGCATCTGGAGAAGCAAATTATTACGCAAACTACAGAAGGGTTAACAGCAAAAAGTCTGAAAAATCGAGTTTCCGTACAAAATAACAAGTCGATGGAAAACACATAGTCAATGGTACTTAAAGTTAGCTCTTGTGCAGAGTTGTTAAAATCAAAACAGAAACAACAGCTTAAACTCTACAAAAATTTTTGAATTTTGTTTTACTATTATTGTGTATTGATGTATTGAGAATACAACTTAACCAGTGACTTCGAATTTCTTTCACAAAAAAGAATTGAAAATTTTACTAAAAATATATTTTTAATAAGCGTTATATATCTTGTTATTCAAAACTGTTTAAACAAAAAGAGAGGCCTGGCATGTTAGGGTGCTCGACGTGCAATCTGTGAGTTTGTACCCACGTTTCACCAAACAGCTCGCCCTTTCAGCCGTGGGACGTTATAATGGCTAATCAACCCCACTATTCGTTGGTAAAAAGTAGCCAAAGGACAGGCGGTGAGAGGTGATGACTAACTGCCTTTCCTCTAGTATTTCAACTGCTAATTAGGGGCGGCTAGCGCAGATAGCCCTCGTGTAGTGTTGCGTGAAATTCAAAACAAACAAAAAGAGTCTTTCTACACAATTTAGCTGCAGAGTTGCTAGATAACACATTTCTTAGGTCTGCCACATAAAGGTGACGTGTTTCTAAGCCTGTATGCAATCTTAGCATTTACATTTCCTTCAAAAGTAAAATATTGAAAATATGCATGAACATCGATGTGGATTGGGAGTGTTTGTGCTTGTTCGAATGTGTATGGCTACATACCCTTACGCTACTGTAAACAGTTTATAGTCTGACTGTTAACACATAATGGTGCGTAGTCTAATTGTAAACATATAACATTTTGTAGTCTAATTGTGAAAATGTAACAGTCCGTAGGTTAATTGTGAAAATATAACGGTCCATAGGCTAATTGTAAACGTATATGCAATCTAACTCAGAGACAGTACTACAGTGTACTTAGTATTGCCATTTTGTTATAATTGATAATGCTAGACATGGTCTGTCGTTTTCATAGAAAGAAAAGAACACACAAAAGCCTTGAGATTTTGTGTTATATTAAAATAATTTTCTTAATACGGCAATGTGTACTTTACAGTTGATGATCCATGTGCCACTTCACCTTGTGCAAATGGCGGAACTTGTTCAGAAATCAATGGAACTTACAGTTGCACGTGCAAACCTGGATGGAATGGAGAGAGATGTCAGAAAAGTGAGTATTCCTTTTTTGTTTTGGCTCTATCTTTTCTTCTACCTATTTCTGGTTCTATAATATGTTGTCTAGATCTACATTATTACATATTCTTATTTAGTTTCACATGTAAGTTATTAAAATTGCTAACGTAATCAGCCCTCCTAGGAGCAAAACTACCCTTGTAGGTTCACTGATTCTTCTGAATTATAGCAGTCCATTCAAACAATATAATGATAATCTGTAATTAGTATAAAATAAATAACTATTATTTATAAACATTTATCCTGGTTCCAATTTGTGAATGACTTAAATAAAATTACACTTCACTTACGTTTTATAGTTCACACAATTACAGTCATTGTTCATACCGTTGGCGATAATATCTATATATACATAACATCTAGACCACTAATGTGTATGTTTGTATCCAATCTGGCCTAATGAGCCCTGTTGTATTGGGAGAAAGGTCTTGTCTGCACTAGTTATAATTTCATAAGTTATTAAAAGTACTAACGCATTTCCTCCTCTTCACACTGTAGTTGGTTGATCCACTTCGGAAACAAGATGATTATGACTTATGTATTATAATTTATCTCGAACGAACCTCTAATTTATTATGTTAAGTATTACGATTTAAAGTAGCCTAAAACTGAGTTAAATCGTAATTTAAGTTTAGTAATTAATTAAATCTAGAGATGTATCAAATATATTACGTTTGTTAACAAAATAGTTACACAAAATTTTCTTTCTTAATACAAATATATTTAATATACAAACAATAATACAATTTATAATGACGGTTACTAAAAATAGTTATTACAAATAATGATTTATATACAAACGTTTTACAAACTTATAAACAAATCGAGTCTTTTATCCGATCCAGAACTTCCTTGATATGTTATCGAGACCTTCAAGCATAAGTTGCTTTCAGTTAATGAGC
The DNA here is from genome assembly GCF_004210375.1 of Tachypleus tridentatus. Taxonomy (NCBI): domain Eukaryota; kingdom Metazoa; phylum Arthropoda; class Merostomata; order Xiphosura; family Limulidae; genus Tachypleus; species Tachypleus tridentatus. The sequence continues at coordinate 94,351,257 of NC_134832.1, read as the reverse complement.
AAGAAGAGCCAGCTAGCTCTTCGCTGATCACAGGTGCGTTTTTCACTGCTGAAGTTACATAACGTCTTCGTAAAAATACTAACGTCCGATGTTACTTCGTTGAAGTTAAGCGGTTTGTAATGCTCGAAATTTATAAACGTTCCTGATCAAATATCTCTAATTTCCCGATTAATAAGCCTTTATTTCACTTATAGCTTCCGAGGTTTATAGTATACCAACTGTTGTAAACTCACAATATAACTGTTGCTTTGTGTGTCATATTGGTTTATAAGCTTGAGAGAAGTGTTTCTAGAAATTTCAGCTGAGGCAACATTGTTGATTCTTACCCTCAAGAATCTTCCACAAATTTAGTGAATAGGCGGGAGTTTCGCAATGCACATTTAATAGTATGAGTTACACGCATTTCTAAATATATATGTAACTAAAACAAACATCAATATTAAAATAAATATATAATAGTAAATCAGTTACAGTTATTAGCAGTCTATTACCGAATTCTAAATACGTAATTCGAAGTTTAGCCTCGACTAAGCTATACGTTTCTACTGTCTTTTCTCGCCGATTCTGTTTCCTGACTGACCTCCATGGCACCTATTATAAAGTAAACTTAAAAGCTATTAATATATAATGCAACTGAAACAACATAACGACAACAATATATAAAGGTGTTTTTAAATGTTCACAATTGCTGCATAAAACGTTTTCCGGGTGTTCAACAGAGCTAATTACCTGCCATTGATTTTTGGTTTATTGTATAGAAGAAATTTGTCTAATTGGATTATTTTGTATTACATATATCTGTTCATTCCATTACTACTGAATTGATTACAGATAAGTTTGGACATTAAACATACATATATAAATAATAAACACTAACCAAATATTGGTGTTTACCAGATGAAAGCCTTTTAAATTCAACAAACTGCTCATGTAACCTGAAAACCTCACAAGTTTAAAATAATGCTCCAAGCAAATAAGTAAGAGCAGGATAATGAAAAAATTGTAATAATATTATACAAATATTCAGAAAAAACTTAATTTTAGTGAACTGAACACTTGTATAATATCGTTATAATTGTTGTAGTTTCCTATTCTGTCTTGTTTATTTGGTTCTGTTTTAATTTACTTCATTCTTTCATTCTGAATTTTAATAACTTTTTATAAAATGCTTAAATTTTATAATTTTTCTGCGTAACAATTTGTATTCTTCAATATAGCTTGCTGAAGATGGAATATCTATATTTCGAAACATTCAAGAAATTAATGTTTGTTACTGTACACACACGTGTCAAATGCTTCTGGCTTGGCTTGGCCAGGTGGTTGAGGTACTCGACTAGTGATCCGAGGATCTAGGGTTCAAATTCCCGTCACACCAAACATGCTCGCTCTTTCAGCCGTGGAGGCGTTATAAAGTTACGGTCAATCCCACTATTTGTTGGTAAAAGAGTAGCCCAAGAGTTGGCGGTGGGTGGTGATGACTAGTTGCCTTCTCTCTTGTCTTACACTGCTAAATTAGGGAAGGCTAGGGCAGATAACCCTCGTGTAGCTTTGCGCGAAATTCAAAACAAACAAATGTTTCTTGTGTCTGCCATCGTTCTTCGTTTCTACTTTTAAATTTCGATTCCCGTCGAATGAATATGCTTCAAGTATATACATTAACGTATCATATAATGCTATGGTTTACCGTAATTTGTACCTGCTGACTAGAGCTTTGCTTCGCATCATTCAATAACCGATATGGTTTCGAAAAATATAGTTTAAATTATTTAACCGTATTTACACTATGTCCAAAGGTGCAAGTTATTCCTGTGTTGAAGCGATGGAATAGATTTCGCGGCTAGCGAACGATACTAAAACAAAGTCAACGATATTTCTAAGCTATGAATATGTTACGAGAGTGACAATCAGTCCTTTAGCATGGATGGTGAGTGATAGGGTGCTGCTTACTAACCGTCTTCCTTCTGCTCATTTGTTCAGAATTAGGGTTTGGTTTAAATTGAATTTCGCGCAAAGCTACACGATGGCTATCAGCGCAAGCCGTCCCTAATTTAGCAGTGTAAGACTAGAGGGAAGGCACCTGATCATTACCGCTACTCTTGGGTTACTCTTTTACCAAAGAATAGTGGAATTGACCGTCACATTCTAACGCCCCCACAGCTGAAAGGGCGAGCATGTTTGGAGTGACGAGGATTCGAGTCGAGTGCCTTAACCACCTGACCATGCCGGGCCTCAGAATTAAGGACGGTGGCTGATAATCTGAAGAGTTTTGCTTTAAATACAATATTATATCGTATATAATATCTAATAAAAATAATGAGCTAAATATCATCAATAATCATAGGTAACCACTTCAAGGAAGCCAATTAAAGCATAAGTTATGGTATTATTGCTCGGTTTCATATAATGTGACGATGAGCTTTTAAATATAGCACACTTTTTCATGTTTATGTATTATATTTGTTACTATATATTATGACTTGCATTTTAAACTAACTAGATGTTTATGCTCAAAATAAATCGTTTAAGTAAGCTTAAATTTCCGTTTACACCCACCCACGATGGGTCAGGGGTAAGTAAGATAACCATTTATAGCGTGCTTCTATTTTAACGGAACAAATCAAATTAATGCTAATAATTATAAAATAACTATTGGCTTATAAAGTTTTAGAAAGGGCTGTTTCCCTCTTCACCTACATATAATTTCTCAAACCAGTCTTGAATTACGTCATTGTAACCTTATCTGATAGTTGACTTGCTGGAACCATCAGATATTGACGAATGCGCAAGAGAACCTTGTGTTAACGCTCGCTGGTGCAAGAACATAGTTGGAGATTATGTTTGTGAATGTCAGCCCGGTTGGACAGGAAAGAACTGTGATCACAACATTAATGATTGCGTTGGGCAGTGCCAGAATGGAGCCACGTGCATTGACCTGGTCAGAGATTATCACTGTGCTTGCCTCCCAGGGTTCACTGGAAGGAATTGCCAGACCAACATTGATGATTGTGCCAGTAATCCATGTCTAAATGGGGGAGAATGTGTAGACTTTGTGGGTGATTTCTCATGTATCTGTCCCGTTGGATATAAAGGAATTCGTTGTGAAGTGAGTACAGTTACTTATGTGTATTTCTGTTAAACATCACTAATATTTATAAAATACCTCAAAATTTGAAGTGTTTATATTGGAATATATTAAACCATAAGCATAATTATAAGGAATTTATTATTGTATTCTATATTTAAAGTTAATGTCTCTTGCACACATTGAAACATTTTATTAACTTTCAACCTATTGAAGCGATAAATGAAGTTTTACATTATTTTATGTTTCCATAGTTGGATCAATCCTATAAACGATTCAAAACTTAAAAACTCGAGCTGTTAGAGCTTTGATGAATTTTTTGAAAATACGCAAATTTGGCCTAGCTATGATCAGCACAGAAAACGTTGAAAACAAACGTGATTCGAAGGTAATTTCAAAGGAAAGATATAGTCACACCCAAATCCTTAATACAATGGTTAATTATCATTGTATTTTGAATCAATTTTACGTTAAATTTGCTTGATCACGACTGTCGACCGTTGTCGCTATTAAAACAAATTCAAAGTGTATATTTGTGTCATTTTAATTTTATTATCTTATTCATCCAATCAATCGTATTGTTATTCAGCAAAATGAAAGCATTAATGGTCCAAATAAAACTATTGTTCATATTGATATCAAACTCAGTTATATACTTATGAACCAGAGGCGAGTCATATTGGAGAAATAGCAATACATTCTTCCATGATATTATATTGTTATTTAAAGGTCATTGTAAAAATATGAATTAATAATATACTTACTGGATACTACAAAATATTTACGAAATGTGTTTCATATAGAAATTACATGATTTTCAGATCGACGATGATTTTTGTAATCCCAATCCCTGTGAGAATGGAGCTTCGTGTTTTAATATGCATAGAACCTACTACTGTCACTGTCCAGCCCAGTATTATGGAAAGAACTGTTCAGAACAAAGACCCCAGTGCTCTTCTCTACCTTGTGAAAGTAAGTTAAATTCTCATTCTTTGGGGGTAAAAGACGTTTTAATCTCCATGACGGGCAATGTAACCACTGATCTACTTAATTTTCCATTTTGATATTAAGAGAAATATATTTAAATAATCCTGAAATCGCCGTTTTTCATATATATATATACACTGCACTGTTAATTTGGCCTAGTGTTTAGGCCGCTTGACTCGCAAACTCTTGGTCGCAAGTTTGTGTCCCCGTCACCAAACATACTCACTCTTTCGGGTTGCTGTAAGAGCCAGCTCCTCACGTCTAAAATGTTTAGTTAATGTAAAATACCCCAGCGGTCGACCCCAGAACTAGATGTAATTTAGGACAAATGAAGGAGAAGTATTAAACTGTTAATTTAACTAATCGGGTATTTGCGAACAATAATTTCTTTACTATTACCACTGTACTCATGATGATTACGTTTACTACAGAGCGTAAATCACCAATGCGTTTATTGATGTTTGTTATGGTTTGCATTTTTTCTTTTAAGATTTGTATGACTTCTTGTCAAGTTTTTGTACTTGTGAATGATCGCACAAGTGATCGAAAAGTCGTACCTGTGCTAAAAACAAATTTCCCTCACTGTGAAAGCTATAACTTGCAATAAAATAATATCTAATCAGTAAGCAAACTCAAAATGAAACTGAACTGTTAATTCATTGTATAGCAGCAGTTGATTTTGTTCATGTAATTTTGTTGTGTCTAACGACTAACTTTTTTATCATCTTAGTCTTACATCATTACATAAGTAGGCCTAACCTGATTCTCTAATACCAAGAAGTTGCGCTCCATATAAAACAGTTACGTGAAGCCGTCCAAAATCCTAAAAGAACAGAGAAATTAGATTATGTGTTAAATTTCTTTAACTCAGAGTTATAGGTTAATTTTAGGATTAATTTGTAGGATTCCTACAAAAGCTAGAAAAAGTATCTACTGATTGCATTAATGATCGAAACGTTGTACCAGTTCTAAATCTTTCAGACTGTAAAAGTTGAAATTGTAATGAAATAATGTTTAAGATAGTTATTACAGCAACATTATATCCTTGATTTTGTGTAAAAGCAAAGGAAATTTTGTATTCTTTAAATTTTTACTGTAAGAATAAACATTCGATACCAACGTTTGGAAATATTTTGTTTCCAGTTTATTCATGATAATTATAACTACAAATTGTAAAATTGGACGAGACCTTTAAGGAAGATTTTTAGACACATTGATGTATTGTTTATTAATGATATACACTTTGGAGACGCACTGAACAGCTACATTACAGCATATAAAGTTGGTGGTTAAATAGTCCTAGCTTATTGAATGAAATCTCTGTTATATGACTAACTTGAGTCATCGGTTTTTATGTTGGTAATCTTACATTATTACAAGGTGGTGTGACCTTGTTATATTTAGTTACGACGTAATGTCTCTAAACTGGCAAATTCGAGAAAATGACACACCTCTTTTAAATTGGCTAATAAGATAATGTTCAAGGTAATTATTTTGAGTTTGTTAAAAAGTTAACTTGTATTATTTGTTCCAAACTGTAATAGAGGTATTGATTTAGTGTATAACTCGTATAAAAATGGCATAATGATCAATGACGAGACATAAAGAGGAGGAAGTATTTCTATGAAAATCATCAGTATCTTAAGATCTTGTTCTATGTAAAGTGACTAATTATTATTTTAGCAGTTTCTTTGTTCAGTGAAAATACGTTGTTGTTTTCTCCGATATAGCTTAAGCCAGTGTTATATCTCATTTGTTTTAAACAGAATATTTATGTAAAAGTTATAATCTAGATGACCTGAGTTTGCTAAACATTTAATAAGAATTCTACGCTGTAGTCATAATCCAGAAAAGGATTAATTTTGATAAAGATGACCAGATTTTATATTTTCATTGGCAGTTCATTGCAGGGGTTAAGTACGTTTTATTAACACCTGTCACACGAGTCAGCCCGGCATTTTGATCTGGATCCAAAACAATGAGCCATTGGGGAAAGGTTTGTTTCGTTTTAATTGGACATAAAGACGTTTAGTACTATTTTTGAAGTCTAGGCCACTGAACCAGAATCGTGACCTGACCCGAGACCACGAGAAGCAAAATGAAGAAGCTAACATGTAAATGTAAAGTAAAACGATGTAACAGTGAAATGTGATTGAAATGTTCTAGATGTGGTTCTGAATGTGATAATTTAAGTGTAGCGATTAAGTGAAACCATGAGTTCAGGACGGATGAGGCAAGCGAAGAACTTATTCGAATATATCCCAGTCGATTTGACATACCAGCTGAATCGGAAATTCTGCAATTGATTACTGCATTGACAGCAAATCATAAAAAACAAAATAAAAAAGAGCATAATAAATCATTCATTTCAAAACAATGGTATCAGAATCATATATAAGGAGTCATTAGTTTCAATATTTTGTGAAACTAACAGCTCAGTAAAGCCCAAAGATGCAGCGTTGAAGTTGAAGTAACTACACGATGCATTACAAGATGATGTTTCTGATGAATCTCAAATTAAAAATCGCATTTCTACAATGAAGAGTAAATATAAGAACGATACTATAATGACCAGTATGGCAACCCTATAGTATAATCCATATATATTTCGTTGTGTCATATTTTTGTAATATTTAGATGTTTATTTGTTTCTTTATCTTAGAAGTTGTACCGAGCTTCATTCATCAAAATCTGTTGAAATAACCATAGATAATCGGCTTCAGAAATCCCACTCCATGTTGAGCATCCTATGTTCAATATTAAAAGATGCTTGGCTGGCTCGTTATAAAGGTGTTAAAAGGTGTTGGGATTCTCATCACGCCTTACAGTCCATGTGACCACCTCCAGTCATGCTGTATTTGACAGACGTGCATCTTCACAATAGTCCTGAAGCGTAGTTTCCATTCGAGAATGTTTTGTTGAAAGAGTGTCATCAAGTTTCATTGCTCGTTTACATAATATAGCTAGACGGTTTTTCAGAGCTCGTTTCAATAGCCTGAACGCATAGAAATCCAAAGGCATTGGGTCTAACGACTTGATTAGCATGCCATCGTATGCAATGGCAGGATTACCCATTTTATTCCTCAGATGCTTGAGGTATACGAAATTTGAACGGATATATCATGGAAACAACTTAATTATGTACCCGTGACTAGTATCGCTTTTCCAGTTGGAGATCCTTCTTGGTTATATTAGTTTGGCTGAGGACGTTTTAGCCACTGACCTTTCTGTTCGTGAATTCTCACCTGTTATAGGACGTCCATACTTTGCTTACCAAGGCTGCAGAGGTAATACTTGTTTCTGATCTCTTTATTTTTTCAATGCTATGAAGTAAAAGTGATATCCCTATCTTAAAAATTCCAAATTTCCGATCTGAGCACATCTTTACGATATGAGGCTACGAGATTTTGCACATCGTTCCTAAAAGTGGTCAATTTAAAGTGGCATCACACTTGTTACGAACGCCGAAGAATCACAAATGTAGTCATGCTACACGTCATTTCACCACAACTTCATGTCAGGTCTAAATATTACGAGACTTTTTGATTTGCATATTCAAAATCGTTTTCATATGAGGTACTCCTTAAGTTTTATTTGCAACATGTATTTTTAAATAAAGTTAAACATAACCTGTCATAGTTCATTCTACTTAAACAATTTCATCCTCCTAGTTGTGGGGAAACAAATTTTCATAACCGAAAAGTCAGAAACGTGTAATTCAAGGCGTTTTGGAAATTCATTGGATTACATTCTAAGGGAGAAGCGTGCATGGCTGGTGGGGCTAGAATAAAATTCATCCATAGGTTATGTTTTTTTTTTTTGTTATTTTTGCAAACATATCATGTTATTCTATGTTGTCATAGTTACTAAAGGTAAAATGGATCAGGTATTTGCGCAAGGGTCACACCTGTAGCAATATAAAGTATGTTAAATTATAAGTTTGATATATATGTGGCAGCTTACAGCCATGGATCTTGCTATACGTCTGGACAGGGAAGCCAAACCAACGTGATCGTGCCCTTTTAATTCAAACAGGCATCCCGCTCAATATGTAATTATCTCAAATTACAGCAAGTGGATGACTGGCTTGACAAGCTACCAAGCCTCTGTGTAACAACGACGTGAATTCTTGTACATTCTCTAACCCCCAGGCAGAGACCCGTATCAGCCAGTATTTCTTGCATTACTGCTTTCCACAGGACTATTTCTTACACATATCATGAAGCTATTGTTATCACCCCATATTAGAGATGGTTGGAATTGCAATTTACTGCGGTAGCTAGGGAATCTAGCCAGTTCTCAATCCAATAATGTTGCAAATTGTTTGCTCTTATGAACTTGAAAATGAAGATAACTATCATTTCATTATAGCTGTTTTTCTACTCAACATTTCTTTTTTCCTTCTCCAGCAATCATTTTTCTTTCTTTTTTTTTTTTTTTTTATTCAAGACTTCATAATGTAATTTTCGTTGTTGCGGGAAGCGCACTTCGGCGTGTCGGACGAGTCGTATGTGCAGCCAAGTGAAGACAGCGTTCATAACACCGAAAACGGCGGCAATGTCCACATTTCCGAACTTAATTGTTAGAATAATTTATAACATGGAATATCAAGCGATATTATTTGTGCAGGTAAACTTGTTTCTCATAGTAGAGAAAGCGCCTAGTAATTGCATATGTTCTGTACTAAACATTAAAAGTGTGGGAATATTTTTGAACCAGTCCTTCTCAAGGATTCCACTAAAATCCTCCGTGGTCTGGATCAATTAACTTGTCAAAATGATGGATTCGTCTCGATGAATGTTAGGATCTTATTTTGTATTTTGTTTTTCGGCTGGTCTTGAGTTTAGAGATGACAGTTTTTTCTGGCTGTAAATATCACTCATCGAAAATTAGGTCAGAACTTGCAGGTATTTGTATCATCAGTGTATTATCATATTTTCACTGTCCTTCAAGTTTAAGGACAATGTCATTCACAGGAACTGCTCCTGATTAAATTAAGAGGTTTGGAAGTAAGACATGAGAAATTTTATAAAATATAAAAATGTGATATTATTTGGGGTTAATACGGTAAAATATAGTGTTATGTCTCCTATTTCAAGTACCAAAGAGTTGGAAACCAATAAACCCCAGACTGATAGAACTAAACGGATTCAGGATTATCATTCAGATAAGCCATAGATTATTTTAAATATTTTGAATCTAACCAAAAACGCCATTGTTTATAATATGTGGTAGACATTTCGTCTCCAAAGAACTTGTTCCGTGCGCTTCTTTTTAACATAAATATGTATGTTTTCTTGGTGCTGTAATTTTAGACACGGATATCGTCCTCTGAACACAGTATATAGTTTTAAAAGCGTAGGTTGGCTTTCTATTGTTTCACAAGTATTAGGAAAGAAAGCTATTGCTAAATAAAAAGCTATGTACTGCTGGCAACCGAACTTGAAAAAGAAACTAAACAAGATAGGGTTGGAAATGGACATATCATTTCATCCGGTTACTAAACACATTGCAAACTAATCGGTCTCTACTTTACATGGAGAATAAAACTTATACATTAGTGGCTTCCTTACTTTGTGTTTGGATAGAATATCAACTCTCATCCTTATAACTTTCCTTTAGTTAACTGTGGAATACTACTTTTATGACTATTTTCCCATAGGGTAACACTTTACTGTTGGAAATTCTGGTTCTACTTGCTATGCTATGTGATAATTGGCCGATCAAGTGATATGTTTATTTCCTTCCATATTCTATTTGGCTGTTTTTCAACTTCAGTAGCCAGTCCTACACAGCTTTTCTATTTAGTGATATATATATATATATATATATTTTTCCAAATAGTTATTTCCATACTTTTGTATAAGATGGCGTACGTGAGTTACTAATTATAGAGTGTATTATTAAGCTTTTTACATTTGCATAGAAGAATGATAAAATAAGTAGTCAAAGATCGTGAAAACTGTTTTGCTGTTTCTAAAAATTATAAAAAATATAGCTACTGCCAGAACTAGGTAGGCACAAGGTTTATTGAAGAAAAACGATGATGAATGAAAATAAGAAGTCTCGGTGTTGGCTGTTCCCCGGTTTTGACGTTGGGACGGTTTGAATAGCTGAAAAGCGGCATAAATACTAGAGATAGTGCGACTATGCCAGTTAGCTCTTCGTATCTAGCTTCTGATAACCAGTAGAAAAGAAAATCAGGATAACTTTTGTATTGTTTTAGTTCAGGCGTCCGTGCCGTGCCATAGCAACAGAAATAACACTAGAGCATTCTCCGATTCTGTGTTTCGAGTGAATGAACACCTTCCGTTACATGAAGGTTGTTAGTACTTGAAATGATCAAATTGTATCAAAGATATTTTGAGCAACTGATGAAGTCAAGGTTTGTGTTAATAATTTTATGGTTGAACTAATGTAATGTGATAAAAATAAAATGTTGATTAATGTGTATTAGGTTTAAGGTTATTTATAAACATGATTGCCAAAATGTTTTACGAATGTAACATAAAAGAAGAATTGTTTAATTTGTTTTAGTATGAACATTTAACACTTCTTGTAGAAAAATATGTTTTTTTTTTCTTTAAGTTTTGGATGGTTGTACGGTACTTGTACCCGCCAACATTTCCACTGAAAAACAGCAATTCATCAAATCAGATGTGTGCGGCATTCATGGAAAATGTATTAGTGAGCCAACAGGGTCATTTACTTGTGTTTGTGATCCAGGATATACTGGCAAACAGTGTCAAGATAGTGAGTTTGTTTTCTTCTTCAAAATAAAAAATAAGAATTATTTGCTAAGGTCTACTTAATATATTTTGTTTTTTTGTTTTTTGGAATTTCGCACAAAGCTACTCGAGGGCTATCTGTGCTAGCCGTCCCTAATTTAGCAGTGTAAGACTAGAGGGAAGGCAGCTAATCATCACCACCCACTGCCAACTCTTGGGCTACTCTTTTACCAACGAATAGTGGGATTGACCGTAACATTATACACCCCCACGGCTGGGAGAGCGAGCATGTTTAGCGCGACGCGGGCGCGAACCCGCGACCCTCGGATTACGAGTCGCACGCCTTACGCGCTTGGCCATGCCAGGCCCTTACGTAATATATATATTTATTTATTTTACTTTTGTATTTTAAAATTCTTATCCTAAGATAATAAGAGTTAGAAAATGTGTTTTACTTTTTGGGTCGTAATTTTTGGCCCGGCATGGCCACGTAGTTAAGACACTCGACTCGTAATCTGAGGGTTGCAGGTTCGAATCCCCGTCGTACCAAACATGCTCGCCCTTTCAGCCACGGGGGCGTTATAATGATACGATAAATCCCACTATTCTTTTAGTAAAAGAGTAGCCCAAGAATTGGCGGTGGGTGGTGATGACTAGCTGCCTTCCCTCTAGTCTTACACTGCTAAATTAAGGATGGCTAGTGCAGATAGCCCTCGTGTAGCTTTGCGCGAAATTCAAACCATAAATTTGCAAACTTCAACATGGAAGAGAATGATATAAAAATTATTAATTATATTTCAAAATCGAAACTTTTGAAACAATTATAAACGTGTATTTAAAATGTTTGGACGAGGTCGTTGCAAGGTACTAAAAGTATCTGAAACTTGAGCCCAAGAAGAAGATACAACTTAAAATAAGTAGAGGATAATCCGAATGTATTAAACTGTAGTTAGCGTAAGATAAAACATATATCTGAAAACCTGAATCTACGAGTATACCTTCTTTGTTTCAAACGAAATAATTTGAAGTTTATCACACGTGTAGAAATGATTCTGTGTTAACTATGGCCAGGTGGGTTAAGGCGTTCGACTCGTAATCCGATGGTCGCGAGTTCGAATCCCGGTCGCACCAAACATGCTCGCCCTTTCAACCGTGGTAGCGTTATATTGTGACGGTCAATCCCACTATTCGTTGGTAAAAGAGTAGCCCAAGAGTTGACGTTGGGTGGTGATGACTAGCTGCCTTCCCTCTAGTCTTACACTGCAAAATTAGGGACGGCTAGCGTAGATAGCCCTAGAGTAGCTTTGCGCGAAATTCGAAATACGAATAATAATAATAATATCTGTGTTAACTGTGGCAACATTTAAATAGGATACAAAGTTAAGATCATTGCCAGTTTGGGGGCGTTCTACCTCGGAAAATTTTGAATAAAAAAAAGAGGGTGAAATAGTGCGATTTTATGCATTTTAAATCACAGAATAAAACAAGGTTTTAGTTGCCGTTCTAATCAACTGTGCACTTTCACTGGCCCCTTCTCTCACTGAAAAGCTTCGTTTGCAATATATAATTGGTTATATTTTGTAAAGCGGTATGATTACCTCCTAAAGTCAGGAGTGTTGAATGGCCATGTGGTAGAGCACCAGATTTCAAAGTGCTCGAGCCGGATTTGTATCCGTGAGATGTTACAAAATATTCCCCTTGCACTTTTGTTTATGAGTGCATTATAAGAGTGAGAGCCAATCCCTTAACGTGGATGTTGGGCAAATGGTGCTGTTGACTCGTTGCATTCTCTTTGGTCAGTAGGTCAAAAATAGGGTTTGTGTAAAAAAAACTTACTATTATTTTAAAACAATGGTTTGTTTGTTTGAAGTTAAGTACAAAGCAACATAATGGTCTGTCTGTGCTCTGCTCACCATGGATATCGAAACTCGGATTCTAGCGTTGTAAGCCCGCAGATATATCACTGTGCCAATGGGAGGGGGAAAGCAAAATTAAAGATAGCTTGTTTTTGTTTTTTTTTAATTTCGCGCAAAGCTACTCAAGGGCTATCTGCGCTAGCCGTCCCTAATTTAGTAGTGTAAGACTAGACAGAAGGCAGCTAGTCATCACCACCCACAGCCAAATCTTTTGGCACTCTTTTACCAACGAATAGGGGATTGGCCGTAACTTTATAATGTCCCCACGGCTGAAAGGGTGAGCGTGTTTGGTGCGACGGGGATTTGAACCTGCGATCCTCGGATTACGAGTCAAACGCCTTAACCCACCTGACCATGCCGGGCCGTTTAAAGACAGCAGAACATAGCCTTTGTATCTTTACCATAAACACTCAGTTCAGTTCCTAAAATCGGGAGGTGGAAGAACGGTCCTAGCAACTATCAGCTGAAGGAACGACTTTGTTTTTGTTACTATATTAGAACCATATATGCGTTTAATTTTTAAAGCAGACTTTTTTATAACAAATGGACCATTCCATAAAGGAAAACTAAAAGTAATGTCTTTTTTTTGTATATTTTAATTAACTTAATGGTTCTCAAACACAGCTGATAATTATTTCGCAATTAATTTTATCATTTCAGTAGATTACTCTGAATACAATTTTTTCTAGAGTTCATTTTGACACTTTTTAAAACTTCATCTTTATAACTCAGTGTTAATGATAAAAAAATTCATTACTTCTTCCAAATAATAATCTTCCTCGTTTTTACTTATAAGTTCTACGTTTCTTCTTATTCTTTGATTCCCCTCGGTGGACTCAGCAGATAGCCTGATGTGGCTTTGCTATAAGAAAAAACACACACACACACTATTCTTATTTTTATAAATGTGACACACTACCAAATTCCTGCTCTGCCTCTGCTGTTGGCGCTCCCTAATATTATCCCTCCTGAAGTAACAGTGGCAAGTCGTTGAAAATAAATTAGAATTATTGATTACTGATTCAGAGGGTAAGCGTGTTTCTTATTTTTTTATGTCGTTAACTGTATTCTACCTTCTTTTTAAGTTATCTCTTTCACTTCGCTGTTTCACATTATGAGTTCAGATTTTTTTCTCGGAGCATTGTAAAATACATTCAAGGCACGTGCATTGACGTGGGCTCAGTGTTCTGGCACAGCGTTGTGAATTGGAACATTACTGAAAACGAGTCAGAGGACATGCTAGACATTCTTTATGAAACTGGTATTAAATCTTGAACACATCTTATTAAACTGTCACTGGTATTTGTGTGTGTTTTTAATAGTAAAGCCACATCGGGTTATCTGCTGTGTCCACCGAGGGGAATGGATTGGTTTGGTTTGTCCTGAATTTCGCGCAAAACTACACGAGGGCTATGTGCGCCAGCCGTTCCTAATTTACCAGTATAAGACTAGAGGGAAGGCAGCTAGTTATCAGCACCCACCGTCAACTCTTGGGCTACTCTTTTACCATCGCATAGTGAAATTCACCTTCACATTATTATAACGTCCCTACGGCTCAAAGGGCAAGCATGTTTGGTATAACGAGGATTCGAACCCACGACCCTCGGATTACTAGTGGAGTGCCTTAACCACCTGGCCATGCCGGGTCCGAGGGAAATGGAACCCCTGAATTTAGCGTTATAAATCTGAAGACTTACCGCTATCCCAATGGGGGACCACAAGTACTGGAACATTTTATTCACACTTGTAGGTCTGACACCAAAATAATAATTACAATAGATTTAGATCTCTGTTGTCAATCCTAAAATGTATTCGAATGGAAACTAACTTATCTTAGATTAAAATTGTTATGAGTATCGTGGAATATATTCTCCTTGATTAAGTGAATAGACTGTGAATTCTCATAAACCATACTTAGTTTGTCTCATTGAATTTTTGTCATGCTTGTCAAAAAGAGCGAATTATTCATAAATGACTATTTTATAAGATTTTTACTTTAAGAGAAAACTAAGTATTTTTATAAAAACTAATTTTTTTTTCTTCGCTTGCTTAGTGATACTCGGTAAGTCAGTTTACAGCAGTGGATTCACCAGTTTGGGTATTAGGGGAAGGGGACTGTGGAATTTCCTTGAGGGCAGGGATTGGCTTCATGAGGGTTGAGTCTACCTGTCTCAGTTTTTTTTTCACTTTGGTGGTCAAACCAAATACGTATACTATAATAATTTACCTCGATATCCCCATTCAAATATCACTTCCATTATTTTTATTTTTTCCACAACGAAACATTTTAAGCCTTAGGCCACTTATGTTTCTATTAATTGTTTCGATTATTATGGAGGAACAAAAATTAATTTAATGATAATTAATTTAATATCAGTTTCATAAAATATCCTATTCCTGTTATTTAGTACTTTGAAAATTATTTTAGGAAGTTAAGCAGCAAATGATTTCACCTTTATTGATAAATTATTCCATGGTAATCTTATGAAAATTTTTTATCAACTGAAACATGTTTTTTTTATGTTGTTGTTTCTGTTACAGAAGTTGTCCAAAAGCTTTTCAAGTCGTTATTTACAGACAAATATTATGTATAATGTTTTCATATGCATAAAGATATATATTTATAATTTTATATATACGTTCATAATGTTCTACTATGTATCCAAAAACGGGAATGTTTTTGCATTACATGTGAATCAGAGAATATACAAAGAATGAGCATTATATTTAAACAAATTTGGAGTTTCATTGTGTCATGGCAGTCTAATGTCGCCACGTCCGGTCGTGCTCCGTATGGTGACCGTGTATCTTGACAATAAACCTTGTTAAGAGTTTTACTGATAATCGGTTCGACAATCGAAGTTGGGTCTATTACTATTCGGATAACTATCGGGATCGGTAAAATTTGTCGAACTTCCCGATCACGAAAAACCGATTGCCGAGTAATTAAAAATACCACCACCCAGACCACTTCATTCACAACAGCAATCTTCTGATTTGTAAGTGTGCTTACAATCACGACCTTGTACTTTTCCCTTTTTCTTTCAGCACAAAGCATTATTCGCCATAGATTAAATGTCACCAGTTAAACATGTTTCTTATTCACATATGTTGATACACTGGATAAAAAAAAAAGTTAAAAACAATGCACCGCATGCCGTGAAGCACATTCGTTTCTTTATAGGCCTGTGGTTCGGTATGACCAAGTAGTTAAGGCACTCGACCCGTAATCTGAGGGTCGCAGGTTCAAATCCCCGTCACACCAAACATGCTCGCCCTTTCAGCCGTGGGGGCGTTATAATATTACGGTCAATTCCACTATTCGTTGGTAAAAGATTAGCCCAAGGGTTGGCTGTGTGTGGTGATGACTAGCTCTCTTCCCTCTAGCCTTACACTGCTAAATTAGGAACGGCTAGTGCAGATAGCTCTCGAGTAGCTTTGCGCGAAATTCAAAACAAACCATACTTTATGGATCCTGTTTTAGCAAACGGTTGATAACGGTACTCTATGTACAGAATTTATACACACTATGTGATTGCCGGAGATCTACCTAGACTTTTCGCACGAAGATATCTGGATGATACGCCAAGTTGGCTTTCTGTTAATACAACACCATACATTTGCTCTTCTTTGGGGATATCGCCGAAGAACACATTACAACAGAGCGATTAGAAATCTGGAATTTGCCATTACTTTCCAGTAAGGGTTTTGTCAACTGTTTGAATTGTGCATGTCGCTGTCGGAGATGTCCCTATAAGTTGAGAGTAGTAAACAGGTGTATAAAAATATTTACAGAATAACTAACCTATTGGACAGCTATGGATCATTCCATTTCATCATTTGACATTCCAGTTTTTGATAAATATATATAGTTAGAAGAAGTTAAAGTTAGTTGTGGCTTAACAAACGTGATTACTGATTGTTTGGATTGCTTCTTTGACAACAGTCACATAACGTCATGTATCGGCCATGTACTAATCACAAGGTCAGTTCCCATTTTTTTATTTTGCATTTCCTGAAATTAAAATTGAAAAAGAAGTCGTGATTTAAATTCATTGTTTTATTTTATTTTCCACGGTACATTTATTGTTAGTTTTAACCATTTCAATTTAATGACGCTACAAAGTATATCCTCCGTTATCGTTACAAATTTTAAGGTTAAAATATCAACAGTACCACACAATGGTATCATCAACTTTACTGTACATAATCGGAATCGGCAATCGATAATCTCCGATTGTGAAATGAACGGTAAAACACTAGCCCTTGTAGAGTAGTTTCTCTGACAAAATACTTCATCATAAAGCTGTCAGACGCGGTATGGTCAGGTTGTTAGGGCACTTGACTCGTAATTAGAGGGTCGCGGATTCGAATCCCTGTCACACCAAACATGCTTGTCTTTTCAGCTGTGGGGACGTTATAATGCTACGGTCAATCTCCCTATTCGTTGGTAAAAGAGTAGCCTGAGAGTTGGCGGTGGGTAGTGATGACTAGCTACCTTCCTTCTAGTTTTACATTGGTAAATTAGCGATGGCTAGCGCAGATAGCTTTGTGCGAAATTCGAAACAAGCAAACAGATCATAAAGACGTCATGTCTAAAATATGCCCCCATCTTTGTCCCGTTCCATAATCCATCGATTGTACAAGAATGATGGTTTTCCAGTTCCTATTTTAACAGTTTTGTCACACAGAAATCGACTTTCAGGCATGTTTTCTTATGGAATAGCACGAATACTACCTATTACGTTCTCCAGCTGCTGAAAGTATGCGATAGTTCAATTGAAGGTATGACTGTAAGCCTTATCTTGGTTAACCTATACCTTGTGGACTTTTGAAAATCCGGCATTTAAGGAAATTGATCTGTTAATAACCAGAGGTAACCTTCACCTTTCGCAACTTGGAAATTGTTTTCACCCGTTCACTGGCAAAAAATAAAACGAAAACAGTTACAATTATTAACAATCACATACTTTTCGTCGATTGTCATATGCTGATGTAGAAATAATTTGTATATTTGTATTTGTGGTAACGGTAATAATGCTATTTTCTGTCCTCTAATTCTGAACTGACCAAACAGAAGTGAGCCAGTTTGTGGAATTCTATCACACTTATAAATCTCTCATAGCCTACAATTCGGGAAATGTTTTGTCGTAATGTATGAATGGAACCCTTCTCTGCAGCTCCAAAATTCAGAACTCTACCTCATAGCCAACCAGGGCTTAGCAACTTGTATGTACGTGATTAGTACCAATTTTCCAGACGAGATCCTTCTTAATTATTTGGGTACTGTCAACTGGGAATCATAGACAGTTTTGCTGCTAATCTTTGTGTTAGTGAGTTTCCACCTGTGACAAAACGCCGCAGTTTGCTTATAACGACTGAGGTACGATTTGTTGCAGGTCTCTTTCTAGATGATTCTGGTACCCCAACTTGATACATAATTGTTGTTGTTTTAACCACAAATGATAGTTCTTGAAAATTCTAAACTCTTAGTTTGAACGCATCCTTGTCATCTGACTATAAGAGCTGTTACACATGCACTTCCCAAAAGCTATCAATTTTGTGGCATGGCGCTATAGTAAAAAAAAATGTAGTTATGATACATCCTGTTTAACTGCGCTGATTTGCGTATTCAAAATCATTTGAACATAGCACACTCAACCTTTTGTAGTTACATTTTGAAGTGGTCCTTGATTAGTTCTTGTCCAAAGCATTTTGGGATACACATTAAATTTAGGAAATACATTCCAGGATTAGATATCAAAATACACATTTCTAACTGTTAATGTTTATTCAAGAATGTTGTTTCTAAGAGATAGTTTTTATGTGGTTTTCAGTTTCTTAGCCTAGTTCGTTACATATATAGTTAGTGGAAGGATACAGCTGTTAGTGTAGAAAAGGAGCCGGACTTGTTGCTTAATTAGTTGACCATTGGCTTTATACAGCGTCGACCACTCCCCTGCCGGATGTAGCAACTATGACCTTGAGAAGAACGAGATCATGGCGGCGCTCGCCATGTGAACTCATTAGTCTACTAGCGCGACAATTTTAGTACCATATGCAAACCCTGAAATCACAGTTAATGGTGATGTGGTATTATTTTTGTACACATAGAATATACAGTGTGAAAAACTATCTTCATATGTCAAAATACCTTTTCACAGCCATAGCTAAGTACTCAGTGTGTATTTTTATTTTTATCATTTATGTTTTTAAATGGCAATTACAACAAATTAACCTAAATCGTTTTAACATTCATAGTAATTTATAGTTTAAATAGAAATGAAACTGGAGAGATCTGTTTTTAAGTTATGCGCACAACAGTTGATTATTCCTTTATAATATTGTTCCTTAATGACCGTTATCCGAGAATATTATCATATTAACGACTTGTTTTACATGATAACAGTATGATATATTGTTAGTGAAGATTAACATTTAATATGTACAAGGCTATGATGATTTTTAGAAATTTTCAGTTTTATTTTCATGCAGCCTTCCCCTCAACGGTATTTCTGCGGACACACACCACAAGAAGCCGGGTTTCGATACCCGTGATGGGTAGAGCACAGATAGTCCACTGTGAAGCTTTATGCTTAATTCCAAACAAACAAAATATTTTCATGTAAAGCAGATAAACCATGCAGACTGTTATTTTCTTGTTACTTTCAATAATTAAATTGTTTTTTCTTGTTCTTTTTTATTAAAAAAACAAAGTGAGCGTGCTTCAGTTCTTGCCTTGTAGACAGGCCCCCTGTTGTAACATCAATAAGTCTTTGAATTTACAATGCTAAAATTGGGGAAAAGCTTAGCTATCATGAAATGTTGATGTCTTATTAGTATGACCTACGAATTTCTTTACAGCGTAATTAGTTAAGATAGAGATTTAAAAAAAATGTATGTATATACCAGCTTAACTTTCAGTGTAAGAGACGAGAAACGTGGAGTTCTTAATCATAAGATAATTTGTCGTAAAGTTAAAGATAGCATGGTTCTAAATACAATAGTATTAGGCTTACTGCATTTTTAAACACTGCTTTGTTTGGTCCCTTAGGGCTTTTCGGAGAAAAAAAAAGTGTATTACAATATTTGAATTGCCGACGACACGTTTCGACTGACCTAATAAACTTTAACAGGTTTGGTTTGTTTGAATTAAACATAAAGTTACACAACGGGCTATATGTGCTCTGCCCACCACGGATATCGAAACCCAATTTTTAGCGTTGTGAATCCGCTTATACATTCCGCTGTGCCACTGGGGGGGTGCAAACTTTGACAGAATAAAACGCATTGGCGGCGGTTGATAATCAATTACAACGTGATTGAAATACTATTATATACTCTTCTAACTGTTAAAAGTATGGCCAAGCGCGTAAGGCGTGCGACTCGTAATCTGCGGGTCGCGGGTTCGCGCACGCGTCGCGCCAAACATGCTCGCCCTCCCAGCCGTGGGGCCGTTATAATGTGACGGCCAATCCCCCTATTCGTTGGTAAAAGAGTAGCCCAAGAGTTGGCGGTGGGTGGTGATGACTAGCTGCCTTCCCTCTAGTCTTACACTGCTAAATTAGGGACGGCTAGCACAGATAGCCCTCGAGTAGCTTTGTGCGAATTTCCAAAAACAAACAAACAAACTGTTAAAAGTAAAATAAATAAAATACATTACACCAAATGTTAGTATTTTATGACAAATATAATTTATTATAAGCATAGCACTCAAAAATAAGTTAATTTTTCTTCCTGATGTTAGGCAACTGTCGCAACTTTTTATGTCCGTCAACACAAATTGAGCGTAAGAATGTTTAAGGATCACTTTACTGTATAAGAGAAGTGATGTTGTCATTTGTCATCTTAAAGATCACTTTACTGTAAACGACAAGTGAAACTGTCATTTGTTAGCTTAAGGTTTCTAGCTGTGTGGGTCTACAGACATACCGCTGTGCCACTTAGGGACAGGTATTGCAAATAGACATCTGTAAATTATATTAATGCTTTCTTTATTTTTAATGAATATTGTCTTAGTTAATTACACGTGATGTAACATCCTCCACAGAATTATATACGTAGTGTTTGGTGTTTCTTGTGATAAATTATAAAAATATATTAACCCTAAAATATTTGAAACTGTATGAGGACAAACAATGTATTGTTCTTTCGTTAGCTGGTTTTTAAAGTTATCTGGTGAAAATAATTCGAAGTCCAGTCTTTACAACGATAACAGATTAGTTTATTTCCTTATTAACCTTTTTTTATAGGCCTATACGCTAGTAAGTGAGTAACATTGCAAATTACACTCAAACGTAAATTCCTCAATTAACATAGTAAAAACAAAAACTGTACAATTTTACTGCTGATCGATCAAATAAAAGAGAACAAAAACTGACAGAAACACTCTCTGACTAATTAACTCTACCTCTGCTTCACTCTGAAAGCCCACTTACTTATTGACAGGTTTGTCCATATTTATACCCAATCCATTTTGCAAAAGGAATAAGCTTTCGTGACATAAGTTTAGAATATTATAGTCATTTAAAGATTGCATCAAATGCTTTATTTAAAAAATTCAATTTCGAAAACATTGAATTTGTACTTAAAGAGGTTCTATGTGTGGATTTAGTTAGAACTGGCTGAATTATGTTTCAAACTTTAGTCGTGCTTGTGAATGTAATCATAAATGTCTAGAGTGTTTCACAAAAGCTTAAGAAACAAAAAAACGTGACTTGTAATAATTTACAGTTTTTGATTTGCTTTTAGATATTAATGAATGCGCCTCCAACCCTTGTCAAAACGGCGGTACCTGTGTGGACAAAATCAATTCCTTCCAGTGTATTTGTAAAGAAGGCTGGAAGGGACCAATTTGTAGTCGGAGTAAGTGTAGTAGTTTATGGTTTTATTTGTAGATCGCGTGGTAAACTGTATTTTGTATTATTATTATTCATACAGACAACAGCTGAATTTAATGGAAACTTTTATTTAATTATTTTCTTAATGTGTACAAAGTTATTAGTTACTTTCCATCACTTACCGTGACTTTTAGTTTTTGTTTCATTATGTAATTCAAGTTTACTTTTATAATATAATAAATTTATTAAGCAATAAATTAAACACAAAAAATCAAATAACAATATAAAACCATCAACAAAGAGTTAATTCGTCCTATGATGGTTAAACACATAATAAAGTAAATATTTTATTTATTACTGCAATTACTATAAACTTAAAGTTTAATACTTTTCTAATTCATTTTTTTTATTCAGAGATATATACAAATTGACTAATATACGTTGTAGATTATTGTGTACATCTGATAGTTAAAGATTCAATCTTATCCTTAGAAATTGTCTTTGAAAAACATTATAGCACGTGAGAAAAATAAGTTTAAATTAATTTAATCTCCGTAAGCGTCAGTATTATTCACAATCCTCTCGACCTGTGATTTCCAACCTTTTGACCTTTTATATTTAAGTGAATGTCTCGTGTTTTCCAATAGCACAATTGACGAAATGCGCTCAGTATACCTTTAGTGAAAACACTGGATGTATGTATATGGAAAGAGAGAAACTATAGTAGATATTTTATTATATATAAAATTACTGCGTTTCCGATTGAAATCTTGGGTACACTGTTTTTGACCCAGTTCTCTTAGAAAGAGGGTAGATTTATCTTTTTAATGCTATATGTGAAATCTGTATTTGAATTATAACAACGTTTTATTCTATTTATTCTATATTAGAAAATTAGTATAACATATAATCAATCATTCATAATTATCATAATTACAGATGGACTCCGAGGTTTAGCTATTTTTTCCTTTGCGCTACAAAACTGTATTTAATAGTGGCAACATTTTTAAAAAGGCAATACAGAAATCCACTTAATTGTAAATACTGATCTATTATTATTAGCTTAGGCGACTGATGTGCTTATATTGATAACAATCAGTCAACATTTCGATAGAGTTACTAACATTGCAAAAGCACGTTACTCTAATAAAGGTATTCCTTCTTAGTAGTTTGAATCCTGTCAAAAATTCGCGTTTGAATTTTTAATTACATCTAAACGATTGGCTTCTCAAAAACTTGTTAAACTGCTGTAGTATTAATCATCTGGGCATAATAGAAGACAACGATACGACATTCAAAGCACAAAACAGCTATCACTATTTTCAAGGGGCCGTTTGGTAAACAAAGTATGGTCAGTGTGAGGACCATGGATCATTGTTTAGCGATAATTTATTTTGTCAATTTAAAATAAGAACTGATGAGGAGCAACAAGAAGGGAAATAATTCTTAAGAAAAATAGCCGAAGGCATAACAGAATCTTAGCATGCTTGTGGTGAGAAAGAGACCCCAAAGCTATCTCCCCCTTCCTCATAGTTCCGCACGAGATTTCATTCCTAAACAATACGTATCTACCTCATTGGGCGTTACCAAGTTTGCAGAAGCTGTCTGTGAAATTACACACAATTAAAAAAGCTATATATAAGGTCAGTGTTTGTTGATACATGATTACATTGACTTAGTAAATGTCGAAAATACTAGACTACTTCAAAGCTAGGGTACCTGTATTTAACTAATAACCAGAACAACTCTTAGTTATTAATTCAATGTATGAATAACTCGTCTTGAAATAACTGGCCAGTGCTTATTTTTACTAAACATGTTTAATTTTTAATAAAAAGAAATCAGCTACTTAAATTCTAAGCAATTTAAAGTGAAAGAAAAGGAAATCCTCAATAGCTGCGGCACTTGAAATTCTTTTATGAAGGAATAGAGTAAATTAATCTATGAGACTTTGTTCCCCTTTTTATTAGCTATATTTTATACAACAACACTAAGCGTGGGTTGTGGATATACCCGATCTAGTTTTATTACTCATCAGTATCTACACTAGCCTATCCTCAAATTGAAATTATTTTAAGCAGGATTAGAGTAAATTAAGCTATGAGATTCTGGACGTGGTCAAATAAGTCAAACGAAATGATTTGACCTCTTGAGTCCAAAATTGTAATTAGATCCTAAATGAGCCAAAAGATGAAGGAGGTATGAACTAAAAAGTTATACTTGAAAAACAAAACAACTATGAGCCTTTGTGTTGCGTCTGAAGATAAAATTTGTTCTCCCTGATTATACATGTGTTACTAATTCATATATTCTTTATCTTTTACAAACTAGGCCAAAACCATTAAATGTTGGTATTCAAACGTATTTTTTACGCTGTTCAATTATTCAAATATTATAATACTACGAATTTAAACATTTTATATAAGTTTACACTGTCTTTTATTTTTAATTATAAACCAATTCTTATTTGCTTTTTTTAACAGTCAGTACATACTAAAACAGTAAATTAATGCGATATACAGGTTAAATACCTTATTAATATTAAAATAATTGTATAACCTCATCACATGATTACATTCCATGTTGCCACATCCGTCAAGCTCTATCTGACCATTGCCCATTCTGACAACAGCCCTTTAGTGTAGTTTCTATTGCAGAAGCTCCGTCGTAAGATGTCATGACTAAAGCACACCATTTCTTTCTGTATGCTTTCCATAATACATCTAGTGTAAGAAGGTGATAATTTCCCAGTACCTATATCAACAGTCCAATCCCATAGAAATCCAAATGCGATGTGTCCAGAACTTTACCGGTATGTTTTGTAACTTGACTACTATGTTTTTATATGGAATAGCATGACTACAAGTTTCATTAAACAGCTGTTTAAGGTACGAAACAGGTAAACAGAATGTATGACTGGAAACCTTATACTGGTAAACCTGTACCTTTTGAACTGAGTCCGTACAAAGCTGATATTTCTTTATGGTAGATAGGATACAGAACATTGATCTGATAATAACAGAATTCATCTTGATCTTTGTATAAAATCTTCTGATTCATAATTCGCCCTTAACACAAAATCCAGTGATTACGATGAATTCCTCTGAAAAAGTTTTGTGAAATACCATATACAATTATTGTGTGTTTTTCTCTCCCATTAACCAGTAGAAAATGGCACAAGCTCTATTTCTAAACGTGTCACCATTTTAAGTATATACTCTTCTTTTCAGGGCATAGCCACTGTGCTATCAATCCCTGTGTTAGTGGAGGAACGTGCACAGACCTAGGAGACAACTTTATTTGTCGATGTCCTAGTGGTTTTGAAGGCCGTACGTGCCAGATAGGTTAGTATCATAAAAAAATTAACTACAACATCAGCTTACCTATTATGTTTTTTAATAAAATATAATTTACCTTATATTAGAACTGGCCATATTATATTAGAACGTGAACAGACGGACGGACGTATTCATGCAATTAAATATCATAGGTTTCCAAGCAATGAAAGAACAAATATATTCGTTTAACTTTATTTATGGAGTCGTGAACACACTATTAAAATGTCAATCTATCAAAGTATAGGTTTTTTATTATTATCTAACTGTATTTATGGGTACAGAGTTTAAAAATACTTCATATACTTCATATTTCTTAAATAGAAGCTACCAAAGTTTTTTAAATTGTAAGAGTGGAGTAAAAGTAAGAATTCTCGGGAGGGTTTTGCCCTTTGACCGAATTCAAATGAGTTTCTGTTAGACAAACTGGAGAAAGTTTACAGTTCTAAATGCTAAGTATCACACATAACTATAAGTCGTTTCATAACATAAAATGCATACATGTTGTTCGAGGTTTGTCTTTGTGTGTGTGTGTGTGTGTGAAAACTCTTAGCTCCAGCGTTGGAATATTTATCAAATACTTGTATTTATGATAAAACTACTATGATTGTCTGCCGTCGTCCCTAATTTTAAACTAATCAGAGCGGAGCGCGGCATGGCCAGGTGGTTAGGGCGCAACCTGAGAGTTGTGAGTTCGAATCCTTGTCGCATCAAGCACACTTGCCTTTTTAGCCATGGGGACGCTATAATGTGACGGCCAATCCCACTATTCCTTGGTAAAAGAGTATTCCAAGAATTGGCGGTGGGTGGTGATAACTATCTGCCTTCTCTCTAGTCTTACACTGTTAAACTAGATACAGTAAGTACAGACAGCTCTCGTGTAGCTTTGCGGGAAATTCAAACAAAACAAACAAACCGATCAAAGAGAAGGGGAAAGAGGTCAAAAGTGAACCTTACCCCCACACACGGATTGATTGATTGTGGGAAGGCAGATCTATAGAAGCAGTAAATCTTCAGCCACATCTAAACAATATAATAGAATGCTGTCAAAAATAGTGAATAAATGTAAAAAAAAAAACAACTAGTAATATTTTTCAAAACAAACAATATATAAAAAAACAGCCCACCAAAATTATATATGAATGGACTACTTCTCCAAACCACAACTTTAGCAACATTTTTAGACCTAATCTACGATTCTAAATCAACGTGAATTAAATATATTAATAATAGTTTGGAAACGAATAAATTATGCTAAAGTCTAACAGGCAAAACAATGAAAACACACAAAATATACATAGGCCTAACATGTATGTATGTATATATAACAGTTGAATAAATTACAAACAACAAAAAAAACTCATTACTTACAACTGCCTAAAATGTAATCAATCCACGTAATATATTATCTAAATTCATGCACAATTACATAAATATGCAAACTTGCTTGCAACTACATACATGATGGAAATAGACCTAAACACGCACCTCTAGCCAGTATGTTTGTTTAGAATTAAGCACAAAGCTACACAATGGACTATCTGTGCTCTGCTGACTACGGGTATCGAAATCCGGTTTTTAGCGGTGTGTGCCGGCAGACATACTGCTGTGCCACTAGGGGGCACCTCTCGCCAGTTACATATATTTTAGAAATAAAGGACTAAAATTAGACTACCTAATGGTAGACTGAATAACTTACGTTAGTTTTACATTAAATTGAAAACATTTGAAAATGTTTTATGTGTAAAATATTCTCAAATTAGGATAGTGTGTGATACAAACTGAAGTGCTCGTGAAGTATAGGACTATGTAATATCAAACGTAAGCATGGATGTATACACTACGTGAATGTAACTGCCAATACTTACACGGGTAGTAAGTGTGGCTTACTCTGACCATCATGTTATATTAACACATACATTCTACAACAACCATATAACATAATATTAACAGGAGGGTGGAAGAAGTCAACGAATCTGACCCTCACAGACCTTTAAAGATCTAAATCCCGACAAAGTACACATGGAGAAGACAGCCTGTCAGAAAGCTTTCACTTTCCACGATAGTTTGTAGTATCATACGGATTCAACCCAGCTCAGAAGCTCCATAATTCAGAGTTCTACCAAAGTTGCACAATTAAATTAGTGAAGGCTAAACCAGACTGTTGTCAGTAATCAGTTGAAAATTTATACCAAATAAACCTTCAAATAAGTGGGCAAATGTACACAATTTCAATGAACACTGAAATGAGCAACAACTACCTAGTACAGTGTGATAAGTGAAAGTCTCGGAAGACTATTTTACAAAAGTAGCTCAGGTTGAAAGGAAGATGCTTTAAAGACTTCACATATTTCGTCTTCAGGTCCCTGAACTACGTTAGTAGGTCAATCTTTCAATAGTTTCTCCTCAAGCGTCACTATCTGCGCTAGTTGTCCCTAATTTAGCAGTGTAAGACTAGAATGAAGACAACTAGTCATCACTACCCACCGCCAACTCTTGGGCTACTCTTTTACCAACGAAGAGCGGGATTGACCGTAACATTATATCGCACCCACGGCTGAAAGGGCGAGCATGTTTTATGTGACGGGGATTCGAACCCGCGACCCTCAGATTACGAGTCGAGTGCCTTAACCACCTGGCCCTTCCAGGCCTTTGAATCAGGCAGTTTCTCTCTATTCCAGCTTTGTTTAATATGAATTCTCTGACTAAGTCATCTTAAAATAATAGTATATTTTATTTATAAACTAATTAATGAGTTTATAATGGTATTGAACTTATTCCTCTGCTATAATAATTCCAAGTTTTACGTTGCACTTCTTTAAAACATATTAGTTTTAGTAAACATTAAAATGTTTTTAATAAAAAATTATATATGTAATTTTTAGGTATTGTTATGAGGGTGTGTTATACCTTATCAAACAGTCAGCGGAACTGCCCAGTAATAGTTTCAAAGAATATAGCTTGTGTTTGACTAATTTAGATGGATTGCGTGTTTACCTTAAAATTGTTACAATTCTGGTGAAAAAACAAATAACACACATATTTGTATATATATACGGTCAAAAGGATGAACTCATTAGATTTCATTATAAGAATATCTGATATGTACAAGTTTAGTACTAGCAACATACATGTAAACATATATAAATCTGTAATAAAAATAGTTAACTACGAATGTATCTGCTTTTTTTTTTTGTATTTACACAATTCTTCTTAATTCGTTCACAGCGGTTTTACAATAAACAACGCGAACAAACAGCATTCCAAAATCCATCTTTGCCTCGCACAAGTCATTGCTCTATAGGCCTTACTTTCAATACCAATACTTGACAATGAAAGACGATGAAAGACAAAACATCATCTGAATTTGAACAAGTTAAGAGGAATGTTGATATTAAGTATGACATGAGGTATACAGTTTTGGAAAAAATAATTATTGTACCACAGTTTTTTTGTATTCTGAATCATCGTCTGTATTATAAACCCAATACATTTAATAGGTTGTATATGTATTGTATTAGCTGTTTTTGGCTATAAAAAGAGAGAGAACAAAAGAAAGTTATTACTTTGAAAAAATACGTGTTTTCAAAAGTACAAAGGTAATTCATACCTAGCTTCTTAGAACAATGTGGGGATAAAAGAAATATAGTAAATCCATTATTATGACTGTAGTTTAACTAAAACAATAGTTTCGTGATACTTTTACAGACGTCAACTGTATTGGTCAACTGTCAGGGAAAAAAAGTATACAGGTATTGTGCAGAAGCGCAATTATTTGTGCCGGGAAAAGTTTAGTTTGTCGATCATTTTAAATTATTTCATGGGATTTAAAGGGTTAATTTTCTTGTACCACCCACCGCGAAGAGTAATTGTTGACTATTTCATGCTAAGACCCACTTAACAATAACATAGGTAAATCTACATTTTTATTCTTTAAGTTACGTCACATTTTGAAATGTAAATGGCAGTGTGATTAGTTCCTAAACATTTACTGTATAATATCCTGCTTCCGAAATAAAATTGTGCATCGATATTATTTATGTCTATTCTCCAGTCATTTCAAAAATGAATGTTGAACTTTACCTGCATATGCAGCTTTTCAAAGGGAGGCAGACACCATGGTTCGCAATATGTATACGTTGTAAAGTTCATTGTATCGGTCATTGTATTGTATGAATGTGTACTGACGGTAGACGAATGACACAGTTCTTTCCAGCATCAAGTGTACGAAAAGAAAAGAAGAGAATTACTAGTACCTCAGGATCTTATGAAATGCAGTAGAATATAAGGTTACATAATAACTAAACATTTGAAAAGTGATCAATACATATTCATTATATATCTTCTTCTAAGATGTTTCATCTTGTAATTACAAACATTTGAATATTAATTATGCACACAACTTTTTTTAATAGAAAGGATACATTTGAATCACGTTCTTCATACATCATAGGTATATTATTTAAAGACTTGAGAGAGGTATATAATATAATATGGATATATACATTTACTTGATGTTTTGGTAATAGGAGATTTAAAATGCATCCTCTAAGTTCATAGGCATTCAGAAATTTAAAAAATAGTTTAAAAGAATAAAACACAAAATTCAATGATCTGTTGTGCCAGTTCGATAGTTACTGTTTCTTTCGTTTGCTGTCATATTAGTGGGTCATATTTAATAAAATTCCTCTAAAACAGTATCTTAATGGTCCTTTTTGGGGGGCCAAAAAGAGCGTAACAAACCGTGTTTCTTAATATATCTATCACTGCCTTAATCAGTGATGTCGGGAAAACCCACTTGTAGAGAAATATGTATGCAAAAACGGCTCGTTTGTTGTTGAGAAAATATTTTACGTAGAAGAGCGAACAACGTTTCGACCTTCTTCGGTCATCGTCAGGTTCACGATGTGAACCTAATTTTCTCAACCCAAACGAGCCATTTTTGCATACTATCACTGCCTTGTTCTACATCAAACTTTATTTAGTTGTTAAGTATAATAGCCATGCCTATGAAACTTTATTTACCTACATTTGTAAGACTTACAGATTTGCTGTTTCTGTCTGAAGAAGTTGTGATATACATCTTGAGACTTTTTGATTATTTCTCAACAGTGATATACTTATTTTTATTTATCCTGAATGTATTTTAAGAACTGTAAAAATGTTAACATTTTTTTTGTATTTTAATCCACACAAGTTGGCATGTCAGTAAAGTACTGTGAGCTCTAGTTAATTAAGGAGAAATAAATTCGTGAGACGGGTCGGTCGTAACTCAGAAAATCGTGCAGACGTTTGACAGCGTATCTTGCTTCCTATCGCACCGTCTACTTATTCTGAAACTTAAAAGAGTAAATACTTCAGCTAACTTTTTAGCGCCATCTCTTGGCAGTGATGTTTTAGCAACATCAAATGAAGGCCTCAGCCCAAAGGCCTTTGTTTCTTTTTATATTTCAGGAAGACGCGTAACAAACAAGATTTAATGCCAGCAGTACTTTACTAAACTAAAATTACCCGCAACATAATTAAATTATAACTTTTATAACAGTTTGAAGTAAAAATGAATAATAATTACGGAAATAATTACACATATTAAAATATTTTATGTAATTTCATGGTAATCTGTTTTTTTCTGTTGTGTTTAGCCAGCTTGATTCCATTCAGTGCTCTATGACCTTATATATATTTTGTGTAAATATCTCTTAAAGAAAGTTCCTTAAGCATTTATTACGTATGTAGAGTTGAAATTTGTTATTTGTAATTGCAGTTAAAAACCCTAATTGTTATTCCAATCCATGTAAAAATTGGGGCACTTGTATCGACATAGGAACAGGTTTTTCATGTGCATGTAAGCAAGGTTACGAAGGTCCCTTGTGTGAAAACAGTGAGTATTCTTTTGTTGTCCTTTAAAATATCTCTTCAATTTCTTGTGATTGTAATGAAAAATTAACTAAGGTTAACCAGTTCTAATGAGTATTATACTTTAATTATCAGTTATTTATTTGAAGAAATTAAAACAATAAAAATATTCTGACAATTGAAATTAATTCATAATAATGTTCGATATAATAATTATAAACAAACATACACAAAATACCATTTGGTGCGAAGAAAAAAAGTTTGGAAGAAATTCAATCAAGTTTCGAGACCTTATAATATCGCGTATTTCTTAATGGACGGCCTTGAAATTTGGTGTGTGAAGTAAGGATCCAGTATTACACATCCACAGAAAGTGGATGTGTTAGTTTGGATGACTGCAGTCGGAGCTAAAAAAAAAAAGTAAAGAAAGGAAAAATGGAAAATCGTTAAACCATCGCTCGTCTTAATAACACAGTTTGTTCTATGTTTTTTTGGCTGCACGGCACAGTACCGTGCGTCTTGATATGTGTGTACACGTGTGTGTGAGAGAAAGAAGTTGAGAGAAAATATTAAGGTCCATATAAATAGTACATATAGGAACAAGTTCATTTTAAAAAGCTTGTAAAATAATATTTCATATATATAAATGAAAAACTTGCATCCAGATATAAAAGTAATAAAGAAATCAGGTTATATATATGAACTAGTAAGCTTAAATTTTATCTTTTCAGAAATAAAGTATCAGCTATTGCAATTAAACATGTGTTTGTATTAAGAACATTTGCAGATTGTATGGTAACAGACTTAAATTAAAAGGTTTACACAGTAAGAACGTCGGCCTTCAGTAAACAGGACTACATTAAAATGTTTACATATTAAGAGCATTTGCAGACTAGATGGAAACACGTTGGCACAGTAAGAAAATTAAGAGTATAGTAAACTGGGAAACAAACAAACGCATTTCCAGTAAAAAATGTTTATGCCAGTTGTTCTGTAAACAAGATTGTATTCAGAGATAATAAGAATATCAAGCTAAGAATTAACAGGCTTAAGTATATTTTGTATCTCTAGGAATGAAAATTTTACAGATAAAGATCAGTTTATTATTCAAGATGACTAGATTTTGTTTGTTATTTTTGTTCAGATCAACATTTCTAAATCTTCTAATTTCTTACCAGATAGTGATTATTGCAACCCCAATCCTTGTTACAATAATGGCAGATGTGTTAGTGGAATAAACTGGTTCCAGTGTGAGTGTGCTAAAGGATTTGCTGGATCCAACTGTCGCATAAATATCAATGATTGTGCTTCCTTTCCCTGTAAAAATGGAAGCACTTGTAAGGATGGCATTGCTGACTTTCAGTGCTTTTGTCCTCCTGAATATACAGGAAGACTATGTAACATAGGTAAATATTGGTTTAACACAAAGCTTTATATTATTGTTTGTTACAAATAATTTTATAGGGTGTTCCAAAATTATTTTGAATTTAATAATTAGCTAACTAAGGAAATTCAACCATGCAGTTTTAAACATCTTATTGCCAAACTCAAATAGTTTTTAGTAACATGCCAGTAGACTTCTATATGTGAACTATTAGTGGCTCTCAGCACATCTAACTGATGTTTGATTTCAGTCCACATTTGCTGCAACATACCTACAGTTACAGTGGCACAGCAGTATATCTTTAGATTTATGTAGCTAGATACCATGTTTTGATACCTGTAGTGGGCAGAGCACACATATACCATTATGTAGCTTTATGCTTAACTACAAACAAACAAAAATGCAGTGGCATTGGCTTATGTTATTCTGGTCTTTATTTCCATGTTATTTGCTATAGGTGTGTAATACATAGTATTCTTAACATACCCCCATAGTTTTTTCCTGCATTGGTATCTGTAATCTGGCTGCACCACAGCCAGTGATTTGGTATCTGCAAGCCAAACGATGCATTGAACCTTTTCTTGCACACTTGCCATTTTACCAGGTAACACTAGTCACTAGAGTAAAAAATAAACATGATAATAAAAACTGTTTAAGATATTTAAAACTGCATGGCTGTATGTCTTTGCTTATTTAATTATTAAATTTTAAAATGGGAAAGATAATTCTGGGCTACTCTGTATGACAGACACTATATTTTGGTATAACTTGTTAACTTATTTTTAATCGTAGTAATCTCCTGAGATTTATGAAAATATGTTCAAGATTGATGTTATGTGTGTGTCTCTGTCTCTCTCTCAATATATTTATACCCATTTGTTTTACTTGTATATAAATGCAATAATAGATACAAATAATGATTAACATTTCTGCTCTTATAAACCATTTTTAGAAATTATTAGACCTTCAAATGTGTATATAAGGAAACTTTTTTCTTGCTTTTGACAGAGGTAGGCAAGAGACAATGTGAATGGAATAGCTTTACCTATAACCATGGCAGCACATGGGAGAAAGATTGTAATACCTGTTTCTGCCATGATGCAGAAGTTACCTGTACAAAGGTAGCTATACAAGACTTATTTTTTATCTATAATAAGAATCAGATTTGAAAGAACATTCATTACTGATTTCCTTGGAAGCCAATATTAATGAAATATCAAAGCAAAAAGAAAGAAGCTAGTGGATAAAGATGATCCAAAAAAGTTTGAACCAGATATCTATTGTACCTTGGACAAATAAAACAAAAACAGTTCAGCACTATCTAAAAAATAAAATACTGAAGGAAACCATAAAAAAGGAGTAATAGAAAACTGAACAAGCAGTTAAAAGAGAAATAAAAAGATAACTATCATTGAAAGTTTTCTTTTTTTTTTCAAAATTTTGTCTAAAATATCTGAAAACATCTTCCAGGCAGTTTATGTATTTGTTCTTGACATACCAATATTTTGGCTTAGAACTTTGGTATTTTTTTTTTCATTCATAATATAGGTGTATCATTTTTGTTTGTTTGTTTTTTATAGTCATTATATTTGTGATATACCTTATTTTATGTCAGTTTCACATATTGTGTTGCAAGATGAATACTGATTAAGTAAAAAATACAATATATTATCAAAGTAGTATGGTTTTCACATGCACATTATTTGTCATGCTGAAGAGCAATACATAATTGTTTAACGAATTTTTAACTAAGTACAATTAATTAAACCTTTAAAGTACAAATGAGTTTTTGATTTGAAATGCTTATTTTACATCTTTGAAATTAAGCAATGCTTTAATTAAGCATTAATATGAGTTAAACTACTTATTTAAATATAAAGATAAATTGTAGACAAGAAGAGACCATTTGGTCCTTCAAGACTATCTGATACTTGAGAAGAAATAAAAATTTAAACATACCCTTTATTATTCAGGAAATTATTGATTCCCCTTGTAACTTTTGTAAAGTGCTGGCCCTCTCTACAGCTGATGACAATTATTTCAATAGGCCAATGATCCTATTAGAAACTTAAAACTACTTTAGATGAAACATTTCTTATTATTTCCAAATTTTAAATACGTCTTTTTTTTCTTGCAATCTTCAACTTATAACAAGTCGCAAAAATTAGATGCCTTTATTCTATCAAACCTTTCAAATAATCTTATAAAATTCAATTAAGATCACCTTTTACCCTTCTTTTATTTAGAAAATAATTATTTTTAATTTATTCCACTGTAATAAATGTTCAGTAATCTGAATCGACCTAATAGCTCTCCTCTGAACAGTCTTTCCAAAAAGTCGGTATCCTTTCTCAGATAAGAACACCAAACCTATATCCAGTATTCTAACTTAAACCTAATTAGTATTTATATAAAGATATAATTAAACTTTCATGACTTCCAACAAACATATCTGTATAAATTCACCTAGAATTTCATTAGCTTAACTACAGCAACAAAGTACTGTTTTAATGGTTTGAATGACTTGTTTATCACTGCAAGATCTCTTTCTTCAGTCATGCTATTGAACTGGTTATCATCTATATTAAACGTGTGATACAAGTAATTACCTTGCATTCACTATAGTTAAAGGCCATTTGTGAAATGTGTGTCCAATTAACCAATCAATCGAAATCATTCTTTAGTGCCTTAACATCCTTAACAAAGCTAGAAATCCCCCTCCCCAAAGTTTAATGACATCTACATACACTAGTAATTTGGTCTCTATCAGTTACATCATTAACAGAAATAAGAAAGAGCAAACACCAAAACTTAGACCCATGAGACACTCTACTAACAATATGGCTCTAGTTTAACAATGCTCAATCTTTTACTTTCTCTTGTCTCCCCATTGTATAGCTTCATGCTTAATTACAAGCAAACAAATATTTCTCTCATCCAATCATCCTACAGAGAGTAGTCCAGTTAGCCTACTAAAGAAATAAAAGAAAAACTCAAGAATAAATGCGACAAATGCGAAAGGTTGAAACTGCTAATAAGGTGGAAGACTCACAAAACTATCCTACAACCCATTTTACTAGTGTTCTTCTCAACCCCTACTAATGTGATTTCATTAGCTAATTAGTTGTGTTCCAAGTTATTGAAAGCTTTTTTTGAAAATTTAAGTACACCAAGTCCTCAACATTCTCATTATCCAAATAAAATGTATTATTGTATTTTACTAGCTGGTTTTTGCAGAACTTCTTTTGTCAGATTCCAAATAGTTTTCCCCACTACAGGGGAACTCTTATCACCACTGTTATAAATAGGAGTAACATTCATAGTGTTACAATCCTTAGTTATGAGCCTAGTGTCTGTTGACCTGCTAAGAATCATTTTTTAACACTGCCTTTATAAATAGGAGTAATATTAGTAATGTTCCAATCTGCAGGCTAACTGTCTGTTAGCTCACGAATAATGAGAGAGGCTAGCATATTTACCCATTTTGAAACTCTGGGAAAAACATTTTCTGATCCTGGTACTTCATCTATTTTTACTTCCTCATTATTATTAATTTTTTGGTTATAACCAAGGAGCTACTATTGCATGATTTAGATCAATCCCAACATTTTCTAAAGGATCTTCAGGATCAAGATTATTGCTAACATTTTCTCTTTAGAAATGGAAGAAAACAATTAAAATCTCAGCCTTTTATTTCAGCAAAAAAACTATACTTTAAGGATCCAATCCACATTTTAACATATTTCCCACTTTTAACTTACTTAAACAAATCATTACTGTTAATTTTGACATTGTCAAGCAAATAGTTCTCATAAGCCCTTTTAGATTCTGTAATTTCTTTTTCAATCAAATTCCTAGCTTTTCTACAATTCTGTAATTGTTGCATCCTTCATGTCTGTGGAAGTCCATTAAGTTTAGTATCTTATGTTATACTCTTTTTAGGACAGTAATTTATTTCCCAAATCTACCCCACCTTTTACTTTATTATTCCAATATACTAAAGATTAATCTGAGTCTCATGTCTTCAAAATTGGCTTTCTGAAAATTAAAAATTAATGTTTTGTTTCTCTTTATCTCAATACATAGCAAAACATTAAACCTAATTACCTTATGATCATTCTTATACAAATATGTCTTCACTTCAAGTCTTGCAACCACATTAACAATAAATCTAAAATTGCAACCCCAATCCCCATTTTAACATATTTCCCACTTTTAACTTACTTAAACAAATTATTACTGTTAGTTTTGACATTGTCAAGCAAATAGTTCTCATAAGCCCTTTTAGATTCTGTAATTTCTTTTTCAACCAAATTCCTAGCTTTTCTACAATTCTGTAATTGTTGCATCCTTCATGTCTGTAGAAGTCCTTTAAGTTTAGTATCTTATGTTATACTCTTTTTAGGACAGTAATTTATTTCTTAAATTTTTACCAAATCTACCCCACCTTTTACTTTATTATTCCAATATACTAAAGATTAATCTGAGTCTCATGTCTTCAAAATTGGCTTTCTGAAAATTAAAAATTAATGTTTTGTTTCTCTTTATTTCAATACATAGCAAAACATTAAACCTAATTACCTTATGATCATTCTTATACAAATATGTCTTCACTTCAAGTCTTGCAACCACATTAACAATAAATCTAAAATTGCAACCCCAATCCCCATTTTAACATATTTCCCACTTTTAACTTACTTAAACAAATTATTACTGTTAGTTTTGACATTGTCAAGCAAATAGTTCTCATAAGCCCTTTTAGATTCTGTAATTTCTTTTTCAACCAAATTCCTAGCTTTTCTACAATTCTGTAATTGTTGCATCCTTCATGTCTGTAGAAGTCCTTTAAGTTTAGTATCTTATGTTATACTCTTTTTAGGACAGTAATTTATTTGTTAAATTTTTACCAAATCTACCCCACCTTTTACTTTATTATTCCAATATACTAAAGATTAATCTGAGTCTCATGTCTTCAAAATTGGCTTTCTGAAAATTAAAAATTAATGTTTTGTTTCTCTTTATCTCAATACATAGCAAAACATTAAACCTAATTACCTTATGATCATTCTTATACAAATATGTCTTCACTTCAAGTCTTGCAACCACATTAACAATAAATCTAAAATTGCAACCCTTCTGGTTAGATTGCTGATGATTTGGAAAAGAGAACCATCTTGAATATCATCAAGAAACCTTTCTTTCTCTTTACACAACTCGATATAATCCCAATCAATGTCTAAAATTTACAATTTTACAATTTATCATAGCCTTTATCTCTGATCAGATAGCTTGCTATTTTTTATGTTTTACTTCCCATCAGAATGCACTTTATCCTTCTCTCCTCTTGTAAAGGGTTTGTCATAATAAAGTTACTTATAACCTGGAATTTCACAATAATTCCTATTATCAATATTCTTCAACTCTTAACGTGTGTCTATAATTCCTATAATATCATAACTTTCACTTCAACATGAGCCTTAAACTCACTAATTTTAACCTTAATACTCCTAACATTAGAACAGTAGTAACTTAGCTTGTCTTTAAAACTATTACTTATACTCTAAGCCCCCTTTTTCCAATTTCCTCATTGTTTTATCTGTCATATCAGTTTGCTTATTCCTAATTTTCCAGTCTCCTTTACCACTATGCAAGTTTAGTTTAAACTGCCTTTATTTAATTTCTTTATATCTTCCCTAAACATTTTATTACTTAGCCTTAATAATTGGGACACACCATTAGTTTATATTTCACTATAACTATGAAAACTGTTTTTCAAGGACAAGCAGTCTTAAATACATTCATAAGTAAGCTTATCTGTGATACAAATATTTTAGATAAAATGAGTAGTTTTCTTGTATTAGAGTTGCTTAGGTTTATGTAAAAAATTGTTTACAAACATTAATGTATTTTGATAATCTGAAAAGGATTCACGATTTATTATCATATTATGAAAATATCTGTTCACTTTTTGTGGCCAAGAGAACTTAATATCCTTGACTTTTTTCAAACTAGTTTTGGTGTGGCTTTCCAAACTGCTTGGCTGACCGAAACCTCACAATTGATATGATTCATCAGTGTCCTCAAGGACAAATATGTGTTCCTGATATTGATAGCACTTGTTTTGTTCCTCCTTGTTCTTCAAGAGGAAGGTGTTCTCCTACAGGAAACTTAACCAAAACCTCCACAGATGTATTACTTTCTAATTTCAAATGTAAACCAAACTCGGCTAAATTAGACAACAATTGTGCTACTATTACCTTGATGTTCGACCGTAGTAAGATACTACAGGTACTGTTGAATATTATCAATATTTTAAATCTAATGGTGTAATAATAGGTTGTAATGAATATAAATTTTATCTCTTTCTATAAAAATTATAATTTGTGACACTTTACTAGTTGTATTTTTTAAACTATGTAAAAAAATCATTGAAAACATTCTCTATTACAACTAAATTTTTAATTAAAAAAAAGATCCCCTATAACTGATCACCAAATAAAGTGTTTATAATATAGTTTAATCACTTTTGAAGAATATTTGGGCTTGTTTGTTCTTTCTAAAGGCATAGAACCAATACACGTATGAAATAAGTGTCAATAAATGTAAGAGCATCCTCAAACAGGTTTACCATTATTTTAATTATAGTTTTTAATATTTTCCTCAGTCAGTATAAGTTTGTGAATGAGTAGTTGGCATTAAATATTAGATTAAAAATTTTGTTTACAGCAAACAAAGTTTTGAGTAATCTTGTTTCATAAGAGAATTATTCTATACAAGGTTAAATGTTTTTATCAAATGTTGAAACTTTAGACATCATCAACTGAAAGTCACCTGTGTCACTAGATTGGTATTACATGTATATTTTGCTATATCTGTTCATATTCAGTTGTATCATTTACAATTGAATAGTGTGAAATCTTTATGTTAATAAAATGTTTAAAAAATTAACTTTCACTCCTACATACAAGTTTTGTATTTCTTTTTTTACTTTATTATTTCAAAAAAATTAATCTTTCATCTGCCTTAATGTTATTCTCATTCAAATGTAGCACTTAGTTTTGAACTTCAAGAATGAAGTTACAAGAAGAGTGAATGTAGAATTAATATCTTCATGATTCACTAGGCATTGACTGGTTGGTTTTGTGTATTTATCATCATAGGGACTGACAGTTGAAAGTGTGTGTGTGCAGATACGAAAATTACCTAAACAACTGAACCATACATCAAACTACACAGTTTTTATTCTTTGTGACCAAGCAGAAGATAAATCAGACAGCATTGAAGTAGCAGTGGTAAGATTCTATTTGAAGATTTTGTGAAAATAGATTGAAAAATACAATAATATGTAATATAATCAATGAAGCAAATAAATCTATAACAGTATTAAGACATATATATAAGATGTCAGATAGACAAAATGTATTTTGAAAAGAAAACATTTCCATTAAGCACAAAAAAGTCATGTTTTGAGTTGACCTTAAGATCACTTTTGTTATATTTAAATCAGGGTCTTCTAGACAACCAGCTGAAAATTGTTGTGATTAAAAAAAGTGGTTCAATACATTCATGCTTGATTTTATTATTTATAAATTTATGTATGTTATTCCTACATATCATTTTATATTATCTCCAACTTCTTTTCTTCCCTTGAATGTACTGCTTATTTTCGTTTCTCCTTAGCGTAAACTCAATCATAAAGAAATAAACTAAAATTTTAAACTAATAAACTAAGGGTGTAATATTTTACAAAAAAAGAAGAAAAACTGTATGATGTATAATAAAAATGTAACTGTGATACTTGTATAAATGCATTGTATATATATATATTTATAAAACATGATTTTTTTACATTTCAGTCCACAACTGGAGATTCTTCACTTGATACCTACAAATTTTTAGGCAATCTTACAAAATGGCTGGCTGATAAAATAAGTCATAGAGAATCCAATAGCACAGCTTTAGCAGCAGTAACGGAGGTGAAAGTAGAGATGTCCTACCTTGCTTCCAGTCATGGTAAGCAGTTCTTGTGTAGCCCCCTCCCCCCAAAAGTAATCCATCACTTGTCTTAATGATTTTTGTGGTCACCATTTCACAGTCACAGTTTCTTTGTTTTTTTCAATCCTAATTCCATTCCATAAAATAGGGTTAGGGCATGTTCAGAAGGTATGAAATACTTATTGTATTGACTGATAAATGATAGTTTTCCCTATATAATTATAATTTTTTTTTCTCTTTTCTCATAATCTAAGTTAGAACACTATCCAAAAGAAATAGTTTCAGAACATACCCATACCTCTTTATTTATATATATGTACACTAATTGTAATATTCTTTTTAAAACATTATATGGCCCAGAGGTGAACTGAGAGGGCTCCCAACCAGACAGTGAAAATGTTTTTTAGCCCTTTGTAATTGATCTTAGACTACCTGGAGTACATATGGACAGCAATTATGTAAATTTGTGATTAATGAAAGGTTATAATAACACATGAAATGTTTTTTCCCTTTTATGTAATTGTAAAAAAAATGCAAAAACGCCCATGAAAACAGCAAAACACAAATTGTTATACCACAAGTTTGTGTGTATCTCCCCACGTACCCATGAAACTGTTATGCCAAATTTGATGAAGATCCATCCACAGGAAGCAAAGTAATGATAAAAAAATACCCATAAAACCACAAAATGCAAAATTGAAAATTTGTGTGAATTCCCACATGGACTTAGTGAACCTTCATACTATTTATAGTGAATATTCATTCACACCCTGCAAAGTAGTTACATAGATGTACAACAGACTACTGTTATATTTATACAGATTATTATTTTGACATTGAGAATAATAATGCATAGTTTTCCATTTCAACAAACCATTTACAGAAATGGAAGTTACAGAATCACACCTGTAATCACTAACCAATTTTTTTATACAATTATAATAGAACCATTGGTTTACATAAGCTAATTATCATGGTCTTTTTTCAAATTTTACTATGTGCATTTTGAGACGAGTTTGTTTGAAGGCAGTATAACAAGGAAATGATAAACTTGTTATAAAAAAGGAATTAAATGTTGTAATGGCTAATATCAGTTATATAAATACAAAGCAAACAAGATAGTAGGGATGTTACAAGTGCCATCTCTACTATTTTGTTTGCATTGCTTTTCAATAATTTATATCAGTCATTCCTACATTTACTTTTTACTTGAAAATATTTTTCTTTACTTGTTTTCAATGCAGTATTTCAATAGACATAGGAATGTTGTACATATATCCATTTTTAAATTCAATGAGGTTCCAACTCTAATATTTATTGTTTATCTGTTACTGGCTAGTAATTCCTGATTGTACTTGTACAATATGTTGACTTTTGATCTCGCAAATTAGGAATCTGTTTAAATACTTTACATTTTCAATAAATTG
The DNA here is from genome assembly GCF_004210375.1 of Tachypleus tridentatus. Classification (NCBI taxonomy): domain Eukaryota; kingdom Metazoa; phylum Arthropoda; class Merostomata; order Xiphosura; family Limulidae; genus Tachypleus; species Tachypleus tridentatus. The sequence goes on along the minus strand of NC_134832.1, from coordinate 94,309,707 downwards.
AAATGTATAGTATGTATAAAAAAAAGATGTTTGGTAAATTATAAACTGACTGAATGAAAAAATGTATGTAAGAATATTAGTTGGTATTATGTGTTGTTGTTTTAGTTTCTTTATTCACCCAGATTTATAAATGATTTGAAAAGAATTGATATTTTTTATTCAAAGATAAGTATAATGCTAATAGAGAAGGTGTTTTTGACAGAAACACATAACAAAGTATCTCTGCACCATTCATAGTGATGGGTTTTCATTTGGAGTAGTATATGTTATTTATGATGCAGAAACAACTAAGTATGTATACGTATTGTTTTCTGTTCTCTTCGTAGTAGTGTGAGGTTTCAAGTTTGTTTACTTTGCTAAAATTCTTTATTTTATGATATAAGATTTGACTAAGTTGTGTACAGAAAGAAAATGGAATGAAAATTCACTAGTTATTTAACAGAAAATCTCCGTAAATAATTATCAATATCTTAGTTAGTGAGCCAGTTTTGAATCAATACATTTCCACTAAATACTCCCCACCCACATACACACATTTTGAGCTGTGGGTGCATTATAAGAGGGATAGTTGAGCACTTAATATCTTTATGTATCCTAACTAAGTAAAATGTTTTTAACAATGATCACTCAGTTATATTCTACTCTCATCACCTTGTTTTGTTTCCTTGTAATAATAATTTAATTTAAATACCTAACTTGTATTTTAACAGTACCTTTTAGTTTTTCTATAGTTGACACTGAAAGAAGGCTAATGGCCAAAAAAATATGTGCATGGTTTATAATATTATACATATGTTAAAACAAATTTTATATTTTGAAAGTGTAGAGCACTAAATACCCGTCACATGGCAACTATGTTTCGTTTATTCAGAGTAATAGTAAGTGTATGTTACTACTTTTCTCTCCATGCACATAGATTGTAAATATCATGATGGACATATTTTACAAAAACATGAATTTAGTTACTTCACTCAAAGTGAGCAATAAACATTTTTTTGAAATAGTTTTTAAAGTTGAATACATTACTGATCATTTTTGATAGAAAGAAAACATGAATTAACATAAGTATTACATTTTTAAAATACATATTTCTTTGGACACACTTACTGTCAAGTACTACTTACATATGGCAATAGGCACAGCAGAAAAAAACCAAAAAAACAATAGACGTGTCATGATACAAAATTACACGTGTCTAGTGGCATATTGTTGTAAAACAGTGTAAATGCATCAATGAGCCTGGCAAGAGCTGGTTATTAGGATGTTCAACTTGCAATCTACAGGTCACAGGTTTGTATTCCCTTACCGAAATGCCCATTCTTTTAGCTGTAGAGATATTGCAATATGACAGCCAATTCCACTTTACACTGATAAAGAATAGCTCAAGAGTTGGCAATGAATGGTTGTTGATTAGCTGTCTTCCCTCATGTGTATCTCTTCTAAATTAGAAGAAAGATGTCCCTTGAATATATTTGTGTGAGATCCAACAAAACTGGTAAGGAAATTATTTGCATTATTTATCAACAAGTATTATATGTGAGTTTTTTTCAGGTTGCAGATCTGTTAAGTTCATAGCCCTGTATGTAAAATTTGATCAACAATAAACAGTCATAACATACATTTAGCAAGGACTGCCTGCTATTGCTTGGCTTAAAACTAATGTGACATTGGAATACTTTAGCATCATATAATAATGGTGAAGTATAATATAGTGCACTAATAAATATATATAGAAGTAGCTTTAGAAAAACGTTGCTACTCAAATATTGAATGTCCCACTGGCTCCAGCAACCCTTACATATGTGTTATTTCAGAGAATGTTTTGGCTCCTGTACAAATTTTCTGCAAGATTGGGCATTTTTCTACTTGTTTCTGAGATCAGCTGTTCCAAGAAGTAACCTTCCTGAAAAGCATAAAGAAATTGTTCAAATTGTCTTTAGCCACACCTGTAATGTCTGGAGGGAGATCTCTTTATTTCATTTGCATGTACCTGTGATTGTAGGAAAAGTCTCTCAGTATAGGTTATTAGCCAACATCAGGCTGAGTAACCCTAAATGTTGAGGGTGTGTTGTAGTGGACATAGGTAACTACCCCTACACTTAGATGTGAATGAGGTCCCTCTCCATGGATGGAAGGACAGTTATTGTATGCAGCTTGTCTGTCATTTCTGTATGGCTTCAGGCTTATCCATGAACCATAGCTGCCATGGTAATACGAGATCTGTTAAAAAATACGCGGACTGTTTGAATTGCGCGGCTCCAGTTGGTTCCAGGGGAATCCGCTTGGTGTCGCTAGGTTCGCACAGATCAGCTGATTATGACGCCATTTCCCGATTGCAGATATCTTCATTTGTGTATTAGCTACGCGGTTTTAAGTGAAGTGCGATTTTTTCATTTGGCGGATTTCAGAATGAATGACCTGAAGGAGCAACGACTTGTGAAATTTTGTGTTAAACTTGGAAAATCTGCGACTGAAACTTTTGCTATGCTTAACACGGCTTATGGTGATGTTGCTATGAAGCGTACGGCATGTTTCAAGTGGCATGAACATTTTAAGGATGGTCGACAGTCCATTGAAGATGATGAGCGTCCTGGACGTCCTTCCACGTCAACTGACGACCCACACGTCGACAAAATCAACACCCTGGTGCGGGCAAATCGACGTCTGACTGTCAGGGAGCTTGCTGAAGAGTGTGGGATATTAGTTGGATCTTGTTACGAGATTTTGACCGAAAAATTGAAGATGCACTGCGTTGCTGCGAAATTTGTGCCTCAGAACTCGTGAGTTTTTGGCCAAACACTCAATCACTGTTCTTCCCCTACTTACCTGACCTTGCTCCTTGCGATTTTTTCTTGTTCTCCAAACTCAAAAGACCCTTGAAAGGAAGAAGATTTGAGACAATTCCCGAGATTAAGGCAAATGCGACGAAGGAACTGGAGGACATTACAAAAGAAGTGTACCAGGACTGTTTCAACAAGTGGAAACACCGTTGGGATAAGTGTGTGTGTTGGGGAGGAGAGTACTTTGAAGGGGTCCCAGACCTGTAATTTCTAAATAAAGTACATTTTGTTTTCTGACGTCAGTCCGCGTATTTTTTGAACAGCCCTCATATACCTCCATTCCCAGAGAAGTTCACATCTGCTCCGTGAATCACCAATTTTGCTAATTTTTGTCCACTGTCTCATTTGCTAACAAAATAGTTCTAGTCCCTTTTGGTAAGTTTCAGGTGGCCTCAATCAGAGCTGGAGGTGGGCTATTCTGGTCAGCATAAATTTTGAAGAAACCACCCTATTAGGTCTTAGTTTTGACAGACCACACACAATCACTGATCCTCATTCACCCATGCTTTTCATGCACTGAGGTTGAGCATTATGAGAAGAACTTGATTGGCTTTTCTATATATATCTTATACTGGTCATTTTTTTTCTTGAGTTTGTGACCTCAACAAGAAAGAACTCATGGACCTTCACAGCACATAAGTATGATGTCCAGAAGATAACATGTGAAAACCTGACAACCATCTTTCAGTGACTAACTCTTTCTCTTAGTCATAAGCCTTTTGACTCACTGAAAATACCATTTCTTCAAGTAAAAAGGTTTTTGTAAAAACTTAATAACTCAATAGTTAGGGAAAGTGCAAGAAATATATTAGTTAGAAGAAAAACATAAAACTCCAGAAAAAAAAAATCCTACCTATTATGTGGTATTTTCAGATGCACTAATTTCCCTAAGAGTGAGCAGGTAGGTTCTACAGAATAACAGGATATCTGACAGAAAATATGCCATGGAGCAAATCTAAATTATCTGATTTTAACTGAGCTTGAAGAACTGAACAAAATGAAACAATTTTTATTCATATCAAAATTGTCAAAAATAGTGTATTCACAAAGGACAGAGTTCTCTGTGCATTAAAAAGTTGTATCTCTTGAGAAGTAGGGAAACATTTTACATTAAAACTACATACTACTGCAAAAATGAAAATTCTAAAAAAAAGGTATATTAGACAAGGGTGTAGGAAACACATGGAATGCCCTTTTCTGGCATTATTATTTAATTCTATAGGGGATTTACCATGTTTTTCGAGTGGCCTATTTACATTAAATAATCAATCTTTTCACTTTGGGATATTTTTAAAAGTGTGATTATTTTGTCAACTATATCCAATTATATATACATAAAAGTTCAATACAGGAAATTAATATACACAACTAAATAGTGTCAGTTACATTCACATAAAGTTAAATGTTTGATTTTAAAATGTATACAAATGATGAGTTACTCAGTATGATGCACCAAGTACATATATATATATATATACAAATGTCAAAATATAAAACCACAATGTCTACCAGCAGAAAATTATTTTAAAAAATTAGCAGAGCTATCAAAGACCCAGGATTCGGGTGTCTAACTATTATCTAGAACAACAGTTACAAGCATACCAAAAATCTTCAAGAGGATAATCAAAATTTAAACTGTTGAAGCTAAACATTTTTCATCCAGCCATGAGCAATTTCATTTTTTAAAATACTAGAAATCTATTGAAAGGTGAAAAAACTAAAAATATGTATGTTGCTGTGTACAAATGATGAAATAGTAGACCCTATTATTTCAAGAACAGATCAGAGTAAATTTATTTAATATAGGGAACATTCAAATCTGAATAATCTGTGTAAAAGATAGAAAAATATCTTATATATATATAAAAGATGGAAAAATACAAACATTGTATAACTTATTGTGATTAGGTTGGTGTAGCTGTTAAGAAAAAATTGACTTGAATATTACTGTATCATTGCACATTAATTTCATATAATGATATGTAAGATAGGAATCTGCTACATTAAACATTTCTTAATCAATTTTACAAACATGGTGACTTTGAAAGATATGCTCCCCAAATTGTTTTATGAATTCCAGAAGGACATTTGTTTTCCATTGGGCAATTCACAACTTTTCATTCAAGGAAGGTTGCTTGATTAATTGCATGAACAGGCCAACAAGTCTATCAAGGAGAAATGGGGAGCCCCACGTCTCACAGGGAATCTTGACACGCTTAGGAGGTGCCTGGAAGCTGACAGAAAGTTGACTGAATTTGAAGAGATAATAGGTAGTGAAGAGAACCCTGATTGACTCTATAAACAAATTCCCTCTATGCAAGCATCCTTTGCCAAAAATGCCCAAGCTTTGATGGCAGCTATGAAGAGCTAGGGAACACCAATTCCTTAAGGACAATAAAGAACTTGCCATTTTGTATTCTAAAGATGTAACAAATGACTCTGTAGTAAAATCTATAAACTTGGGAATATCCATGTAGTATAAGACTTGTGCAGCTAAAAGGATTACCAACATTGGAAGGCCCATCACAACAAAGAGTTTGCCACTGTTTCATAGCCCTCTGGAGAAGGCACATTCCAAATTATAGTTCCAACCAGTAGCACTGAAAAAACACTATTAGATCTTTTCAAGATTGTAAAGTATTTCTTAGTTAATAGTTAGTAACTCTTAACAGTTGTTTAAGAATCATTGTCATTATTATCTTAAAGAAGACTTCAAATGGATTCTAAGTTTGGCTTCCTTCCTTGTCTGGAGGCTGTAGTTGCTAATGTCCTTACTACTTCTTTGTCTGATGTGGATGTGAAAATTCTTGATGGAGTGGCCATTATAAGTATGAGAATGACAAGCACTGGTCAAACTATTAGAAAATAGGTTAAAAATGATTTCATACCATAACTTAAGTAATAGCTGTAAGATGTCCAGAGGATGGATGTCAGTAAGGATCAGTATACAGTCAACAGTCTGAAGAACCAGGCATGGGAAAGTTATGAGCTAAGCTTCAAAAGATGCATCAGACAGGTACATAGGAAAAAGAAGAAAAAGTATGGAACATAAGAACAGTTTTTCTCCATGTTTTGTCTCTTTATGTTCTGGAGAAATCAGTGTGAATATTTTGACAAGCTTGAAATCTTTACACTTTAAGACAGATCAATAAGTACACAAGTACATATGTTCAAAAGCGGCAGAGATATGTATCAAAATCAAGCAACTATGATGTGGCATGTCAAGAGTTGTTATGTGAGGGCCAAATTTTGCTTTCTTGGCCAAAGCTTCTCATTCCTACTGACTGTGGTTGGAAGTAGACTGGTTGTGATTGAAGCTCTGAGTGGACCGTACTGACTGAACTTAGATAATCCTGCTTTGAACTGCTACAATGGAAGTCCAAGAAAACCAACCAAGAACTGTGCAAGTGCTTCAGAGATAACCTATACTTAGAACTCTCTGTGCATGTTCTGGACACTGCAGCACACAGGAGGGTGAAGACTGTTTTATGTATAACCTTGTGCAAATTAATTGAAACAAATGTCAATTTTATAATATTTTCAGCGCTGCGGCCGGTGTAGGCTTGCTGGACCTGCTGATTTCCTTTAATAGTCATTTTTTCACACAGACAGCATCATTAGCTGTGTTTTGCAGTATGGTTGGTCTATTTTTGGGATATATGACAAAATTTTGAGGAATATTATGTCATTTGAAACTGCGTTAGAAGGGCAAGGAGTCCAGTCATATAACAACTTCTTACCAACTCAATGAAGAAATACAAGAACTGGATGCAAGAACAATGGAGGAAGGTGTTATTCAGTGACAAGACTCATTTCTTTGTACAGGGTCAAAGAAATCTGTATGTTCACAGATCTCAATCAGTTCGTAAAACATCCCTTGAAGAAGATGTTTTGGGGATTTTTCAGCTACTATGGCGTCGGAGGCTTGCATATCATAGAAGATATGATGCGAGGACCACAAGTTTTGCAGAGAAGGATCTTTCCATAGTTGAAAAAGAGATTTCCAGATGGATCTGGCATTTTTCAGCAAGATTTTATGACTACAACGTGAATAAAGGTGCTGGACTGGCCTGGAAACTCTCCAAACTTAAATCTTATTGAAAATCTTTGGGCAATTTGTAAAGAAAGACTTTGGGGAAAAGACTGATAAGCTAATTGAGGCCATAATTGAGGTGTGGTACTGCAATTCAAAAATCAGTAAAGATTGCAGTCAGTGAACTCATGGACTTGATGCCAAAGCGGATTAATGATCTTCTGAAAAATAAAGGCGGTCATATCATATATTAATTTGTGAGTAATTTTTAGATTCTCAGAAATAAAACAAAAAATTGAAAAAATCATAACTTTCTGTCTTGTTTCAATTAATTTGCACAAAGGTGTAGTTGATCATCACAGATATACTGACTGTTTAAACATCAGATTAAACTGAAATTACATTATATTTGTATTTTTAAGAATATGCTAGTAGCCTTACTACATTTTGTGGTAGAAGATAAAAAAATCTACAATATAGTAAGTATAAAATGCATGCATAAAATCATTTGTTATTAGAGCTCCAATCATTTTATTTTCATGAAACACATCACATTCATTTAAATGCATATTTTAATTCTGGAAAGGTGTATTGAAAAGATGACTCTATATGCATTATGCTATTAATAATGTATGTATGTATGTAATCAGTACTTTTGTTTTTGATGAAAAGTTTTGGAACCCTCCCATATTTTCTACAACTTTTCACAGTTGATACTCTATCCCAACCCCATGAACATCCCTATCCAAAAGTTCCTCTTACAAAATGTAAATATTCATCATGTAACAAATGATCAATAAAGTAGCAGTGAAAATTGTTTAATTTCTTTAATAGTAAATGGTAAATTATATAAGTAAAACAATTTAATTTTATCAGAAGAAGCAATTTTTGTGTAATGTTTTATTTGTTTTTGCTGCACATTCATTAAAACTTATCAGTATGCCATTCTATTGTATTCCATCAGAAAGGGCCCGGCATGGCCTAGCGCGTTAAGGCGTGTACTTCGTAATCTGAGGGTCGCGGGTTCGCGCCCGAGTCGCGCCAAACATGCTCGCCCTCCCAGCCGTGAGGGCATTATAATGTTACGGTCAATCCCACTTTTCGTTGGTAAAAGAGTAGCCCAAGAGTTGGCGGTGGGTGGTGATGACTAGCTGCCTTCCCTCTAGTCTTACACTGCTAAATTAGGGACGGCTAGCACAGATAGCCCTCGAGTAGCTTTGTGCGAAATTACAAAACAAACAAACAAACAATCCATCAGAAAGAAATCACTGTATTTAATAATACTAGTGTATAATTTTATGGAACATTTTTGATTTAATATTTCAGTGGATTATATAAAATGAGTCTGATCACAAGACCACAAGTTTCAAGGATACATGAAAATGTAAGAAAAAACAAATATACTTGGGCACTTCCTGTTTGGGAAATGCTAGGTCTGTCATTATATTGTCATTGTGAAATTGTCTAGTATGTGTGAATAGCAGTCTTGTGCTCTTAATTTCAAGAAGGGAAAAAAATGTGTGTAGAATGGTTATGAAAAGCAAGAATCTATTGATCATTAATAATTTCAATAATGTGACTTTGAAAACAGATAATGTTATGTTTAATTTGACTTCAAAGGATACAAGTCAGTCTTAGCCAATGTTGTGTTTCAGTAGTTGGTAATGGGAGAGTGAGATCTTACAGTATATTCAGATCAAACTGATTTTATGTAGAGATCTGGTATAAGTCTGCTGAATTTTCGTGAAAAAAAAATTGAGTTTGTGAGAATGAAATAAGTAGTTTTTACGTAATGAGCAATATTTATTATACCAAAAGGACCCATACAGTGTCTGTACTTGCATAGATAATAAAGGACTTGTGTTTTCTGGAGTGGAACTGTTCTTTCCAAAAAATGACTTCCTCAAGATCATATGTGAAATCTAACATTCCTTATTTAACAGATAATGTTTGATGTACCCAGTGCAACTAACATTATGCACTTGATCTACCATTGGGAGGATACAGTTGTCTACATTCTTTCAGAACATGCAGTTTTATAACATTGATTTGGACAGGACAGGTGTTACCTTCTGAGAATGACAAAGACAGCTAGAACAAAATCAACTTAATGACTTTCTTGACCACATGAGATGTGAAAACTGCACACACGGAGTATCTGCTAAATTTTGATAATATGACATTAAAATAAGAAGGTAGACAGTCCATAGTATGTCTGCATGTATGGCATACATGTACAATTTTTTTAAAAATTCCCCATACACATATTAGAAATTTTTGATACTCATTTGCATGTAATAATTATTTCTGAAAACTTCTTTACCATTCAGAAAGAGAGATTACATAATTCAGTTTCAAATGTGCTTAAGACAATGGTCAATTATTTTGCTCACGTTCCTGTCTTGTTTTTAATTAATTTTTAATTAATCATATGACATTATATGATGTCATCATATAATCTATTGTCTGATTCTATGACAAATAATTACTATAAATCTTTCTTATGACAGATGTATTAAAAAGGCAAATAAGTTTGTTTGCAACATTCAGTGCATTAGTTTAGATTTTCTCTCTAACTAAAACATTTTATTGATACGTTTTAATACAAATATATATGTGTATGTATATATACACTTTAATAGTTTGCACAGATAGAAATGATAAAGTAGTTAATGAAATGCTAAGAAGGAATTAAAATAAACCTCAAAATCACAACCATGTGCAGTGTGTTGTTTAATACAATTTTTTATTGATTAACCACATTAAGTAAAAACTAAAGTAAATGCTTGGTAATGACAAAATGTTTTACATTTTTATAGAAAACAAAATGGTTAGTTGAAGTAAAGTTTCATAGCATTTCATGAAGTTTATTCAGATCTTATTAATTTTGAAAGTATTGTGAATAAATGAAACAACTGTAAAAGATTTTATGCCTTCATCAGGAACATATTTTCTATAATGAACTATTATCACTCAAATTAAGAATACTGTATTCTAAGATACAAATCAAGTACGTGAGTATATCATACATGTGATTGTTTCTGATGTTGTAAATGTTTTTGTTAAACAAATGTAGAAGATGTTAAGTAATAAAAGGAAATACTTGTATGGGAAGATTAAATAAAATTATAGACAAACTGAGTAAGTAATGTTTAAGCTATCTACAAAAAAATTAGTTAAATTTAAATGAAGGAATTATCTATTATATTTGTTTCATTTATTCTTAATTAAGTACTATATACTCCAGTCAGCATTACTTAATTTTATAAACTGTCAAAACATGTTTTGAGAGAGACTTCCAAGGTTTCTTTAGTTGTGAGATTACTTAATGATGTTTTCTTTTATTTCAGGATTTCGATACTTGTTGGTACCAGTGCTAATATCGCTCTCAGTTTTGCTACTTTTAGCTTGCCTTATTGGAACGGGACTGTGGTATTATTGCCATCTTTGTCAAAGAAACCAGTCACTGACTAACCATCATCAGCCACATCAGCATTCAATTATCAATAAATTAGAACAATTTGAAGAAGAGAAAACTAATAACCAAAATGAAGAGAATTTAAGAAGGTATCATAATCCTCTTAACACTGGTAATGGATTAAAGGAAAAAGTTGGTTTCTCCAAATTGAATGATTCCACAGAGATGATGGAAGTTGATAATGTTAACTGCTCTACCCACTTTCCTCACAAAACATACAAGATTTACTCTTTAGAATCACAAAAAAACACCAAATCCATGAACCTTACAGAAGAAACCTTGGAGAAAGCCAATAATCTTAGATCTCTTCAGAAAAGGCCATCTGGAAAGGAATTCATAGTTTAACAATTTTTAAGTGTAAAGTTCCTTGAACTTTTTAACTATTACTACTTGTGTTGATGACTCTAGTGTGTGTGTTTGTGTCTGATACAACTGATAATTATATGATGTTTGAAAGTAATTTATTTCTGGAACATACTCTTGGCTGATATGTATAAAAGCAATGTTGATGATGTGTTGTTTTCCTCAGTGGTTTTGGGCCTAGTATAAAGATGGTACTGGATTGGGGGTCAAAAATTTCATTATGATGAAAACAACTTAGTATCAAGAATGATGTACTGAAGCCTAATATTCATAACCACATAACATATTGTCAACATTTATCCATAGTAGCTGTAGGGCTTGTTGAAACATTATATATGTATGTGTATGAAAACATGCAAATCCATACATTTTCTGCATGTTACAACCAGTCATTCCAAGTTATTTACAGTAATTTTTATTAATCATCTTCAACAAGTGGGTCAGTGATTCTTCATTGTTGTGCATGTAAACCAGTGTTATTTAAGCAACAATAAAATTATGACACCTTAAAGAACAAGGTAACTGTATTAAACATGTTATGATGGCCTATGAGCTTACCTACCCACTTTAAACTTGTTTCAACTTATATTTTAATGCATAAAATATACTTTTGGTTACATGAAAGAAAAGAGAACAGAAATCAGAATTTTGTATTAGTGAAATTTCTGTATTTATGTATATCTAAGCAATAATAGAATTATGACACCTTAAAGAACAAGATAACTGTAATAAACATTTGTTATAGTGTCCAATGAGCTTAGATACCTACTTTAAACTTGTTTCAATTTATTGTTCAATGCATAAAATATATTTTGGGCCACACGAAAGGAATGGAAATAGAAATTAGAATTTTGATTAATGAAATTTGTGTATTTATGTGTAAATATAAGGTGTTTTTACTTGTATATTTGTTAAATTATGAAAAAGGGTAGTATTTAAATACAGACCCTAGTGGGAATGTTTAAAACATTACAATAAGTGATGTGTTTTGTTTATGCTGTCACCCACAGTATATACAGTAGATTCACAATTTTCACATCAGTAGAAGCTTCAAAGGTTGTGAATGTTTGATGTACTTAAGTGAACATGCCTTGAATATGGTCCAACTTTCAGGTTTTACCTAACTTATTTGCAGTTATAAAATGAAATAGATGATTCTTGCAAATGGAGCAAGACAGTAACATGAATAAATGAAAAGTTATCACAGCAACTATAAGGATTTTAGTAACTTCAGAGAATGGTCCCTGAAGAAGTAGCATTCATCCATCACTTTACAAGAATTTGAGTCCATTGGAGCATTTACTGCATAGGCATTTCACATTCATTCTTGACTTAGCAAGTATCTGCTTTTACAGGGTTATTGATTTAAAATATGAAATTATGTGAAATATCTGAAATGATATCTTACATTCATTAAACTTTTCTTTCCTGTTCTTGTGTGAATCTGCCCTTGGAATCACATCTCTATATCTTTCTTTGTTTATATTATTTATTTGATAAATGCTTATTGACTTATTCATTGATAATGCTCAGAATGCATTTACTCAAAAATTATTTCCAAGAAGCCTTTTAGAAAAAGTTGCTTAAAGGTTCCATTCCTTAATAGAATTATTTTTCTAAAAGTAAGTTTTGATAAAAAATATCTTGTGATAGATCTGAATAAAGAGATAGTAATGTAATATAATATATTCTCACATTACTTGTGGTATTTAATTAATAAAAGTAGTAAGCCATTTAAACCACAATTATTTATTATTGCAAAAACAAAAATATTTTGCTACATGTTGCAACCATATATTTTGGGGCTATCATCAGACAGGAGGAAAGTAGATGAGATAACAGTATATATTTGATATTAGAAAACATTCCTATGGGGCACAATGCATCTCAACTTTAAATTGATGTATCTAAATACAAAATACCAATAAATAGATCAAATATATAATTTGTTATAAACACAAACAAGCCAACACAAAAACAGAAAACACTGCACTAATGGAAAGGATTTCCAGGGTACAGCCTATAATGTGGGATATCAAATGTACCCTAGGTTTCAGAGGTGACTGTGGAAGTAGGACCCACATTGTGGTGGGGATACACCATCTATCAGTCTTAACCTCTGTTTGCTAGTCTCACATGAAGAAAAATAATCAAAGGTATAGAAACAGAAATTAGGAGAGTAAGATGTTGGTGCTTAAGCCCACAATGTCCTACATCTATATCACCCTTTACTGCCTGCAGACAGTTGTGGGAAAGTGACTGCTCTCTAAAGTAAAGAAGATTAAAATAGAATAAAAAAAATAAAACAATAATAAGGTATTACCACTTGGGGCTAAGTAAGTTAAATAAACTTACCTCCTGAAGTTAGCATTAGAGCCCTCATTGTGGTCATAAGGCACTAATTAGTAGCTAAGTAGGCAAATTATACTAATATAAAGGTTCCAACCAGTTATCTAAATTAACCAGTATAATTTGCAACCACCACCCATTAATTTCACTGTAACTACCAATTTTCATACTATAAACAAGCCTATATATATGCAATAAGGTGTTTATCCACTTAAAGTAGTGTCAAGTTTTTAAATGACCTTATTAATAGGTAAAAAGTTATTAGAAACTTTCCTTCATTCTTACTTCTTTACATTTATTTAACACATTCTTATATTTATCACAGAATATTTTAATAATTTTATTTAGAGTTTCTTATTAATTCCATTAAATATTAATTTATGTATCAATATTTGAACATTAATAACAAAATATTGTAATTTATTACAAATTTTACAAAGGCTGAATAATTGATAAATTACAATATCTCTTTGTTGATTCAACTATAGCTGAACTATTTAAATTCTTGGATCTTAATCTTTAATTAACAAAAAATATCTTGTGTTCAGTAACTTCCAATGAATCTCTTAAACTCACTTCAGTGTAATTAGCCAGAAAGTAAATTAATTTGGCCTCATCTCATAGGATATGGTGTTTATAGATAAAAGCATTTTTTGCTACACATGGTAAAGTACAATTTTTTTAACTGCAAGTTTTTTTTATTCACATAACGGATGTTACAACATCTTAGTGTATACATTATCTGACTGATGTTGCCACTGTTGCATTCAAACTTTATTTTATAAATTTAATTTCTGTCTGAAGTTGTTAATTTATCTTTTAACTAATAAAAAATATTACAAGTTTTATTAATAGTTCTATAAACAATGTATCAGTCTATATATCTAAAAAAATGTTTTACTGCTTGTTTGAACTCTAGGGGAAATGAGGTAGGCAAATTATTTTATTTTTCTGTTTTGTATAAACAGTTGAAAATATCACTAGACAATTTATTTTGTTGTTGTTTTATTCAATTTGACATGCACCATATGTTATAGTAATAAGATTTTGAAATATAGTAAACATACTGTTGTCTCATCTAATAATGTTGTCTGTCTAATGATGGCCCAAACAAATTTGATCAAAACCTGAAGCAAAGTATCTCTGATTTTGCATTAATAAAAAATTACAGTTTAAATGGTGTATTACTTTTATTAATGTGATGTATAATTGAAGCAACATACATCAATATTGTTTTCTATTGCATTCTTTTTATTACAATGTATAAATGTATAGATAACTTAAAATCTCAATTTTGTAAGAAATAAATACCTTTTCTGAAGCACAAATAAACATTTTAAAATATTTTGAGACTTATTATATGGGCTTACTTTAATGTTATGAGATTCTAGAAATTTTCTCCACAAATTTGTTAGCTTCTGGGCCACTGTAGTTTGTACCATTTGTAACTCTATATACTCTAGAAAAAAAATTATTATCTTTGCTAAAATATGGTAATAGTAGTTTATCAGTATGAATCATTTTGATGTGTAGTTAGTAAATTTTAATGATTCATATAAAGATTTAGAATCGTACTTTGAACTTAGAATGTTGGCAATGTACATTTATAACTTTAATTTTATTCCAAGTTGTACATTCTTTCAGTGAAAGGATTGTATTACTTATTATGTACTTGAAAGTATTAGAGATAAGAAAGTGAAGTCCCTACCTGTTTCTTTAATGCTTATCTGCATTTTGAGGTAGTAAGTTCTCACATTTATTTCCAAGTATTAGTGGGTTTAAAAATAAGTCGTTAAACATTACTTATGGGCATTATTTTCCCTGTTTAGTGTGAATATTAGATTAGATCTAATATTCTAAAAAAATCATACTTTTATGCCTAAGTTATTCCCTAGAATCTGAAATCATAAATTTATACAAATTAGCAATTCATTAAGGCCAAAAGTTGATGAAATTTCTTACTGTTGACATGGTTATGTGTCATTACCTACATACACATTACCCTTAGAGGATAATATCCTCATGCCTAAAGTGTATAATCCACATGGGTAATAGATTTATAATTTAATTTTTGTCTTGTATACATATTAAAAGTTTTCAGAAGTTACAATTGTTTTACATGTTATTTTCACTGAATAAATAGATACTTGTAAAAATGATAAAACTTCCCTCTTATGTGGCTTTTTGAATTAGATAATATTCAGTCATGGGAATAATGTTCTATGATGCACTGTAGTCAAGTGGAGCTAATTTCAATAACCTGGTTGACACATTGATTGATTTTTGTTTTGTTTTCCTTTCTTTACAGTAATGACTTATTACATTTCATTGAGACCAGAGAGTATATTGTATGGAACTATCACTGAAATGTTTTGCTGTTTATTTGTATTTGATCTTGTAATCTTAGAACTTTTCCATATTATAACTTTTACAAAACAAATGTGGTGTAGGGAAAAATCAGACATTTGATGAAATGTTTTTAAAACTTTTCAGTTTATGAACCTTTGAAAGTGTATTAATACACTTGTCAGTAATAGTAACTATGGGTTATAATGTGGTGAAAAGAGAGATGCCAAAAAAATCTTTTTTTAAACATTTATGTGAAATTGAACACTAAGGAAAACTTCAAAATTTTTAAGTGCAATTGCTTTGTTCTAAAAACAAGTTTTTATGTTACTTATAAACCAGCTAATAGTAGCTGGAGCAAAATAGATTTTTTAAATGCTTCTGTGAAATTAAGCATTAAGGAATGCCTTAAAATTTTGTCAAAAAACAGTTAAGTGCAATTATCTTGTTCTAAACATAAGTTATTATTTTGGTTTCAGGTGTAAAATATGGAGACAATCACAAAGAATTTAAAAAAAATAAACAATAAATATTATAATACTACAGTGATTTAATGCTAAGGCTTAAAATTATTGTATATTGTAAAAAATGTGTATAAAGTAGATTTGTATTTTTGTTTTAGGAAACATTTCCTTGTAAAGCTTTTTTATATGTTTTGTAATCTTAGTGTATTTCTTAACAAAGAAAGGAATTACACAGAATATTGTGACTGTGTAAGTACAGATAAATTTGTGTACAATAAATTTAGTAATTAAATAGCATCCTGAAAATTATTGTGTCCAACCAAAAATTAGTTTTTAAATAATTAATGATTAAATGCTAACTTACTAAAGGTTTTACCACATGAGATCATTCACTTATTATTTCTTTTTTTAATGCAGCAGCCAAACCCACATATTCTGGGGAGGGCCATTTTTTGTAGTTTACTCTGACCTAGTTGGCTTGACTACTGCATATCTTGATATTATTCAAAATATAGTTGTTTTTTTTTACATTATGTTACAATAAAGTCATTTATAATGGAGTGATACACTAGAAGCAACATCTGAAAAAAAAACCCAATAATTTGTTACACTACTGAAATGCCTTTCTCACAAAATATTTGGTTATATCTTAACATATAACAACCCCTTCTATATGCTTACAGTAAAGCATTTAATGAGTAAGCTGGAACACACGTGTAACAGCATATACAAAATTATCCATTTATAAATACTTGCATGTGCCTGTAGTTTTATGTTGTATTTACATACGAGATCACACCTTTATACAGTAGAGGTTTGTATGAACCCACCAAGTAAGATGGTTGTGAGTTTAAACTACATGAGAAGTGATTGAAACTCTGATAAATTTGAATGGAGAATCCTCTGTATTACTGTGTTTTATCCAAGTAATTTTTCTCATAACATCAACTATGGGGAGTTCTCAGTTCATCAACAGCTACACTACAGCAGTTGGCATAATTGTGTTTGTGGAAGACCATATATTATTTAGATGGAATACACTTGACTGCCAGAAGTTACTTTGACACAAGTATCAGGCTAATATATTGCATAGCAGTTTCATTTTAGTGATCTTAAAAAGGCCTGTAAAAACTGGGGCAACCACAACTGGGGCTTTGCCAATTATGACTTTAGTACAGAATATGTGCATGTACCAATACTAAGGTATAGTATACATTTTCCTATTATACTGCTTACATTTTATTTTGATTTTTTTCTAAAAAGATCCCATTGTAGCTGGCATGTTACATCATTTAGCTATATGTTCTTAGCTGAGCTGTTCTGTTCAGAGTATTCTCAATTTTTATTTTTGTTATCTATGGCTAAGCCTTGGTCTGATCATCCACCCCCACGAAAGAAAGGTCATCTCCTATACCTAACTCACTAGCAGCTACCAATAGCTTTGACCTCTGCTAGAAGGTTCTAGCTTTCATGGGGAATCTCTGTCTGAATACAAGAGTGTAATAAATCAACATAGTCATATCAGCAATGATGGTTTCCATTCTCTGAAGGAAAATGCGACTGTTGATCATCAGGGGAGAGTGTTGTTAAATGACTTAAAAATATTTTTATTTTTGCTTACTTTGCTAAAAGTCAAAGGTGGTTCTACTAGGTTCTTTGTCCTTCTTGTTTGGTTTGAAAAAAATTTGAAAATGACTTCATCAGGTAATTTGCCCTTCTTGTACTACTAGCTTGTGCCATGTTGCATAACTTCTGAAGGTTTTTAATAGAACCTTTTGTAAATCAACATCAATTATGTGATTATTTTGCAAACATATGCTTTTGCCTTCCCTTCCTGTGTGTCAAATACAAACTTTTTAACTACTGAAATTTTAACTAAACTTGTAAGTATAGATAAATATTTTGTGCAAAGTTGAATGAAATATTTAAAATAGTACATATATATTTATTTTAACAAGATGAAAAGTAATGTCCTAATTTTGGGTAAACTATAAAGGTTGCCTGTAATCTCCTTGGTCACTTCAAATCACTTGTTAAATTTAAAAAGAGATGTAATTTGTAAGTGACTATCATTATTATTCCTTTGTAACTTGTAAACCTTAAAACATTAGAATACAGAACATTAAAATTTGGTATACACATATCTCTTTAATGTTAACACACTGCATAAGGTTTAACTGATAATGAATATAAAAGGCTGATTATAGAATTAAAGATTTGCTTATGCCATATTATACCTTTTATCACAATAATCGTCAGCTTTTTCTGTAATTAATAAATTTTTTGTTAAAGAGTATTTTTATGTATACAGTACAGTGCAAAAGTGTAAGGACAACAGAATATTTTGTTGTTCATTCTATTTTATGGGGCTGATTCTTCCATGCCATTACAGAATGTAAATTTTAACACTATGGTAATGCTTCACTGATCCCTGTTTACAACTGAATGAACAAGGTTGAGAATCCTTATCATTCTTTAAAATTTTCATATAGTTGTACCAAGGGCTCTGCTTGATTGAACACACTGATCATATTTAGGGCCTGAAATAACTTTCATGGTACCTCATGTAGTGTCTTAACTATATAGAAAGAACTTGTATATGGTACTGATATATGCTAGAAAAAAATCAATTTAAGAGTAATCCATAAATAAACCTTCATAAAAACAGTGTTTAACACTATATTTTAAGTTTTATTATCATGCTACAGCCCAAGAAAGATAAAGAACTGTCAGTAGAGGAGAGAGTTTGCATAAAACCTTTAGATGATGCTGGTTTGACTCTTCAACAAATTGCTGCAGACTTGAAATGCTCCCAATATTGTCAGTACACCATGGATTGTAAGACAGACAGATGAATTTGAAAAGATGGGTGGGTGGTTTGGTGATTTATGGCACAAAACAACTAAAAACATCCAGTAAAAAGTTAAAATTAAAGTAAACTTAGTAAAATTCATGAAAGGAAATTAAGGATAAAACAAAGTTTAATTTTTGAATTGAAGAAAAAAAGCATTAAATCCAATTTTTATATCTAGTCTACAGCAGTAAGAGAAAAACTACAGAAATACATGTTGTAAAGAACTTTCTGTAGCATATTTGTATTTATCATAACTCGCCAGGAGGGCTAATGGGTAAATTCAAAAACCACCGTTAGTCACCTGAAGTTGGTCTTTCCAGTCCTGATTTCAAGTTATTTGACATTACAGCCATTTTCTAATTTCAAATCAAACTAGATGTACTTTGATTCTTGAAAGGGAATTACATTAAAAAATGTCTAATATATAAATTAAAAAACTTAAATAGCATTAAAAAGATTAATTGGCCTTTAAAAAACTAAAAACATTTCTAAAATGGACAGTGTCACCATCACCAATAACACTATCTAATGTTACGGATACACCTTGGGACAGAACATGTTTCAAATGGTGCTGTCGTTGAGAGTCATAACGACGGCAAGAAAGTAAAATGTGACTTATTGTGATCTGAGTGTTACACAGACTACACATTGGTGCATCAATCCCAGATTAAATAAAACGATGAGTTAAAAAACTATGAACAATGCACAGTCTAGTTATAACAACTTCCTCTTTCTGATCCTCACAGAAGCAAGAATGCCAAAGTCCAATATAGGGTTTTATCGTGAAAAGCTTGTTTTCAAGTTGCTCACTCCAAGTCGACTGCCAACTGGCACAGAGCTGAGCCTTGAATACAGGACAATAGTCCATGTATGGAACAGGCACAGCAGTGATAATGCCAAAGCAGATAGATTTAGCTGCAGTGTTGGTGAGCTTGTTCCCGCAAATACCAACATGGCCCGGTATCCAGAAAAACAGGATAGAAGTAGATGTTAAAGAAAAATGGGCCAGTTGGTTTAGAATATGGGTGAGAACAAGGTGTGAACTAATGTGAAGCAATTCCAGGGCCAGTAGAGAACCAAGAATCAGTATAAATAGTGAAATACGAGTACTGATTAGCTTCTATGTGATCCAGGGCAAGAGAAATGGCATACAGTTCAGCAGTGAACACAGAAGCTGTAGAGGGGATTCTGCATGCAACCACCAAACCACAACAAACCATGGCAGAGCCCACATAGTCACCTGATTGTAAACCATCTGTATAAATAGGAATGGAAGTATGATTCGAAAGATGTTCAGAAACTAGCTGACAGTATTTCCAATCAGGAGTGTCTGCTTTTCTCAGATGACTTAAAGATAGGTCACATTTGGGGACTGTAAGAAGCCATGGTGGGATGGGCTGACCAGTGGATACAGCAATGTTATTCAAGGACAAACCCTATTCATCCAACAACACCTGGATACAAAGGCCAAAAGGAGCAATAGCAGATTGTCTGGTGTGAAAAAAGTATGGCTCACCAAGGAAGGAAAACACAACCCCAGGTGGGATGCTTTGGTTAGGAATGAAGTTTTGAAGCATATTGTAAAGACAGTTGCAAACAGCAGAGATGCAAAGAAGGTTCATGAGACTCTGTGTATAAGCTCTGACCTGGGGAAGTACAGAAAGCCCAGGTGCAGAGCTGAAGTCCTTGATGATGAAGGGTACAGCATCTTTAAAGGTGAGGTTCTGGCAGAGCCATAGACCAGTGATCATTAGTCTAGTTTCGATCAAGTAAGAGCACGATATATACGTTAAGCACAGAGTATTGATCATCTCCCCATTTGCTGGAAGAGAGGACATGGAGGATGTTCAAGTGCACTTGCACATTTGACCCATAGCTGCTTGAAGTGTGGTATAAAGGTCAGCTTACAGTCAAAGATAAGCCCCAAGAACCATGTCTCGGGGACCATAGGCAGCACAACTTCACCTATACAGAGCGCAGGATCATGGTGAATA
This sequence comes from Tachypleus tridentatus, assembly GCF_004210375.1. Lineage (NCBI taxonomy): Eukaryota > Metazoa > Arthropoda > Merostomata > Xiphosura > Limulidae > Tachypleus > Tachypleus tridentatus. The sequence goes on along the minus strand of NC_134832.1, from coordinate 94,288,986 downwards.
CCCCATTGACAGCAAAAGTGTATGCAAACGGTTTTAGAGAGAGAGAAGTTAAAACTGTTTGCTGTGGTCCACTTCAGTAAAAGACTGAGGGTAGTCTGCAGCTGCTGCTCAACATACCTCATATTCAACAACTGACATGAGATGTGAAAGTCATCAACATAGAGCCCATTTGCAACAGTAAGAGGGAGTTGTTCAGTGATGGCATTCATCTTTATACTGAAAAGTGTGACACTCAAAACACAGCCCTGAGGGACTCCAAGGTCTTGTAGAAAAGAATGGGAAAGTGTCAAACCCACTCAAACTTGAAATCTCCTGTCAATTAAAAGTTTTAATAAAAATGGGTAAATGACCATGTAACCCACATATATGGAGGTCTCACAAAATGCCATACCTCTATGTTGTATCATAAGCCTTCTCAATGTCAAAGAATTTTGATACAAGATATTGTCCTTTGAGAAAGGCTTCTCTGATTGATGTTTCAAGTCAAATTAGATGGTCTATGGTGAAGTCCTGTCATCGGAACCCATACTGGGTAGGCGAGAAAAGGTTGTTTGATTCGATGAACCAAACAAGAAGAGCATTAACCATCCTCTCTAAGGTCTAACAGAGACAGCTTGTCAAAGCAATTGGACAGTAGTTTGAAGGAATCTTGGGATTCTTCCTAGGCTTAGAGAAAGGTAGGACAATAGCCTGGTGCCAGGCATCAGGAAAAACATTCTCCTGCCAGATCCGGTTAAAAACAATCAGAAGAATAACAAAACAAGTAGGAGATAGATGGTGCAGAATTTCATAGTGTACATCATCAGGTCCAACCAATATACTGCCAAACCGATGAAGGGCCAGTTTGAGTTCTACCAGTGTAAAGAGACGATTACAGTCATAGAGACAATCAGCTCAAAAGGAAAGAGATGATCAATCTGCCTGAATCTTGCTGGCTAAGAAGGTGGAGGAAGAAGCAGCAGTGCTAGATATCCATTAAAGTCCCCCAGGATTAAAAAAGGAGATGGCAACTGTTCAATGAGAGTATCAAAGTCTGATTAATCATAGGTCTCTCCAGGCACAGTTGGAAAAAACAAACAGTGATGAATGGCTGTGACCTTCAAGGGTGTGTCGAGTGGCAAAGCTAAATGACCCAAGGAGAACCACCCCAAGGCTGCCTGTTTACAGGAATTCAAGGCCAAAGTGGTGTGTTAGGGTTGGACCCTCAACCAGGAGGATCCTCTTTTCCCTTTCACGGGTCATCATGCACAGCAAACACATTGGGTGGATGTTTAGATCCCAGAGGAGGTAAACTGAAAGAACAGAACCTTTCCTGGGAGGTCCCCTCACCATGTACAGGAATCCACACCGAGGGATTGAAAATAGGAAAGGAAAACAAAGAACACCTAAACTTAATGATACTGATGTTAAGTAACCTTGTTTATGCAGCCTTTGGGACAGAAGTAAGAATACTATTGATCTTAAGCATGAGATAAACGACCATGTACCAAATGACAAAAAGCGTCTAAATCTATAATACCAAGAAGACTCAACTAGAATGGAATACTTGGTCATGCAGCAGTTAAAAAATCAATATTTTGATATCCAAATATTGTTAAGAAATTGAAAATTGCTAAAATGAATCCAAGTTTGAAATATCTGGTTCAGAGCATAGGTTGTACATCTGGCAGAATAAAGGTGAAAGATACCTCAATGCAAGGCATCTGTCATGAAGCATGGGGGAGACAATGTAAAAATTTAGGGGTGTTTTTCTGCTGAAGCAAAATAGATGGATTAATGAGCCAGTGCAAGTCAGTGATTTGCATATTATTGGTAAAGGATTCTACCACCAAGAAGATAATGACCACAGACACTCATCCACCCTATGTGGAAATTAATTAGCTGGAAAAAAGCTGCTGGAGTCAATCATATAATGCAACTGACCCCCCACAGAGTCTCAAACTCAATCCAATTCAGCAGATCTGAAATTTGATAAATCAAAAGTTTGACAAATCAGAAGTTATTTCTAAAGAAACTTTATGGGAATGTACTAGAGTTATTTGGAGTCAAATCCCAAAAGACATTTTGATTAAAATGTTGCAATAATGTCTGAAAGATTGTCTGTAGTTATTAAAGCAAAATGGGGACACGAAATTGTTTGTTGAATTCAAGCACTTTTGTCAAATTTCTTTTGAACTAAATATGAAAATTAATAAACATTTTGATGTTTTACTTGTCATTTACCTTCCATTTTTCTTTGAAAGTAACCTGAAATTTAATTTTTGACTTGGTCTTAATACTTTTACACAGTACTGTATATATCCACTTTCTCAATTCTGTTAAAGTATTGCTACATACATTTTAACGTTTACATATGTTTTATGTTAAATGGCAACTTCATACATTCATTTTATTTGACATTAACTAATTAATTAATTAATTGCATGTTCAATATATCTATATTTTTAACATTCTTTGTTTCATGGCATTTGAAATTGTTCACATTTCACTGCATCAAGTTGGGTTACAGTTTTGCCTAGAGTTAAAAATAAAACAACAAACAGTCCTTAGGTGGACCTGTAATGTGCAATATATTGTCTTAGAATATTAATGTAAGTTTCTTCAAAAATACTTGGGTATGTTTCTCAAAATTACAATGAAAATAGCTGTGCTCTTTTTAACATTCCCATTAAAAAAAAACTTATTTCTTAATCCAAATTGTGACTCATAAAAAGAAATATTTTTCACTTTTTTTTCTAACAACATTAGCAACAGAACAGATTTTTGTTTTAATTAATGATACATTTTATTAACTTTGTCATAAACTTGAGTTGTTGAACTTTTTCTTCAATTAAGAATTTGGCTTGGAGTGTTTTAGTATATTGTCTTCAACATGCTAGGAAACTTTACACTGAATGGTAATGAACATTTACAGATTCTTCACAAACTGTTTTGCTGAATTCTAATTTTAAAGTTAAAAATATTTTGTGGATTTGAAGAAAATGATAAAAGATTTTCTCTTTTGGTTAGCTGGGTGAAAATCTATATAATGGCCTATATGTGTTATGACACCACTGCAGGGAATCAAACCTCAGACTTTAACAATATAAGTTTGTACTTACCACCAACTTCCTGAAGGACAGTAATAAAAAGAAGCATGTATACAAGTTTATAACAAATTAAAACATAATCTACATAAAGCATGTTTTGTTACAAACAGTAAGTAGGGATTCTCAGTATATATTATATACAGCAAAATGTCTACCAGTTAAAATTATCTAAATAATATTAAAATCAGGCATTGGATGTTTAATCATATGCTGTTATTTACTCAAATTTTAAATGCTTCCTTAACAATTAATTCAACACAGTAAAGCTTACTAGTGCTTTATAAACAGAAATTTCTATTCACTATTACCACAGCCCAAAGTATTACAAATCTCAATCATTTTCTAAAAAAGTTTGATTTTTCCATACTGGTTCGATGTGGAAGTCTTGTACCCCTCAGGAAAGATTTGGTAGGAAATGGCAGTTATATGTTAGAAATTTAAAAAAAGCCTAGAAATAGGCTTTTTTTTATGTGACAAAATTAATTTTTCTGGTGGTCAGTTTCAGACCTGGCTTTTTAGAAGAGCTGGAATTTCTGTTTTATTATTGCCAAAAACAACACAGTTGAGTTCATAAACAGAAAACAAAATTGTGTATCAAAACAGTTTCAAACATTTATGGGCGATCCAACTTGTGTAATAAATGTTTTAGTATCAATTTATTTCTTGTCTTTGTAAACTTTTTGGGTTCTAAAATATTTTAAACCATTAATAGTCATTTCGTGATCAAATAAATTATAATTTATTATTTGGTGAACCATCATTAAAAAGAAAAAATAGGTTTACGGTATATATATTACCAAAATACAAGTGATCAGTACCTAAGTCTGATTTATAGTGCCACATTCAATTAAATTACAGAAGGCTTAACTTGACTTGCTTATTAGAACTTCTGTTTCACAAAATAATATTTCAGTACATTTATGCTTCTAATAAATATGTTCAATATACTCATTTATTAAGTATCTAAAAGTTTGTGTGACTTACAGAAATTCTATCAACACCTGCACTAGGTCATTAACTTTTTATTTTTGTTTAATTTTATCAAACAATATACATAAATTGGGTAATTGGCTTCTTAATTATTTCTAATTACATTCATGATAAGTTTTAAATAAAAACACTGATACTTTTATCTGTGATATTAAACATTATTATTTATTTATTTATTTATTTATCAATAGAACCAGTGGTAGATTACTGCACATTTTAAAAACAAACAAAATGGCAACAATGTGATCATCTCTAGTTGAAATTATTGATTTATTATCCAAACAGAAAATGTCCAAATTATATTGTAACAAATATTTGTGACAAAATTTATTTTTTAGCAACAAAATGCTTTCCTCAGAATTTCCATAAGACGTCTATCATATGAAATGAAAAGTAATTCAAAAGTAGTTGAAAAAAACAAATAAATAAATTAGGTGAAATTAAAATAAGAAGATTAATATCATGTTAGAACATGAAAATATAATGCAGTGATTCACTTCCTATTTTCTACATGTCTGTGGGAAAATACATGCAATGCTATCAGAAACACTGTACTGATCAATTTATTAATCACTTATTGAGTTCATGGATTAGCAAGTTTCACTAACAAACCCGCTCTAATTAGTATCACAGAAGTGCTATTAAACGAAAAGATAAACAAGATTATCAAAAGTAATCTGTGTTAATCAAGAGCTGTGGTAATTACTCAGTCAAGTTAGAAAACTTCCTTGTCACAGGTCATTAAAAACTACAAATAACTTCACTATTGTGGAGTTGTATTTACACTTATAGAAGCAACTGGAATGTGATTAAAGAGTACTTTGTGAGCTACAAACATCAGAATTTTCCACCATCAAGAACACATATCCAAAAGTAATTAGTTTCTTTAATCTCACTGCATCTTACAATTTACAGCTGACACACTGTACTCAAACATGTATTTGCACTAAATATTTACTGGATTGAAGCCGGGAAGCTTCTAGGTTTTCTTCTGGCCCAAGGTTAAGTTTATTTAATTAAGCAGATACTTTCATCTGGTCTAAATCCCAAATTACAAATTTCAGACAAAAATTGAAACTTGTTTATGATAGCCTATGAAGATAGGCAAGAAGCTGTCATTTTTGGTTAAGTTTATGTTTAAGTATAAAGCAAAAATACAAATACACAATATCAATAAAAAATATAGTTCATAAAATGAGTTGGCAAAGATAGAAAATAAACAGAAACACACACACATCAAAATTTTGATATCATAATGAAATGAAAAGGAAGGTTAAGGATGGTGTAACTGGTTCAAATAAATGCAGGTCACATTTTAGAGAAATACATATTTTTAAAAATATTTTTCCATGAAAACTAGACAGCAACATAACAAACAATACTGTATGTTAATATAGAAATTTATTTCAAACTTTCTTGAAAATTCAATGTAGATCAATTGTTCAAGCACATTTAAACTATGCATGTATATGATACTGTTCTACAGCTTGTTCCAGAAAAATACCATTTATCCCTTTAACTAAAAAACAAAACACATATGAATGTTTAGCTTTACCTGAAACGTATCATTCATATTAATCAAGGAAACAATTTTTTAAGATTAGAGTCTTCAAATATTTTTACATTTGCAGTTCATATTTTATTAGAAAACATTAACAACTCTCTTAGACATTCATACTTTTGAATACCTTCTTAAATTATGTAATATTATGCAAACATTAACTTATGAAACTGTAAAACTTAAATATTAATGAACCATTTTGATGCACTAAAATACTACAACAGATTTAAAACAGACTAATGGAGAAAATAAGTAATAACAAAACTATATTTTTTGAATTATTAAAAATTTAAAGCTTAGCAGCTTTGATGAACCATGTTTAAGGATAACAAAAACTATTATTTATGTTTTCTTTCTTAAGTACACTATTTCTTTTTAACAATTGTTCTCATTGTATGATTTAAAATAACATTAAATACCTTATAGGAATGTGCAATACAAGTAATATGTTAAATTCAGCCAAAATAATAACACTGCATTTTATAAGTATCTTTAAGGTATTTTTGCTGCTTAAAGTGACTATGAGTATAATTTCTTTAAGACCTCAACAGTTTGTTTTTATTTATAGATAATATAATACTAAAAACAAACTACGATTGGATTAGGTTAACTTTCAAAGAGACTGGATTTTCATTACTAAAGATTAACTACAGATATTTCATTACATAACAATAAAAAATTTTAATTTTTCAAGCCATTTATCTGATTGCCTGAAACTTCACACATACATACTTGACTTAGCAACTAGATACATATTTCAGCAAATGTTTTAAAGTCCAGTGTTATGGTATTTTCATGTGTGTTAGGAAAATACATTCACTCACAATATAAAGGAGAAAAATTTTGTATTTTTAACTTTTATCACAAAACTATGGAAGCCATAGACTTTTCTTTCTAAATATATAATAAAATTCATAACTTATAAGTTATTACCCAAAATCCTTGGCCTAAGCATAGGAAGGAAAAATTACATGTATTTCACAAAAATTTCAGCAACAATAACATGCTTACTTTAGAATATCTTAATGGAATTTTATGATCTACAGATAACTGTGATGTACAATCCTTCATTCATTATAACATAGAAATATTTAGACATGTCATTCAATGACAAAATACAATAACTAATTCAAATTCACATTATTTGAAGTTACAGAGACATTTCATTAGTGTTTCTAAATTGAGGCATATTGAAACAGAATGCAAAATTACACATCAGGAAGATAATAATTCACGATGAAAAAATAATATAATTAGGCTTCAAGCCATTATCAAGGCATCACAGGTATAGACATACAAACACCCCACAAAAAACATTTCTCATTTCAAAAACTAAATAAATTTGATAAGTTTCCCACACCTGCTAAACTGAGCAAAATATTTTTAGAGACTTAAATTAAGATTTTTTTTTTCACCATTCACTGTAGATAAAGTAACATTATTCAACACTGTTGAGTTTGGCATCTGCAAAAATTTGTCAGCAGTAATCCTCTTGTATACAGGACAAAAAACCTGAAAGATAAACAACTTTTCTATATCAGCAAAAGTAATCAAGATTGTATGGCTCTTCTACTAATACTGAACTATGACCTAAACAGGAAATTTGGTAATAAATTTAACTTTATTATAATTACATTGCTTTACAGTATATATGTAAAGCAGAGTTATCTATTTGTTTGTCTGGTGTCACAAGTTGTTGTAAAAATTTGGCTTGAACCAATTTTCAATGAAATTTTATAAAGCAATTCAGGTGGATCCCCAAAAGATTATATGGGTAAACAAATGGATGAATGGTTAATTCTGCCAACCATTTCAAATTTATCCCCATTGTGCCACTAATTAGGTACCAACTAAGCAACAAGATCAGTAGCAAAATACATAAAGCTGAAGATTCAAACAGTGTATGAAGTAGTGGAAATGAATGTCCTACTCTCTCATTTACAGCATTACTGGGTATTTTGTTAGTATATACATCAACTACAAATTAGTTAATTTAACTCAATTATCAGTACATTAATAATATATGGAATGGCACAAATATAAAACCTTAGCTGTTTGCATGTGGTATAGCACATTACATTTTTACAGTCAATTAGTAAGAATTCCTTTAATAACTTCATATTCTTTCAAAAACTACAGAATGCTAATACAAAACTGGTATGCTAAAATTTTTACAAATGCTATTTTATAATATTATTTTGAGATAATGGCATCAAATAAATAACCATTTTTAAGTACTTTTTTCAGTAAGATTGTAGCTATACTTTAAAGCATACTTACATTTTCCCATACATGATTTGCCAAAATGTCTATCTGACATCCTAATTCATGCATTTCTCCACTGTACCTATGTGAAAAACAAGATGCTTTCTTAAGTTTCATCAGTTACCACAAAAAATATCCTATTTTTCTGTTAAATTGTCTTGACTTTCATTACTGAGTAATAAGCTAAAGATGTGGAGCAATGAGATGATTGTATTGGTACATCACCTGATAGATATGATTTATGTATGTTTAAAAAAATTGGACAAGCTTTCAGTAAGCATTACAATTCTTTCGTAGAGAAAAAAATCACATTTTTAATACAGTATTTTTTTCTTTAAAAAAAAAATTCAATAAAGGAAGATAAGTACTGAGTACTACATAGTTTTCATTTCTTTTATCAGGAACATTACATGCAAAGTGACATAACAAATTAATAGTAAGAAAATAAACAGAGATATTGACTTCTTTTAATTTTACTTCTCTTGCCAGCTGTAATTTTAGTGGATCAAACCTGAGAATTTAAAAAACACCATAAAGTGTGAAGTACTTAAATAAGACAATGTTAATAATATAGAAAATAAATTACAAATAAGACTGTCAAACCTTCTAGCAAACAGTTGGTAAAAGTTCTGCATCTAGATGTGTATCATATCATGGCTTCAGTATCTATACATTGACTACTATGATGAGACATGCACCCATAATATTTTACTACAAATAAACATACCTTTTGCTTACTCCTACTCATCTTGTTTTGTAACAAATATTTCTAGTAGTCTCAATGATTAGAATTTAACTTGCAAGCAAGTACCAACCTACAATATCACAAATTAAAAATTATTTAAGATACATGCTTCCTTCAGATATGAGCAAATCTAAAGGGCAAACAAAAGTCAACCACAAATAAATTTTATTATGCTTATACATTGGCAAATTTGTAATTCCATACACAAGAATAGTCTAATGATAACTTAGAGGAATTATTTTGTATCAAATAAATCTGAAGATGCACTTACCTTGTGTTTAAATCTGATAAGCCTATTGGGGTATAATTCAATTTAAAACTTCTTATTAGTATTTGTATTTTAAATAGTGTTTTCAATAATTTGAAATTCTTAGTAAAAATCTGTTTGAATTATATCTTCCTAAAAACTAAATTTTGAATACAGTAACTTTAAATTTTTAGTTTCTTAGTTAATAAAAGTTAAAATTACACCACAATCCCAGTATCTTATCATTTCAAAAGAATGTGCTTTTGGAGGTAACTCAAAATGATAATTTTCAAAATTAACATAGTTTTTACCTGAACCTCAAATAATTTTTGGAATAATGTTCTCAATTTTTGAAATGCTCATCATGTTAAACAATAACATCAAATTTTATGAATTTGTCAAGTTTTAACAATTTCTGTAAAAAAAATCACAGTCTTAGCAGTGTTTGGTGCGAAAATAGATCAGGATAAAACATTCATGATAAAACTTTACATGAAAACAGAAAGAATATCAGCCAACCATGAACCACAGAGCTATTACAAAAGCTGACATTTTCTTAAACTGAAAATGTATCTCTGATAGATACATCTCACAAAAAGCTTTCTCAATTTATACTATACTATACTGGTCCAAACTTTTGCTCACAACTAGCCTTGACACTTCACTTACATTCATACATGTTAATGTGAGATATTTGTATACTAATATGCAAATAATTATGCAGTAACCCTAGGAATGCAGCACAACCCCTATCATAACCAAAGCTTTTCCTAATCTTGTCTCTGTTAACAACTTTGAGAATGCTCAGATCACATCAAATCATTACAGAAGTGGAAAAAATGGGTAAGAAATGAGAGGTAATGTAAGTATCTGTTGGAAAGAGATTTTCAGTTTAAGAAAACGTTAGCTTGTGACACAATATCTTATCTTCTCTCACAAAATGCTAGAATCCCACACTGTACAGGTAGAGGGCCTTTTATAAGCACCCAAAGTAAAATCATAGGGTGTGAGAAGGAACTAAAAACAATACACCCATGGGAGATCACACCATTTCCAAGTTAAGTATATTCATTGCCTGTTATTAATGTGTTGCCAAATGGGCAGAAACAAAGGATGCACCTCATGAAAGTTACAGATCCCTTCTCCATGTAGAGTGCTTAGGGTGTAACAGACTGTAAATGAGAGTATGACCTTAACGAACAGCTAGTAACATCTTGAATTATATATTAGGTCCTCTACCATTCAACTCAAAAATAGATACTGGCAAAAAAAAAGAGAGGAGCTTTCATTCCGATAACCCACCTCCAACACCAGATCTATTTAGAACTAATATCTGGCCAATGGTAGAAAGGTGGAAGGCCTAGATGGGTGTTCACCTCCAATCCAAAACCTTATAGCATTGGGAATTTTTCACCCAATCCACAGTAGGAAAAAGTTACTGGATTTTACACTTGTGGGAAATTATATGTTTCATCCAGCTCCAAACAACATTGGATCGACCAAGAACCAATGTCCAGCAGATGACACGAAGAAGGACAACTATATGGGTTTACATCTCCAGATCAAACCCAACATCACTGAGATTGTATTGTTCAGTTTGCAGTAGGAGGAGGGTAGAGTAACCATTCAAATATGCATGAAGACACATGTGGCTAGTCTGGCTTTAAACAACCAATAACCAGCAGATAATAATAAGAAGGGTGCCTAGTCAAAGAGGGCAAACTGCAACATGTACATGTGTGTGTGAGTGTGTATGGTGAAGTGCCACATCCAACACCTGAGAATATCTGGAATTATACACAGAAAACTAAAAGGCTTCATTAAAAAAATATAAAAAAAGATGTGAGGAACAGCAGAATGTGATGGACAATAACCCCTTCAGGCATACGAACAGTTGTATGTGTAAACTGCAATGGAGGAAAGATGAACTGAATGGGAAATGATAGAAGGAACACACAGTAGTCAAGCCCCTCAAGAGAGGGACTGAACAAAAGCTACATCTGAAGATGAATTGTGGTTACAGACAGATGATGCATACTGGAGTGGAACTGATGGAGGAGTTTTGGAAATAAAGGAAGAGAATGGGAAAATGACATGAAACGTCAACACTTCAGAGAAAACCACTTGTGAATTGCTCAATATGAAGACACCAGCACAGCATTATATGGAGTGGTCAGAAGTATGTCAAGAACATGTGGGAGAAAATAAATAAGATAATATGCAAATTGATACCAACCTGACCAATCCTGACTGAGAGCAGACTACTACTACCAGAGGATGAGGAATAGCAAAGCAAAATTAGTTGTTTACTGAGAACAACAACAAAAGCATCTAAATCTTGGACACTCCCCTTGAGCATACAAATCTAAAAAAAATGAGGATCAGAGAATTTTTTCAGGATGGGATACCCTATCTGAGACCAAATTCAGAGTACCCTCAAAGGTCAATGTAATAAATATATATAAATGCAAGTTATGTAATGTTAGCTCAGCATGACTGGAAGGTTAATATAATAAAAAAATAAGTAAGTAAGTAAATATATAGTGTTATGAGACTTAATCTACTTAGGCTAAACATTTGTAATTTTGTGTTATAATGTGTAGTCATTCTAGTACAAAAAAAGCACAACTTATTTTTATTTTATAATTTTTATTATGGTTACAAGGTTAGTCAGAGTTAGAGTATAAAAAATTAATAAAAAATATGAAGTCTTACTGAAAACAAAAGTTTGAAATGTATTTAGATTTTAGAGATTATACAAATATTTGTGGGAGAAATAATAGTTTTTTAATCATAACATGAAATCACTTTTCATTCAGACTAGTAATGAAACAGACTATTTTCACAAAGTAGTAAAAATATTTGATTAAAAAATCTATTTTTTATACAAAATACTTGTGAATTTTACTAAAAATTTACCAAATTTTGTGAAGATACACGTTATATCAAAAGTTATAATTCAAATACTTAATGTGTGCAAATGTGTAGATGAATTTGTGTATACTATAGCAAGCCCATAGTGAAAGGGTTAAGGTAGAAGACCAGACTAATTTAAATCATTTTCAGAACCCATGAATCTAACATCAAGAACCTCCAAACATGGACAAATTGGCTTTAACCTGAGAAGGGTAGTCAGAGTAAAACAAATACAAGAAAAAGTAACTGAAGTATTGGAGTGTGATTCCCATAAAGAGAGAAGCAACATCAAATACTGTGAGTCCAAATAAAGGAAGCTGGATTGATGATAAGCAAATGCATGAATATCCATAATATGTGGGGACTGATGCATACTGACCATGACTTGCATGAATCCACTTTTGCAGGAAATGACCCAAAGCCCAAGAAGGGTAGGGGTGGAACCCTAGGAAAATAGGAGATAAAGACAGAACATAAGATACCTGAAAAATTCCACAAAAGTAGAAGGAAGTTTGTGCAAGTACCCCAAAATGACACATGATTGAGAGGCATATTCAGGAGAGGGAAAATGCTGTCCAAATCCATTTCTTCTCAAAAGCAGATATGAAAGAACAACCACCAGTTTTTTCTGATTGTTGCATGAAAATGGTCAATTCTTAATGGAATAAAACCATCACTTCATAGGCTGGGAATTGAAGTTCTGATCCTTTGGATGTGGTTGTTATTTCCACTGCAGTAGTAACAGCAGTTATAGTCATAACCACCAGAAAATGTGAGTGCATAACTTTTGAAATTGAAAGAGAAGATAAAATAATTCGTAACTTTCCAAAAGAAGAAATAAAAACGTTAAATAACAATGTAACTGAAAGAAAAAAAATTAAATGTAAAGTATTGTGCATAAGTTAATCAAACTGGAATTGAAACACATCTATTCAATAAGATTGCCAATCAAGAAGTGGTTAACAGCTACAAGATTAATTATGATAGGTTGTGTTGCACTCCTGTTGGTGGAGGAATGATGCATAATCATATACATATTAGTATGCAGATATCTTATGTTAAAATATGTGAGGTTAAGTGGGAGTATCAAAACTAGTAGAGAGCAAAAATTTGTGCAGCAGTATAAATCAAGAAAACCTTTTGTAAGAGGTTGGAAGATATATCAGAACTACTGTCCTTATGTCTACAAATCTTATTCATCTAAAAACCTTATATGAAGATTGAAAAGATATAAGTCTATCATGAACCATAGAGCTATCACAAAACCCAATCCTTATTTCTACAATTTTATTTGGGTTTCCATTTTTTTATTTTACAAGAAGACCTAAGATGAAAAAGTTGGGTCTAAAAATGATGGCAATGTTTTCTCCTTTCGCTACTCAAAACAAGCAATACACACATGTGGTGATCACAAACATTTTTTTATGCATACACAAGTTTTGACCATTTATGCAGGAAATTTAAATATTTATCCTTCTTAAATTATACTTATAAATGGTGGCAAAAACAAATCAAAATCTAAATTAACATTCTGGATTTTTATTTTTTATTACTTTATCCAAAACAAATATTATGGTTACTAGTTAAAGGAATTTTTAGCACCAGTCAAACTGCAGACTCTTCTCCCTCCTATCCCAGCCAGTTTGTCAGTGTAGTGCTGTTCTTAAGTTTCAACCACTTACTTATTTAGCTGCTATGATTTTTTCTATTTCTTGTTACAGTTTTATACACGATTTGTATCAAAGAGAATTTTTGAAAACTAGGCTGAAAAGGATTAACAGTAAAAAATTTCCCTGTGCAAATGGTCTATGAAGAAATTTTATTTCAACTTGTAAAATATAACTGACTTTGATTATAAATCTATACTCACCTAGCATAACCCCAAGTGCAGAGTGTAACCAATGCAATACCCATCAACAGATTGGAAAAATTTGTCATAGAGTGCACTCCCATGATACCAAATATCACAGAAAAAAGGTACATAATTAATACCACAGCAAACAGAGTGGCTGGTGTGCGTGCTGCAGCAAAGATATTTTTACTTTCATTATGCTTATGGAAGATCTCGAAAGCTTCTTGAATTTCCTGAAATAATAATAAAAATTACCATAAAACTGTCACCAAAAACACTACAAGATTTATATTTCTAAAAATGAACACACAATAATTGTAAAGAATTATCTGCTAAAACTGTTTGAAAGAACAATTGCAGAGACTGTTACGTGTCACTGAATTCCTTAGTACAGTGATAATATCTGTGAAATAACTGTTTAGTTTAGCAGACAAGAGCCAACACTTTAGAAACTTACAAAATTAATTCAATCTAATATATAAACTCATTGTAATTAAATGCAGATAATATTTTACCTTTTCCAACATTTCCTCATACTGTTGGGAGAATTCATTTCCACCCATCTTTCTTGTGGTATGAAATATCTCCAAACATTTCTCTCGAAGTCGCAAGTGATCCTCCTCCAATATTTGAGAATTGAGGTAAGGACGCTCTCCACCACAAGCCTTAAACATTGATTTGAAGTAACTTTTATTTTCAGCCCTTATTATGGTGTCCTTTACGTTATCAACTTCACTGTTTTGAATGGCTTTGATAAAGATTCATTTTTATTCACAGCTTTTAGTAAACTTCTTGAAACAAAGTATTAAGGAACAAGCCAGTTGAAAGTGGAAGAATAGTATGAAATAATTAAATACAAATTTGGAAAATTAGATGATTTACAATTACCATCTATATAATTACAAGAGATAGTACATCCTTCCTTTAACTTTTGTTTTCTTGCTGAGGCCAGGTCAAAGTGCACATCATGACTTCTAGTTACATTCACTTTTTTTTTCAATCAATATATGTTAATAAATTTAAAATTAAAATAAAGTATACATATTTAATAAAAAACAACAAACTATCACACTTCAATTTACTAGGTTTTAATTTCTCCCCTTTCATATTTTATTCCACAAAATATAGGCTTTTTAAGTATCCAACCAATTAGAAACACAAATGATGTATATGCATTACAGGCAATAATCTAACACATGAAACTCCTACTTTATTTATTTCCTAAATTATTAATAACTGTCAAACACACCAAACAAGCCCCAGCTCTCTCTCACTCTGACTTTATACAATGAGTGCTTATCAGCTTTGCACAGATGATGAGCATGTTCATAACCAACAGAAATAGCAGAATCTCTTCTTCAAAAAGTTAATTATCAATTGTTTAGTTTTGGTATCTTTATTTACTTCAAAAAAGTCTTTAACTGTGTGATAATTATATAAATACTTCAAAATTTATTTTTCCTTATCTGTAGCTTAAAATCTGTTCTTGTGATGAGATTTAGAAGGTTATAGAAACCAACAAAGTTGGTGACACAGGAAATTAGAACATCAAAATGGCTGTATGACAAAATATTGGTTGAAAATGTAAAACTTAACAACAATGGCTTTTTTAAATACATTAAGGGTAAACAAAATGTTAGATTTGGGTAGGACCCTTGAGGAATGATAAAGAAAGGCTCATATCTGATGATTATGAGACAGCTAGGTTATTCATTTTCACTTCAGTTTTAGCTAATAAAAATTTAAGCAATATTCCACATTAATCGGTGTGGGGGGGGATTGTCACATCAGTTATTTGAAAAGTTTTGGAAAGTCTGTTAAAGGATGATTTGCAAAGTTATTAGGTTGAGGAATAATTCGTGAGCGTTTTTAAATAATTTCATTCAAGCATTACATGCAAGACTATACAATACTTCAATGCATGAACACATTACACCCAAAACATTTATTATGATACTTTATTTCATGTAATACCTAGGTATATAGTATGCATTGTTGTAAACGAAATTGCAAGAAATTAAATGCGAAAAGTAGATGGTGTCGAAAATGCTCAATTTTGTCCACTTGACATTCCATTTAATGAGTTGAAAATGAAAGCAAAAATTAAAGACATGAAAATCAAACACACCATCTATTAGAGCAAAAAATTATCTACCAAATGACATGAAATAATTTGCGAAAGCGTTTCATTTATGAATATATTTTTTTTAACTTGAAAAAACGGTCACGAATTATTCCTCAACCCAATATTTAACAAAGTTTAGAATTTTGCTGGATCATGAAGATGGTTTAAATAAGGGAAAATCTTATCTTACAAATCTTTTGACATTCTTTTAAAAAGTTACTGCTTATGTATATGAGGGCAAAAAATTGCACATTTGATATATCTGGATTATCAGAAAGCATTTGACAAGATACCACATAAAGGCTTGTAAAAATATTATCTCTTTAGGTGTGGGAGATAAGTTAGAAAATTGGATGGAAGAAAGCAGAAGGTTGTTACAAATGGAGTTCAGTCACACTGGATTAATTTCACAAGTGGCGTACCTCAGGCCTCACTCTTAGGAACTTTTCTCTTTTTTTAATTTATGTGAATGGTATAGATGAAGGAAAAGTCAATAAATTACTTAAATTTGCATATTATATTAAGGTCTTGGATGATGCTAGCTGTGAAGAAGATACTCTTGATTTACAAAAGATTTATATCATTAGTGAGTTGGACAAATTAATTTCAGATGTGTTTTAACTATAATAAAAGCAAGTGTTTTATTATAATTTTGATGAGAATAACGTTTTAGAATGTCATAAAGAAAAGTGATCTTGGTGTATCAGTTCATCAGTCTTTAAATCATCCAAGCAATATGCTGTTGATAATGGTAAATCAAATGGGATTTTAAGTTGTATCTACAAAAATACTGAATACAAATCTAAAGAGGTTATGATTTCATTGTATAGATCAATGGTTGGGCCATATTTGAATACTGTGTTTAGTCTTGGGCTCCTTGCCTGAGAAAAGACAATGAATTGTTGGAAAAGGTTCAGATAGGGGTTACTAGAATAGTACTCAGGATGGAGGGGTTGTCATACACGGAGAGCCTAAAATCTCTCAAATTGTTTCATCTTGAAAAACGAAGAGTTAAGGGGTTCTTATTAAGGTATTTAAGATTGTAAAGGAAATTGGTAGTGACGATGTATCAACTTTTTTCATATTTTATAGTGAGAACAGTAGGACTAGGGAACACAAATATAAATTTTGGCAAGGTAGGAGTCATTTTCAGCTAAGAAAGTTTAATTTTTCTTTGAGATAGGAAATTAAAGTGAGTTTAAGCCAAAGTTTGATAAGTATATGAATGATAAGGGCTGACTAAGTTTGTTTTTTTTTAATAATTATTTTAGTTTAGTTTAGAAGATGGAACAGCCAAGATGAACCAATAGGTCCCATGTTGCATCAAAACATTATGTTACCTTATATTGTTTGTGTTACAAAATTCATACTCTACAACTAAATTAATTTTTTTGGAGACCTATATTTATGAGACTCAATTCAGCTTACATAAAAATGTTTATTTGAATGTAAATTGCCTCAAGCATCAGTGAGTGCTACAAATCCTTGTTTTGAATTATATTTTATATTAATTTTTATATACTTCTTATAAAAGTAGCATAAAGGCAAAGATTATAAACTTGTAACTTTGGCTAAATAAAACATCTTATCATTACTTAATTTGATTCTATATAGCAGAATACCTACAATCATGTGGTATTGACTTTAGCTCTACAGGAAATAGCTAATGGGCTCCTGTTGTGATTTACTGCTTCAAATGTTAGCAATAAAACCACAAGATTAAAATGTTAACAAATGAAAGTGCAACAAAATGCTTTATTTATGATTAATAATGAAGTGAGTGCAGAAGAAAAAAAACTGCAGTATTCATTGTATTCCATATTATTCAACCTTTTCCTTTCACTGCATATTGATGATATTGATGAAATGAAACAAAGTATTCTCATTTTTGGCATGAAAATCACCTTTCACACATACTGACTTAGTAAAGGGTTCGGAAAGTCACAAACAAACCTGTGATAAAAAAAATTATATGAAATATTTGCTTTTGTGCACAAGACTTTTTAATGTTTATTAAAAGCTTATAAAAGTTTGTGAAGATACACACATAATAAGTTATAGTATATATCACTTCACAAAAACAGGCTTAGTCCAATGTACTAACAGCATTCTTACTGCATTTAATCTCAAAGTAAAAATAAAATAAAAAAGATTCTTCATGATTATAAGAAACATAATAACTTAGTCATATACAATCTCTTATTGCCAGATAGAGTTGTTATGAAATTTGGAGTAATAATACTTACAATGTACTTGTATGAAGAGTTTCACAAAACATTTATGAACCAGTGAAACAAATATGAAATATATTCTATTTACATATGTATTAACACTAGTGGCACTTTGTTAAACAATATACATTAATGACGTGATACAAGTATCATCTAAATTTCTGAACATTAATTAGTCAGTAAACACTTTTCTCTAATTTATCTAACAAGTATTTCTAATATACCTTTGTCTACAATTAGAGAACTGTATGTATATGAAATTTTACATGAAAAAAAAAAACAGTAAATGAAATGATACTCCAAGACTTAGAGTTGAACCCAGGATCTCTGGTTAACAGAGCAATTCCTCTACCACTAAAATATCTCATAAGTATAAAGTGTTCCCATTACTCTTCACAACTTAAATGTACTGCAGTCAAATAAGAGTATCCAGCTGTGAACAATGTTACTTTGAGAAATCTTTGCTTCACCAAAATAAAACATGTCTCTACTTTTTTCTTGTTGTATGACCCAAAGGAAAATGACAAATCAAAATAACCTGAACAATAATAATAAAGATGGTAATTATGTAGTAGTTAACAACATAATAAGAACAATAATGCTGCACTTTAAACTTCCTTAAAAGTTAATAAACAAAAAGGAAGAAATTTTTACAGAACACAAATGAGACTGTAGTAGTTGTATATGTATACACATATATAGAAATAAAATTATTTTAGTTTGTTGAAATGGCAGTTCAGCTACAGAGTACTACTACTGTGGAGATCAGATCTCTTGTTATCAAAAAATGACCTGTTTGTAATAGGGTAATTCATCTCTAGTATGTCCAACAAGAATGCATGTGCAGGGTCATGTATTCATTTCCAGTCTTTGCCAGTTTGTGTCTTTACTGGATCAACAATCCCAAACATTACTCATGTCTCACATAAACAAGCCTTTACCTTTCATTTTCAATTTAAGATTTGATTTTACACAATTTTTTCAAGTACATCATACTTGACATTTCTAAACAGAACTAGTTTTAAAAAATATATAACCTTTTCCATTCCAGAACAATAATAATCTTTAGCACTGGCCACTGCAGCAAGGTTGTTTGCTTCAGCTGTTGCCTAAAAAAAGAAATATACACACAATTTGTAACACTGCAATAAGGCATTTTAAGAAAAACATATTCCAGTTTCATTTGAAATTACATATACATATAGCTGTAAAATGCTAAAATAAACCTTCAAATTTGAAATACCTTAAAAATAATTATGTCCTTACTTTATTCTTTCATAAAATATATGCAATCAACTACAATAATGAATAAATCAAATACAGTTTAAGCTAGTCTAAAAGAAATATTATGGTAAGTGAATGTTGGAAATATATTTACCTAAAGAAAATTAAAAGAAATCTCACATCCTGCATTGCAGTTTTCTGTTACATATGCTGTTACTTACCTCTAACATAGATTTGGGTTCTGGAAGTTCATCTCCTTTGAAAATATTTGTGTAAGCCTGGAAAATAAATGGAAATCTTATATTTGCATATGGAAGTTTAACACGTGGTAATTTTTTGTACAAGTATTTTGATTAAAAACACACTGAGTAAAATATAACAAATCTAAAATAGATCACAAAATAACTATACTTTAAATGCCAGTTTTACTTTACACAGTGAATGCTTCAGTTTAATGAGATGACTGAGACATTGTAACATGCTTATTCATCATTTCAAAATCTTATTAGACCAAAGGATAACTTTATGAGCAAGTAAACTTTTTATTATTTGTAATAATACATAAAATTCCATGGGCAATATTGAACTATTTCATGAACATCAGTCATTTCTGCATACAAAAAATATGCCAACAGAAAGACTTTAAAAAGTTTACTTCAGAATAAATTCTAAGAAATAATTACTTCACAAATTAGTTTTTCAAACTGTACTTACCTTTTGACAAATTAAGTGTTAAGTTACTTTCTTTTTTTATTTTTACATTTGTAACAAAAAATAAAGTGTAAACAACCTTCATTCTGTACAGTCTGTAATGATGCATTAACTTTTACTCCAGCGTTCAATAAAACATTTTTTTTAACCATAATAAATGTTTTGCTATTAAAATATTCATTAAAAACAGTTAAAGTTTGAAATAATTTAAGACTATTATATTTTATAACTAAACATTTAATCTACTTTTTATGACAGTTTCTTAATTAGATGCTTAATAAGTGCTCGTACATAAAGAACTAGAATGCTTAATATAAACTTGTAATGAATGGATTATGTCTTTGTTTCTCACACTTATTAATGTATCTCTGCAACACAAATAACTTCCACTCTTTTAATTTCTACACTTTTATAATTGTAAGTTATTTGAAAGCTGAAATGGCAATAATATTTTGCAATTCAGGCTTAACAATTACTGGACAATATGATGATGTCTACTTTACACAGTTATTTTGTAAGTGTTTACAACATCTAATAACATACAACTAGAACAAGCAACAATACAGTTTTACATTATATACACTATTCTAAACAAGTCAGTAAACATCATATGATTGTTGGAATATTATAGTAATAGCTCAAATATATACTTACCATTTAATAACCTGCCACCTGATGCAACAAAGAGTATTCATAACAAAATATTATTTCTAAATTGTGTCACAATATGTAATTACAGTTTCAATTCTTTACATAAATAACAAGACAGCTGTCAACAGAGAAAGATGCAAATCCTTATGAATGGAACAAGACATTTAGGGGAAGAAGGTAACCAGCTGTGAAGGTTGGAGAGGAAAGATCATGAAGTGAGGAGGATTGTCATGGAACAAAAAGGCAGTGTACAAACCCCAGATGGTAGCAGTACATGAATACAACAATGTAGGGGCCCTGACAGGACACAGAAGTCTATCTGGGTCTGGTTAAGGGTAAATATGGGATATAAAAAGAAGGGAAATAGGTAAAAAGGAAGAACAATACTCCTAAGCTGTCAAGAATTTGGGAAGAAAGGAATAATTGAGATGAAAAAGAATATAGATCAGGTGATAAAGGATATGTGGGACATCAGCAACAAACAAACTGAACCACTGAAGTCCCCAGCCAAGAAATATGTCTTAAGAGACAGGTGAAACAAGAAGCATGAGGAAAGTGGTTTGAACAGAGGTAAATGAGGGCACTGATGACTACACTGATGTCTCAATCTAGAAGGGCAGGACAGCTTGGAAGACTATGAGTCCAGAAGGAATGCATGAGCATGGTAAGAACAAAGGAAATGAAACCCTATGGTATTTGGAATAATGAGAATTATGGGATACAGCTACTTAATATCAGGAAAGCGAAAACACTGAAGACCCATGATCAAAGAGACAGGTGAGGAATTTTGCTACAAGAGCCACAGAAGACTTGTCAGTGGGAAATCCCCTGTTAGCAGACCAAAAGCAGAAGACTTTGTACTTGCACTGGTATAATTCTATGGAAGACGACTATAAGCAACTAGCTAACAAGGAGGAAACTTGATGTGTAAAACCAGACTTGACTTGCCAAGGATTGGAGAAAAGCTAGATGTGAAGACTCAGAATGGTAAGTCTGGGATGTATAATGTGGGATTAAGTTTAACAAAGAAGGGAGGGATAAAGTGGAAAAGGGACAAGTGGTCATAGGAGAAGATGCTGTAACTTGGGAAATCAAGGCTGTGCTGGCTAATAGGATGCAACCAGGAGGACCTAACAAGAAGTGAAGTGACAACAGAAAACACCATATGAAACAATAGGACAAAAGAATATATATAAAAGGTATTTGTGTGATCAATCCTGGCTGAAGACATTGACCACAAAGCCTGTGATGTCAACCTATGATCACAATTTGGTGCCTGTGTTGTTTCATTTTTATTACATGACATGTACATTTCTGAGTGGTCACATCTATGTTTTCTTGGGAATGTTTTGAAGATGTAACCAAGACACTGTATATAATACTCACTGAATGGCTGCACAAGCTACATATACATTAAAAAGCAACATTTAA
The DNA here is from genome assembly GCF_004210375.1 of Tachypleus tridentatus. Taxonomy (NCBI): domain Eukaryota; kingdom Metazoa; phylum Arthropoda; class Merostomata; order Xiphosura; family Limulidae; genus Tachypleus; species Tachypleus tridentatus. Next base: position 94,266,948 of record NC_134832.1, on the reverse strand, counting down.
ATGAGGTTGTTTCACCATTTACAGATTTAATAACCTTGAAATTCATCATACATGGATGACAATGGATCACGTACACTCTGTGATTTTACTAGTCAGCAAATTCCTGTAATATAATTACAACAAAATAATATATCAATTACTTTCTTTTATGAGGCCTAGTATCAGTGCTCAATGTCAAGGGACTAATATGTAGAACACTTTTACACTGAACCAATGTGATACTTTTCAGAGTTTTTTCATTTATATATTATTTTTTATTGTGCATGTTTGTGCTGACATACTCTTACTAGGTTACTATTTTGAGAAGATGATTACTGAGCTTTTATGTAATCTCTGACAATTAATCTTTAAGTGTTTCATTAATTCACAATGTACTATTATAGATGAAATAAAATTTATTAACTCAGTGATGTGTATGCTTTTATTGAGAAATAGAAAGAAACCAACAGTATACTCTACAATTAAGACAAGTTTCAGTTAAGTTTTGGATGTGATAATCAAAGGTAATTGCAATGTTACAGTAAAACATGTGTAGAAGGTAATCTGGAATGTATTGGAGAGGTTATATTCTTTGGTGGAAAGACTATGTGATTTATGCTTTACATCTGAAGAACTAAAATTAATTTGAAACAGGTACTTACATCTGAAATACCTTCCCAAGTGCCTTTCCATAACCAAATTTTTATCAGGAGTACAACTTTCACCTAAATCTAACCTTTGATGGGAAGACAGAATTGATGTAAGATCCCCTGATGCATGCACAGTAAGTCACATGGAAGATGGTAGAATGGAGAATAATGAGTAAGTGATGCATATTCTGCAATGTGTAGTCACATTAGTGCAAAACCAACAAAGAGATGATGTTCTCAGTATTTCAGAGGAAAATACCTGTTTGAAGTTTAGATAAATTCTCTAAATAAGTAACATGAAATAATAAAAGGATCTAACATTTCAAACCATAGAAAAAATATTGCAGTTTGTCTAATAGGACTTGTATATGTGCAAAAACTCGTAATCTCCATATAAAAAATACCTAGATACACAGACTGCTTTATTTTATTTTCCTAATACCTGTAAAGTAATAGAAGTACTACTGTTTGACAAAAAGAAAGTGCTGATATCTGATAATAACATTTTACATGCATAAAACTAGTCAAGCTAGAAAAACAGGGTCAGCCACACAAAAATGTAATATATATTTTTTTATATATACAAAAGCCAAGTTAGATAAATGTCAAACACTAATGATGTAATATAAAAATAGGCAAATTAAGCAAGAAAACTTGGTTCCCTTTTCAAATTCATACACATGTTGTTCCAGTTGTGATAAAAAAGAAAAAAGAGAGTCAAGTCTTCCTCATTTTTTTTTAACTTGCCAATTTTTACATTACATATTTACAGGTTTTAACTTAGTTCTAATTTTGGTATTACATATTTTTGCACACGATACCTTTATTCTAATTTGGCTGTTTTTGCACATGTAAAACATTTTGTCAAACATATCATTAAAATTAAGACAGAAGAGCATGAGAACCTTACCTTGAAGTATTCCACAAGTTCCCTGGAAGTAATTTTGTGTCCATTTATTTCTTTCACAACTAAATTCTTTGGGTCAAGAAGTAAAGGCACTAAAACTTTCAGCTGATTTTTAAAGTCTGTTTCAATATCTGTATTTAACAATTACACAATTCAGTGACTCATCATTTATAATATTTATAGAAAAGATTCAAATATTTATTAATCTTCTTCAATTATTACTCATTTAAATACCAAACTCAAAAAATTTTCATAGAATGTCTTACTTTTTGCACTCCAATAAATCTGGATAGAGAAATATTTTTGAACTTACAAGAGATGGTGGTATTGGAAAATTCCAAGTCATGGTTTTGTCTATGAATTATTTGTATGCTTGTGTATGTATTAAATCATAATTATCTGGAAATGAATTATAAAATTTTGAAAGAAGAGCAACATTTAATACTCCATAAAAGAAGATATCAGGGTTTCATTAACTTTCCAAGTATGGGTTGGTCATACAATACAAGTTAGAAAATTGTAGCACTTAACATATTGGAACTCTCAATTTTATAAGTTCATCATGAAATTTGGCCAGCATTCAGTAAATATTGCAATTTAATTGTATAAAAAAAAAAAGAGAATTTTTTGAATTATTTATGTTATAAATTTTTTTGTGAATTTCTGAAACCTTTACTGAATCATTCTGAGAACAAAGTGATTTACATACTAATAATAAGAATAGTTCTTGTGATCATAAACTTCATACTTCATTTTCACAATCTCTACAGACACTTTAAGAATAACAAAAGTCTATTAAAGAAAAAGTTTGCCTTTAATTCATTATTTCCTGTATCCTAACACTAACTGTGGCTAAATCATCAATGACATAAAATTGTGAAAATTATAACATAAAATAAATACCCTTTTTTTCTGTTTTCAAAAATTATTTGCTACCATATCATCAATTTCTTTATATTCAGAATTTCAAATTTTTACATTTATTTTAATTTTATAATTTTATTGCATGGCTCATATTCAGTTTTCATGCCTTAAGAGTGGCATCTTCAGATGAAAAATTTCCATACACACATGTGTATGCACATACAACTTTGGACTAATACACTTAATTAACCCAAGTTTTGTTTTCTCTAAGCACTTTCAACATAAAAAAAAATTACTTCAACTTACTAATATGAATTTTGAAATATAAATAATAAATAATTTACTAAAACAGAATGTCCAGAAACAACTGTACCTTCATTGGTATTCTAAGCAGGTTATTTCAGATAAAAAGAAAAATCATGATATGGCATCAACATCAACTTTCATAATGGAATTCCTCAACTGATCTGATTTTTGTTGGTACCAATTCAAAAAGGACCATTGTAAGTTTAATGTTTAAAATAAGCTCTTTCTATTGGTTATAAGCATGCACATCAAATAGTTGCACATGATTTTGAAAACTGTAATAAAAGCTAAGTATAAATGTGCAGGGTTTCTGTCATAGATCGAGAAAATTTATTTCCCATTACAGGAAGGGAAGGAGTTTGCACATTCATAATATGCACTTGACCTTGTATTTGTTTATATATATATATATATATTGTCTATGATAAATAAGACAAAGTAGTTGGTACAATATTGAAGTTACACTAAACGAGGAAAATCTAGAATACAGATGTGTCACCCTAAGTCTAACACAGGTAATATGGATTTAAATGTCATTAAGCTTGGACTAATTTAAATTATAAATTAAGTGTACTTCTGCAGTGTTCTATTTCAACAGTAAATAAAATCAAAATTAAGAGTAGCAAATATTTTTATTTCTTGCTTTTAAAATTCACGTGTTATACTGCATTGTAGCCTATAGAGTGCATATTTCTTCTCATGATTCATGATGTGTGCACATTTTGCTGGCATCATGACCATAAAAACTGCAATGTTAATCATCCATTATATGATGTCATTTAAGTGTCTAGTGATGTACAGACAGATAACCCACCACTGTATAATGGTATGAATGGTTAAAAAAGGTAAATCCTCCAGGTGGCCTTCAACCCCCTTTCAGGGAAATTAATTGTCATTATACTTCTGATGGTATGCTAACAAGTTGTTGAACACCGTTTGGAAAGAATCCAAATTAATTCAAGCATATAACATAATAAACAATAATTTAAATAAGAAGTTATAATGTACCTGACTTATTAAGATAAAACTGACTGTCCATGTTTTTACTAGAAGAACAGAGTATAAATGATGTTTAACCAATACAGTCAGCTAGCCTTAACTCAGAGTCAAATAGTCTTAGCCTTGAAGTCAAATTTAATTAGGTGCAGTTTTCTTTTTTTATCATTACTTGTATAAATTGCAATAAATGTCATCTTTATACCATAAAATCTGACTGTGTGTCCTTGGCTATTCATATAAATATGTTATTTGAATAAATTCTATTTGTAACAGGTATAGCAAAACTTATATATATTCTATAAATATGGGTAATATATATATATATACTTTCCATTACATTTTAGAGGATAAAACTCTAAAACATTGCCAACACTAACATAGAATATTTTTTTTTTCTCAAATTATTGTGTAAAATAATGAGACAAAAATTTCTTTACAAATTGGCTTTTATAAATTATCTTTACCTGCTAACCGTCCATCAAAGTGAGGATTTGTTGCAACTTTTAAGCCTGGATGAGGCATCAGAAAACATCCAATATCCAAAAAACAAGAACGAATATGTCTTCTTAATTGTTGAAGTTCTGGATGTTGCCTTTCAGAAATCTGTAACAACAAGTAACACAACACATGAATGATGTTTCATTTCACTTAAATATAAATAAATAGAAACATAAGAGAAAACAAAAAGAATTTAATAAATTATAAGTTTCTTTAAAATCTTAGGTCTGCATCAATCACTATGATTAGCTGCTAACAAAATACAAAATACTACATTTTTACTCTTTATGACAGACATCCTCAGAGAAAGATCTACATCAAATTCTTTGTTTGTTTGTTTTTGAATTTCGCACAAAGCTACTCAATGGTTAACTGCACTAGCCATCCCTAATTTAGTAGTGTAAGACTAGAGAGAAGGCAGATAGTCATCACCACCTACTGCCAATTCTTGGGCTACTTTTTTACCAACAAATAGTGGGATTGACTGTCACATTATAATGCCCAGACGGCTGAAAGGACGAGAATGCTTGTTGCAATGAGGATTTGAGTTGAGTGCCTTAATCACTTGGCCATGCTCACAGCAAGCACATAAAATTTTTGTCATAACATTCTGCCATCGAAAAAAGTGAACAGGAAGTAATAACAGGGAACTTATATACAGATCTAGTAAAAAAAATGCATTGATGTAGGTGGAAAGATTTAAATCACTATGAACAATTTAGTTGGGTATAAAAGTTCAAGAAAGTGAGGTAAGATTCCTGTCAACAATCAAATGAGTAGAGAAGAGAAACTTTCATCTGGTTGAAGCTACATTTTGTGAGTGGTAAGTATCAAAAAACTCATATTTTATAAAAACAACAATTATTTTTTGCACAATTCTAAAAATGAGATTGTTTGCAGTCTCAAAATTATAATAAAATAAAAATAATTTACTGTAAAAAGTAAAAAAAAGAAAAGAAACAGTTTCATACATGCTATATTTGATATATTTTACCGTATCATTCTCAGGAATGTAATGTTTTGCAAAAAACATTTATTTATACCATTAAAAAATCACCAATTTATGTAATAAAAAATTTCAGGTCATCTTCAGGCAACATTTCTATTGGGTCCATCATCCTTATTCAATATTTTAGATTTGCTTTTTTATATTTAATCATCTCATGTATTTTAAAATTGTGTAAAAAATAATCCTTATTTTTATAAAGTATGGGATTTTAACAGTTAACATTACACAAGCACCAATGAATTTTACCTACACACATTATAACAAGATCTTGGAGAAACCTAAAATAATAAACAAGTCAGATATAGTTCTTAAAAACAATCAGGTGGAAGTAGTAAATAAAGGATTAGGTTTACTCAAACTGTCAAGCATTTAAAAGAAAGAATTAATAACAGATGTAGAAACTAATTTAAATAAAGCGATAGATGAGAACTAAAAATATATTTAGAACTGAATGTCATAAACTTTCAATCCCGTGGAGAATGTACAAAATGCAGATATAAAAACCTTGAAATTAAGACACAATAAAGATATTGTTATTTGAAGGCAGGTAAAGGAGGGAGGACAAATTACTGTACTTAACAAATGTAACTACATTAAAGGTATGGGAGAATTAGTAAATGAGAGTAATATGAAAAATGTAACTATAATCCTACACATAAATATCATGAATTAGTAAAAACAAGTGTTCAAAACTGTGTAAAAGATGGAGTGGAGAAATTATTATTTCCAGCTAATATTATTATTCTGAGATTTTATATACTTCCAAAAATGCATAAAATAAGTAATAGTTTTCAACCTATAGTATCGACTGTAGGTACATCATCACACCAAACAAAAAAATACAGAGCTCAGAAGCATTCTTGTTTGAAAAACAAAAATAAATATAATTTAAAATGTTTTAGAATTTATAGAGAAAATAAAAATGTGAAGTCGAATAAAGAAGATTTGATGTAGTTTTATTATTTACAAAAGTAGAAGATGCAATTAAGTGTTTCAAAAATACACTGTTACAAAACAAAGGTTTGTGTAAAAGCCATAGTTTCAGGTTAACAATGACATTTACATACAAAATAAAGGGTTAGCAATGGGATCTCTACTTTTACCATTATTATGTTACTTTTACATGGATGCATTTGAAACAATAGTCAAATAAGTGCAAAATGTAGATCTGATATTTAGAAGTGTTTCAACAAGAGAATATTTTATCATTATTTCCATTTTCTGAGGCAAATTCTTTCATGTCATTAGAGAATGCAAATTTCAGTACTATGGTAATGCATCATTGACCCATGCTGACAAATGAATAAGCCAATGAAAAATTTTTTATTCTTTAGAATTCCCATACACTTGTACCAAGTGAACATCATAAATATTCTGCTTTAATGAACATACTGACCAGCTCTGGGGTCTGAAATAACTGTCATGGTACCACAGTGTCTTAACTATATAGAAAGAAGCTAGCATATGGTACTGGTATATGCTATAAAAAATCAACTTAATAGCACTCCATAAATAAGCCTCGATAAAAACTATACATTAAATTTTCTTGTCATGCCATGGCCTAAAAAACTGTCAGTAGCAAACAGAGTTCACATAAAAGTTTTACGTGATGCTGGATGGACTCTCCAACAAATTGCTGCAGATTTGAAATGCTCCCCAAACACTGTCGAGCACACCCTAGATCATGAGACTGAGACAGATAAGTTTGAAAATATGAAAGGAAAACAAAGAACACCTAAACTTAATGATACTGATGTTAAGTAACTTTGTTTATGCAGCCTTCAGGACAGAAGTAAGACTGCTATTGATCTTAAGCATGAGATAAACAACCATGTACCAAATTACAAAAAAGTGTCTAAATCTACAATATCAAGAAGACTCAATGAGAATGGAATATTTGGTCGTGTAGCAGTTAAAAATCCTGTACTTTGATGTCCAAATATTCTCAAGAAATTGAACTTTGCTAAAAAAGTACCAAAACTGGACTGTTGATGATTGGAAAAGGGTATTATGAACAGATGAGTCCAAGTTTGAAATATTTGGTTCAAAACATAGGTTGTAAGTTTGTAGCTTTGAGAAGTGGTTTTCTGCTGATGTGACAGGAGATATTTGCAAAATTTGATTAAATATATTGCAACAATGCCTGAAAAACTGTCTATAGATAATAAAGCAAAAGCTTGATACACAAAATATTAACTCTTTTTCTGAATTCAAGCACTTCCACTAAGTTTTTGTTGTGCTAAATATGAAGATTAATAACATTTTGATCATTCAACTGGAATTTACCTTCCATTGTTCTTTTAAAGTAGTGTGAAATGTAATTTTTGATTTTGTACTAACAATTTTGCAGAGCATTGTATGTAGATGACACATTCTTGGTGTGGAGATATGGTAATAAGGCATTAACATAGTTTGGATACTATATGTATGGTACAGTACCATCTATATAATTTACCTATGAAATTGATAAAATGACAATTTGCCTTTTTTTAGCCATAGCATAACAGCTTATAGAATGAGACAATGTGTTTTCTCATGTACAAACTTTTAACTCATAGTTCTGTCATCTCTTGAGATCCAATTACAATTTTGAAACCATGAGATCAAACACTTTTGACTGATGTATTTGACCATATCTCAGGTCTCACAGATTAATTTATTCTATAGCTCTATAAAAGAATTTCAATTTCAAAATGAGTAATAAAGTAAAACTGGTATATGCATGCCTCAAGCTTCGTATTGTTAGAGCACAAAAAATATAGCTAACAAAAAGTTCTCAGATATTAATTTACTCTAATCCTGACTAAAAGAATTTCAAGTTCCACAGATAATAAGGATTCTCTCCTGTTTCAGATGTATTGGTAATGAGGTATGAACAAGGGGGATTTAGATAAAAATAAACATATATGTAAATAAACATATACTTGAAAGTGGATTTAACTCAATTATTGTAGGTAAAGCAGTTAAAAAAAATCATTAATGCTTAAGGTAATAAATCAAGGTATTTTACCTTAAAACCCAGTTGGATAAAATCTGATTACTTAGAATTAAGCACAAAGCTACACAATGGACTATCTACAATCTGCCCACCATGGGTACTAAAACATGGGAGAATAAATAAAACTAAAAATAAATTACTAGTTTTGCCAAGTGTTTCAGGACTAACTATTAGTTTATTCAATGTGTTTAAAAAACATCAAATTTTCACTCCATATTTAAACCAATAAATAGTATAAAACAAATTTTAGGTAATACTATAGATAATATACTGTTAACAGAAAAAGTTGGGATTCATAAAATTGAAAAACAAAACAATCTAAAATATAATTTAGCAAAACATAAGGATAATATAAGAAAAGAAAAGACTGAAAATTTGACCATAGCAGAACATGTACAAAAAACACAACATAAGGTATTATGGGAAGAGTGATAATTGCTCAACCATAGGGTATTAGACACAATAATGTGCATGAATCATTAAAAATAACAAAGTTAAAAAAAAAACAGTATGAATTATTAAATAGAGATATACATCTAACAATTGTTTCTAATTGTATGCCTATTTTAATATTATATGTTATTTATTATTTAAAATAGTTTGTTGCTATCAATATTTAAAGAAATTCCTCCACCTTGTTTCATGTAAATTATCATCACTGGTAATCACTCTTGGATTCAAGCAACCACGTTCATGAAATAGTTAAAATAGATTTTTTTTTGCTTACAATTATTCGAAATGTTTCATTATTATTTTCTTTTAACACCTGTATACATACTGTTTCAGTTTATTAACTTTCTTAGCTAATTTAGCCTCTACTTTGAAACCAATATTAATATTACATATATTTCTGTAAATTAGTAAACACAATTTGCATCTTTTGACATTTTTTTAAATGATATCTCTGACCATCTTTTAAGATTCCAGCAGAAAAATGGAATTATGGCTTTATTTATTTATTAACAGAACAGATAAATACAAGTTTGTCAAGTTGAAGAGAATTACTAAAATAGTTACTGTTTCAATGACTCTTATCTTAGTATTAAGATTTTTTTATGTTGTGTTGCTTTTACAAATTTAGTAACATCTGCCCAGATAGTGTTTGGGGCACATTCTGCCACTTGACAGTTTTCTGCATAATGAGACTTGCATATTTTAAGCAAAAATAAACTTACTGTATATTTTGAGAAATTTTCATGACTCACAAGATGGTACTTGAACAAACTATGTAATGTGTAAAGAAATCTTTCAATCTCCTGTTCAGATTTTCACATACATCTTTTAACCCTTCTCATACCAGAAAGGTGTCATTGATACCTTGTTACCATTATCCTACTCATAATGGAAATACTTAAACAAATTGCATGCCATTTACAGCAAACTTAAAGCTATTACAGAGATGCCAACTATTTCAAATGACTGAGTGCAATGATTGTAGACAGAGCCCTTTCACAGTTTTAGTCCTTTTAGATTTGTCAGAAACAAGACAATCTGGTGGACAAGGCCTCTTTTTTTCCATCTTGTGAGCGATCGCATTGGTATTTCTATGCTGCTTAGAAAACAAGAAATACCCATCTATGCGAGCGCTGATTGGCTGACAAACACTGATGATGTAACTATGGATTCCCCCATGTACCCAGTATGGAGAAGCGCTACACTCAAACTATTGGTAGACGTCGGAGATACAAATATTTTTCATTATTTCAAGAACAAGCATGATTATAGCAAGTAGCCATTTAAACTATGTCTTTTATTTATTATCAAAATTTATTTGTATTTCACTAGAAATTTTCTTTTCACCCTTTTCAAGCCCTGGGGGAACAATTTACCACTTTATTGTATATGCCTATATAAAATATAATAATTTGGGAGTTGCAACAAGTCGTAGTATTTGTCTGTATGAGCGTATAATCGTAATGCATACACCAAAATCGTAATGGTTGGCATCTCTGATATTATCTAGCTTTGGCTTAAAATAATTCACTTTATTACATTTATTTTTTTACCATTTCTTATATTGTGAAATTTCAAAAGTTCTGTTTATAGATATTGTTCTGAAAAGAAATGTTAAAATACTTTTTTTGTTCTCAGTATTTCAATTACTTTTACTTTGTTGATCAGTATGTTTTACTTTATGTATCCAGTCAATTTCAACTTGATTGATATTTTTTAATGTGTACCAATGATTATTTATTTTGGCAATTGCAGAAATCACTAATTCCAACAATAAACAGTAAAGAATACCAATATAAGAACTAAAAAAATATTAACCTATTACCAAAGGTTTGACCTTCCAGAATGTCATCAGGTCAGGCTAGATAACAATATCTTTGCTGACATTATTCTTAATTAAGATCAACTCATATGTAATACATATGGTTTATTTTCAATAAATAATAAGTTATTTAAATTATTTGCACTGTTTGAATATAAGCAGCTTAACAATTCTTTTAAATAAGTAAGGATTAACATAATCTACCATACTCATTAAATATAATTAAGTATACCTGATATCTTGCCATATAAAAAAAAAATTCTGTAACTCACAATGAAATATAATTTAACCAAAACCATTTTCAGAAAGAAAAACTATATTTAAAGAAGCTATACAAAAGCTCCCAAATCTGTGTTTGTCAGCAACTCTTTCTAAGTTTCATAATAGATTTCTCTCTCCATCCATACAGGAAATAAATCTAGTCACTTTCCCACTAAACTATAAATTACTTTTTACACCATTTTGTTCCTCTTATATTGAAATAAAATGTTTATACTCTGCTCTATCCAATGGTATTTAAACTTTATCTGTAGCTATTTTCTAATGTAGGCTTCATTAGAAGATTTCTAGATTTCATGCTGTGAAATCATAAAAGGTGAGGAAAAAAGGCTGTACTAATAATTAGTGAAAGAAAAGGAAAATCATGTAAGAAACAGAACATATTTCATTATATTCTAAAAGGATGATACTTTCTAAGAAAATATAAATGATAGCTTTGGGATTGGAGGAAAAATTCTGAAAAACTGATTAGTGCAATTTTCCAGGCAAAACTCTTTGGAACTGCAAGAAATATCAGCTCAAACATTTATTTAATTTTTCCTTGCAAATTACACTAAATAAATGTTACAAAATGATAAATCTAAAATATTTTTCTTAGAAATTGTTACAATGGTCATAATAGAGTTAGCATTTTTACTTCTAGTTACATTTTGAAATGTGATATGCAGGTATGCACTTAACTTCTGAAATTTGCTTTTGATCACGAAAGAGTAAAAGGCTTAATGTACCATACAAAATTCATAGGATCTCTAATTTAGAAAACTTAAATTCATACCATTCTTTGGTTCCACATCAACAACTTCATAAACTTCCAATTAAAACTTGGTTGATCCATTAAAATTTGAACAATATTCTACAGTTACCTTTTTAAATTACCTTTATTATTTAAATCAGTGTGTCAAATGTTATACAAGGAATTAGGCACATAAAAAACTGAGTGTACATTTTGTCACAGTTCAGTGTACATATAGAACTGCTTGATCAGTATTTTGTAGTATTGTATGCCATCAAATAAAACCTAGCTGTTTTCGTTTCTCACTTTTATGGAAATACATGCTGAAATAGCAAATTAGACTGTTTGCTTGATCTATAAAAAAATAAGATTTAACAACATTTAACATCCAAAGCATTTTATGATTGTTATTTTCCAATCATTGATGCCATTCTGAATATTTTGAATTTTCAAGCCATGTTGCATTAAGTAAACATGTTTGCAATATGTTATGACAATGAATTTATTTTGTTAACAATTCCAACAAACTTTAAAAGCTATTCACAATACTAGTCTTAATATGTAGGAGACATACCACACATAATCAACAAGGTAGAATGGTTCACCCAAGAACATGATATAACTATAGTTTTACATAACTGATGATAAAAACTGAACTAATCTGATGCTTTCATTACCACTTTATGGTAATTACTAACCTATTTTATTACAGTTTACATTTTTTAACATTTCATAACTTACTTGTGATGTTCATTAAACATATTATAAAAAATATATTGTTGCCTTTAATGTTCATTGTCTTATTGATACAGATCACTGTTGTCAGTATTACAAAGCAGATGAGGTTCCCCAAACTCAACAGTAGATGCAGCAAAACAATTTTTTTTTGCAACCATAATTAATGAAAATGGGGACCTATATTGCACTCAATCATGAAAACAGGGTAGTGTCATCCTGAACCAAGTATTATAAGAAGGATCCTGCATGTCATCAGGGAATAAGCTTACAGGGATAAGAAAAGAAAGGATGCAGCTTTGTCCTCTTCTCACTAGGTGGACAAATATGTGGTTGTACTTGTAAGGTAAATTTCTACTTCACACTCAGAAGGAAGCCTCCTAGGTCCACCACCAAAGTGACTGGAAACTGGTAATAGGTAAGGACTCTCATGCTCCATTTGGAGCAAATAGGGAAGAAGGAAATGCATTGGGGAGTCCAGATGACTTTCACACTGGAGAAAGTGCAATGTGTGTGTCCACAATTCCCTATTTTGAAATCAGACCATCATGAATCATGAAGTGGGCAGGGATGGGCAGAAATCCCCTTTTGCTATAGTTATGCCTGCCCTTGATTAATGGTCCACCACTGAGTTAAACTTACTGATACCTAAAGACACCTAAGTATATACCATTAGGAATCCTACTAGTGGTTTTGCAGAACACCCCATCTCTACAGTGAGCATCATAGCTGTACTGGTATATTGTGTGGGTTTGAGTAAAAGTACATCTGAAGACAACACTCACCACAAATGGGATCCTATTAGCAGTAGCAAAAGAGAATCCCTTAAAAAAAACATAAATAAAATGTTGGAAAACAAAACAAAACACTTGAGTCAAAGGTGAATGAACAGCCACACAAGAAAATAGTGAGCAACGAAGAAATAGGGAGCAATTCACATACTAACCTAAATTATTTCCTTCAATGAACTAAGATGATGAGCTGCCAAAGACATGGTGATATGATAAATTTGATTAGAAAAAATGTTGAGGAGAAGCCAACCTTCCATGGATAAGTCTGAATAAGCCAGCCAAAGGAACTGACAAACTCAACCAGTTAGTGTGACAGTGGACTGATCACAGGAAACAGAAGGATTCCAGTAAATAAAAAGTTGGAAACATTATCCCAGAAAAGAGGCAGTATGTATCCCATAATACCTTAAGGAGCAAACTTGATAAAGAAACCAATTGGATTGGAATGAGAATACAGATGGAAGGTAAAGAAATGGGTATAAAAGACAAATGACCTTAGGTCTAAAGAACAAAGAATAAGAGTTGATGTAGGATAACATAAGAGGAATGGCAGAAGATTCTTATCACATTAATTTTATAAATATCTGATTGATAACATCCACAAGCTAGAAGGAAAAGGAAACATGTAATATGCCACATACATGATAAACCAGCAGTAATAAAAAAGGTGTGAAAGGTGAGATATCCTGTAGAGATGAAGAGTGTGAAAGAAAGTACTGTAAAAGGTGTATACAATTTTTCTTTTCCTTGATTGTATCATCCTCAGAAACACTGTCAGGTTGAAAATGAAAAGAAATCTCTGCCTGAACATAGAAACCCAGCTTCCTGGGAATCAAGACCTGTATCTCTTCAGCAGATAAAGCCAAACCCAATGTCTGGGTAGTTTTACCAGAAGCATTGTCTACCACAAGAGGAAATTCTGTTCTTGATACATTGAATTGTAAAATAATTCTAAATTGCCATATAAATTTGTTACAATAATTAAATAAAAAAAAAAACTGAAACAATTGAATGCAAACACAGTAAATGAAAAACCATCAAAAAAGGTATTGAAACATGTATGAAGTGCAATCATAAACAAGAGTCACACGAGAAAAACCACAGATCTAAACAATGCTGTGCCAATTGAGAAAGTGACGATCGAATGGGAGAATCAGAGAAAGCTATCTGTGCCAATATAGTTGGTGCAATACTGTTGGGAGAGTGGTCACATGCTACATAATGTTTAAAAGTGGCACAACAATTTTCTACTTAAAAATATTTTATAACTGATATTTTAGCATCACTTTTTTATTAATATATTTCACAAAGAAAAAAAATGTTAAATTTTCCAGCTTCCATTTTTGTGCAGCCCCAAGGAGCTTCACTTGTAAATAATGTTTTTATCTATTTTATAAATATTTGATCATCCCAAAATAAACATTTTTACTAGTTATAAAACTATCACCCTTTGGAAATACAATGATTCATGTCTTTTGTTTTTCAAGTCATTTTTCACCTCTGCCAATGGTTTTATCACTAACCCTTTGTTGACATTCTTTTATAATGTCACAGAATATAGTCAGACAATTATCATAAAGTCAACATTGAAAATAGCTAGGCACAATGACTGGTTATCAAAGATTCTAATTTATCTACCTCTTCAAGTAATGGTTGTAACCACTGTTTATAGTTTGTTAACATACCCAAAGCTCTCATTGCCTTATCAAAGAACCAAAATGTGGAGTTCAATACACTAAAAAACAAATCAGAGATTTGCAAGTTACTTTATAGTTTCTATTTTTCTTTTCCTTCCTGATAACATTTTTGTATTAAATTATATCTTTGTGAAAGCTAGGGAAATTTTCTTTTATAAAAAATACATTAGGTAGGTTTAGTTATGTTTAGTGACTATGACAAGTGACAGCACAGTGTTAGGATGAAGATATCTTTTTTTTTTAATATTACATTTAATTTGATTTCATTTACACAAAAATCACAAATACAAAAAACTATTGTTTTGTGAAAGCAAACAATATTTATTAGATTCAAATAAATTTTAACCAAAAATACTGTATATAAAATAATAGTATAATATACCTACAAAATTAATGTTAAAGCACTTTAAAAGATGAGGTCTGAGATCACAGATAAATCTTTATCAACTGTTATTTACCATATATTATGGTTTATAATCAGAAGTAGTAACTAGTACAATTGGTAAAATAAAGCATTAAAAGAAATAAGATAAAGAAAATCAAACATATTTAAACTGTCTGGATACACAGAATGGAATTTTCTAATTAATATTTAAATATTTAACATATAGTATGAAGTACTTTTAATATGTTTGCAAAATAATTTCACAACTGAATTTTTAAAATCTCAAAAATTAAAAAACGATAAAAATTCTAATGCAAATTACATTTAATAAATCAGAAACAAGCAACTTTGTAAAGAGTTGCAAAAAAATTTTATGCAGTTTAAGTATTTCCACGATATGAAAAAAACATCAGAAGGACATCAGTGATACCCTTCCAAATTGAAAAGGCTTAAGTACTAGAGAAATGGCTGAGGATTGTTAAGACAAGAATTTACTTAAGTTCAAATATTAACAGTTAACAAAAGCAAATATACAACATATAAATGACTGAATGTAAGTGGGTATTTCCAACTTAAATGACTATCTAAACCCTGTTATCACTGCTTGACCATTTAGCACGTGTGCCAAACAAGTTGCCATTCCTAACTCAATGGTGGAATTAATATTTCACAGTTTAATACTTTCCTAACTTATCTGCAAGTCTGTACACTAATCATTACATGTTGGATACAAGAAGAAAATATCAGAGAAAAAAATAAAAAAGCCAATACATCATGTTGGATATATAAGTATTAAATTCACATAATAACTGACAGTGCATATAGAAACATTATGAAATCCTTAAATACTAGTTTTCTTAGACATTGGAAAGTATAGATCTGCCTGAAAATATCAAAAATCATCTACTGCACTTTTAATTCTAAAAACAACAAATACAATTTATTGAAAAACAATAACAAAAACTACTCCTCTATAACTTTTAATGAAACTTATTAAAAGGTAAAAACTGATTTATCAACCTTAAATATCTAATTTTTTACTTTATATATATTCAACTTTTAGTTAATATCACACCTTCTATAGAGGAATGTAGATTGGATAAATTTCTCTACAACCTAAGTTCAATTTTAGCATTCGATACAAAATAAGATGATATAATACAATTTGCACCTTATATATATAACAACCAATATCAAAGAACAGTGTACCTGTAATCTCCTATCAAGGATTTTTCGACCACCCTCAGTCCCATAAGATGCTTCATAAGGATAACTCCAATCTCTAACCAAAAACATAAGTTTCTGGGAACAATGCAAAGATAATGTACATAAATCTTTTGTAACAGAAATCTCCATTAATTACCAATAATTTATTCTACAGTCCATAAAAAATATGCTTTACTGATGACTTATTTAATACCAGCATTTATTGGTAATATTCCTAAGAAGAGGATGGTAAATTATTTTAAGCAACATATATATTTCTACTAATTAAATTCAAGTAAATTAATAAAAAACTAAAATTTAACTTTGATGCCAGTTAAGTACCATTCTTATTATAAGTTCAGTAGTAATTCTGATACAAGATTTATGTTTCAACTTGAAAAATAATAAACCAAACAATTTATTAGCATTTTTTCTATTAAATACTAACAGAAAATTATGTATAATTTTGCTTCTTGTTCAATAGAATTATACTGTATATAAAGGAAATTCCTCTATAATTTTAAAAAGAAAAATGTGGTAAAAATTAAAACTATACTTTAAGCAAGTATGAACTATTAACCTGAAATGGTTTCTCACTGGTGTCTTCTAGGGCTAATCTTCCATATTCAGTAAACAACTGAAAAAGATACCAATCACTTAACTTATATATAACATTAACAGTGAAATATTTATTTAACATATAGGACATTTAAGAAAATTATTTTGAATAGAATATTTTATTCTCTGACTGGTTAACTACAAAACAGTATAAACTATTGTTTATTATCTAATCAAAACCATTTGTTTACAACACTATTATTTCAGGTAGTGTACACTGTATCAAAAATGTCAAAATTGGCATACTAATTTTTACTAATTGTGTAACATGTCTTTTAGTTTGATTAGCACTAAGACATTATTTATGCAAATAATTACTTAATGAAACTAGTATCCTTGAGTAATGTATAAAACTAGTTTTAAAAATTTAAATATCTGATCATGAAATTTTCTTATTATTTGTCAAAAACATTTTTTGCTACACCTATAAGCATTGTGATTTTTATAAAGTTTAACTAAATATCCATATTTAACATTTCTTGTTTAAGTCTATTTCACTATCAGTTTGTTTTTCACCTCAATGGCATCATATACACACAACAGACTAAAAGACAGATCACAGACCAATATTGTTCAAGCATAGTTGCCCCTAATTTTGAACTACATACAAGAGAGCAAAGATAAAACCAGTCAGCTGCACATAACAGCAGTATTGGCTGTCCCTCTTATTATGCACCCACAGTTAAAAGTGCAAATAATGTTATATGGCATGGCATGTTGAGCCCCAACTCTTCAGATCTCCAATCTTATATGTCCATGTTCAAGTTTAAACTGCATATGTTTTAACTGAAACCTATGCTGTGTCTTCACAGAGATCAAATTCTGTATTTTAGGTTTATAACCACTCAATCTTATTCCTGAACCACCTAAACACATTTCATTAACAGAGAACAAATACTCATGCATTTATATTCTTAATGCTTCTGAATATTAACAGGAGTTAAAATGTTTGTTAGAGACTTAGAAAACCCTGAAATGTGAATAACTACAATCTATTTTATTAAATATGCAAACTATACTCAATTACAATATTAGCAAGATAAAAATCTTGAATATGTCAAAATACAGATTACAATTAAACTAGCATTCTGGAGATAGAAGTTCTGTTACATTCATTTTAGAAACTGTACTTACACACTTACTTGTAAGTGTTGTAAATCATCTTCCTGGATGTTTTGAGACAGGTTATATACCTGGAAAGTAGGAAAAAATATATATCCAATATATCTCTTCACACATTACTCCTTTCTAAATAATAGAAATATATGCCTCAATTACATTAGGTTAGAAACAACAATACATTATGATTTATATTCTTCTCATAGATCATATGCTTACAAAAATATAAATATTTAATTAGTAGCATCTTGTAAAACATTAATCCTTTTAAAATTTGAGTTTCAATTAAAATTACAAAAAATATGTCTAAGAATAACAAAAACAAACTATAGCTATACCTTATATAAATAAATATACACAATTACATTATTCTTAAACTATATGACAACTTGAATTCACTTGTTTAAAATCATATCAAACTGTTTGTATAGTAAAAGTCCAGATATGTTTGTCTGTATGTTGCCACTTTATGTACTGAAACCCAATTTTCAGTATCATAAGCCTATTGCTGAGCCACTGAGAAATAAAATTCAAGAGTTTTTATCAACAATTTTATCTGGACCTCAAAGGAGTAAAGCAGTTACCAAATCAAAATAAGACAAGAGATGTCCAAGAAGACCCCTCACACAATAAAAACTACATATTCTATACATAAACATAAGCACACATATGTATAAAGTGTGATCTTACGCATTAAAGAGTTTATATTTTCTGTACTTCACAAAATACTACAAATTAAATTATCTTGCAACTGTCATTTAAAATTTTACAAATATTGTTATTAAAAACATAACACAAATAAACAGAGGTTAAAAGTTTTTAACACTGAAGATGTAATTCTGATAGGTACTTACCTTCCCTCACTCATAGCTATCTTGACCTTCATTTGCACTCTAGGCATTGATAAACTTTATAAACAGCATATCAGTCTTTTATACTCCAGAGAAAATATCTGAGGGATGCTCCTTGGTATAAATTAAATTATGATAATTCCTGTGCATCTGGGCAAAACATCCAGAGAAAGTGTCTTGCATAATAAACTTAATGACATAATGTGTGCATAATAGGCAGCATAATAATGACAGCCCTCTTCTCATCAAATAAGAACATATGCCTATGAGAATATCTTATTGTACAAAACCCATTCGTGAAGAAACCTCCATAGTCCACCACTCCAATGACTGGTAACCAGAAGTGGTAAGGATTCTCAGGCTCCACTAAAAACATGAGAAGGAGTAAGATGCACTGGGGGAGTCCAGAGAAATAATCCACTGGTAACAGTGCAATGGGTGTTCATGTTTCCCTATTTTGAAAAGCAGAAATACCTGGATTGCAAGAATCATTGACAGTAGGGATGAGAAAAAAATCCTTGAGTGATGGTCCTCAAGGTTATGTAGACACACCTACACACTCACCACTGGAAAATCATCTAGTGGTCTTACATAAACAGACTATCTCTACAGTGAGCATTAGAAAGAAGTTGAATAAGTGTTAGTATAGAATGATTCAACATACCTGATCAGGCAATATCCACCACCAGGATGAAACCAAAAAAGCAAAGTAAAACAAGAGTTTCTGAAATGCTTAAATGAAACCAAAATGTCAGCTTACCCCAGTTAAAGGCAAACAAATGTGTGGAGAAATGCCACATGAAGAAGATGAAACATGACCAAGCAAGACACAGCTATAGTGTCCAAATAATGTGTGACAAATACAATTGGAGTTGTTACCCACATTCCTGTTTGTACAATCTCCTCCAAAGAACAGTGGATCTGAGCAACTACAGATGAATTATTGTGCCATATCTGGTGGAACAACACACTAAACAGCTAATGATTTGCAACTAACGAGTCAGAATAAGCTAAATGGATGGGTTGCCAAGCCCAGCTTGTAAGGATATTAGGTGAAATATCAAAGGAAACAGAGGGATTCCAGTGTTTAAAAAGATGAGAATCAAAGCCCCAAAAGGATCCACTGTAAAACATAACAATGAATAGAACAGACAGGACAAAGAAGATGTCAGGATTGTAACAAGAGTATAAATTGAAAAAATAAGGGAAGGAAAGGAGAGAGAAAGCAAAACAACCCTCACGAGCAGCAGAAGGAAGGAATGACAAGGATAAAGGAGAACAGGAGAAGCATGGTAAAGGGTGTGGGAAAAATTAATAACTTATATATCAGAACAACAATGGCCACTAGAGAGAAAGAGAAGGAAACAGGTCTTAAGGAAAAGGTGATACAAAGAACACTTAACATCAGATTTGAAAGAAAAATGAGCAAGAGCATAAAAAACAACACAGAAATCCAATCTTGAAATTAAATGGATGAGAAATACAAAACGAAAAAAAAGAAAGAACAGGAAAAGATCTATGAAAACATAAAAAGCAAAAAAGTGAGGGATGGAACAACACAATAACTAGAAACAGTGGACACAGACAAACCTTGATCAAATGGGCAGGTAAAAAACAAAGACAACAGAGAAAATAAAGGACAGGAAGGATGGAATCCCTGACAATTGGACCACTGGCAAAAGGCAGACCAACAATGCTGATACACAGACAATGAGAAAGGATGTATGGATTGAGTAAGCAAAGAAACAAAACAGGTAGTGAGTCTATGAGAGAAGGCGATGGAATGGACAAAAGTCATACATGAAGACAGAGTTATGTAGGTTCTGGATAAAACATATCCATTTGAGTTTATAGGAGAAGAGACATGGTCAGAGGTAAGGAAAGGAGTTGCTGCTCCAGTAAGGGCCAAAGCAGAGGAAACCACAACTTAGTAGGCCAATACAACACACAATACGGAGTGGTCTGTATGAAAGAAGAAACCTGGAGAGATGTCTGATTAGAGGGTAAGTATAGAAATGAACACCCCTACAATTCTGACTGAACAAATCTTCCCCAGAACTGAGAGGTACATAATAAGGGACCAAAATAAAGAAATTTTGGCATACCAAAATGTTACAAACACAATGGCATGAGGCATATGCAACCAAGAAAACACCCACAAAAAAACTCTAGAAGAACTTGGTTGGGGCAGGATAGATGGTCTGCAACCAGATTTATAACATCTGGAATATGACATGCCAAGAGTGAGATGTTGAAGCTGCAAGCCTAATATAAGAGGCCGAGTGTGATAAAACAGAGGATCTTGGAGTTTGTACCACCTTATGTGAAGATATAACTGACAGCAGTTGAATTGTCAGAAAGAGCCATAATCACTTTCTCTCTCTGGTAAGAGTGGAAGGAAATGAGTGAGAGCCAAAGAAACTACCAACAACACTAAGTGGTTGATATGGTAAGTAGATTCCTTAATGGACCATTGAACCAAAATCTCCAAAGAGTTGAGGGAAGCCCCCAACCCACCAAAGAAGCATCTGGAAACAGAAGGGAGTGGAAATGAGATGGAGGAAGAGGAACCTCTGCTATGGTAAGAGACCTGTCAAGCCACCAAATAAGATCAACCTGGATCCATGAAGAAAAGAAAATATGATGATCCAAGAGATTGCAAGAGAAATTCCACTGTTCAAGAAGCATCCATTAGAGAGAATGAATGTGTGCTCAATCCAAGGAAATAATAGCTTCCAGGGAAGCTACATCCCCAAAGAAGAGAGAACATGTTGAGTAGGATGAGAAGGTGAAAACAGAGCCTGAGCATCTGCTTGTTCCATATCCAGGAGTTGGAGTGAAGAAGGCTGACCCTGACCAAGATGGAAACTAAAGAAGTCTCTCATATGAATGAGACATTGAATGGGAGTGAGAAAGGATGAGAAACCCCATCTGAGCAGAATCCCAAAGAAGAAATCAGGTATGATTGGCAAACTGAGCTTGATAAGAGCCATTCAATCATGTAATGAGGAGTCCAAAAATCTAACAAAGGAAGATGATGTGCAAAAGCACAGACAACTTGACAGAACACATTAGAAGCTAAGCCAAAACCAAACAGTAGAGGACAGAAATGGAACCCATCCTCCCTATGGATGAACTTAAGATAACGGCATGACACCTGAGAATGGGAATATAAAAGTAAGCATCTGTCATATCAAATTTGGTCCTACAAAGACCAGGAAAAACCACCAAAAAGAGAGAAAAGATGAATTCATAGTTAATTGGGGTGTGTGCAGGAAGGCATTCAGCTGGGATAGATATAGAATAGGTTTCTGATCTGCTGACTTTTCACAGACAACAAACAAACAGGAGAAAAATTCCAGACAAATAGGCATCACACATTCTACAGCACCTTTGGGACGAAGATCAAGACTAACTCTATCAGGTGACTGGAAAAGACATGATCCCCTGGTTTTTCCTCCTCCTCTGTCAGAAACACCCATTTATCCATCATGAATGGATTCCAGATGGCTGAAAAAGAGTTACAACCTGACCCCACCTGCCCATAGAAAGACATCCTATCATAGGTAATGATGAAGCTGAGATGGACAAGAAAAATGGATTTAAGAAAGAGAACATCAAGAGAAGGAGAAGGATAGGGCAAAGAAGAAGGAGCACAGAGTAATTGAGCATGCAGAGATTCTGTAGATTCAGTAGGGCAAAACAAACAAGAAGCAAGAGAGGACAAAAAAAAAGGAATCTCATCACATTGACTCTGGACTCCAAAGGCTGAGAAAGACCCTAAAGGCAGTTTTGTGCAAAAACAGTGTTTGATGAAATTGAAAAGGGGAGATGCACCCTGCAAGTAACACATCCTTCCTGAGTAAACCTCAACAACATAAAATACAGGTGGTGAAGGACAAGACTAAAGCTGAAACTTGCCTATAGTTGCCCATAAAAGAGCCTGGGATAAGCCAAGAATTAATCATGAGACTGGTGAAGGCCTGATACAACAGATGTAAAGATAAAAGAACATAAAAGACTGGTCAATGTTATGCAAATAGTAGTAAACTGGGACTTATTAAAATGAACCAAGGCATCATGATTAGAAACCCCCAAGGGAAGGAGAGGATCTAAATGCTAAAATTCCAAATAGAGATTTGAGGTACATTGGGAAGTGAAAGAGAATTGGTTCTAAAGACAAAAGGGACAAAGCACATCCAATCCAAACTATACTTGATCAGCAAAATATTGAGCATAAACAAGAATGTTAGGAAAAAAATTAATAACAATAATAATCAGAATGAAGCTTTTCTTCATGTAAGGAAGAAGAATCATGAAGGGGAGATACAAACTTTGAAAAACCTAATCAATATGGTGTAAGAAAAGCATGGTTGGCAGAACTCCTGACTGTCAACATTATGTGACTTGCTGAAAAAAACCAGGGTGGGTAAAACTGAGTCAAAATCATTCACTCCCTGATGAAAACTCTCTCAGAAACATGATTCTGGGAAAGGGAAAATGAGCAGAATAAGCAGCAAAAGTGTCCAACTCCCATCAAATTAACTTCTGAATCTTCTCAGCCAATATTGGCAACTTGCCACACCTGGGACTAGTGACAGGAATTTCATCCATGTTGGTGGGAACTTCTTTATCTGCCACATAAAAATTTGAATTAACAAGTCCACACGGACTTTGTGAAAAATAAAGGAACTACTAAAGAAAAAGTAATTTCAACTAAAAATGAAAAACTAGCTAGAAAATACACAAAACCACAACAAAATTATCTTGAAGAACAACTGAAAATATGCATCTGAACACTGTAGTGCCAATTCTTGAAAGTGAGTATTGTGCTGTGATGGTACAGAAGGCACAATATCATTGAGGAATGGTGGCCACGTGATCAACACATGTTGCTGCAAAAGCATAAAAAATATAGGAGTATAAAAGACTGATGTACTGTTCATAAGATCTACAGATGTCTAGAGGGCAAATAGAGGAGAAAATACCATTTTGGAAATCAAATGTTAGTAAATTAATAATAAATACACTTAAAATAAATTTGTAATAAAATGCTGAATACTTTTACTTGAAACACTTTTGTACTGGTATCAGTTTAATGTAATAAACTTTATTCCTTAATACCTGAACAGAACTGGTCATAGTGCTTAAAGCAAAAACTGTGGCACAATCCTTCACAGTTGATTCACTGTCAAAAGCACCTTGAGTGTCCATTAACAATACTGCCACCTACAACACAAAATATTTCATAGGTTCTTTATAACAGGAGATTTGTGCAGGATAATTATGGGGTAAATATGAATTTAACTACATGAATGAGTTTAAGCTAAGAAAATAAATACACTGGACACATGGTGCAAACTGTTCAAATAATCTATATTCAAAATATAAAGCAAAAACATGGTGTGAATAAGTCCATAAACATCAGAAACCATCTTACCACTGAATAAATGAATGAATTAAAAATCATTATTTTATAAAGACTTTAGATTAACAGACTCATGTTTTAAACAAAGTTGAATTTCCTGGATTTTGACATTAGAGAAAAACCTTAATTTTACCCCAAGTGACAAATATTACCATGTGACTAGTTGTTCTCATAAAATATACATTTATTCAGCCAGTGAAAAATATTTCCATTGATGATCCATCCTACACAATAAGTGAAGTTTCAGAAACATTCCTGTTGGCAAAGTGGATATTATCTGATAAAAAACAAAAAATAAACAAAACTAACTAGAACTAAGCAACTCAGTGAATTGCTAAAATCACATGCTTATGCCAAAACTGCACATAATTAAACCAAACATTTTAAAAATTCCTATATTAAAAAAGCTGGTGAAAAATGCATGATATATCCATCTGTCACACCTTTAATACTTTACATCTTATATTCTTTATTTTTAAAAACAATTTTCAATAATTTTTCTTTTAGTGAATTTAAATTATCACATTAATGTTTACAAACAATTTCAAATAATTGTTATTTTGATAAACTTCTTTTAGCACAAGTTTGTATATGCTGTCATTCCGAAATCCCATTAAGTTATTGAATTTTATACACACAAATCACCTTGCATTATATTTGTTTGGAAGATCCCACACAATGGCAAATATTTTATGAAATGAATGACATACTCACTTTCAGAGATATGTGAAACTTTTAACAATTTTAACACATTTTTACACAAAACAGCAAATAAGGCAGCAAAAAGCATCAACAGTTTAGAGTAATATGAATTTCTTGTTGGTAATCCATTTTATAAATGATTAAAAATCATTTAATAGAAAACATTTATATTGTAACATGTAACTTATAAACATATGCAATATTTAAGCTGTGAAGAGAACAAAGGTGTAACACCAACATAGGGATAACTTAGAGTGGCACTCTATCATATGCTACTATTAAAAGTTTTCTCAACTGACAGTGAGACTGTAAGCCTAATCAACTTATAAATTTGGTCTTAATTGATACAAATGGATACTCCAAGTTGGCTAGAAGAACATACACATGCTATGTATCCCAAAATTTAAATCCTCTTTGTCTCAGTTTTGAGAAAAGTTACAGTTAGCTTCAGCAGTGTATATCTTCTAATATTTCCTATTCCATAGATCCTATCAACTGGCAATAAATAAAACTTGGGCTTATGACCTGATTAACAGACTTTAGCAATTATGTTAATTATTATGAAAGTAAAATAATTAAAAAAAGACTCTTGGATTCAAGAAACAATATTCAGTCACCCAAAAGAATTTCTTTATTTGCCCTCTGGTATTTTACTTTTATTGTAACTATTATACAGATATATATCTGTTAAACCCTTGTGTGATAACTGTTATTCTCTTTTCTACCAATACCATATTATGTTTTAACTCTTAGTGAAAAACGTCTTACCAACAACAACTTTCTTTGTTACTTTGTAGCAATATCTAATGTTTTATGATGTTTTTATTTAGCATTCTTTAGCTATATTATGGTGATGTGGTAAAAACAAGCACTGTAACACAGAAGTAATAAGTATGCTGTTAAAATGAAAATTGAAATCATCAATACAAACAAAATCAAGCCTAAGATTTAAAAAAAAAAGATTCATGGAACAAAATCTTCAAATGAAGTTCTACTTGCTGATATCATAAAAAGAAGTCACAAAAGAGAAAAACTTTAAATTGTCAAAAATTAACTAAGAAATTCATTTCCTCAGTATGATGATCAGGAAGTTTTGAATTTTTCATTTCAATGTATAACAGATATTAATGATCTTTCATTGTTATAATTAAATTGAAAACAAACTATCATTACATTCAATAAAAGTATGATTATAAAATATTAACTCTACTGCACATTGTAAAGTACAGGTGAAAAAAAACCTATCTTTGCTGCGTGACACACATAGATGAATGCTCTTACTTTCAGATAATACTCTAAATAAATCATAAAATTTGTTTTGTTAATTCCTCATTTGAACAATTACTTCAATGTAATATCTACATTTGTAGCTTATCAATATATAATATTGGGTTGAGGAATAATTCGTGAGCGTTTTTTCAAGTTAAAAAAATATATTCATAAATGAAACGCTTTCGCAAAATATTTCATGTCATTTGGTAGATAAATTTTTGCTCTAATAGATGGTGTGTTTGATTTTCATATGTCTTTAATTTTTGCTTTCATTTTCAGCTCATTAAATGGAACATCAAGTGGACAAAATCGAGCATTTTCGACACCATCTGCTTTTCACATTTAATTTCTTGCAATTTCGTTTTAAACAATGCATACTATATACCTAGGTATTACATGAAATAAAGTATCATAATAAATGTTTTGGGTGTAATGTGTTCATGCATTGAAGTATTGTATAGTCTTGCATGTAATGCTTGAATGAAATTATTTAAAAACGCTCACGAATTATTCCTCAACCTAATACACAAATATTTTTTTGCATATATCGCCATGTTTAAGTGCAAAATTTACAGAAAACTTATTTTTCATCATATTTTCATAATGTATGCAATAGAAAATTATGAATGTAATTCAAATCTTTCATTTTTATATCTAGTAAATCACAACTACTAAGTAATTTGACAACATTGACGTTGGGTTAAAGATTCTTCTACAGTAGGTGTCTGTCACTTGTTGGTGGTAAATTCAATGATAAATAACAACAGTATGCACTCTGCATATAAGTTGAACATATGTACAAAAATTCTTTGCACTATGTATTAGGTTGTCCAGAAATAAATGTCATTTTTAAGCTGCAAAGTTTTGAAAAGTATAAACCAGTGTTGTAAAACATGCTTTAATCAAAGTAAGCACCATTTACTTCAACACACTTATGCCAATGTGTAATGATGCTGTTTATGCCCCTGCTGTAGAAATCAGAGTTTCTATGGTCAATGAACTCCCTGAAAGCTTCTTCAATCCAAGATTTTAAGGAGGTAGTTTGTGTCTTTAGTCTGCTCAAAGTTTCACACTTTTATATACTTAAATATATCTTAGTTACTGAGCTTAATAAATTATTCTATAGTGTGAATTTTTTTGTTATTCAACTATATGTATAAATCCTAAAAAATATTTTGTTTGATATCCTCCATGTGTGAAATTTTAATAGGCTTAGCAACCTATGTCCAGCAGCAACCAAATTCAAAGGTCATAGCTAGAAGAGAAAATTGTTTGCTTTACTTCTGCTTACTTTATTTATTGTTCTATATTTTAAGAAAAACAAGTTTCATAATTTATTTCTAAATAATAATAATATATATACAAATATGATATATAATTATTTAAATGTACTGTATAATACAATATACTAGTCCACTAAAAATAGCCAAGATCAGGCCAGTTTTATATCACTGAATACCATACCATGAGTGCACATCCAATGTTTCAATACAAGTTACATAATGTTTGCTAGGCACAACTAGAAGGTCAATATAATAAAAAATAATAAATATACACCATTATCAGACTAAAGCTACTTAGACCAAACATTTGTATTTTTATGTTATAATATGTAGTCACACTAGCAAAAAAATAACAATTTATATTAATTTTTTTATGATGGTTATGAGGTCAATCAGCTGACATACCCCACATAGACTATAAAATATGAAAACAAGCATTTGAAATGTAATTAGAATGTTTTAGAGATTACACATACGAGATTTTTGTGACAAAGAATAGCTTTTTAATTATAACATGAAATCACTTTGGACTCAGACTAGAAACCAAACAGACTCAATGTTTTCACAAACAAATCTTTAGAAAATTATTTCATTAAAAAATTGATTTTTTGTGTACAAAAAACTTGTAATCTTTACTAAAAGTCTGCAAAATTTTGTGAAGGTACACATACAATATCAAAAGTTACAGAGTAAATACTTAACCTATGCAAGTGCAATTTGTATATAAAATACTAAGCCTGTTGAAAAAGGGTTAAAATATTTGAAGAAAAATGAAATTTCTACATCTATTTTTCAAACCCTACTTTTAAAATGTTCATGAAATAATTAAGTTCTTACCATAGAATTTCAAAATATATGCAAAATATCTTCCCTTTATGTGGGCATTGTATGTATATGTCATATGGTAAAACCAGCAAATATATATAAATACAAAATAAAACCACATTATGTAACATGTACATTTCAAAACTTCTGTGGCATTTTCTTTTTTCATTACAGACTATAAAGCTACTTGGAATTAGTTAAAAAGTTCAATATATAAATGATCAAAATAGTTTATTATATGAAAGAATTGAAAAAGCTTACAAACCTTTTCTCCACTTGGGAGAATGACTTGAAAGACTTCATCCCAAAGGAGAATACCTGTGGTATCTCTTTCTGAACCACCTCGCCATGAGAAACCTGTAAGAGGAGTTTCATCATCTCCCATCCAGTCTGGTGATCCCTGTAATTTTATACATCATATGCTGTACAAATCTGAATACTTTTAAAATACACAACTCAAATATATCAAATCAGTCAATGAAAAAGTTAATGCTTAAATTTTTTTTTTATGAATATGTAAACAACTTGACCAATTTTGCTTATCTCTTCATTTGGTTAATCCTGAATAACAAATAAAATTATTAAACACTACACTCTCTTTACTATTGTGATGATAAGTTGTCTAAAATAGTATAATCATGAAAAAAGTAATGCACAAATGTAATGTTAGAAATTTGCTCCCATAGTTTTTCAAAGTAAATTTGGTAGAGAAAAAAATTTCCATCATGATAAATGTGCAAGGATTAAGTTAGGACACACAATATTTACAACATTCAAATCCTTAACTTTGTTACTTGTATAATTATTTATTCTTTTGTTGCCATATAAACCTGCAGTTGTTTTACATGACTACCAACAGTCATTTTCACTCATTTTAATAGCCACTGTTTAATTTTAATTGACTTTTATTTTTAAATGAAACCACAAAAGTATGCAACATTCACTGTTTATACAGTTAATTAATTAACCACTGGTAAGTCTCAAAATCAGCAGAAAGCTACATCCCTGGTGGCAAGTAACATTTTACATATAATAAGCACACACATGCACACAGGTGCTTTAAATCTCATATGAATTGCCTAGTAATTACTTGCATTGTCGAAACATTTTTTTTCTTATATAATTGTTACATTTTTGAGTTTGTTTTTCTAATATGGTGTTCTAATATAATGTTGAAATGTCAAACCTCTCCATTGGCATGCATCAGTAATGAAATTTGTATTTTGACTGGCTTAACATCAAATCATAATAAAACTAAAAAAATGCAAATAAGTTATCATATACAATTTCACTTCTGGAGCTTAAATGTGCATTCAGTGTAAAACCTAAAAACTGTAGTAATCATTCTAGTGAAATTAAAGACAATTAGATTTTTCACAAACATTATCTTATTACTAATCTTCAAAAAACATCGTGAAACAGAACCAAAGTGAAAAACTACATAAAACTGACAATTAGTTAAGAGTCAGATATCTTCTTACAATTAAGTTTTCACCAAACTGTTCAGAAATACTCATAATTGACTAAGGCTTTAAAATTCTAATGTTATGATTTCTGTAAACTGAATTGCATTTTCAATAGATAATTCCACATACAGAACAGCTATATCATTCATATCTGTTCATGAAACTTGCATGCTACTAACCTTGAGCTAACTCTCACCTAAACTTCCTGAGATTAACCTGAACTGCAATAGTGCATAATGAAGTAATCATGTAACAACAGCCCTCCATCAAAAGGAGGGTGACGCAGCTTCAACGTACAGTAACTTCCCTTGAACTTGAAATAACATCATTCTTTGATAAGGCAAGAAGAAAGCATGTCATAAGTGGGAAGGTATGCACAAGTATCTATCAGAAATACATTTTCAGACTTGGAAAATGTTAACTTCTGATACAACATCACACCTCCACACAACACAGAACAGCAAGGATCTTATGTTGCACTGGTGATGAGGCAAGTGTGAATTTATTAAACTTAATGAGCTCCCTTTATAAAGCATCTGAAGAAGAAAGCCATGGAGTGTGACATCTGTGGGAGACTGCATCTTATCTCAACCAAAGTATAATCTTTACCTGAAAAGTAAAGGAAAGAGAGGCAAATAAGCCTCAAAAGTGACTCAAGGATGAGCAGAATAAGAGCACAACTATGTGTCAGTGAGACAATATATATAGTGCAATTAGAGCATGATAAGAAATACTGAGTGTTCTCATCTCTGCTCAACTGGACAGACTGAGGGTAACAGAGAAGGCCACATCTGCTGTTTGAGGAACAACCTGTACTACACCAATAGTACTACCACTGCCCTACTTCTCATTGTATCATGCTTAGTCCAGTTGGCGAGGAACTCTCCAAGGTCCACCACCCAAGTAGCTAAAAACTGATAAGTTGAAAGGGTCTCCCATGTTTCACTTGGAGAGGTGGGAGCATATTTAAACTGAAGAGATCCCTATTAGCCTCCTGCCAAAAAGGTTTTTTACTAAAGACATTAAAATTGGGGGCTACAAAACCCTGTATTTAAAGGCCGACAAGGGTGAATCAAAGAAATGAGCAGTTACTTCCATTTTGGTCAGACAATGAAAGAATTTATATCACAAGGATATTTCTAGTGGTCTTGAAGAACACCACTATGCACACTGAAAGAGCCAGAGTGAATGGAGCTTAATGCTTTTCATTACTCCTGGCCCAATGTATCTTTTGGAAAATAAAACTTACACTGGTAGGCAACACCAACTGCCTGATGGAATCCTGTTAGATAGAAATATGGAATAAAAAAAGACAGTGTTCTGAATGAGTTGATCCAGGTCTAACAAGCATAGAGATGAAAGACAACAGGAATGTAGACAGGAGAGAAAGAACAACCACCTTCCCAGCTGATAAAGTCTAAGGAGGAATAGAGGGCCATTCTGAGTAGAGGAGCAAATAAGTTTGGAGGAATGGTGTATGAGGCATGGGACAAATGTATGTACACAACCATGGGAAGAAAAAAGCATATCCTAAGAGAAAGGTGATATAAAGAGCATATCATTTGTGAAAGCATATAAAAATACATGAAGGTCCTATTCAAGCATAGGAACCATGTAATACAGTTGGTAAAGAAGGAAGGATCAGAACACAGTGAAGAGAACAAGGGAAGAAAACACACTGTGATAACTAGAATGGCAAAATGTAGTGGGCAAAACTAGAAACAGTGTAACTGACAAACCATCACTAAACAACCAAGTGAAAAAAAGACTGAAACGTAGGATACAGTAAGAGAGCTAGGAATAAGGATGTGGGGGATGAATCAATGATGATTCATCACAAAATTTGCTGATAAACAGATAAAGTGGGAAAGAGGAAGAATGATAGGAAGAAGGGTTCATGCCTAGAGAGACCAGCCCTAACTAGGATAGACTGGCCAAAACCCATATATGAAGTTTAAAAGATGATATCCCAAGATGAAAAGGGAATGTGTGCAGTCAAAGCAACAAGTAAGAGATACAGAGCACAGAATGGGAGAAGAGGTCTAGACACCAATAAAAAAAAAAACAGAGTTGAACTAGCCAAAGAAGTGCCACTGAGAGAACACAGCAAGAACTGTCTTGTAGCATGGCAAGCACCTAAGGGAGAATATAAAGAGGAAGATATACATACAGTAAAAGGTGAAACCAGTCCTGATTGAAAACATCAACAGCACAACCAAAAGATGAGGAACAAGAGACCCAAATAGGGAAAGTCTGGAGTTGAAAAATGACAAAGGCATTCGTGAGGGGTGTCTAACTAAAATCAAACT
This sequence comes from Tachypleus tridentatus, assembly GCF_004210375.1. Lineage (NCBI taxonomy): Eukaryota > Metazoa > Arthropoda > Merostomata > Xiphosura > Limulidae > Tachypleus > Tachypleus tridentatus. Next base: position 94,234,764 of record NC_134832.1, on the reverse strand, counting down.
CAATGAAAAACCTCCATATAAAGAAACCATTCAGTGGAAAGAACACGATCTGGTTCAGACACTTTATCCCCCACCAGGTTCATAATTTCTGGCTCATGAAAACTGTCAAAATAAACTTGATGGAAATCAGCCAAAAGTAGAGATCTACTCTTCAAAAGCAGAGAGTCCTAGAACAGATGCTTCCTTGACAGTAATATAAAAAACAACTGTGGAATTGTCAGAGTGGGTCATGAACTGCAAGGAGTTCAAACATGTTGATTTTGGACAAACACTTTTCCTGTGCCCAAATGACAGAAGTTATGCTGTTGTTCATATACACCACAATTTGAGAGTGAAGCATTTGTGAAGAGATGGAGATCTCAATGATGTGTCCACTGTGATACTGGGATGGATGGTCAGGTCACCAAGAAATCTCCACAAGAAGATGGGAAGAATGACTGACTATCAATGATAATAGATCCCAAGACAGGTTCAACTGGTTGCACAAAGTCTACTGGAGGAGGCACATGTATAAACAGCACTTGAGAATAAGGGGTTCTAGTAAAGCAAGTACCCCACAAAACAAAAAAACCTCCTGTGCAGCATAAAAATAAAAGGCTTAAATCTTAGTGACTAGACATTCTATAATTCATAGGTGTACAAAAGAAGACTGAGCACAAGTGAGATTAGGGTTGCATCTCCCCTCTCTGCAGATGTATTAAATATTGTGTGGGCATGAAATTAATTTGGAAAGTTTAAAAAGCCATACAAGCCAAGGAGCTTCTTGAAAAAGAAGGGAGGTGTGGGAGAATCATTCCTCATGAGATAGGGCTAGGATAAGTCAACTGTCCATGTAGAAAAAGAATCCTAGTCCCAGACAACGAATGACCCAGTGAAAGACATAAAGAGATGACTCTATGCCAAAGAGAAAAGCACAAAACCAGGACACTCAATTACAATAGATGAAGTCCAGAAAAAGCCTGAAGGATGAGATAATCAGGATATAGGAAAATGTGTAAGGCACACTGATCTTGGTCAATCACCATCTTTTCCACCCAAATATAAAATAAATTCTGCATGGAATGATCAGAAAAAGGTTGAAAGAAGATAGACTGACAACTGAATACCAGTTCCTGCTCTTCTTGGGGATTAGAAAGAAGTGAGATTAAAACCCCAAATTAAGGGAGTATACCCTCTCAGTGGTATTTTTGACTGAAATATTGTAAACCACATCCTCAAAATATTGAAGTTAAACCATGTCTAAAGAAAGAGAAAAGTGGAAAGGCAGACAAACAATAAGAACATGAAGACAAGGAGGAGGTTGGTAAAGAGTAGAAGGGTATGCATTCCAACCCAATAGGTTCCAATAAAAGAAAAACTAAGAAGGAAAACAAAACTTGGCAGTAATACAGACTAAAGTGTTATGGAGGACAAGATGCACTTCATCAGAAAACCCTTTTGTAGCATGATAAATTGCCTCAGACATGAGTTGGATAGTTTAGAGATTATGGTGAAATGTGGTATAAAAACACATAAAAGTGAAAACTAGACACTATAGAGCAAAATACAAGTCAAATATTCTGCTCCCTAAGCAGTTTAAAGATACCAACAATTAGGAACTAAGAAAGCCATGACAGAGGAGTCAACAGTGTGAGGACAAGACATAGTTGTTCAGAAAAGGATTCAGCATGAACTCTAATGTCAGGAAAAGGAGAATGTGTGTGTTTTCTTATAGATAAGTCACATCAAGGTATCTGCTGAGCCCATTGAAAATAATCAAACCCCTTGATTTTAGCGTTGTAAGTCTGTAGACTTACCGGTGTACTAGCAAGGGGCAGGAAAAGGAGAAAAGATAATATAATCCAAAGCATTGGTTTCATGCAGTAAAGAAAGGGAAGAGTAAAAATACACAAGCAAAACAGAAAAGAAAAGAACATACCTTAGAAATTATATCCAAAAAAAGATTGGAAGGTTGAAAAAATTGTCCTTGACTAGTAAGTGGTATCCAAAGCAAATCTAGATGGATGGAACAGCTGATCAAATTTGTTATCCTCCTAGTCATTTTTGAACTGAATAGAAAAAAACATCAGCCACATAAGCAGTAAGAGGAGATCCAGCATGCCTGAAGGAACCCACAACATGCTGTACAATGTCTGTAACATTCACAACACTCAATAGGCCGTTGGAAGCCATAGTAAAAATAGGTTCTACATCTGTAATGTCTTCAGTCACACAGGACAAAGTTACTGTCACTTGAGAATTCTTAATGATAATTAATGCTTTTGAGACAAAAATTAAAATAAAAATGAAAGTTTATTAGTGATCTCATATTTCAATAAATTGAACTAAGGCATGAAAAAGTTGTGTTCCTCTCACAGATAATGCTAACAATAAGAGTGGCATTATTTCAAAGGCAAGTGTTTAAGGGGAATCAGTGCACATGGAAGTTGTGTCTCCCCTTTATTGGTATAGGACTATTGCTGTTTGATAATCTCATCATGCACTACTTCATATTAAACACATGAATTTTGGATGGAAGGTAGCTCGAGGCTAGCGGCATGCAAACTTCATGGGCACATGCATGAGGGATATAGGTATTCTGTGACTAAAGGTGAGGTATCATATCAGAATAAGTATTTGCTAACCTTTATAATCTGGCAAGTCAATGGGTATAATTTAAGTATTTTTAGAAGATACTTATTTGAGTTCTCAGATAGGATGTGAGCTTCAAAGACTAAATTTACATTTTATGCATTAATTCACTTGCTGTCTTCAGTTTTAAAAGTTATTCGGTGTCCTTTCTAGGTGTTTCTGGAATCCTTGGTACAGATTCCTTAGCAATCTTCACTTAGCAGCAACTCCATTGTTAAATTTTTCAAATTTCCCTTATTAGTAAATAAGACTTGATACCTTTGCATATCTTTGATGCCTTGAGTTTCAGCTCTGATTAATCTGATTTGGAGATTTTGGATGTATTCAAGTATTTGTGTTGTAGTTGAACTGAATCTCTTGGACTGCAACACTTTATTCAGGTAGCAAGTAATTTCCAAAACATTTTGTTCACACTAAGTGCAGTTTGGTGTACACTTAACATTCAGTACCAACACTTATTCTTAACTTTGTCTATACATAATTAGCAAACATGTACACTATCAACAGCTCTTGATAAAGTTGTAATAGTGAAATACTGAGCTAATAAACATACGTTATTTACATTAACAGAATTATCAATATTTAGTCATACAGGATAACAAGTACCTGAGCTTTCATGTATCGAAGGCAGAAATCCAAAAGGAAAGACTTTCCTTTCCGAAAGGCACCAGCAACAGCAACCACAACAACATGCTTGTCACGAATGTGTTCTTGCAGTAATATAGATTCTAAAGACTTTTCATCAAGTTCAAATAAATGGTCTTCACCAGATACCACTATCTGGACTGGTCTGCCTTTCATTTCCTCTGTTTCTAACCTGCAATGTCAAACCTTCACAAACAAAGCTACCACATCCATAATTTAGTACTCCAGTTCTCAGAACTGTCATAACTTAAAAAAATTGCACACAGTTCTACTCTTTAGAAAAAAAAAAGATTTTCTTTACAAATTATGGCTTTGGCATTATTTTAACTAGATATAACAGTAAGTTTCATTATGATTATTTTGCATATTTATATTTAAATTTCAATTAAACTACTTTAGTATGAATGTTTGTTATAGATTAATAAACTTGACCTCAAAATTGAATTTATTATTCATATTTAAATAAATTTTTAGCCTACACCTCTGAGTCAAATAATGTAGAGGCACTTTGATTACTTTCACAATTTTAATTTTAAACTTTTGCTTATAAAGGATTTAGATTCTTTATTCAATTTGATACACATATAATACACATTAACAAACCAAAATTTCACCTCTAATCTTCATGCTTTACTGAGATACCATTATATTTATTCAACCCACACTGATACACCTCTCATTTTCGGTCTTTTAAGAAAGGTCTAAAATTTTCACTGACATTACTATTAAACATGTGTGAAAAATGGAGTAATTCCTACATTACACAAATCATAAGATTGTCTGTTTTATTTTAGAAGTAAATGCTAATACTTTGCCCAAAGAGCTTGATACATTTGGATAAAAGATATTGCTTGGAGAAGTAATTAAGTTTTTTAACCTATTTATAGGTTAATTATAAAGCTAAATACATTATATTAGTTTTTGTTCATACAAATTAATTTAATTTACTTGTCGTATTACAAAATGTGTATTTGAAAACAACATGAATTATTTTTGGATGACTAGCAGAGCAAGAAAGAAATAGGCTTACTGAACCATACATCCAAGTGTAAAAAGCCTTAAAGCTAAGTAAGTAAAAGAAAGATTTCTTGGGTTTTATGTGTAGTTTTTGTTTATGATTACATTTTTGGAAACTTATTATGTTAAATAACCAAACTTAAATTGAAAAAAAAACCTTCTCCTTCAGCAATGCACATGGGACAGACGGTGCATGGTGCAAGGTGATATAATTTAATATTCTGTTTATTGTAAGTTACATTAAGCTTCTGCTAGATGAATTACTGCTTTGTTACACTAGTAAGACATGGTTCAAAAAGCAGTAAAACAGTAAATTAAGAGAGATATAAACTGCTATGGGCATGAGGCTCTAAGATTCATATTTGTAACTATCTTTTGCAATCTGTAATTATTCAAATAAATAAAAAAGTTTGGTTTTACTTCATATTTTAAAATGTTTGCTACTCTTGATCTTGCTACAATTAGCATTAAGGTAATGAAAATAAGAAAAAATATAAGTCTTACGAAAAAACAAAAACTTTTGATATTCAGTAAGTGTTCTAGAGATTAAATAAATAAAACATGAAAATTAAGATCACAAGAAATATTTCTATTCTTAACATGAACATTCTTTCACTTGTACTGACTCAGTAAATGCTTTATGAATTCAACAAAAAAATCTAATTTATTTTGCATACATCAAACCAATAATGTTTACTAAAAGATTCCAAGTTTTAAAGAGATGCTTTAGTTTGTACTTTTCAACTTTTCATTTTACCCATTGCTAATTAATTTCACTACAGTGTTAGGGTTTAGAAAATAATATATACTTTTACCAAAAACAAAATTTGATCTTCTTTTAGGAGGTTGTAGAGGTCATGCAAATGATTTATTAAAACTGTAAAATGAAAGGAAGTATTCTTATTCTTAGCATGAAAAAATCACCTTTCAATCATGTATTCTCAAGACAGCTGATATAGGTATTAAAATTTTAATTTAAATTGTTATCCTGAAGATGACCTAAGAAGATCAAAACATTGTTCTGTACAAATTTTTAATTAAAGCTTTAATACCCATACCAACTGTCTTGAAAATACATATATACTTCAAGTGGGTTTCTTGTCACCATGAATTACTTTACCTTTCAATCAGCTTAATTCAGTAAACACTTCAAAAATCCACTGACAAATAATTTTCAAAACATCTGATTTCTTGTATAAAACATACTAGAAATATTTATTAAAAGCTTGTCAAAGTTAGTGAAAATAAACTCTGTACATATAGGAGTATAGTATGCTGTGTCATAGATATATAGTGGTTGAAGTATCAGTTAAATTGACTCTACTCATATGCAAAGGGTTAAACCAAAATTCAGACACAACAGAAGCCTGTGATCCACAGAATGTACAAAAGATACAAATACAACAGTGGTCTATAATCCATAGTATGTTCCAAAGATACAGATAAAATGGTAATCTATGATTCACAGTTTAAACCCAAGGTGCTGATACAACAATATATCCACCTTAAATCAAGTTTAAACTCATGATGCAGGTACTGCGGTAGTAAGTGACCCACAGTTTAACTCAAGATGCAAATGCAAAAATAGTTTGTGATCCACATTTTACACTACAGTGGGATGAATAATCAATATAATCTATTACCTATGAGCAACAATGTTATGTGCATGTCATGACCATTTTACAAAGCTACATTCAAAATTTAATTAAACAATGTTATTATCAATATATGGTAACAAACTTGACATCAAAGCATCATTTATACTTCGAACTTCAATACAAGTTTTAATTTCAAAAGGAATATTTAAATTCTATATTTTCATTTCTCTTTATCATGTGGCACTTCTTCAATCTAAATTGCCAATTTTAGATTTTTTTTTCCACTCATATACAATTTTCTAAGTGTATCACCAATCTAACACTTGTAGATATTTACAAGACATAATGTAAACTAATAGCTTCAAAATTCTTGCTTTACTAAGATATAATCAAAAGATAAATCTACATGTCACATGTTTAGTGTTCTGACTTGCACTCTGAATAAAACTTCATATTTTGGACTGTCACATCACTGCAAAAAGTAAGGTTAAAGTATTTCATTTATTGATGACAAAAGGCCTTTCACCAGACAGATTAAATTTCTTTAGTATTTATTTTTATTTATTGTTATAAATGTCAACAAAATGTAAAAATTACAAACTTATTGGGTTAAATAAAAATATATAAAGGAAAAAAATATTTTTTTCATTTCTTATGATCATAATTCAATTATGAATTGCTTGTAACTTAATTATTTGTTTACACAAAGTTGTCTAGTTAAGATAAATGGCTTTCTGTGTACTCTGAAACTAAATCCATGATAGCTATAAACAATAAAATTATATGAACTGAGATATGGCAAATACGTTAGCTCTAACTGTAAGAACAAAGGCTTTAATTTTTAGCTACAATATACATTCATTTTAGAAAGAAAGAAAAAGGTAATTTTGATTTTGTATTTTTGAACCTTTTATTTTACCATTTACTAGTTTTCAATAGAGTGTAGAAAAGATGATATATTTTTACTAAAAACAAACTTTGATATCAATTTAAGTGGTTCTAGATATTAAGTAAATGAAATGAAATACAAAAATTTTCAGACAGAAATAAGTATTTTTATTTTTAGCATGAAAATCACCTTTCCCTGAGTCTGACCAGTAAAAGCTTTGTAAATTCACAGGCAGATCAATAATTAAAAATATGGTTTCTTGTGTACAACAGACTAGTAGAGTTTACTAAACATTTGTCAAACTTGACAAACATACACTTAGTAAATTCAGTTATAGTACATATACCTAATTTATGTTGTTTACCTAGTTTTCCTACTGTAGGATTGAGTTACAATATCTTTTTCTGGTTAAGATCACTTTTATACCACATTCTTTCCCTCTTGTATGTGTTCCCCTCTTTTTTTCCACCATGATATCTGACACATTTCACACATGGGTGAAGAGTATACCTGACTCTGAAATGGTGCAGCTTCCCTCTTCAGATGTTGTAGTCTCACTCTCATCAACAGAGGTATATTTGGATGCTTTTCAGGATACATCTTTTCTTACCTTACTCAGGTTCTTCTTCCTAATTGATGTGGGATTCTAGCTAATCTTGTGAAAAGAGAGAAGTATTATATTGGAAGTTATAGTTTTACTTTACTAAAAATGTATTTCCAATAGTTACTTCCGTCCACTCACACTTCCCACTCTTCCTCCTCACACACTTTGAACACTTGAGTTTTCTGATAAACTTCAAAGTGCTAGTTCAGCAAAAGTTCTAGCAAAAAGAATGTTGGAAGTCATTTTTATCTGGGGAGGCTTCTCTACACATGTGTGGATAACTGATATCAAGAAAAAGTGCATACTTGAAACTGGCTTTATGCAGAAAAATAATACATGGGCTCTGATATCCATGGTAAGCACAGCAGTAGACTAACTTCAGTCTGACAATAAACAAAGACAATAGTCTTCACCATAAACTATGTGAAAGTTACATGATAAAATGTTGTATTTCAAAGTACAATAGAGTAGAATCCAAAAGGTTGGCCAAAGCAAGAGACATCCTTTTGATCATCTTTGAAAAGATAGTTATGGATGAATAGACAGTTACTTATTTTTAGGGAAGATTTTGCCAAACGTAAGTTGACATACTACAGAGCCCAAGATTCTTTTCGAACTACTTTCTGAATATCATGAGAATGAAACCACTACTGGATTTACTAAACCATCCAACTGAGAATAACTCTCCCAGTGGCAAGACAGGAAGTGAAGTGATAGAAATGGCCAAGAATTCATCTCATATGAAAAGCAAAACAAAGAAAAACAGAGATAGAAATGACAAGACAATTTAGGCATTATATACCAGTAAAGAAAAAACACTAATTTATTGATCAAAATTAAGATTTTACCTTGTCTTTTGTGCCATTCTGTATTCATTAAATAACTGTAACATTAGATGCATGAACACTGTATTATTATTGTTAATCATATGTTCAGTATACTGTTTTAACTTCGTACTGGGACTTTTAATGGAATTTCACAATCCAAGGAGATGTTAAAGGACATGTTTTTTTATATTTTAATTTGGATTTTGTGTTTTGGTGTGATAGTTAAAAATATCCTTAGTGTCTAAATTTGATGGGACATTATATTATCAACCATGGGTTAGCATGTGTTATTTTGCAACTGTCAATGAAAATAACTACAGAATTTATATTTTGTTAATAATGCACCATTCATTGGAATATAGTGATTTTATTACTAGGTAAAATGTAGGTTTTTCTGTTGTCAAAACTTGCTCATCTGAAAGTCATTGCATGTGATATTCTTTTGATCATCTGTTATTCCTCTCTGAAAAGAGTGTACCTATGATTGTGCACGCTAACCAATACTTCTCAAATATGTAAAAAAATATAGAAAATAAACTATCTATAATAATATTTACAGACTAATACCATTACTTCATGTAAATACAGAAATTAACATCACAGAAAATTACATTCATGATATGAACAGTTCATGATCATTCATAATTTACAATACCCCCCCCCCTCCCCATAGCTTGGCAGTAAGTCTGATGGCATATGATGTTAAAAATTACGTTTCAATAGCCACAGCAGGCATAACACAGATATCCCACTGTATGGTTTGAAGCAAGCTTCAAAATGAAAAAATAACTTATTGTAACATATATACACTTTATTTTTAATTACGCTACACTTTGTGCTCTGTACTATGGAGTTCCTCCTAGTAAACAATTTAAACTGTTATTTCACAAGTAATGTATTAAAATCATTCTTAAAATAACTCTAGGAGTCATATTGAGTATTGAAAAATTAAAAGGGAAAGCACATAGATGTTTAATGTTCAATAAAAGTACTAACATACGAGATAAAATGGGTCATTTAACGTGTTTTTCCTACACCAAAAATATATCACACTCATATTACTAAAATTAGTAGTAGGTCACGAGCTCTGCAAGTTATAATAATTGCATTATAATTCGAATAAAACGTACACTAAAGTATTATTTAACCTCCATTTTCTACATCTTTTTGTATTACTTTTGTTTCTTATTAAAATTGTTATTTCTTTGGACCATAAATATCAAACACCTATTCTAAGAGCAAAAAAGTTGGCACTACGTCATAGCATTTTTTAACAAGACAGGTGTCCATGACTTCCAAAAAGAAGGGAACAAAATTAATATGCTAATTACCTATTGCACTTAATCACAACTTTACACCATAGTTATAAATATTCATAAATATAATTTACCTTTTCGCAGGCTACACCTTTCGTCAACGCTTCAAATATCTCAACATTAAAAAACGTGGGTTGCGTTGTTGTGCAGAAAATCGTGTTTCAAACCTTAACTTTTTTATATATTTTCAACACAATACTTATAAATATATTTTCGTTAATAATTAAACATTACTTTAAAAAATGTCAACCTGAAATTTGTCAGTACTTTAGAAAGGAATAAATTAAAATTGCATGCTATTCTATAGAGTTTGTTTGTTTGTTTTTTGTTTTTTGAATTTCGCACAAAGCTACTCGAGAGCTATCTGCGCTAGCCGTCCCTAATTTAATAGTGTAAGACTAGAGGAAAGGCAGCTAGTCATCACTACCCACCGCCAACTCTTGGGCTACTCTTTTAACCAATGAATAGCGGGAATGATTGTCACTTGTATCACCCCCACTGATTAAAGTGCGAGCATGTTTGGTGTGACGGGATTACTAGTCAAGCGCCTTAACCATCTGGCCATGCCGTGCCTATTCTAGAGAGAACATTGCTAATTTTTTTGGTATTCGGGCATATGTTATCTACCTGCTTTATGAGGTAGAAATTTTAAAATGTCGTTTCTATGCAGTTGTAGCATAAACACATAGTTCGAGTATCAAATTGACTGTCTTATTCTAGTTGCATTTTCTCTCTCTCTCTCTGTTGTAACTAATGTTTATTCTGCTTGAGAGGATATTGCAATAAGTTACAGCATTCGGGTTGAAAGGACTGAAGACTATAGTATCATTTACTAACACAAGATTACATTGCCGACCATTTTTGTGAGAGAACAAAGGATACGAAGTGAACTATTCACTATACAAAGAAACCGAATTTACGGGTTGAATTTAAGCAGATTTTTTTATTTCAGTTCTTGTAGGAAATAATGAAGAGAAGATCATACTTGAAGATTATCGTGTTTTAGTTTTAGTGAGACTAGACCTAGGAGAGTGAAAACTGTTAGGCTAAGCACAACTTTGTAGAGAAATGACTATGATTCTGGGTGGCAAATATACACATTGTGCCTTTTGTTTGCTTAACACAAATGTTAAAAGGAAAAACAATGGTAAGTAAAACGCAATAAACATCTAAAATGAAACTGTTCCAAGTCACAAGATACGTGGGGGCGTTATAAAGTTAAAGAGTAGCCCAAGAGTGGCGGTTGGTGGTGATGACTAGCTGCCGGCTAGCACAGATAACCCACAAAGTAGCTTTGTGCGAAATTCAAAGAACAAACAAACAAACATTTAAAAATAAACATAAAAAATTTGAGACTAGGAACATTGTCATACATTCCACATGTTTTGGAGTCTTACTTGACATTTAAGATCGTCATTCTTAGAGCAGAAAACATTAACTCGCACAAATGTATTGGTGTGAAAGCAAAAGCAACAAATTGTTTTTCTTGACAGGTTAAAGTATTTTTGTAACTAACATTCCAACATTGTTTAACTTCGATTCCACTTTTCTTGAGCTGTCATTTGCAGATGAGAAGTTATGCTGCCGCCTAGTAAATGAATTCTGGATCCAATCATGTTCTTCTGTTAATTCTTGAAATTAATCTGCAAATTTACACTTACCTTTTTCGAGACAAGTAGAAACAACGCTACATATAAGACTATTAAATAACTTATTTTCTTCCAATAATTCGCTGAGGCAATGAAACTATTCTCAGTTTACATTCTTAAACTTGTTTCCACAACAAAAGATTTTGTGAAATGCAGAAACTTTGCCACTCAGTTGTAAAATATACTATTCTGATTTTACATTGACAAATTAAAGGTTGTTGAATTTATTGAAAATGTCAGCCAGCTACCACAGTACCAGGAGCCACCATTCATAAAATGTGTTGCTAGTATAGGGTTCCAGTTTAATAAAAATATACGGAGGTTGTGTTTCAACTGCATAATGCAACTAAATATCTTTCTCTGAGACAATCAACACACTTTTGTATGTGGCAAAAGCTTCTTTCTGCACAAGAATCCCATTTCTTTACAATGAATGGAAAACAACCTGCTGTTCAAAGAACCACGTCATCTTGTAGCATATTTCACGTGTAGATGGATGCCAAGTATAATACTTTTGAGCTCTGAGAAAAGCAACTAGATAAATGCAAATTAGCGTGCTCTTTTTGCTGTGCCGCGAGGTGACGTCTGCCCTGAACTAATAGAGTAGCATAGAACAGATGCATATAGCCTGTGGTGCATTTATAATCAGTTATAATTGCAGGAAATTGAGCTGTATCATTGCTATAAATCACCATTAAGTGGTCATCTGATTGTACTAGAACTATTATTCTCCTGCTGTATGGCAAGAAATTCTCTGGATTACGCATAATGCAAAGACTAGAGGGTACCACAGTATTACCCACACTTGTACTAGCCCCTAATAGTCTTCTTTGTGGCCACATTCCATGCAAAATGTTTGGCAACGAACTGGCTGAGACTTGGCAAACTCCACCAAAATATTAACGGGTCTCCTCTGCAGACGATAGTTCTGAATATTACTGTTCAATCCCAGGGATGCAAGATGTCATTAACAAATGGTTGTCATGATTGGTCGATACATTAGTACAGTCTATTGCTGATGTGTTGTCATAGAACTGGATAATACAGATCAGAGCATTGAAAAAATTCCACACAGATCAGGAAGCTGATTTTAAGAGCAACTGTTCTCTGAGTTATATAAAATTTTAGATGTTCTGAAAATATGTACATTAATGTATCACATCCAATTTATTTTTTGGTGGAATAGATTATAGAAACTATCAAGTGGATGCTTACTAAGTTTTAAATCCCGACATAAACTACTTGAATTACCACTAACCATACATGATGATGACATATAAATGAATGGAACAACCTACAGGCTGTTAGATAAACATAGTCATGTTAAGGCAGGAAATAATGTGAATATGATGTATGGTCCTCCCTATGATAAGATGCTCCACAATGTTAGCAGGAATATATGGAGTGTTTAAAATCTACAATGATCAACATACACAAGTTTGTCTTACAAGAATTAGGGAAGGTCACAAGAAAATAGTGTAACGATTGAATATTTCAGTGTAAGGCCTGGATGCGTTTGTGGTGCATGCCAACAGTACAGAAGCAACTTAGATTTGGCTCAACTGATCCATGTCTGACACTTTAACAAATTGGTATATTAACATGTGGCTTACAGTGAGTGCAATTTAAGAATATGAAATGCGTGAATACATTGCATCTATGTCTTACAATTGATCTTTTGGTGCACTAGTTTGATCAGAAATCTGAATGTGAGGTCAAAAGAGTTAGAGGAGCACAAGGATACTATCTGAAGTCATGTTAACTCATGTGAAAAGTTAAAGTAACTTGTGTGATGGAATAGGATGAGCCAAGTCGAAGTTTCCAGAGATAGAGGCAACACATATCTTTGACTGATGAATGACTTACTAACATTAACCTCCCAGCTGATATGGGTGGAATTTTGATCAATGATTGTAAAGATAATTTGTTGATTGTAAAATTAATGAAAAGATCTTGCTTTCTGAGCTACCTGGCACATTTTTACTAAATGAGCAATGATTCTGGGGTGTTGAAAGTGAGAACGAAAAGCATCTACACAGCAGTGATGAGGGAAACAACACTTCCACAGAAACCATGTGAGCAGTATCTGAGGATTCTAAGTATAAAAAACACCAAACGTTATCATAAATGTCCTAAGCTAAAACAGGTTCTGGTGCTGAAAAAGCACTATCAAAAGATGGATGTTACATGGCTAGAGGTGTGCTCTAAGTAATTAAGGATCAGCTGAGGTAGAGAGTGACTCCTCTGATAAGATACGAGGATGAGGAGTAGCACCTGCCAGTCACGTTAGCCAACATAAAAGGAACTCTTGGAAAGGGCCAGAATGATATAAAGATCTCCGTGGCAGACAACTGCATAACAACAGTGGCCTGGAGAATCTGCTGTCAGGAATAAGATGATGACGAATGAAATTTTGGTTGACTCTGGATAATTGTATATTTATGTAATTTATAATTTGTTATAATTGAAATTGTATTCTATTTTTCTTTTCTGCACATATAATTTATACAAAGTTCTACGTTTTACACACAAGAGTATGTGTGTGTGAAAGACGGGACGAGTGACCTATGCTTTCGTAAGAAAATTATTCAATTTTTCATTGAAAAGCGGAAATCCATTAATATTAGAAAATCAGTTATTCTTATCTGAGTAGTAGCAGTTTTCTTTAAACAGGAAAGAGAGTGCTGGAAAGAAAATATCACGTGTGCATTTAACATAGTATGATTTCTCAAAATGCAATAATAGCGTTGTGTTCTATACATGCGCAGAAGATGGGTTGGTTAGCTGAATTTCAATGAAGTAGGTTTTATTTCATTCAAATTACTTTTATTTCCTTTTCTGTGATATCAATTAATATGAATGGATTGACGTGCGTATGAAGATACGTTGTCCATGTTTGATAGCAGCTCCAGACCGTAAATTTACTGTGAATTATTGTAACTGTCAAAGTGATTTGAATGTATATTGATGTACGAGGAAGTAACACAAAATGAATAAGAATTCTAGCAATGATAATTTTGCTGTACTAACTAATTCAGCTAAATTCTGTCAATAATTGTTTATTTCATGGGATTTATAAAACTGTTGAGTTTCACCATTCACAGATGGCGGCACGTTACAAAAGTGTGATTACAAGGAAAATAACCAGTATTGGTTACTATGATAACGTAACACGTTTCAGAGGTGGTCTATCAAATGTGTAAAGCAATACACATTTGTGAATATATGTGTGTGAGGTTTAGCGTAGAAACATCAAACATTACAGTTATTCATAAGTGTTATACAAAGCAAGATTAATCGGTCATTAAGAACACAATCAGTAGGCATCTTTGAATGAAATTATGATAAGAATGCTAAGATATCGAATTATAAATAAAAGTTAACTGTGGTAACTGATCTGTGAGGCATTATTTATAGAAACGATGTGATTGTTGTTTTCATTAATACAGATGTGAGAATATTTTAGTTTTGCATTGAAACATCTCTGAGATGATGATTTCATGGAAGAATAAAAGTAATGAGTAGGTTCATGCCAGAGCTACAGAAAAACAATTTTATCCACGTTTTTCAAGTTTTGGCAAGAAACATTTCAGTCAGGTTGAAGTGGAATGTGTACGAGTAAGGTGAAATTATTTGTGGAAAGTAAAATTCATAAACAATATCACACAAAACTACACAATTTTCGGAATATTTTTCTTAACATTATTCCAGTAGAAGGTAGTTATAATGTATGAAAATGCAAATTATGCATATAGTTTTGTAGACAAAAAGCATCACCTTCATAGCATCATGTAGCTATTCTTCTTTGTGCTGAATTTGTAGCTGATGCTATTGTTTTCTTAGTGCAAAGCTACACAATGGGCTCTGTCCTGTATAAGAAATCAAATCCTTACTGCTGACCCAGGGGAACACTTATTCTAGCTGAAGAAAAGCCTAAAAAAGGCAAGATGTTAGTCCTAATGAATTTTCTAGGTTGGAAAAAGTAGGTTAGCATCTGCACAGTATTCAATCTGTATCAGTTAATAATATAGCTATCCAACTCTACAGTGTCATTTCATCCCATTTCTTTCCTTACTGGTTCTGTTCAGTGTCTAGCAGATCTTGAAAGGAATGTGATGAGGTTCAAGGACAGCTGAGGATCATCGTCATATTAGCAGTTGTGTTTTACAGGCAGGTTGTGCATGCATATACATAAATCTGAATATATGGCATTTCACAACAGGTTGATTTTTCACTTTCTGGTTTAAGGAAATAAAAGGGACAAAGTATTTTTGTGATAGCATTACAGTATTAAAATACATCCTTGAGAATTTTTCTGATCGTTCAGAATTTTGTCTTTAAGGTCAAATGCTTAGTCTACATTTATATGGTTGTGTTCAACCTACCAGATGGGGTTCAGTATTTTTATCCAGCCCAATGTTCAGTACTGGTAAGTAGATAGGTGAGCCTTGTTATAGTATTTTATTTTATTGAGTTATGTTGTAAAGTAATTTTCATCATGATGCTTGCTAGTGATGTTAGGCAAGAGTTTTAGTGGATCAAGCATGAGTCATTGAAATTTCTTGAGAAACAGTTGATTGAAGTTCAATTTTTTGAAAGGAAGGTCAAGTCAGCCTGGAAGTAAAGGAGAGGCAAAAAATGTTTAGCACAGAACAGTGCCATGTGTTGCTTGGTTAATGTATAAAGTTTTAAACATTTTCGTTTTTCTTTCAGTCAGTATGAATGTAGGAATCCTCTAAAGTAAACAAGTCAACTTCCTTGACTCTGACACATTAGGGTCTGCTAATTGGCTATTAGATATATTCTTTTGCAGGAAAGATAACTGTTATTTCACAGTTTCATTTTGAAACAGTCAGCTGTCTTCTCTGTCAGCAAGTTTAGTAATGACCTAGAACTTCAATGACCCTACACTAAAATGCATACAATTCTAGGTCATGCATACCAAAGGTGGTTCATGAGTACCTTGGCTTTGTTGATATTATTGTTTATAGTATTTTAGTTTTTCCTTCAGGTGTGTTTTCACTTAGTTTAATGACATTAAGTTTAACTTCATTTTTTGATTGGTTTTTAATATGCTCAAGCTCTTTTTCTCTTTTCAGCTCAGAAGAAGAGTGATCACACTAATATTGTAAGAGAGATCTATTAAAGGTCTTCCACACTTCACTTACCAGCTCAACACACTAGGAAGAAAAACTGCCTTTTTTTTTTACAAATAAAGATTTTGTGTTTTTATTTTCCATGGATTGCTTTTTTCTTTGTCAATGGACTCAGTCAGAGTTCAGAAATGCACACAAACACATACCCTGTGACATTCCTCTAACTTCAAGTTAATAAGTCCTAATTTACTGCTTTGCAGGAAATCTGTGCATTCTAATACACCAAAGTAGTCTGTTGTGAGTAGTATTAAGATTTTGGTCTTTTAATGGTGGAAGTATCGTGCTACAATGTTCATTTAAATTTTTATACCTTATTTAGTAGAATCAGTCAACAGGATTTTGGGAGATGTCTGTAAGATTTTGAATATATTTGCTCAAAATATACCTGTGTACAATATTATTAGATAGTATTCTATGATTTTTATACATCCATGTAAAATCAAAAATAGATATATTACATCTCTTGTGATTCACTTTATCACTTGAGAAGCTGGAATAGCCAATATAGAACATTGTTATAATTATTTAAGTCTTTCAATGTTGACCTTCAAAAATATTTAGTTGTGAATACCTAATAATACAATTCTTTATTATTGTACATTGTTGAATTCATCAGAAACAATTCTACTGCAAAATATTTTTATTTTTGAATTTTTTCCTCTTCTTGAGATCACAATTTATTGAAAAGTGGTTTGGACTATTATTAGTGTTAATAACCTCTTAACTTTTCACAAACATATTGCAAAACAATAGAAAAGTATTAAGTACATACTATTTGTTCAAATAAACTACTACTATAAGAAGTTATCATATTCTTGGAAATATTTACATATTTATATGGCTGAATATGAACATTCATTAATTTATGTCAATTAAGTCTCATTAAAATATTTAATGATGAACAAATACAAACAAATTACTTGACAGATAAAATAGCAAAGTTATTTTTTGTCATATATGAATATATGGATACCTTCTGTTGTGTCAAAACGTATAACTTTTTAATATCTCTGATGTCATAGTTTAAGTGAGTAGTGTACGAATGTCAGGTATTTCCTTCTTGAAATAGTTAATATGATGTGTTACTCACTTAAGTAAAAATTAGTATTTCCTGTGATTTCTTGCTCAAACTGTATTTTACTTACAAATCAATTAAGCATAAGATTAATTTAAAACAAAAGAAAGAGAAGAACAGAAATGGGGTTAGTGAGAGATTTTAAAAAATTGAAACATTGACATTTAAGAAAATTTCCTGTCATCAGATGGGCAAGCATTACATAGTATATAAAGAAATTAGACTTGGGAGACAATTCACTATAAATATTATTTTCTTGGTGATGATTTTGTTATGCCAGAAATAAACCTGTCAGTTAATGACAAATTACACTAGGATGTATATTTGGAATACAATATCCAACATACATCAACATTTAGGTAAAAGAAACATAATTGTGACTTCTTTAGTTTCTTCATTCTTTCAAGCTTGTTTGAACAAATAAAGAGAATGATAAATATAAAAGATGGTTATATTTTATAAGGAAAAAAGCTTATATGTTGTTTTGGATAAAGGATGGTAGTGAAAAGCTTATACTTGTTTTAGATCTTTCTGGTTCTAAGAATAAGGGTAGGACATTGTTCCTGAAGCCAAAGTTCTAACTATAGCTTAAAAATAATTATCTTTCAGAATAAAGTTAACTTTTTATGACGACATATGTATATATATTATTATTGCTTAAGCTATTACTGTCATTAAAAACGTAAACAAAGAAGAAAGATAAACTTAACAATGTATTATTAAATACTTTGAAAAAATCAGAAATTACTTGATTTTTTTACTGAATTCTACTTTGAAATAAATGAATATTTAATCAAAATTAGATTTTAAACTTCAGAGAAAAAGTTGATGTTTGTTGGTAAAACACATCGCAACATATACTGTGCTGTGTCTGTCATGAGAATCAAAAATGTAGTTTTTAGTGTCATGAGCTCCAGACTTACTGTTGAGACACTGAAGCACGAAGGAAAACTTTTTATAGCAACATATGAAATTGTACTGAAACATTAAATTACTGTATTTGGTTACACAAGATTACAGGGGAAAAGACAAAAGTGTAAGAAGGTAGTTCAGTACTTTCTCACTAAATTGAACTTTTGTTTTATATATACACAACTTTAGATGGCCAGCCTGGCAGTCTCTTCCATCATTATTGATGGGTTACCCTACCACATCATACTTTGAAAAACCAACAACACCCTGAATGACTTTAAACCTAATGCAGCTGTTGACCTGACTATGACTAGAGTACTATACAGAAGTTGATATTTATTAAACCCCTCGCACAAAATCTTAAATACCTATGCTACACATGGAAGTGTACTCTTCTCATTACATGTAAACCTTCCATTCCAAATGTAACCTTTCTTTTGTGTTCCTCAGGAGCACTGACCAGTCAATCTTTCCAGGTGGAAATTTTCAGACATTAGAAGAAACAATTCTGACCAAATTAAATGCAGTACAGTGTACCAAATATTAAACTTCAAAACAGTACACAAATTTCATGAGGATTATTACCACATTATAATGAGCTACCAACTTCATTTTAACACAAGGACATAACTTTCAGGTCTTTCAGTTCATAGTCAAATACCTATATTCTTACTTCAACACTTCTTATAACCTTTCAAGCAGGTTTTCTCTTCACCCAGCACAAATCAACAGATCACAGAAGCTCCCACACAGAACCACCATCTGCCAACAAAGCTACATCTGATTTCACTAACAAGCACACTCAAACAACAATACTCAAGAAAATCTCACAACTGACCCAGACTTCAACAATTCAGTTCACTAAATGGAACATTTCTACATTCACAAACATCCCTTAAACAATCAGCCAATAATCACAAACAAGGATCACCAAGAAAAACAGATGAATCTAAACAAATGAAGATCTTTGAAGATGAACCCAATTAGCTAAAAAATCTCAGCATTCCAAAGCTCATCACTCTGAAGCTTTTACCAATCCACAGAATACCGTAGTAAGAAAGTCCCCTTTCCTTTTCCTCATCTGTTCCAAATCAGAGGAACCTGACTCTGGCAATAACCAAGATATTCATTACCTATTCTTTCTTGGGGTAACTCCTCCCAGCAGAAGTTCTTACCAGGTTTGGATTTACAGATCCTTACTACCCTGTAAGTGGACATTTAATTTCTGAATCTTAATGAATTTAAAAAAATAAAACGTAAATGTAAGAATAAGTTTCAAATATAAAAACATCAAATTTATTGTCTTATAAACAAATTATTTTTTCATAATTCAGATACATATATTTCTGTTTAATCTGGTGTGATTGGTCCAACCTCTCATCATCTGGTATCTGCGACTTCCAGAGCAACAAGTTAATTAATGAATTCCAGTACCACAACATCTCCTGGGTTTAATCTCTTTTCATCTTCTCTCATATTGAGTCATGTTTTCAGCTTGAGACTGGCATTCAATTTGCAGATTTTCTGGTGGGCTTGAAGCATCTCATTATGTGAAAAGTTTAAATCTTCATGATATTAAGTTAAAATAACTATTTTTTGCTTAAAGTCCTTATCACTTGACAACAAAGTGGGGTGAAGAGAAACAGAAGTTTCTCACTGCCCTTGGTTATCTTTCAAGCCCTGAAAAATACTTAACCAAAATAATTTGTATGGAATGAATGAACAAACTGTATTTCAGAATATCTTAAGTAGCTCTGGATTTGTTCCCTGTCCACCACTATACCCATCTGGAAAAATAACTTGTATCTCTTTACACCCAGTATTCCAGTCTATATGCAACCTGTAACTTTCCAGTTATTTAAGAATTTCTTTCTATCACATGTTTTGTGCTACATAATTTGAATTGTAAACAATGCAAGGTTAAGAAAGCATACTTGAGAGAGATATTGTAATTGTAGCTGAGTTTATTTAATGTTTTTACATAACAAACATGACAAACATGTCCTTTAGAAACAATATTATGTTCATCCCTTTATTAAGGGTAAGAACACAGTACCATTATGACAGGCCTAGTTAACTATAATGTTCAAAATATTTTTAATACATTATAAATGTTTGGATGGATGTAAAAATACTATAAACAGTTGAAGTTTTGTTGTATTAACACTGTTATTTCAAAGGAGCACTAATGTAGATATTCATACAACACATTGTTAGTTCGGAACTTTGGTGAAAAGAAATTAAATTAGATTATAAACTAAATCCAGGCTGCATTATAGTTTGAGAATAAAGAAAAACAAAGGTATAAAATTCTAAGGTTCTCTTTTTAAAGAAAATAAAAATAAGATTAGTATATGAAACACAGTACTTTGAATCTGTGAGTTAAATAAACACTTGTTTACCTACACTGTGCTTCTAACATTAGTTTTATGTATAATCAATGACTAGAGATAACTGTAAAAACTGAACCTCGATCCACCTGAGAGGCACCATATAACTAGTTGAGTCCTCTCTTTCTAAAATTAATGTAGCAGAAGTACCTGAAATAACATATTTATGTTATGTATAGTGACTTGTCTAATATGTGTGTGTATATATATATATATATCATGAAATTAAAGCATTTGCTGCAGATTAATATATTTCAAATTACAAACGAACTTTCAGTAGAAACTTGAAAGAAGGTATCACGACTGTATATTGTATACCATTGTGTTCATCACTAAAAGTGTAAAGCTCATATTAGAAAGTCATATCTATTTTTATGATTTACTCTTTTGTGGAAGATACCTAAAGCTGATAAGTACATAAAGAAGAATATTTATTTGTAATGGTTTCCAGTTATGATTAATCATTTCTGATTCTACACCACTACTTTTATTTCATATAATGTTGATAACAGTCATGTGAGATTTCATGTAAAACATATAATTATATTTTTGGAAGTTTCTGTTTTTGTTTAAACAGTATTTTGTCTGTACAATGATGTTTACAATGTTTGTCACATTTTTATGAAGTACTGTTTGGTGTAAAATATGTATTACCATGTTGCAATACAGTTTTGATAGTCATTTGTTTTAATGACTGGCCATTAGTTCTTTCCTTGAGTTTTAACCTTTATAGCACAGATGTGGTAGTGGTTTATAAAATTCAACTATTTATATTTTCACAGGTTGTTTATCCTTTTTAAAATTTAAATAAAAAATTATTACAGTGAAGAATTTGTGCTTATTATTGAGAGTGCATAATATTTGTAACAAATATAATGAATCTGATTTTTTAAATTCACAACTATAAAAAATAATGAAGTAATTAGGAAAATATATTTCTTTATTTTATGAATTTCACTTCAAATAAAATGTTGATAAAAATTAGTGTTCTGCTTGTTGACAGGTGATTTGTATTCTAAAAATAAAAGTCCAGCTTTATTCTGAACAGCTTCATGGTAAAAGCAACACGAGGTTAATGTTACTTCCAAATACTGTTTTTCTGTCATAATAATTATAGGATTGATTGTAATCTTGTTAAAATGTAACATAATTTTATAATATGAGCTTGAATATTTTGAGAGATTCATAGGCATAAACAACACATAAATTTCTAACATGTAATTTTTCACAGTGTATATGTGGAAATTTTAAGATTATTTGAGAAAGATTAAGAATAAACTTGTTTAGAAGTCCTCCATTATTATTATTTTCTTGCAAGTTATGAAGATGAGGAGAAAAAAATTATTTCATAGCTCCAAAATATGTTCATTCATTATAAATATTTTAATGGTGCACTACTAAGAAAAATTAGTTTTCTATATTTTACAAGCACAAAAATATTGCAATTAATCACTCTATAATACCTGTAATGGCATAACTCCATATACTGAGTTATATTCTCCAAATTCATGTTTGTGCAAATAGTAATTAAAACAACTACTTTACAGAGAAAAATATTATTATTTTTTAGTTACTTTTATCTTAGTCTACTCATTTACTATACAGTAGACCCAAATAATAGTTTAGATAAAAATGCATTCTGTTGAGGTGAACTTCCAAAAATTAAACAGGAAGTTTAATTTTAAAGTGACACAATGGACAATTTTGGTCATTCTCTTTTATGTTACAAAATATATTAAAACCTAAATTTAAAATAAATTATAAAATATATTTTGATGCAATTTTCAACTTGGTGAATATATCATATCTAATGAGAGCTAGTAAGATGATATCATTCCCTCACTAATTGGCATGTTGATAATTGCTGTGATTAGTGGGACCCCTTCATTTTCTCTGAGGACAAAGACCTGCCAATCAGAATGTTAAGAAAGAAATAAGTATACTACTCAATGTATGGTAATTTTAATTACTATTTAGTTAAAAGAAACAAACATGTTCCCACAAACTATTCATTTTCAATAAGCAATTCTTGTCAAAATAAAAATATATCATAATTTTCAGTATTTACCTATCATTGTTGCTGCAGTCTTATTACATACATGCTTTTGTTTTATTTAAAATTTAACTGTTTTGGTGTCAAATTTAATAATTTGAAGTATAGCATTCAAAATCATTCCAAATTTTATAACATTTTAAGGGTAACCAAGTTCACTGTTAATGAAAATTATAAAAAATAAAGTCAGTTTAATATTACAAATAAATAAATTCATCAAAGCTTTTAGTAAATGCTGGATTTGTTTATGAAAAATGGTTCTATTATTACCATATAAATGAGCAGTATTGACATCCAAGAGAACCATATTGACTTAACAGTACAAAAATTACGTTTCTAAAGGAACTTCTAACATGTATTAAAACACCATCCAGAAAAGTTGAAGAATGTTGAATGATTTTATCTTACCTTGATTACATCAGAAATTCCCAGCTCACTAACACATTCTACTTTAGTTGCAAATGAATATAGTAAACCAGGAGCAAGGAAAGAAATCTATGACATATTAAAATAAATCATTATCAGATACAAAATTTTCCAGTTTTGCAATTCAAACAAGTATTTGGAAGGAATTTTATGAGAAAGAAACTGCTACAAAATATGTAATCTTGATTATAATATAATCAAAATATAAACAAAAGAAACTTAACAGAAAACTGTACCGCTATTTATTTTCATGATCCAACATTGAAACATAATGTTATTGTCTTGGTTCAGATATTATTAACACCAAAACAAATACGTCCTCCAATCTAGCATGTTTGTCACTATTTTAGTCAATTAATGTTTGTGGTACGATATCTCTTAAGAAAGCACTTAAATATTTTTATATGATAAACATGCACACACACACATATAATTTTATTATTAATGATTCCAAAATCAAAAACAAAATACTTTCCATTAAGTATTTAAATAACCATGAATAAATAAACACTTCAATAAATTATCAACAACGAAACTTGAACTATTTTTCTAGTCATTGTTTACAACATTTTTCATCGAGTTTTGTCAATTCTATTGCTTAAGACTTCTTTCTTTTTTTTCAGTGCATTCAAATGTAAAATGTTTCATTAACCCATTGACTGCTGGTTTACTGTATGGGGTACAATCTGCCTCCAGCAGTTAATTGCAAGTGGGCTGTATATATGGTACAGTTTTCAATGGAAAAAAAAATTGTTGAAAATTTGTCCAATGGTGCAGTAAAGTAGACAGAAACCGAATTCACCAATTACACCATCTCAGCTTGTGTGTAATGGTAAACCTACTCACAATCAATGTTGTCCTTTTTGTTAATATGGAGATGCAAACTAAATCCTAATTTGTTATTGTTAAATTTCAGTGAAATCTGTAGCTCTGAATTTATTTATTATAATCATACAATTAAAATGTCAAACATCTAAAATATGAGTAATTCCTACAATTATGAAAAATTACATTACATAGTTCCTTTCATAATACAGAACTTCCTAAAACCAGGTGAATGAATCATGTGGCATACACAAAGGCCAAGACAATTTTCATGCATAGTGTAGAAATGGCACCATTTACAAGAAAGAAAAACAAACATAACTCGGTAAGCCATATAAAGACAATTTAGAAATCCAGGTGAATAGTTCTGGAATTTACTAAAGAATGTACTTTAACATTTGAAATTAAAACACTAAATGGTTACCTTTATTAATAATGAATATGTTTTCAAATGGATCATTTGGTTATGATTCAAATTTATCTTGTACTGCGTTTTGTTACACACTTAGGTGTCTGACTTTAATCAAGAGATTCCGTTTTACTGATTCTTTTATAGAAACAGGTGTGTAAAAGATGCCCATAAGAAAAAACTAAAAATATTGTTATTGATATTTAACAAGTATTTTCACAATAGCAGATTTTTTATAACCTTTTGTTCACAACTAGGTTGGAGATTTTGTCTGATAACTGACAGAGAGCTTTACTCACTCACAAGAAACTAACTCTAAGGAGAAAGCTGAATGGCTTGTACTAAAGATATTGGTTCTGGGAAACTTCAACTTAGAATGTCGCTTGATAATGTAAGTAACATTAAAAATGAACACATTATTAGGTGATTAGCTTGAACTCATTGTACAATAACTTAGAATGTCACTTGATAATGTAAGAAACATTAAAAATGAACACATTATTAGGTGATTAGCTTGAACTCGTTGTACAATAACTTAGAATGTCACTTGATAATGTAAGAAACATTAAAAATGAACACATTATTAGGTGATTAGCTTGAACTCATTGTACAATAACTTAGAATGTCGCTTGATAATGTAAGAAACATTAAAAATGAACACATTATTAGGTGATTAGCTTGAACTCGTTGTACAATAACTTAGAATGTAAACGATAATGTAAGAAACATTAAAATGAACACATTATTAGGTGATTAGCTTGAACTCGTTGTACAATAACTTAGAATGTCGCTGATAATGTAAGAAACATTAAAAATGAACACATTATTAGGTGATTAGCTTGAACTCGTTGTACAATAACGTAGAATGTCACTTGATAATGTAAGAAACATTAAAAATGAACACATTATTAGGTGATTAGCTTGAACTCGTTGTACAATAACTTAGAATGTAAACGATAATGTAAGAAACATTAAAATGAACACATTATTAGGTGATTAGCTTGAACTCGTTGTACAATAGCGTAGAATGTCACTTGATAATGTAAGAAACATTAAAAATGAACACATTATTAGGTGATTAGCTTGAACTCGTTGTACAATAACTTAGAATGTCGCTTGATAATGTAAGAAACATTAAAAATGAACACATTATTAGGTGATTAGCTTGAACTCGTTGTACAATAACTTAGAATGTCACTTGATAATGTAAGAAACATTAAAAATGAACACATTATTAGGTGATTAGCTTGAACTCGTTGTACAATAACTTAGAATGTCGCTTGATAATGTAAGAAACATTAAAATGAACACATTATTAGGTGATTAGCTTGAACTCGTTGTACAATAACTTAGAATGTCACTTGATAATGTAAGAAACATTAAAAATGAACACATTATTAGGTGATTAGCTTGAACTCGTTGTACAATAACTTAGAATGTCGCTTGATAATGTAAGAAACATTAAAAATGAACACATTATTAGGTGATTAGCTTGAACTCGTTGTACAATAACTTAGAATGTCGCTTGATAATGTAAGAAACATTAAAAATGAACACATTATTAGGTGATTAGCTTGAACTCGTTGTACAATAACGTAGAATGTCACTTGATAATGTAAGAAACATTAAAAATGAACACATTATTAGGTGATTAGCTTGAACTCGTTGTACAATAACTTAGAATGTCACTTGATAATGTAAGAAACATTAAAATGAACACATTATTAGGTGATTAGCTTGAACTCGTTGTACAATAACTTAGAATGTAAACTTGATAATGTAAGAAACATTAAAATGAACACATTATTAGGTGATTAGCTTGAACTCGTTGTACAATAACTTAGAATGTAAACTGATAATGTAAGAAACATTAAAATGAACACATTATTAGGTGATTAGCTTGAACTCGTTGTACAATAACGTAGAATGTCACTTGATAATGTAAGTAACATTAAAAATGAACACATTATTAGGTGATTAGCTTGAACTCGTTGTACAATAACTTAGAATGTCGCTTGATAATGTAAGAAACATTAAAAATGAACACATTATTAGGTGATTAGCTTGAACTCGTTGTACAATAACTTAGAATGTCACTTGATAATGTAAGAAACATTAAAAATGAACACATTATTAGGTGATTAGCTTGAACTCGTTGTACAATAACTTAGAATGTCACTTGATAATGTAAGAAACATTAAAAATGAACACATTATTAGGTGATTAGCTTGAACTCGTTGTACAATAACTTAGAATGTCACTTGATAATGTAAGAAACATTAAAATGAACACATTATTAGGTGATTAGCTTGAACTCGTTGTACAATAACTTAGAATGTCACTTGATAATGTAAGAAACATTAAAAAATGAACACATTATTAGGTGATTAGCTTGAACTCGTTGTACAATAACTTAGAATGTCACTTGATAATGTAAGAAACATTAAAATGAACACATTATTAGGTGATTAGCTTGAACTCGTTGTACAATAACTTAGAATGTCGCTTGATAATGTAAGAAACATTAAAAATGAACACATTATTAGGTGATTAGCTTGAACTCGTTGTACAATAAACAGAAAGGAAGAATTTACCGGAATAAAAGTTTTGTCTACCCTGTATATGCGAACATCACAATGAAATGTAAAAAACAAATTGGTAGAGGGTTTATCAGTGGAGGTGTTTTGGATTTCTAATCTCAAACGAAAGACAGGTCCTAGTCCTTGGATCTGTAAAAAAAATAAATAATATCAAAACTAAAAAAAACAACAAAAACCAATGTACAAGTAGGAAACAAAAATGTTAATTAGGTATGTTTATACTTTACTTGCACACAGTTCTGAAGAACTAATTTTGTTAATGAAGCTAATTACTAATAAAGTAGACACATTCTGTAAAAATTACAAAAATATTACTTATGTGCAAGCATAGAACAAACATTCAAGTTTCTTTATTTTAGCTGCTCTTTCTTCTTCATGTATTTATTCAACAAAAGTTGATGTGTATACTTCAGCCACTGAACTATGGAAGATACACACAATCACAGCATACTTTTAAAAATTAATTTAAAAAATATTTTTGTAAACCACTAACCTAGTATGACAAAAAAAACTGATAAAACTATTTGTTCAGTAATATTAACAAGATTGTTTACAGTTTAGAAAAAGGTTAGGATGTTATAAATAGATGATGACAACTAACTTGAGCTGAAAGCTTCAGAGGGTCACTTCCTCCAGTAGAAACAGGAGTTAAACTTGATGTAAGAACTTTAACATAAGATCTAGCTGTGTTAAGTCGCAAGCGGTACAAGTCATGCTGGAAACTTCTGTGCATTCCTAGAGGTTTGCAATGTTCACTTTTTATTAATATCTTAATGTTACATAATGTCATGTACTTCATTAATTTCCTTAGCTATAACTAGTAATCTTATAACTATGTTTCAGATATTGGTTAAAGAAAGTCCAGCTTTGTAAACGAGAGGGAGCTAAAACATTTTTATGATATAAGTGAAGGTTTGTGGAGGAACAACACTAAGCAACATACAATTGTACCTAAAAACTAGTCTTCTTAAGGTGTGATTGAAATTGCAGCTGGCTGTTCAAAACAAGGTGAATGTGGAATCATTACTATTAAGGTTTCTTTGGAAATTGTTGTAAATATCTTTTAAAGATTTCAGACAAATCTAAGAATGTCAAAGAGCAAGGATTATGTATTTGTGTCATTTTGTTTGCACTTTGGCACTTTTTTATCTTTAATATACAATAATATACTTAATAAAATATTGTACTTGATATGCTGATGTCTTTAGTTATCTAAAAGAAATTACATAATGGATTAGGCACTATATAGTGCTCTCAACTCACACGTCAATTTTAACCACTGGCTTGAGAAAGATACAGTTGTGTTAAATATAGAGAATAGGTTTGAAATGTTTCTTCACCTCCTAACAAAATTAATTTAAAGTAGTACCTTAAAAGTTGTAATACTGACATGTTTTCCCCACAAAATATGTAATTTTAAGCCAGCAGATGATTATTTTTTTCCTCATTCATAAATGTTTTAATTATTTAGAACTTCAAAAGTTTCCAAAGATATCCCAAAGATAAATTTGCTCCAATCAAGCCTAAAAAGAATTTCAAGTGCCATGGCTACTGAGGCCATACCTCATGTTTGAAAGGTGCAAAATCTTCAATATATGAAAATTAAAGTTAAAAACACTTATGAAGACTATATAGACATACATTATTTCCTATGAATTCTAAAAACTAAAAAAATGTAATAAATCACCATTTGTATCATCAAATATAATACTAGTAGATTTTAATAATTTTATATTTGGGTTATTTTGAATCACTTACTTTGTCTGAGATTTCAAAACAATTTGGGTTCTTTTGAATCATAGTATTACGTTTTAAACTTTTACAGGTTTTAGATTCTTCTGAATCATGTTATTGTGTTTACAATTTTTACAGCTTTTGGGTTCTTTTGAATTACTTTATTGTGTATAAAATTTCATAACCTTTTGGGTTCCCCTGAATCCCATTACTGTGTATAATAAAATCTTATAGCTTTAAGGTTCTTCTGAATGACACTAAAAACTAAATTATATAAATATATCAACCTACTTTTTATAATTTTCAAGCTTTGACTTCTAATTGGTAAAACATAGCTTCTGAATATGGGTGATGGTAAACTTAAGACTAAACTTTACATAGGTTTTTGAAAAATGTAAAAATTGAAACTCAATTATTTTAAAATAATTTGATACAGAAAGATAAAACTAACAGGCAAACTAAGTAAAAGTAGCTAAAGTACCAGCTTTTGTGACAATTCAATAGATGTTTCTTATTGACCAACAATGATTCATCTATAAATTAATAACAAGTTGAGATTACATATTTCTTCATAGAACAAATTACTGCCTTCAGGTTTTGATTTTGTCTATTAGACATACATGTTTAATGAAAGCTTATATGATTTTACAAGTTGTTTTGTCCAAGAGAAATGATAGTTAAGAAATGAAACTGAGCCATACTTACTCACTGCATTTTCTCTCTCATGCATGGTTTGATCTACAAACAACTTAGTTTTCTTTGGAATGCTAAGCTTCATATGTTGAGCCGCAGGTGGTCCTGGAGTAAGGTTTTTAGGGTCAAACTTTGCTGTTCGCTTTAGAATTTTTATTATCAGCCCACCACCTAAAATAAGAAAGTGCTACTATAAAAGAATATTCAAGTGGACAGAAATTTGTATAATTGTTCAATAAAAATATTTGTTAGATGTGTGTACTGTTTCTAATTTGCTTTAACACAGTATAACATGAGATGAGCAGACATATTAATTAAACCCAGAATTTTTGATGAGTAAATAATATCTATTATTGTTACACACTGTATTAAAACATAAAATTGACAACTATTAAATATAATTGTATGAATAGTTTTCCATACTCATCTTGAAACGAAATTCACAAAAACATACAAGAGCTATTCTTAATGTTGTGCTGGTTTACAGAACAGAGACAATGATTTAGAACGACTGTATGCTATTATACAAGCAGACTTTAGGACTCCAGTGATTACTTTCAATACAAGGAACAAAGGTTTTCTATGGAAAACACAAAATTATGCATTCATTCCAATACTCCAAGTTTTTCTCATAACAGTTGTAGCTATCTTGTGAATGGCTGGAAGCATATTTGAAAAACTAACTGCAGATTGCCAGAAAATCCTCATCTCTGTATGACAAGGAAAAGCTGAAGTTTGTATTTTAGCCTGATAATTTAGTTTTTCCAACACCATATATACATATATTCATGTTGTAGAGATATAATTAATCTCGTGAATCTATGTATCAAATAAAATTAAACAAAACAGTTGCTTGTTGTTTCAAAACTTAAAGACAATTTCTTTTTCTATATTAACACAAACTTATTTGATGAATATAAGTGTCAAAACAAAATTACACAAAAATTATTATTTTCCTACTCGAAAATATATTTCTAGCATAGTACTTTACCTCTGTCATATAATGGCTATTCTTATTCAGTGTTTCTCTCCATATGTAAATTGTTTTTTCATGTCTCAAGCTTTGAAACTCTTCCCTACCCCACAATCAACATGGTTCACTGCATCTTCACATGTAAATTATAATGCAATAATCTTCCATCAGTAGGAGTGCAATACACCCTCCTAACATGTGACTCTCTATATATTTAATTCTACCTAACCACCACTTCAAGATTAAGCAGAAAACAAGCACTAGCTTTAAGTAGGGAGGAATCATGAGAAGAGGTAAGTACTTACTGGATATATATTTTAAGTGTAGAAAAATTATAGTTTCTGTTATGGCTCCTTACCTCTACTCACATAATAGCTAAAATCCCACACTGAAAAGGTGGAGGGACCAATGTGAAAGAACACTCATGGAGTGTGCACCCATGCTGGGAGAGGAATACACATGGGAGGCTGCATCACTTCTGTATCAGGCATACTCTTTAGCCAGTTTGGTAGTAGATATTGCATGTATTGGTGGAAATTGAGAGAAAAAATCTGGGAGGTTCTGACCCCACATCCCATTGAAATAAGTGCAATCACAGTGCAGGATAAGAATGATTATAAGCTTCCCAGCCAAAGATCAATGGTAGAAAAAACTCAAATTGATATGCACCTTGGTGTAGAGTGGCTAGGGTACATCAGACCTTATTTGACAGGACAACTCCAGTCAAACCTCAAGTCGGATAGGGCATACATAATCTGACCCCAGGTAGGAGGAGGGTCCACACCATCTTCACCTCAAGTTCAGTAGAATGAAAAGAGGAAAATTACATACTGGTTGACTTAAACAGGGCAAAAGTGTGGAAACCCATAACCAACATCCAAATGATGGTAGGAAGGGAAGTGCAAATGTAGTTCACTTGAAATCCTATACCAACTGGACTGATTACATTTTGTGCAACATCTGCCTTAGGTACTCAAGGTGGAGTTCCAGAGGAAACATACATTCACCCTGTGCAACATTATCCTCTGGAGTACTATATACATAGATGACTAGCTAACACCTCAATCTTCCACAGATCTGTGGTGAATTGAATCAGATCCATGCAATAAACTTTCAGAACCAACCACACAGAGGTGTAGAGCAAGAAACAAAAATACATGACTGAGGTTGGATGAAGAACCAAGGCCAATACATGTAAGGATTTATGTCAATTGGTACAGATTTAATCCTAAACCACTCACTTGAAACTGATACTCAGTTGATGGTTGGACATGGAATCCTATTCATAGGGGTGAACTGCAATGTAGCAGATGTAGTTGAATTTATGGACTAGACTATCATAACATATGTGCAACATCATCCCTCGCATAGGACCTCACAGAAGCTGGAGTGCATGTGCAACACTTACCTTAAAGAGACAGGATGCACAAGTAGAGGATCTATGCCATCTCTATTAGCAGAACACCACCACCATACTATCTAACTAATAAAAGTTAGCATATTCATTATGTTGCCTATATGGTCTAAAACCCTAGAAGCTAGGAGTTGTAACATGGCAGTACTCTTATACTCCACTAAAAGAAATAGGTGACTATGAAAACCCTATTCTGAAAAGTAAACTGCTCCTTATTTATTCAGTCAAACTGACAGCAATTTATTTCTGTTTTACCCACAAAAGTACATGGGTTAGTAGATTCTGAAATGTTAATGTATATGAAGCAAAATATCGTGAGAAAAACCTACTAGTGACCTTGTAGAACACCTCTTCTTGACAGTGTGCATTATTGGCCATGGATATACACTAAGATTAGTGGGATTAGCCTCCACCTGAAGACAATTGCAGTGGGACATCCTATGCAACCCTTAACAAACTATACCAAGGAACATCATCCTCTAGAGCCCAAACCCACTGGGGTGAAACATCAGAAGTAGCCATGTGTAATCCACACAACATCATCCTCCAGAAAGGACTGCATAGAAATTGGTGCTAATGTATCACCAGCAAAGAGCCAGGACCAAATAACATCAGCCTCTGGGAAGCAATAGAGAGGTTGAGTGACAAAGTCACTTACTTTGGTAAGTGGTATGACTTACGAGGTCTGTTCAAAAAATGCGCAGACTGACGTCATAAAACAAAATGTACTTTATTTAGAAGTTCAGGTCTGGAACCCCTTCAAAGTACTCTCCTCCCAACGCACACACTTATCCCAACGGTGTTTCCACTTGTTGAAACAGTCCTGGTACGCTTCTTTTGTAATGTCCTCCAGCTCCTTCGTCGCATTTGCCTTAATCTCGGGAATCGTCTCAAATCTTCTTCCTTTCAAGGGTCTTTTGAGTTTGGGGAACAAGAAAAAATCGCAAGGAGCAAGGTCAGGTGAGTAGGGGGAGTGGGGAAGAACAGTGATCGAGTGTTTGGCCAAAACTCACGAGTTCTGAGGGCTGAATGGGCTGGAGCGTTGTCGTGATGGAAAAACCAGTCGCCACACCTCCACATTTCTGGCCTTTTGCGACGGATGGCGTCCCTCAGACGTTTCAAAACTTCAATGTAGTAAGTCTGGTTCACTGTGGAGCCAGGCGTGGCACAAATTTCGCTGCAACGCTGTTAATCTTCAATTTTTCGGTCAAAATCTCGTAACAAGATCCAACTGAGGTACAGTGTGTTGATTTTGTCGTGTGGGTGGTGAACAACACTGTCGACCACCCTTAGCATCGAAGAAACTGTCAGCATCACCTTGACCTTGGATCGAACTTGGCAAGCTTTTCTGGGTCTGGGGGATTTTGTTCATCCGTCATCATGCGTGGCACAAATTTGAAGATATCTGCAATCAGGAAATGGCGTCGTAATCAGCATCTTCAAATTTTTGGTCAAAATCTAACAGACGTAACAAGATCCAACTGATATCCCACACTCTTCAGCAAGCTCCCTGACAGTCAGAGAAAACTACGGTTGTGTCTGCCAGTTAGTAGTAGTCAGAAGAATCTGACATAGAGTAGAAAGAACGACTAAAGTCACCATGGGAAAGAGATGGATAGGAGTACAGGCATAAAAATACTGGTTGGTCCAGAACTCATTAACAGCATCCACTGCCAGAGCTTGTGAATAAGGAACCAAAGACCAAAAAAGGAGGTAACTTGGTGTTGAGGAAAGTAGCAAAAGCATCTAGATGATTGCAAAGACACCTGAAAGAAATTTTTGGGTTTAGGGGTCTGTTGAGTAAGTATGATTGTGTCAAGAAAGACCATCCACTACAAAGTTGAAATCAACTGAAACATGACATTCTACAGGACATAGCTGCAGTTTGTAGACCCATTAAAGTAGTCTAATGTTTGCCAAAAGGAAATGAGAACAGATGCCTCATTGGTGATTGATGAGTGATATCAGATACAATGGTAGAATTTCCTGAATGGATCATGAAAAGTCTGTTCTACGTACTAGGGAAAAATTATTCAGAGCATGTTGACAGATAAAGACATTTATAACTGAGACCACTGCCTGGAATTCTCCTGCTGATCGACTCAAGTGGCTCAACCCCAGAGTGAACATGTATGAGTGAACAGATGCAAATATGGATAAGGAGGAAGCAGCAGTAACCTTGCCATAATGTTGTCCTTGTTGGGGAATCTAAGAGATTCTAAGTAAAATTCCATTAGTTGTGCAATGTCCACTAAAGAGAATACATATATGAATGACTCAAGGGGAGTACGGCTTTCATGGAAGCTGAAGTCCCTGAAGGTGACTGAACCTTGCATTCAGAAAAGAGGAAGAAGAAATGATGTGAAGAATTGAAAGCTCCACTGAACACATGCAAAATGAAGAAGGTTGGGACTAACAGAGGTTAGTGCTGGAAAACACACCCAAGTGGTCAAGATGTTGGGTAGTAATCAGGAAAGACTTCTCAATCTTGAAAAATCAACAAACACAGGCTGCTTTTGTCAATAGCAGATGAGTCTATTGAAAAGAATCCAGTTCAGAAGAATCTAAGAGAAGCTGGTCATCCATGTAGTGGTGGAAGTTGAACCCTCGAGTATAAGCTGAACAGTCTTTGACCACTCACATACAGTGCTTATAAAAGCCTGAAAGGTAAAGCACAAAACTGAAATGCAACCCTTTCATAGATAAACTGAAGGCAGCACTGAAAGAAATTGGAATGTGGAGTAAGCATCTGAGATGTTTACCTTGGTCATCTAAAGACCTCGAAAAAAAGCCCATCAAAGGGTGAGAAAATATTCCATGGTAAAGTGAGAAAGATCCAGAAATTGATTGAGGTGGGACAGATTGGTCATAGAATACCAATTTCCAGTGTTCTAGGGAAGGACAAAAAGTCTGGAGCAAAAACCTGGGTAAGGCTGGCTGACATGTTCAATAGCATGCTGTGAGGGAAGAGTGTGAACAAATTTGGATAGAATATGACTGGTAGCAGGATCCCAAGGAAATGGGAAGAAAATTGAATCTACACACAGAGGAGGAGGATAGAGAAAACAAAGAAAATATATATTTGACAAAGTCATGGTCACCCATGGGTCAGGAGTGAACTCCCACCACAGGTAATAAATACTGGTTAAATGTGTCCCTACTTGGTCAAATATCATTGAATAGTCACTGTTGGAAGCAATGTGTATGTTTGCAAGTCAAATGACAGTCCATCTGATCCTCAGTTTAAGGAGGAGGCAAAGGCTGAAAGGGTGAAGAACAGCTATAGGGTAAGATACAGAAGCAGGCTGAGACAAATGAGTAGCCAAGGAAGAAAGGGACGAGTTTTGCAGATTCCATATGTGATTCCAAAGATTCAGGAATATCTTTAAAATGAGACTATGGAGAAACAGAACCCCCACAGGTCACAAAGATGTGTGTGAAGGAGAGATGTAAGGTGAAGAAAGAAGCAGGAAGATTGGACTTGGGATAAATGTACAGCACAAAGGAAAAGATTCCAGCTGCTGGAAGTTAAGAAAGGAATTAAGGCACAAAAGTAAGCTAACACACAGATAAACAGAAGCCAGTGGTGAAATAAAAGACATACTTATACCACTTCTCACTTGTGAAATAAAATGTATAGCATGTACTCTAAATTAATAAAATCCTGTCCATGAAACTAAGAATGCAGAAAAAACATAAATTTTAGAAAAGGGTGAGGTAGACCTAATAAGTTCCACAGAAGAAGGACAGGCATTGAATAAAAATGGTAAAATCATCCTTAACATGAACAGGTACCACAGAGCCAGGAAGATCCCAGACATTGCTGGGAAAAGAGGGACAAAACATGTAAAATTCAAACTCCCTGTAAATGACAGCTGAAGATTCCTCAGCTGAGACCCCACATCTGAAGCCTGTGTCACAACAATCAAAACAGTTCTAACTGTAGCTAAAGTCATGACACTAAATTTCAAGTTAATAACTGACTGTGAGAAAAAGCTTAACAAAAAGTGATGGTTAGGTGTAGAATTGAACAGATGGAGACACATGCATAAAGATGGTGTATTGCACTCCTACTGGTGAGAGTTGTCACATGATTGTTTACATGTAAGATGCTGTGAACCATATTGATTGTGGAGTAGGTGAGAATTTCAAGGTTTGTTTTTATATAAAGAGGGCAGCAATGGATTAGAGTATTTAAGGTACTATATTGAATACATTGTGTCTGTTTTTTTCCAAAATTTAAAGACAAATTTTTATACATTATAAAAATTAGCACAAACTAATCTGATGAATCTAATTATCAAATAAATGTAAGAAAATCATGTTTTTCAAACTGAAAGGATGATTTTTTCATCTTAGCACAAATTGTTTTGATGAATTTAAGTGACAAATAGTCAACCAAAACATAAAGATGTTGTTTTCCCATGTTAACACAAACCTCGAGTGGTCATAATAAGAGTGTTTTCTTCCCTGCCATAGCGACCAAATTTGATTCCTGTCACTATGTCCTCTGCTGGCACTACATCAACCAAGTACTTGTCTTGATAAAGTTGTATAAGCCCATTGTTTAGTGCAACAACAATCAGCTGAATTCCTAGGTAAGTGATATCTATCATTTCCATAGCAGCAATACTAGATTCTAGCCTGATGGTCCACAAATTTCTCCCCTGAGGATAAAATAAACTACAAATGGTTATAACATTCCAATAATTTCTATAAAAATCTTACAAGTTGAGTTGAACAAAAGGGTTAATAGCTCAATCCATTACAAAATTTTCTTTTAATGCAACTTGCAAATTTATTCAGATTGTCACTGAAAAATATTTTAATTTAAAAAAAAGTTTTGTTTTTAATGCAAAACTTCTAAGGCTACTTGTCATCATTGATAATATTAAACCACCAACCAATGGGAATGCAATCAGTCAGCAGCACTCTGCCACCCATGTTAAGCGATTGACTGTTGCTCTTATAACATACCCACAACTTAAAGTGTGGGAGATATTTTATGGTATTATATGGATTTGAACCTAGCTCACCAGCTCCCAAAGTTCATGAAATAATTTAAATTGATAGATTAACTTAAGCATTTCCTACCACTGAGGGCTGGGTACTTTTGCCTGTAACATTTAATTTCAGAATCACAAAGGAATTGTTGGTCCACCTAGGCCATCCCATCTATTAACCACATTTTAAAATGAAAGTAAAATATACAAAGCCAGTCCTTATCATTCAAATATTAATCTGCACTCCCCTTGCATTCCTTACAATTAACTGCTTCCGTCACGTATGAAGGCAACCCATGTCAAAAGTCAGTAACCCTGTGAGAAAAATAAATCCACTGTAATGAAAGATTA
Organism: Tachypleus tridentatus; assembly: GCF_004210375.1. Lineage (NCBI taxonomy): Eukaryota > Metazoa > Arthropoda > Merostomata > Xiphosura > Limulidae > Tachypleus > Tachypleus tridentatus. The sequence goes on along the minus strand of NC_134832.1, from coordinate 94,197,574 downwards.
CTCCTACCTGGCCAAAATGTATATTTGTGTTCCCTAGTCTTACCAAGATGAAGTAAAATCCCTATACCTGGGGAGTGGAAGGTGCATGACTGAATTCTGCCAACAAGATAGGACACCCTGAATAAAAAGATAACTGGAATTTCCAGATATTCTTAAACAAATAAAGTACTAAAATTATTGAAACTATCAACAGGCTGCTGCATGTAGCATTATCCTATTATGAATTTTATCCCCTTTTACTGAATATTTACCAAAAGTTTCTCAGAATTTTCAATGTTTGCTAAAAAATTGTCCCACCAGGAAATTATTTATTTTTCTTCTAATATTTTCTCAAAAAAATTAACAAAAGATTTTCACAGCAAATTGGAATTTTGCTGATAAATGAAATACTGTGTGTGTGTGTGTGAGGGTAGAGATACTACACCCATGAGCCATACCATTCTAACCATTAAGTATGAAGAAAAGATGATATACCAACAACCATCAGTTCCATTAAGAATCTTAAATACCTCACTCAAATCCACTCTAACTTTTCTTTTTTTAAAAGAAAGTAATTTCAGAGATCTTAACCTGTTCTTATACTTTTACATCCAAGGTATCATTCTAGTGAACTTCCTTTGAATTTGTTGCAACAATTCAATGTCTTTCCTATGGTAAAGATCCAAAACTGAATGCAGTGCTTCCAATCTGGTCTAACCATTGGTTTGTAAAATAAAATTAGAACCTCTTTAGACTTGTATTCATATTTCTGTAGATACAATCTAATATCATATTTGCCCTGCTCTAGCAATAATACATTGTTCAAAAGATTTATCAACTAGAAACCAAGCTCCCTTTTTTCCTTAACATTGTTAAGATTATTCCCCTCATATTTATACTCATAATTCAAATTGTTACATCCTACATGTACTAATGTGCATTTTTTATAATTAAATGTTATCTACCAATTGTCTTTCTAACTTCAACAAATAACCAAATCCTTTTGTAAAACAGCAGCATTTTCCTCATGGCAAGCAACATCCAAAACTTTAATACCATCAACAAATTTTCTTAGTTTATAACTATTCTTTTATCTATACCACTGATGTAAATAAAAAAAACAACAAATGTGTTAACACAGAGCCCTAAAGTACTCCATCTGTAGCATATAATTCAGATTGAAAAATTACACTTATAATTACTCTCTGCTTTTTTATATCCAGCCAATGTTTTATTCATTGATCTAACCCATCCTCTCTACCTAAGGAGGTAATTTTTAACAATTTTTTTTTAATGTGATACCTCCTTGTCAAATACTTTGTGAAAATTCAAATATAATAAATCCATGTCCCTACCCTTATCTACATAAGCAATAACCTTTTCAGAGAATGTTAAAAGATTTGTAAGGGAAGATTTTCCTTTAGTGAAACCATGCTGACTAAAAAAAAAAGAGCTAAAATATTTTCAATGCTAATGTATTGTTCACAATGCTTTATTAACAGTAGCATAATAAAAATTAAAAAATATACTGCTATTTGTATTTAATTTTTTTGTGTTACAGAATTGAGGAAAAACAAAACAACTGTGTTTCAAAAATACATCATTTATTCAAGACCATGATTATTCCAGTAAAGGAATCATTAAATCCTGTTTTTACATAATTCTATAATTATGGAGTTTTACCAAATAGCAAATATTTCAAGTATCAACTATATCTTTTTGTGTTAGTTTTAACAATGTAAATTCTATTTGGAATTACACTGGAAACTCAAGTTACTTATTATCATCCTAAAAGTCTTGAGAAACTGTTATGTAACAGAAATAGTACTAATATTACTGAAATCACAATTTCCAATGAAATTTATCCCAACTACAAAAAATGTGAGAAAGGACTGATAAGCAAGTGTTTTAATAAGTAAACTTAATTATAGGCTGAACAGAAATTGAATTATTTTTAGTTTTTAGAGATTTGAGTTTTGTTTCATTGCAGGTGTTTTCAGAATATGTTTTAAATTGAAGACTTTTAACTTTAGTATACATTCTGTTTATTAATATCCTTACTGGTACAAATAGGTTTCATTAAGATTTTATGTTATTTATAATATAATTTTTGTTTTACAGAAATTTCTATTTTTTTTTTTTTTTGCATCTGTTAGCAAGTTTACCATTACCTGACATGCTTGGTTTAATTCATTTAAGATAACTTTTATTTATATGTTGCTGGATAATCTGACAAAAAGTAAGTATACACTGATAACCCATTCTGTCAAATAAGGGCATGATAACCATTACATGGTTTGGTAGGCACTATGGAGAAATAAACTTTCTTAGCTCACCTTCATGGAGAAACAGCTCAGTGTTTGATCCATACAGCCCACAACAACAGTGTTCTTAATTCTCAGTAAACCTACTGGCTGAGATAAAAGCTCTACACAGAGACGTCCTGTTTTGAAGCCTCTGCAACACAAAATTTATAACATTGTATACATTATACCCTAATGAAAACAAATAACTTCTGCATATTATTTCATATCACTACCACTCTCTGTGGTAATGTTTCAACAAAGTAGGCTTGAAGTTTCACATTATATTTGTGGTTGTATTATTAAACTTTAAAAGGTATTAAAAAACACATCCTTAAAATCCAGAACTTCTATGAAGCTCAGAGATAATAAATGCAATATTCACATTCACATAACTTTTATATTTAAAATGATAAGTTATTGTCTTCAATTTGCATTTTAAAATCTAAGTACAATAACTGAAATGTATAACTTTGTTAGAATAAGTTTTTAAATAATGCAAAAAAAAAGAAACAAAATTACTCATAAAATGCTGAATGTGAACTTGTAAATGTTATACTTTATCTCAGGTTTTTGTATATTATCAAATCCCATTTCTCTATTTTTGAAAACTCTTTTAAACTCAGGTATTACAATACTTTGTATAACTTCATGTACTATCTGAAAATTATATTTTTTCATCTCAAGTATTTACAATAACTTTATATAGTGAACACCTAGTTTTCAAAAATTAAATCTTTCACTTCAAGATATTACAATTACTCAACTTCTAGATTATTGAAACTGGAATATTTCATCTCAAGCACCTAAAATAATTTCAACTATTGAACACTTAACTTTTTAAAAGTTAACAGTTTCCTAAACTGAAAATGTATTTCCAACAGATACCCCTGTTCCCAAAATTTTTTTCCTAAACTCATGCTGCACTTTATCAGCACAAATTTTCACTCACCACTAACTCTGACACTTCCATTTACCGTCACATATGCTAACATGAAATATCAGCATACTAACATGTAAATGGTTACACAAAAACCCTCCACTAATAGAAGGGCAATGCTACCCCTATCATAACTAGCACCATCTCTAATCTTAGAGCTGTTAACCACCTCTCGGTTGACAGCCTTCTTGTGTACGTGTGTTTTTCACTCAAGGTTAACATATGCAAGTTTTTACTTTCCTACTTTTTAGACTTCCTTTCTATATAAGTCAGTTTTACTATTTCCTGTTTTTGTTCTGCTTTTTCTGCTTTAGTTGGAAAGTTGTGAATTCTCAGTTTCAAGTGATCATGACCACAACTGTTGTGACTGCTGCAACTAATTTACTGATCACATGTATGGGGTCAAAACCACAATTATCAGAGCATGAGTTATTGATGGTTCTGGTGTGTTTGGAAATGGCTAATTTTAAGCAACATTCAGAACATAGTAATGATGGTCCTATCATTCCTGCTAAGAGTTTGATTGATCAGGAAATAGAGAATATGGACAGCCTTATTTCCCTCTCTCCTGAATATTCATCTCACACACCTCAGGAAATTGCCCAAACTACCTTCACCTTTTAGGAAATTGATTAACCCTGTATGTTATGTGTTGTCTTTATCTACTGTTTCCTATGGTTCCACCCTTTCCCTACTCAAGGATGAGCAACTGGGTCGATATTTACTATTTAATCCTTTTCTGGATATTGAAGTTTATGCAAGTTATTTGGGGGAACAATTGTGTTTGAGGGTCAACATGCCTCTACCTCCAAGTACTATCAACAATTGTGCTTCTGTTTATCATTGTTTCAACTACCATTATTTAGTCCACAGTGTTTTAAGTCACTTATCCCTTTGGTTACATTTTCTCAACATATTTTCTTGTATTCTTCTTACCCTGAACACCCCTTCTTTGTTCCTTATCTTTCTTTCACTATTTGTCTCAAGCTGTTCATCACTGCCCTGAAGGGTTTTCAGATGATACTTGAAATCTCCTTTGCTACTGCCATTATGGACATAGCTGCTCAGTTGTGGGGATATACTAGGTGTAGATACCATTTTGTCTAGGATCTGTTTATCTTCTATATTGTTGAATGACTTTTTATGGCACCCTTTTTGCATCAAGAGTATTCCTGACCCATTGGAGACAAGGACTAAGTCAATCCATTTGCAAATTTCCAAATCATTCATGGCCTCTCATTTATCCTATTGATCTGTTCCCATCCTCGTGTCTTGCACTTCTACTTCTTGGACTATGAACTCAGGTCAGGGTTGATAAAGACCAGACTCCAGCCTCTACCTGTTCAAAATGGGATTCTAGCTTTTCATGAACTGATGTAAGATATCGTATTGAAAGTTAACATTTTCCTCAACTGAAAATGTATTTACAATAGATACGTACCTCCCCTCACACTTCCCACCCATCATTCCCACTTCCAGTGTGGTTTGGTTTGACCAGTCTCAAAGGGATTAACAGCTGTGACATTAGAAACTGCTCTAGATATAATAGGGGTAGTGATGAAATACTTTTGGTGGAAGGTCGCTGTATAATCCTTTGCTTGTTAGTACACAAATATCTCACATTACCATATTTTAGAGTAAGTGAGAGTATCGAGGATAGTGTCAAGCAAAAGTTTGCAATGAGGACAGTGTCAATCGAGAAATATTTTTTTAGCAGAAGAGGTAAGATATTGTATCTTAACTTAAGTCTCTCATCTCAAGGAACTACAGTAAACAATTTTATTCAAGATGAAATCATTCATCAACTATATACATAACTTTAGGTGTTCAGTAGCTGAACTAAAATCTTTCTTCTCAAGCAACTATATAACATTTAACATTTTAAAACTGAAGTCTTTCATAGTTTCAACGATTGAACACATAATTTATGATACTGGAATCTTTCATCTCAATACTTACAATAACATCAACTTATTGAAAATGAACTATTTCATTGGAATAATTCACATTTCAATCACTGAGCCCATAACATTTTGAAACTGAAATATTTCCTCTCCAGCAAAACAATAACTTCAAATACTGAAAAATTAACTTTTAGAAACTGAATTATTTTATTGCAAGCAACTACAATAGCTTAATCTAGTGAATACCTAACTTTTGAAACTAAAATCTTCCACCTTAAGCAGCTAAAATATTTAACAGTAAATTTCCAAACCATCCTCAATCACTGGAAACCTGTATTTGACTGTTTCATGCCATGTTTCTACACTGTCATTGTAACTTTAAAGTTCAGAGCCTGTTATGTGAAGTTTAGATACCACAATTATGAACCACTGAATATCTACCTTTTTAAAATATACATCATTATTTACTGCTGAAAATTACTTTTTCGTGTCTTATGTTATATTTCTGTAGCATTATTATCAATAAATGAAAACTCATCTTTAGAGACTGCATACTGTCAAGGTCAGGTAGTATATAATCATTATTAACTACTGGATGCCTACATTATAAAACTGTATTCTATCATTTCAAGTTTCTACATTACTGAATGTCTGTCCTTTGAGAGTGCATAATGTAACATCCATTTACCACATTACCTCTATCAAATTCTGAACATTCGTCTCTATAATGTGCACTTTGTTGTATCCAGTTGCATCTCCTTTACCAATTATTGGACATCTGTCTTTTAAAAGTGTATTCTCTTGTGTCTAATTAATACTTTAACATCATCAGTTACAGAACAGCTATCTTTTAAGAGTGTTGTCTATCACACCAAGTTTCTATCTTACCCTCACTACATACTTAACAACTTTTGTTTGAGTTCTTTACACCAAGTTTCTATATCACCATAAGTACTAAATTCCCAATTTATGAGTGCAGTTTAACATATCATGCTTTTCTATGACCCTCATCAAATTACACTACCTACTAGCTACTACAAGCTGCTTATAAGTGTGTTTCGTGAAACATTTTATTTATATTATTATTATTAATTTTACCTAATTTAATATTAACTCAAAAAATCCCTATTTTTACATTTTAGCTACTTTTATAATAAGTATAGAATCAACATGAAAATTGAAATGAAGTACTAAGCCAATCTTCTTTTCTTCTTACTATCAATTGTTAAGGATACATTTTCATATTAATGGTAGTAATGCACCAAATTATTTTTATTTAATTATAATGCACCAAAGAACATAGACTAATAATCTGCAAAAAAGCAAGCAATATCCTTTAACTCTATGATTATTCTGGATTTTTAATTATGCAAAAAGAACTGTTAAACATTCATCTGAGCTAGTTATTAAGTTTCTCACAGGAACAACATTTGTGATCTAAGTACAACTGACTATCATGTGTTCAGAACACAAGGTTATACAATATGTCATTTGTTTATTTTGAAGTTAAACACAAAGCTACACAATGAACTATCTGTGCTCTGCCCAGTATTGAAACCTGGTTTCTAGTGGACACACAACTGTGTCACTGAGGGCAGTGTCATTCCACAGATGAAAACTTTGACTCTCTATTGATTATAGATAATACATAATTAAAAGTAAAAACTATTAACAAAGCCTAAAAAAAGAGGATGCAATAAGTTTTTCAGGAAAAGTGCAATATTCTATTTATAGCTCTGTAACCAAACAGAGTTGAAAGCTACAAAAATAATGGTTTGTCTGAGCAATGACAATATTATAGAGAGCAATTTATGTTTACTTTGTTATAACATAAACAAAAAGTAATTTAATAAAATTTTAAACATAAGATACTAAAGCTTTGGGTCATGCACAGTAAAGGATACTCTGGACAAGAGTATTAAATAAAAATTATTTGGTGCATTATTACTATTGGTATAAAAAGTAAGCTTAATTATCCTTGATAATTAACAGTAAGAAAGAAAGAAGACTGAGTAAGTATTTTATTCCTTACTTATTATTTTATAAGTAACTAAAATGTAAAAATTGAGATATTTTTGGGTTAAATAATAACCATATAATAAAAATGTTTTATGAGACATGTGCATGAGCAACTTGTAGGTAATGCAATTAGATAGCATAACTTAAGCTGCACTTTCCCTGAGTGATTTACAATTTATAATGGTGTAGACAGTAGTTAGATATGGTTCAAAGAGCAATAAAAAATAAAATATAATTATAAATACATGTATAATATTACCAGCTTAAGGCTACTTATAATAAATTAATGTAGTTTCATGTTACAATCTGAAATTATTCTAGAAAGAAAAAAAATAGTAATTTTAGGATTACTTTGATTTTTTTTAGTGGTTACAAGTTTAGTCAAATTGACTAATCCCATTTTGAGATACAGTAAAGAAAGCAACAGATTAATCATAAAGTTCTACTGAAAATAAATGTTTGAAGAGTATTTAGAAGGTTTTTTAGGGATTAAATAAATGATATTTAAGATTTTTGAGATAAGGAAAAGTATTTTTAATCTTAACATGAAAATTACTTTGCACACAGACTATTCAAAACAAATACTCAATATATTCCTGGACAAATCTTTATTTGAGCTTATTAAAATACTTCACTAAAAAAAGTATGATTTATTGTATGGGAAAGACTTTCAATTTTATTATGATATACATATACATTTAAAGTTAGAAGTATTAAGGCTAAAAAGACTTTAAATGAATACAAAGAGGTCATGTGGTCAGTTAAATTGATTGAGTCCATGTTGAGAAAATTAGTTAAATAATGCATGAAAGAACACACACTAATAACATACAGAAATAGACAACTTCTCCTAACATACAAAACTGTTTTCCCTTTATAAATATGTAAAAATAGCCATTTAAAATTCATTCAAGCTAACTGTTAGCTCTCCCATAGGAATGGAGCATGTACTCTGAGTGAAATAGATATTTATCTGTCCAGAACACAACACTGTACAATATGCCACTTGAAATAAGAAAACCTTGGCTTTTTATTGGTTATAGGTAATATATAATTGAATGTACGAAAAAGCTATTAACAAATCCTTAAAGAGAGGATGTGACAGGTGGTTTTGGCAGGAGGGGTCTGATTTGCTATTTGATAGTTCTGTAACCAAACAAAATGAAAGACTATAAAAAGTACAGTTTGTCTGAGAAATAACGATTTTATAGTGAGTAATTTGCATTTAACTTCATACTTTATGGAGCAATGGGGATAAAATAGAAAAAAGAAGATGCCTAAAGAAAATGTGCCACACACAGCAGAGGAAATTCAGAATTGTTTTTAATACTGCTTTATAGAATTAAGAACTTATAAGTTATATACTATTAAAATATAGATTAGTAGCTAGAATTTTGTGCTATCATAACTGGTATGATATAAACAAAGAGTGATCTAAGTTGTCTCACAAACTTGAAATAGCATGACAATCAAATATCATAAACTCCACAAATTGATAACCAGTGAAATGCTTACTTGACTAACATGAGTAATGACCTAATGTTTATTTTTTCACAACAAATCTATGAAATACATGATTCTTTATACCTATTTCTTGTTGAAAAGTTTAAACATATCTAGGGATTACATCTTTCTGATTCATAAAAATTCAATTACATAATTCTATATCTGATGTTTCTGGTTATGACTATGCCATAGTAAAGATAGTAAATGAACAGCATGAATAGAAGAAAAATGAATAAGCTTAACATTTTTGACACATATACACAGAGACATACTCCATCATTATATTTCTGTCAGGTTTCATACAGATCTACTCAGAGATTATCTGTGCTAGCTATCTCTAATTTAAAAGTGATAAATAGTAGTTAAAATAATTGTTTTCAACATTCAAACATTTCACGTTAAAAGTGTTAAAAGTATCTTGATGATGACATTTTAGTTTAATAATTTTCAAGTGTGGAAATTAAATTTAGAAATCTTTAGAACTTTTGAGAATGTAGTGTGTCATGTTAAGATTCTACATCTATTATCAACTACTGGTGACTTACCTTCTTTATATTAAGGTTCTACATTCATCATCAACTATTGCCTGCCAACCTTGTTTAACTGTATCATTGTCATCAACTACTGGTTGTAAGTGTTTTGTTTTAACATCAAGGTTCTATATCACCAGAATCATTTACTGGCTACTCACCATATTTAATATCAATGTTCTATATCACTAACTATTGACTTCCTACTTTGTTTAAGACCAAGGTTGTATATCACCATCAACTACTACCAACCTACCTTGTTTAAAACTTAGATTCTACATCCCCATCATCAATTACTGGCTGCTAATCCTTCCTAATATTATACTTTTATATCAATTTTCATCAACTACTTGCATATCTTGTTTATTATCAAGGTTTTATATTAATATCATCACAAACCAACTATCTATCTTGTTTACTATCAAGGTCTCTACCACCAAGTACTGACTGTATGTCTTGTTCAATATCATCTTTGAACATGCAACAAAAACTAATGGTTGCCTACCTTATTCAACTCTTTTGCTATAGGCTCAGTTGATTCAATCATACCTGTGACCCCAAATTGCTCTTTAAGATTTCTGTACCACAACCTTTAATATATTTTATATATCTGCACAAAATTTCAGTAAACATTATAAATCTTTTGTACAAAAAAATCAAAATTTGTAATGAAGTAATTTTACTAAACAGGATTGCATAGAGTCAAAGTGTTGCTTGCTCCAGGGCAAAATGATTTTCATGTTTAAGATTAAAGATAATTCTCTTTACTAGAAAATTGTCAAATTTCATTTGCATAATACCTAAAAAAATACAAGTATTATATGTTGTTTGTTTTTTCATTAAAACTTTATATCTTATCTATTATTTTCTCTACCCTACCAATACACACTCAGTCAATTTGACTGACCTCTTAAGCACCATAAAAAATATGAAATAAATCAAAATTTATCTTTTTGGTTTTCTTTCTAGAATTCTACTACAAACTGTAATAGTAAACTACAGTTATTTATGCTGCAGGTGATTATTAACTAATAATAATTAGTAATTTTCATTAAATTCTGTACTTCTTGGAAGGGTGGTAAATAAATTAGAGAGAGAAGACTAGAGAACAAATGTTATAATTTTCACACTAAAGAAGATTGGGGAATTTATTAAATATTTCCTTATAGAATTAAGAACTTAAAAGTTATATAATATTAAAAATTGATTTATCATATAGGTTGTTCTTTTTTATGTCCAGTTTATTTGTATACAATGATAATAAAGTACTTTAACTAAATTTTGAAAGTAACTCTCTTAAAAGTAATGACATGAGAACTTTAACCTGCCCATGGTGAATGTTAATATCAAGGTTCTATGGTGTCAGTTAATTAATGGATACTTATCTGGTTTAATATCAAGTTTCTACAGTGTCATAATTAAGTAAAGGCTGCATACCCTATTTAATATAAGATTCCATATCACCATCATCAATTACTCATTTTCTTTGCCCTTTAACCCTCTGGTCTCAAGCACCATTTTTAAATTCCTTTCTGTGTATAGCACTGCATTACATTTAAAACTTAATTAAACCATTTTACTCTCAATATATGAAAAAGAAATTAACATTATATTGTACATTAATATTATATTGTATATTCTGAATTTTTAGCTTATCTAAATTTAATTATTTTGCTTTAAAGAAAACCTTTAAAAAATACTCAAATTGCAGGTTTTGTGTCACATGATCCATGAGTTTCGAAAAATCTCAACATCAGACCATATCTTTCTAAGATGCACAAGCTGGCAAGTGCAGGTGTTTCTACACACTAAGTGTGTACGTTTGATCTAATTGTCATGTGAGATCTAAATTCTGCAAGCTGTGTTGTCTTGGAAACAGATATAAATTTTCCAATTACTGATGGTTGTCACATTCACTTTCTATATTTTGCCTTGAGATCTACAACACTGATACAAGTGTATAAACTTGTTAGAAAGAACTCAGTTTACATGATGCACTACCAAGGGCTAATTTCAAATTGGAGTGCAGCTTTCATTATTGTGTACATGTAACTTCCACTCATATTGTTGTCTGCTTGATCAACTATAGCATGTATGGTGGTTTCTTACCTAAATATGCTATAGTTAGAGAGACAGTTAAATTGTATTTAGGTCTTACTTTTATATTCTAGTTAATTATATATTATGTTTATCTTAAAAATCATATTTGAATAATTTAATTATATTTATAACTTTAACTTGTCTGGATTTTGAAAGGTGTGTATGAGTATCGTCTTGTTACAACAACACATCTTTACTGGGAATCTGCCAAAACACCTTCATAAAGCTCCACATGTATCAAGTTAATGTATGTGCATAAATGATAATCCACAAAGAATTTGAAAGGAAAATTAAAAATAAACTATAAGAGAAAAGATAAGACTTGAAATTATACATGTAAGAAAAACATTACTATTCTAATGGGTTTTTATGAAGAATTAAAAGATGTGTATGTAAATTAATTACAGATTTGTATTTTGTAGACCAGTTTTGCTGTATAATTATAAATGTCTCTACTGAATATGTAGGCCAAATTGACTATTTTAGATTTTTCCTTCTACTCCTTGATCTTTTGGGTTTGGCACAAATTACTTATACTATAGATATTGCTAAGTCATAATGTCATTTCTCCTCCAGACTTATTGCTTTACCAAGAAATAACTAAGAGCTTTGTTACATTTGCATGCATTTCAAAGTAGGTGTTATGATTTACCAGAAACAGAATAATGGCTCATGTTTGGGGAGATTACTGCTCCATATAAAAAATATAAACACAATAAAAAACATGTTTAATAAACAAATAAGAGTTTAAACTATTAATATAAGTAATTTGTAACTGCATTGTCAGTATTGAAAAGAAACACAACTGTGTTACTTAGCTCATTACATGTTTTTTCGACTTTTTATCTTTATCAAACTTAGATTTCTCTATGGATCTCGGAATAAAGTATGATGGATTCTCTACAGATCCTGGAATAAAGTATATTTATTTATAGATCCCTACAGATAAAGAATACTTTTGATATTCATTTAGAAGGTTTTAGAGATTATGCAAATAAAAGTTTAAAATGAAGGTATGTATTTTTATACTTGTCACAAAATTCACATTTCATACAGACTGAATCAGTAGATTCTCACACAAATCTTCAGTAGAATTTTTTTTAACAATGTACTTTTCAAGTTTACTAAATTTTGTGAATTTTGTAAGTCAGGAATAATAGTACTCATTAATTCAACAGTATATGGGAATGATCCAATGGAACTGCCCCAATATACATAGGGTTAATATCAAAATTCTATGTTATCATTATAAACTACTGGCTACATACTATGTGTAATATCAAGGTTCTATATTGCCAATATCAACTACTAGCTACCATATTTATATGAAGGTTATTTACCTATTATCAACTAATATAATCTGATAAAACAATTTTCTACACTGCCGTTATCAGTAATGAATGCTTAATTTCTGAAACTGTATTCTGTCAAATACATAAAGTGTCTACATAAATATCAGTTACAGATTGATTATATTTTTTTACATATAAATTATTTCAAGTTCCAACAACACCATTATCAGTTTACCAAATGCTTATTTTTTTAAAACATTTTCTGTCAAGTCGCTATAATAAAACAATCAACTGGTAAACATGTACATTTTAAGCATTTCATGGAAAGTTCATACATTTCCATTTTCAATTGCTGAAAAAGTGTAGTCTAACATCTTCTGTTTGACCATCACAAATAAATAAATATACAAATTTTAATATTTATCAGCTACTTAGTGTTTACCTTTTCAAAATATAAAGTGTTCCATCTCGGCAAGCAACAATGATTCTATATTCTACATCAAATAAACCAGTCACGTTTAGAAACACAGGAACACTAGGAACTGTCATCTAGAAAATATAATAAAAATGCTAAATATTTCAAATTATTAATTAAGAATAAGCATGTCATTCCATACCTGGAAATTCAATTCTAGTACAAAACCAGATGGAAATGAGTATACATCATCCAATCCATGGTGGGAGGAAGGTGCACTCTGTATTCACCTCAAGTGGAGTAGAACAGAAGGAGGCAATTTCCATACCAATATAACAATAGGGCACATGTGTGCAAACCAACAACCACAATAAGTCATCTGGGAACTAGAGATACAAATAATGGTAAGAAGATATGTGCCAATGTGGTGGTGCAGGCAAAACCTAAAATCATTCAGATTTATTCCACACAGTGCAACATCATCCTCAGGTAAGAAACTTCTTGAGGTGAAGTGTCAGAGGGCAACATTTGCCATTTTAAACATAATCATCCTGATAGGACTGTGCAGTTATGATGCATGTGCATGCAAACTCATTTTCTGGGACCCACTGCACAAAGGTGAAATGTACATTGGTAAGATATGCAACAACATCTCATGGATAAAACCACAAAACAGCTGAAGCACAACATTGTCCCACAGGACTTACTGCAAAGAGGAGTGCATGCAGCAAAAACCCTAGACTAAGGTCAAATAAGGAATCATGATCAACACGTGTATGGATTTATGTTGATTAGTCAAGATCTAATCCAAAACCACTCACTGGAAACTGACATACCAGTGATAGTAGGATGAGGGATCTCATCAGATTGGTGAACTGCAGTGTGAAAGACCTACTTGAAAGCAACATCATTCTCCAGATAGAACTGCATAGATGCTGAAGTGAATGTCAACAACCTCAAGGTCCCACCACATGGAAGCAGGTGTCTTGGTAAAAGATCTGTAACCTCACCCTTTGGATAGAACTGCACAGTAGTTGGATGTTCCATCAGCCTCCAAGACCCACCACACAGAGGTGGAATATATTTGTGAACTATGTGTAACACCATACCCTAGATAGGACCACACAGAAGCTGGAAAGGAATGCTGACCTCCAGGTCTTATCCCACAGAAATGGATCACCTCTAAAAAAATATGCAACCTTACCCTCCAAAAAAATAGAACTACACAGAAGCTGGGACCTTCAGGACCCACAGCAAGGAAGTGGAGCACATGATTGGAGGATAAACACCATTTACACCAATAGAACACTACTTCCCTACTTTCTACTGAATGGAGGTGATCACACTCAGGAGAATGCCTCCATGGTCCAACATCTTAATGACTCAGAACTAGAAAGTGACAAAGATTCTCATACTTCACATGCCCGTGTAACCATAGTCCATAGGATGATTAAATCTGGAACTGTGCAACATCAACTTCCAGGACCCACTACATAGTTTGCTAGTTGGCCATGCAGTGTGGAATTTGATTAGATAAATAGCATATCTAGTCAGGCAGTTTTCATCATTGAATTGGAACATAGACATAAAAGGAATGTTCCCCTGGAAGAAAAGTAATAAAGTGAAAAAAAAAAAAATTAATAGGTTACAGGCAAATTAATAGAATAAACATGAACTTCAAAAACCTGAAATGAAGTCAAACAAAAATGACAAAAACTACAGTAAACAAATTATAGAAATTGAACAAAATATGTTAAAGGAACACTTCACAAAGTTAAAGAAGATATTTCTTGAAGAACAACACAATGTTAAACATATCTGCACTCAGTAACTGGCAAATGAGAAATGAAAAGCAAAATTAAATAGAGGGAGTCACATGTATCAGGAGGCTGTGTTGTATCCCTATAGGTGGAAAGTCATTGCGCAATGATTTACATGCAAACATACTGTGAACCACATGAACTGTGAGGTAGGTAGGAATTTCATGGCTTGTAACATGCAAAACAATTTTGCATAGAGAGCGACAGCATCTATACACATGGCAATGGAGATAAAATATTGCATCAGAAACATCACCTTCCGTCAACTATAGCTTAGGAGTGAACAACGATCACAGACCAAGAAAACCATCAACTCTGATTCAAGTTGAAGAACAATACATTACTGACAGGGTGTCAATCCCTGGTCTTCTTGGGTATGACAATAAAATATGGGAATAAAAAGTGGAGGGTGGAAATCTTGCCCTAAAACTTCCTTTCTTCCTGTAGCTTTCACAAAAAATGCTATGAAATTAAAAGTGAGATATTTATTAAACACAATCATTGGAAGTTACTATACTAAAACATTTCTACCTCAATTATTTATTTCAAATTTGACAAAGAAATTTTATTTTTGGACAAAACATTTTATTTCTATAAGCCTATTCAAAATGCAGCACATTTCTTTAAAAAACACCACCGGCAGCTCATTTATATATACCACAATTTGCATTTAAGTTCTTCATTTACATAATTGTTCCTTTATTTAATACTGTTATTTAAAAAAATAGTTGTAAAGATTTTACAACAGAGCATGAACAATACCTCATGCACAAACTGGTTAAGAAGTTATAATTTATATTAATCTTGACAAGAACCAAAATAATATTTAATACATATAATAGTTAAAAGTTTTTGTAATTTTTATTTTGCAAAAATATTCTTCCTAGAGTTGACATTTATACCTTCCTAAGCACATAGTTGCATTAATTTGTGTACATTTCTGTTTTCACATGTGTGTATGTGTGATTAAGAGTTTGGATATTAAAATATGTATATTTGTAAACAAATTTTGTTTTGAAATTTGGAGGTATACATTATTAAATATTCATATGTTATATTCTGGACTTCTACAATTCAGAATCTATCAGGAACATGAAGAGCTATCTAAAAATCTACATAAAGTATAACATACAATGTGAAAACAACAACAATATAGAATAAAGATAAATGTTCATCCATACATCGGGAAATATGAATTTCCAAGTCCATGACATAGTGAAGTTGAGTAAGTTGAAGTACTGTTTTCATCACTAAACTGCACTATACTCCTAACTCACTACAAAATTGTACTTTACAACCAGTATTAATTGTGCATGTAGCCAAAAATTTCAAGACATCAGGTGCACCTTTCAGCAGTTTCTATAACTAACAGCTTTTTCATAGAAGGTTTTTTGAAACAATAATTTATAATGTATAGAGAAAGCTACAAGTAAAATTACCTGTGTTATGTGAGTTTTTAATGTTGCTTTGCTCGTCACTTATTATCCTCTACTCTGTTGATTTTAGTTTCACATGAAAAAAATATACAAAACAAATATTTAACAAAAATTGAGGGGTGATATTTACATTTTCCCACAAAATTATGTTCATTTTTACTATTTTCACTGTGTCTTATGAAGATTTCATAATGTTTATGTAAACACTTTTTATGATAATTCCAATTTTTATTGGATAAAACAAATCACTGTTTTAACACTTACAGCAGCAAGTATGGTAAAAGCATCAGGTTCTAGTACATAAACATCTTTGTTTTCTGTACCCAAAACAAGACAGCTGACTGCATCATCTTCAGCCATGGACTTCTTCATAGTACTGAGACAAGTAACCACAGTCTGCAGTAAAATAAGTAAAACAATTATCAAGCAGATGCTAAAAAGAAACACAAAGTAAATCAAGAAACAAAAGAGAGATAATTAGTAACTATATATTTCTAATAAACGTAAATTCACAAAATTCCTTACACATACATCAAGTCGGCTATATGGAATACTGATAGCAATATATAAGTATCAGATTATTGCTCCTAACTTTAACACTTGCAACATAGAATAAAGAAAACAAAATTAATCAAGTTTTATTTAATAATACAAAGCATGTTCTTTCTTTAGATACACTGCTGGCCAAAATCTTATGGCCAATGAACATAAAGAAAAAATATACATTTTGCATTGTTAGACTCAACCATTTATTTGAGTAGAGCTTTGAAAGATGAAAACAAGAAAAGGAAAAATAAAAAAAAACAAACTTTTTTGACATTTAATAGGGAAAATGTGAACAGTATGAAATTAGCCAAAATACTAGCTGGTCAAAAGTTGAAGACCATACCAAAAAGAAGTACTAAACAGGGTAGGAAATGCCCAACAAGAGTTCTCAGTAGTGAGTTGCATGGCTGTCACTGCAAATAACTGCAAACATTCGCCTTGGCATAGTTAATATAAGTGTATGCAGAAAGCTGGCTGGAATGTTATTCCAAGTACTGAAGATGGCTTCACAAAGATCATGCACTGTTTGGAATTGACATCAATTTCTATAGACCTCCCTTGCCATCCACCCCCAAATATTTTCAATGGAATTCAGTTTGGGCAAACACTCTGGATAGTCCAAAAGAATCACGTTATTCGCCATGAAAAAGTCCTTTGTCATACAGGCATTGTGGATTGCAGCATTTTCCTGCTGAAAGATTCAGTCATTTCCAAACAAGCGAGGGTCTTCGGTTAATAAGGATGCTCTCTCCAACATGCCAATGTAGCCAGCTGCTATTTGATGCCCCTATACAGCCTGAAGCTCCATTGTTCCATGGAATGAGAAAGCACCCCAGATCATGATGAACCTCCTCCACTGTGTTGTGTGCAAAATGTTTCCGGTGGGATATCCTTATCATACCAGTAACGTTGGAAGCCATCTGGACCATCCAGGTTAAATTTTTTCTCATCAGAAAACAAAACCTTCTTCCACATTTCTATGTCCCATGTTTGGTGCTTCTCAGCAAAGATTAACCAAGTTGTTTCATGGTGTGGATGGAGATGTGGCCTTTGAAGACGTTTATGGTTTTTAAAGCCTTTCTCTTGTAGATGCCATCTTACTGTTCTCGAGTTGCATTTAGTGTCTGTAAGGGCCTTAATCTGATTTGACAATCGGCTGATGTTTTGCCAGACAACCCATTGAATCCTCCTGCTCAATGCCGATAAAATTTTCTTGGGCTGAGCATTTGAAATTCTCATTCTGTACCCCTCATGTTCTTTTAAGAAATTTGCAACACCAATTTTACTTCACCAAATCTCAGTAGCGATGACACGTCGAGAGAGACCTTGCTTTTGCAACTCAACAATTCTCCCACGTTCAAACTCTGTCAACGTTTTAGCCTTTGCCATGTTTTTACCCAATGTAACACAGGAGGTGTCAGTGGGAGATGTTGACAATGCTAATGCTTGAACACATATGACTAAATTTTGTTATGTGTTTACCGATTAATGCTTTGTTTCAGTATGGTCTTAAACTTTTGACCAGCTAGTATTTAGGCTAATTTCATAGTGGTCACATTTTCCCTACTAAATGCTAAAAAAGTTTTTTATTTTTATTTTCCCTTTTCTTATTTTCATCTTTTGAAGCTCTACTCAAATAAGTGGTTGAGTCTAACAACGTAAAATGCATATTTTTTCTTTATGTTTATTGGCCTTAAGATTTTGGCCAGCAATGTATATAAAAACACAAGCAAATATATCCTACAATATAAAAATATATTATTAGTATGTGTAACACCAGATTATTTTATTTCCTATGTTTTACACTAAATAAATGAAATGTATGAAATCCTTAGCTCACATACTTGTCTTTTGAGTGGAAACTGTTTGTGTACTTGAACAAACTCTTCTAATTCTTCTGGTTCCAACATGAGGAATCTACAATAATTTGAACTGTGAGACCTAATAAAATATCAACTGATGTCCAAGTCTTATTAATAATTTTGAAACTGACTTCAGTGTGGATTATATTAGTAATCTTATATCAACATATTTTGAAAAGTTTACAGAAACTGATTAACATGAAAAACCTAGAATGAATCAAACTGAGAACTCACAAAATAACAACTGTTGTACAAGTATTTTAATGATTCTGAAACCTTATTTCCATCTGCACCGTATTAGTAATCATCCATTAATGTATATCAAAAAGTACAAAGAGATTAAATAGCATGAATACTATTAAACTCTGATATCTGATCAAAGCTGTACAAAAGTATACATTCAGTAAACCTTATTTTCAAATGACAAGAATATATCACACATTTGAATTGTTTTAAAATACAAATAATCTTTTCTGCTATTCAAACTTCAAATATTTACTAAACATAATTTTCTTGATAATTCTATTTAATGTAAATAGCATTTCAACAGTAATACAATGTTAGTATGGAGCAAAAAAAAACAAACAAAAAAAACTGAAGGCAATTATATTGACCATTTTGAAACTTTTCAACATTAGAATGGTAAATTTTGTATAACCGTTATAAAACTTTTCATGCTTAAGAATATTTAAATTCTTCATGCTTTGTATGTTTACTCAATGGAAAATGTACACATATTATATCACAAATTACAGCTTGAAATCATTTTAGTGACATAGTTTGGTCTTGAGTCCTCCATAGTTTTTAGGAAAGAAAATAATTTTGAATGTAACAAGCATTAAAAACATGGTATCCAAGGAAATTATTGAAAAACAACACTTAAATTAGTTTTGCATGTTATTAATACTGAGAGATAAAAACCACTTGTAAAGTGACAATATATTACAGAAACTTTACCTCTGTGACCTGCTGCTTAGGTTGGATTCACCTACTTCAGTTCTAATAAAAGAGAGGAAAATTAAATGCTTGGTCTTTTTAACAACTAGAATCACTCTCAACTTATTTTTCTACTAGTTTCAATAATCAACATTTAATTTTTCATAAAAAAAATGTATATTTAAGCCATCATGTGCTGTTAGTACAAACTGTAGAAGACAAAGGTAACTAATAAACAATGTTTATTGAAACACATACCTGAAAACAGACATAAATTGACATGTTTAAACGAAAATTTTGTTTTATCCAATGTTTCAGGCATACACTGTATCAAGCAGTAAAATCTATGTTACAATGAAATTAGGTGCAGAAAGAGCCTACTTCTATTGCAATATTGTCTTTACTGCTTGATGAAGAATGCCTGTCCAAAATGTTTCACAAAAAGATCTTGATAAAAATTAAATTTATATGTGTTAGCTTCATCTTTATTATCTTTCCTTCAAGACTTTCTTCTTACATCTTACGAAACAATGATCATTCAAGAATTGACAACAATAAATTTGCCACTACATTTGAAAATAAATGTCAGTTAAAAAAGTGATAATATATACAGAGAGTCATGTAATTATGTCCAGATGATTATGAAGCTGTCAAAATCCACGTTATGAGGTTCAGTCATGATCTATCTGACTAACATGCACCCTGACAACAGCTCTGCAGTATAATTTCCATTGCTAAACACTCTATTGCAAATGTGTTGTATGAAAAGTACACAACTCTTTGCTGCAAGCTTTACAAAATTAATCTAGTGTTCAAGTATGATGGTTTTACAATGCTTGTCCCAACAGTCAGACTACACAGAAATGTATGGGTGACTTGAACAGTATGTCTTCTTATGAAATACAATGAATACATATTTATTTCTCCATATGATTTATGATGGTCTCTAACTTGCACCTGTCACAGTAATCATCGTGAATCCCTTTGAAAAACTTTCACAGTATGGGAACAATACTTTTGGAAAATTGTTTCATCCATTGGCTTACAGAAGTCTTGTTACAGTTATCAAGGTGTACATGTTTCATCAGGTGTCACCTTGTATTGCCATTTTCCTATTCATATAGTTTCTAAAGTTGGTTCTCCTTCAGTGGATATGTTGTAGAAGTAACTTATGTATACATGCTATGTCACCTTTTCATATGGAAATCCTTCTTGATATAACTGCATACTTTGCCTAAGATGTGTGGCCATCTTCTGCCTTTACTTCTTATTTTTGTGGATTCTTACCTATTAAAAGATATTACAGTTTGTTTACAATGACTGGGTTACGACTTAATTCAGGCCTGTTTCTGGGTTGTTCTGGTCTCCACATTCACCCACATTCCTTTGTTTTCCAATGTCATTAAGTACAATAGATATTCCAAATTTGGAAATTCTAAGTCCCTGATCTGAATACATCTTTACGATCTGATTGAATAATTTGTATTGCAAAGGGCTGTTGGATACCCTTCTCAACAGAAACTGATTTTCAGTAGTATCACACTACCTACAAAATACTATACAACATTAATATGTAGTTCCAATACATGCTATTCCATTATAACTTTACATCAGTTGTAGTTGTCACATATTAAAAATTATTTTAATATAAAGTGTTCCACCCTCTATATATGAAAAAAAAACACAGCAACAAATCAATAAAACACACAAAAGCAATTTCATGTATTCACCAGACAAAACAAACTTTTCTGTAGGTACATAAAATAGACGTATTGCTCTTGATCACTATCAAGGCTAGAAGTACATACTGTTGCCTGGAAAAGCAGTTTTGGATGTAATGAGCTTCCACAATGAACTGTAACCCAGAATTTAGACTACATCTGTAAACAAACATTCCACAAACCCTTCACTGTACATGTTAACTTCCAATGCAATTCTTAAGTAAATAAAACATCATAATTATCCACTGTGGCAGAATTAAAGGATGTAATAGGCATGTGCTGAAACAGGGTTGTCATAATTTCAATTTCTTTGTAAATCTTTCTCATGAAAATAGCCTTTGATTTTGAAGTGTGACTGTATGGTTGTGAACTTTATAACTTCATAAACTTCAAATCCTTGTTTATTGTCTCGTTCATGGTACCCAGTTTTACTGCAGTGGCTGGCTGGTATTGAGAGTGCCCTTTCAAACCTGTTGTATTCAATTCATGGATGAGGGGTACTGTCCCAGTGTGGGCTTGGATGTAGTTTTGGACCTCAGTGTTATCCTATATGCTCTACTGTATAACACTGTATTCTGCATCATTTAACAATCTTGCCTATACAAGCATCCTTCCTCAAAAGGGACTGTCACATATTCCTACAGTTATAGGTATACAGATGGCAGCTCTGCATTTTCAATGGGTCAGTAACTTGTAAAGAACCACATACACAAATGATAAATATGTTGTCATTGCACTAAGGCTTATATCTCCACAGATTCACCATTAAATTAGTATATACACATCATTCATATAACCCTATGCACTGTATGCCTGTCCATATAACATACCTTACACATATTTGGTTCTTCTAATTAAATCTCTGTGATTGAATTAAATTCTTATACCCACCCCAATGTCATCACTAGATATCAATAACATATAGATATTTATTCAACACCATAGAAGTATAAGTTACTTGAAGTTTCAGGTTATTAATCATCAAACTTTCTTAGATCCTTAGTTGATATTTATTTTCCACTGAATCAATAACTGAAAACTGAGCAGTTGTTATATTTCAATCATAGCTGTGTGATAATACTTTGTTATACTTTTTTTTGTTTCTGTTATCAAAATACTTTACAATACATTCTCCATGAGTTACATATGAACAACAAATATATATCTTTTCAAACAGGACACTCATAACTGTATAACATCTTGGTATAATTGAGCAGAGTAATCCTGTTCTTGAAACAAAAAAAAGTTGTTAATTATTGTGACTGATTTTAAAATAAACTTTAACTGAATTTGCTGATACACTTTTAATTACACTGTTCAACTGTGGCTCCATTCAACTCTTTCTATTTTGGAAATGGTCCCTTAAATACACTTACTTCAATATATAACATGTGAATAACCAATCAACAGCTTAGAATTTTTCCCTAATGGTTTCTCAACCATTTTAACATTTTAGAAGACCATCTCCTTCTTTTGAAATAAGATTTAAAGGAGATAGGTTGTGGCTTTACTCTGTTCAAAATTTCATGTTTTTTTTAAAACCTAAATACAGCTTACTTACTAAGCTTGATAAAATATAGTGGAATTCTATGGTATCAATATAGTAATTTATGATATTTTGGTTATTCATCTGTAAATACATAAAATGTAAAAAAAATAAATAAATTTTGTTTCATATCCTCCAGATACAAAATTTTAAAAAGCAATTCAGCCTTCATCAAGCAATAATTGAATACAAGGGTCATAGCTAAAAAGATAACTGTCTGCCTTACTTCTTTATTTACAGTTCTTTACTTCACAAAAAATAAGTTTAATAACTTATTTCTAAGTAGTAATAATCTATATAATTGAAATGTGACTATACATAACAAAATACAAGTTTACTAAAACACAGCCAAGACAAGGTCACATTGTAAAGACTAGAGATGAATTTTATGTTATTGGATAATATAATGAGTGCACGCGCTCCTTGTTAAAACAAGTTTTGTAACATTAGCCAGGCACAACTGGTAGGTCAATATAAGATAAAAAAAAACAAATAAATACATAACATTATGAGATGTAAGCTATTTAGACTAAGCATTTGTATTTTTAAGTTATAATCTGTTATCTTCTAGAAGGAATAAAAACATAATTTATATTTATTTCCTTTTTTTTCTTGTTGGTTACAAGGTTAGTCAAATTTACAGACCCCACATAAAGTGAAGAAAATACAAAGTCTTAATGAAAACAAACATTTAAAATGTATTTAGAAGGTTTTAGAGATTGCACAAATAATATTTCAGGCTTTGGGACAAAAATAGTTTTCTAATCATAACATAAAAATCACTTTGCAGTTAGACTAGTAACGAAAAACTTGATACTTTCACAAACATTAAGAAATCTGAATTTTTTGTGTGCAAAACAATTGCAATTGTCACTAAACATCTGCCAAATTTTGTGAAGATACATATATTATACCAAAAGTTATAGTATAAATTCTTAACACTTACAATTGTGTATATGAACTTGTGTGTGTTATACCAAGCCCATTGCAAAAGAGTTAATGTTTGTTTCTCAGAAACATAAAAATGTTTCAAACACATATTTTAACACAGTAATTGTTTCAAATTACTTGGACTTTCATTCAACTACTTTCTTTTTCAAAATGGCACATAAAGACATTGGCCACAATCAGCTCTAAACTAGATCCCACACTAATTGCACCTCTTTGTTCATATATTATCTCATTAAACAAACCATGAACAACCTCTTTATGGCATACAAATAATTTGTACAACTTAAATGGATGCAATATAATAAATTAAAACTTCTGAAAAACAGTCTTTGATGAAAATCATGTCATTATCAAAATCATTACTGTGCCTCCTTCATTTATCCTGAAGTTAGTTAAAAAAAAGATATGAGACAGATATACAGTGTATACATAAATATTGTTGATATATACACCTGTAAGGTGAAAATAATAATAAAAAAATGTGAGATCTACTTACCTAATGCTTTCCAAGACTTCTTTCATACTTGATAAATCAATCTTGTCCTAATGTTATTAAAATTACTATGTGAATATGAGTTTTTTAGTAAAATTAATAAAGTCTACAAAAAATATTTCATAGTAAATAAGCTTATTAAAGAAATGTTTGTTTGTTGTTGGGGTGCGAGATAACATTTGTTTTGGCCACCTTCACCTTTATTAAAAAAAATTTAATAATTACTGTGAGGGGTGTGAGAACATATTAACATTTTTTATGGGTGCAGGGCATAAAAAAGGTTGGGAACCACTGGCCTAGAGGGAAGGCAGCTAGTCATCATCACCCACTGCCATCTCTTGGGGTATTCTTTTACCAACGAATTGTAGGATTGACTATTGAATTATAATGCCCCCACAACTAAAAGGGCAAGTATATTTGGTGTGATGGGGATTCGAACCCCGAACCTCAGATTACTATTTGAGCATCTTAACCACCTGGCCATGCTGGACCATGTTAAAGAACTCAATATAATTATGAAGCAAAATGTTTAGAGTTTAACTACTCCGTGTGTGAAACAGATTTAAGAACTGATATCAAGAAGTTTGTATAATTTGAATATAACTTTCCATCAATGATTAGTAAAAGTTATAAAGTTAAAGAAAACTACATGAATTTATATATCAGATTGTTACTTCATCTTTGTGTGCATTTTTTAGTTTGCTCTGTTGTACGAGCTTTACTAGTATTTGTGCACAATACTATGTTATAAATATATAAAATTAGAAAAAAATATGCCAGTGACTTATAAAGCCATTATTACCTCTTTTCAGATTAATATGGCATCACCAATATCCCCTGACTTTTCCTTCTCACAGTATAAATGTTTAATCAGTAAGTCATATCAAATGTGTTATATGAACTAGCCCAATTTTTAAGTAATGGTTTAAAGGAATTTGTATACAATTAGTATACCCTATAAGATAAATCCAAGTTTGTTAATAACATCAAAGTTAAATTTTGAACACAGCATAGTAATTGCTAGATTTTATGTTGAATCTATATTTACTAATATGCCATTGGATAAGACCATTTATTTATGCTTAAATATGATTTACAATAATGGAGGTAACACTGATGATTTGCCCGGTATGGCCAGGTGGTTAAGGCACTCGACTCGTAATCTGAGGATTGTGGGTTTGAACCGAACATGCTCTCCCTTTCAGCTATGGAGGCATTATAATGTGATGGTCAATCCCACTATTCTGTGGTAAAAGTAGTCTAAGAGTTGTTGGTGGGTGGTGATGACTAGCTGCCTTCCCTCTAGTCTTACACTGCTAAATGAGGGGCGGCTAGAGCAGATAGCTCTCATTGTAAGTTTATGGGGAAATTGAAAACAAACCAAACCAAACACTGATGATACACCCAAAAAAGTATTTAAAAATTGTGTGAAGTAGCAACAAAATAATAGGATCTTTTGTTCAATGGAAAGGTATATAAACAAATAGATGTAGTTAGTATGGTGTCCATTTTAGCTTCTATATTAGCAAATTTGTTTTTGCATTACCATGAAAAAATTTGGATAAAAGAATGTCCTAACTAATTTAAACCATCAGTGTATGAAATATACGTAGAGGATACACTTATAGTACTTGAGAATGAAAAACATGCGAATACGTTTTGATTTCTTAAATAAACAACATAAAAATATAAAATTTACTGAGATAAAATAAAAACTTCATTTGCTGTTCTTGTACACCTCAGTTATAAAAAAGATAGGAAGTTTGAAACTGAAGTCTACTATAAATCTATGTATTTGGATTTTTGTTTCAACTATAATGGTGTTATACAAATGATATTCAAAGAAAATCTTGTTAGAATTTCGTTATACAGAGCCCATAAAGCTACCAGTAACATAGAACTAATCAGAAGAAAGGTAAAAATCATCAAATATTATCTAACCAAAAATCAATTTTCAATGACAGTGATAACCAGCATTATCAAAAAGTACATCAACAGTTTTCACTCTAGAGAAAAAACGTATAACATTCGAAAAATGACTCCTAATATAACATTACCATTCATGAGTAAATAAATGGTTTTGCAACATTTTTCTGCATGTAATGAAATATGATTTCTATGATATAAATGTGAGAAAGGTAGATCAGGGTAGAGCAATAAGAAAAACTGTACAATTGGATCAACTTATCATGACCAGTAACTGATAAAAATATGAGGAATGAGATAACTATAGATAAAAGATATGCTTTCAAATTACCTATTTTGTTAACAATAAGAGTTCAAATTCAACAATAAGAAATTTTCAGATTTCTATCTGATTTGAATATTCAACTTAAAAATGATTAGAATTTGTTAAAACAAAATTATAATTTTTATTTAAATATTAAAATTAGATAGGCAAGTGTGCACTCAATACCTGAAAGGTGCTCTATTATCTAAAAAGAGTTAAAGCTAACATTTTCCTTACTTTAAAATAAATTTCTGATAAATATTTACCTCTCTGCACACAGGAGCTATTCTGTCTTTGAGAGTTTGTACATCAGTTTAAAACAAGACATTTTAACACAAACTATACTAGTGCATGATTTAATAATCATGCAAAAACAGCCTTCCACCAACAGGAGGGTGATATATCTTTCATGTATAGCAGATCACCAAAAGAATTTAGATGAAGCATGAATTGCATGCAATAGCAATGGGAAAAAGGGTAGGAAGATGTGAAGAAAGGTTTATATTTATCTAAATAATTTTTGGAGGTAATGAAAATGTTAAATTCTGAAATAAAAGGGTTACCTCTCTTCACACAGTATCTTCCCAGAGCTGTAACACTTGTAGGAGGCTGCATCACTTCATGGAAGTGTGAAAGAAGAAAGGTAAAATAAGCCTATGTACCATAAAGATGAACAGAAAAAGACAGGACCAATCATGTATTTGTACACAATGGTTCAGTCAGACATGAAGTGTAATGTGGTTAGGGCAATTATCAGAATATACAGTTTGGTAAGTGTTCTGTTACACAATCTACTCCCCACACATACAAGAATGGAAAATAATTCTTCTCATTGTGTATGCAAAAGACTTTACCCCATCTAGTTGACCAAACCACCAGTAAATTGGACATATTATATAATATAGGATGGCACACATTATACAGACATAGGTGTCCCTGCCCCACCCACTACCACATTGTGATGCCCATTTAGAATCTTTCCTGAGGATCTCACAACTGGTGAGGAACTCTTCAAACTGACCAACCCAACAGTTAGGATCTGGGGTCTCCTGTTCCATTTGGTAACTGGAGAGAGAGGAATTTAGGTTGAAAAAACACCAAAGTGGAGCCAGGACCTGATTTGACCTAATCACTACAAGTTACTGCAAAAACCTGATCTGAAGAACTGGTATGAGCAAACCATGAAAGTAGCCAGACACTGTTGCTACTGACTTTTTCTTTATGATAGTCCAAGGAAAATACAATTTAGAATAGACAATAAGTATGTTTAGGATTCTTGGTGAATGAGTTTAAAACTTTATTTTATTCCTGATTCAATTGGGATTAAGGACAGTAAATATATCCAGTGAGGCAAAACTGGCCATTGAGTAAGTTTTGAGAAGTAAATAGAACAGTTTAATAGTTAAAGAAAAAAACAACCATTTACCTGTCTGGTTGAGAGAGTTAATCTGCCTTAAAATTCAAAGCTTTAGGATATGATAAGTAATCAGATGCACCTGATATGAGAAAGATAAAAACAGAACAGTTAGAAGAAAAGATCCCCACAGGGAGTATTACCTTCACAGCTGATATTAGAAATGACTATAAAATGGTCTGAGTGGATCATAGAAATATGATATAAAAGGAATCCAACCTGAATGTTAAAGGAAGTTGTATGTCAAGCTACTGGAGTTATGTAAAGAAGACAAGCTATACCAATGTGGACAAACCTTCTCTCCAACCTGGAGAAGCGCAAAATGCAACAAACTGAACTTGATATTATGGGCCCAGGTACCCAAACTGAAAGTACAGAATGCTGACTGTGAACCACTGATATTACAAAGGGAAGGCAAGTGACATCCAACTGGACAAGTCTTCCCCTAACCTGAAGAAGCTCAGAATATTACAAAATGAACTTGGAAATATAAAGCCAATTCACATCTCACTCAAATAGGAGAAACAAAAATCATCCTGCCTGGGATTATGAACCAAAATCCTATCTCCTCAACTACAGAACAAACAAAGTTCAATCAATGGCTGGTACACATGATGCTCATCATGTAGAATTATGAGGAGTTGAGTGCCCTCTTCCACAATCATGGAAAGTAAGAGAATGGCCAAAAAGAAAGGACAAGTCACACAACCATATAGTGAAGTGAAGTGAACTTAAATTATGAGGATACTCCTGCCTAGGCTGGACTGGCTTCCCACCTGATGAATAACAATAACTGCCTCAGAAAAAAGTCTGACCAAGGCCGACATAACAGAGATGGCCAGAGAGAATGGGGAAGAGGTTAAAATTCTTAAAGATACTGGGAAAATAGGATACCAGAGCTGACTTAGTCAAATGGTGCCACCAGAAAAACTTGACAGGACATGGAGTGAATCAGTGCCTGAACCATGAAGAACAGATGATTTGGAGGGAGGACATAAAGATGAATATCCTGGTTAAGAGCTTCTACTCCCAGAGCTGAGCATTCCAACATGTGATAAAAGCCTCAATCTGTGGTGTTTCAAGACAAAAGCAGATTCAACAAAACATTTGATGGAGAAGCATCCATTCTGCAGGAAGAGCTCTGTTGTGACTAACTGGCTGTTAGATTCATTA
This sequence comes from Tachypleus tridentatus, assembly GCF_004210375.1. Classification (NCBI taxonomy): domain Eukaryota; kingdom Metazoa; phylum Arthropoda; class Merostomata; order Xiphosura; family Limulidae; genus Tachypleus; species Tachypleus tridentatus. The sequence continues at coordinate 94,168,458 of NC_134832.1, read as the reverse complement.
CTCCTTGAAAATGACAAAAAACAAGAACAACTGGTGTTTGTTTGCCCAAGGAAGAAGACTCACTGTTCAAAACTTTAGAGATCTTGAGTGAGTGCCCAGTTGCTTTCATAAGGATGAGATTATTGTGGAATTGTCTAAATGAAGCAGTTTCCTTCCCAAGAAGTTTAATGACCCAATGATATGTTGTGAATGTCTCCCACACAATATACAAACCCTCTGAGGCTTCACAGGACATAACCCCATAAGGTAATTACTAATGCCAAAATTTGCACTACACTCTGGAGTAGTATCCTCACTGGTAAGGTTGAAATCACCCTTGTGTTCCAAAGAATTGTGGTGCCAAAGCATATCTAGAAACATGAATGGGAGATGTAGTAAATTATCCTGCAGAAGAACTTTGGAACAGTTGAAAAGCCAGTGTATAAGATGAAGATGAAAGACAGGCAACATAAACTCTTGATTTCCTGGATTCTGGAATTTCTGCAAAAATATGCTGTCTGCTAACACAGAAAGCCAGGCTCCCTACAGTAAAGAATCTCTCTCCAAAGGATCCCAGCAACAAACCAATTAAGATACTAAGGAGAGAGCAGAAGCCAAAGTAGAAATAAATAAATGACTAAGATCCCCCACAATTTGAGCAGGGAATAGGTAATAGGCCATAGACAACAGCTGAAAGGATGATAAAAATGGAGAACTGTTGTAAGCTATAGAAAATTCTGGAAGAGTGAGATATTTCAAGATAAACAGTGGCATTTTGTCTAGAGCACCAAATAGGTAGAACATAATCTGATCTTCGAGAGTCCAACTAAAAATTCATCAGGTGATGGAAAGCCAAAGGTGTGTTGATCCAATAAACAAGGAGGACAAGGCAAGTACTCAAAACATTACAAACATGACCCCCCCTCCCAAGCCAGATGACTGTTGTGTCCAAGATGTGAATGTGAGTACTCATATTTAAAAATCATCTCAAAAAAATTGTTTTTTCATGGACAATCAAGAAAATAAACAATCTATCCAAGCCCCATGAAAAGGATCTAAAATAATTGAATGAAAACAATGCAAGTTTAGTAATAATGCTCAAACACAAAGTATGAGACTACCTACATAGTTTTTGCTGCTAAGAAAAGGCAAATGAGAAAGACTAACAGGGAGCTTATATATGGATCAGGTATAGAAGGTACTTTGACACAGATTGAGAAAGTTACAAAATTAAACTTACTAGAGGCAATATAGTGGGGTATAAATACTGGAACAAGCAAAGTAGAATTCATACAATTGCTTAGATGAGCAAAGAAGAAAACCTTTTCTCAGGATACAGCTAATGTGTGAGGAGAGTGGTAAATATCATAGAGGTGATGGAATACCTTGAAAGCAAATGTTACAATGCTCATACTCAGCAAAACTTAGGATTTTTTAAAATATTGTCTCATGAAATCAAAATTTATATAAGATTAAAATTTGAGTTATTAGCTACATTTTTATACCAAGTGTATTCATATACCATGAAATTAAAATGCTTTAAATTTTGAATGTAACTCAGTAAAATCTTGTGACATGTCCAGAAAATTATGCCTTTACAGAAAGAAATAATCCATGAAGAAATTTGTTTCAATTAAAAGAAAACAATATATGTATCAACTTGCTTTCCCTTCATATTAAACAATGAGATACACATGCTGAAAACTGAGAAACAATTACACTGAGTGAAGTAAATTTCATCATGTATTTGATATAAATCTGATGAGAAGGAAAAATGAAAATTAACTCAGGGAATATTACATTGTTTACAAAGATGTATTATTAATAACTGTTTCCTATGATGGATAGGATATTGATAATCTACCAACAAATTAAAAATCACAGAGGGATGGTCAAAGAATTAGATACATGACTGTCTTTTCTTTGGGACAGTAACAGCAGAAGTTCCACCAAAAATTTTCTTACTTGTTTTCTGAACAGCTTTCATCAACATCACGAAAGAACAATTCCCTTATACCAGAAGGACATTACAATGTTATATACATAAAAGATATATAAAAAATATACAATTTAATAATACACACATTTAGGTTGGCTAGATATTCAAACAGAAATTGACACACCTCCTTAGCTTGATTCCAAACCTCTAACTCAGCTGGTTCAATGTTCAAAGTAGGCAAAGTAAATTTATAAAATGGACGCATATTTTTGTAAACATAAATGTGACCCCCAGAGGCTACAGCAATTGCTATACAAAAAAAAGTAAAGATAATTTAATGTACAATATATTTTACCAAACCATTATGAAAGAAAATTTAAAATTTAAATTTTAAGCACTAATTCAGATTTACAATAAAAAAATTAAAGAAAGTGCCCAAGAATACATAACTGAACTTTCATCAGTCACTATTTAAATCTTGGTAACTTCTAAAAATGGCATTCACAGTATTTAAAGTTTAAATTTAGTAGAGTGGTGATGAAGTTTCATGAATTTTATGTTAAAAAACAAGTACTACTTTATTATACTTTTTTGTTTCACTACTGAGTAAGGAAGAGCTCTCATACAAAAATACTATGATTATTAGGTTTTTCCACATATAATAGTTAACAATAGTATCTACATTTTTAAATTTATGAAAACTATTAATTTGCACCATATTTTTCACAATGATACACCACACATATCTTACAATGATTACTTTGTTACTTAATGGAGCATATCTATACATATACATATATAGCAAGCATGTCACCATTCCATGTATTTTACTTTGGTATCTGAACACAGGTCATATTTAAGAAACAATTAAAAACATTATTTTTTAGAATAGTTACTGAAGAAATTTCAATAAATGATCACAGTTATGTACTATTTTGAATTATCAACTTTGAGAGACAAGATATAACATTAATAACATACTTTGATGAGTTAACATTAACATTAGGCTTTGAAGAGATAATTAATAATTGGCTTTGAAGAGATAACAACAACAATAGGCTTGTTGCTATCATCAGTCAATTCAGAAGATATTCAAATCATTTTACTCACTTTGCTACTGTACACAAAAATGAAAATCATTAATTTTGGAAAAATAAGTAGCAATTTTACATTTTATAATAACAGTTTTCATAAATATCAATATGTTGTACATTATTAAGAAGGTGGTTATCATAAGGTAAAGGTGGAACAAAAATTATCAGTTTTATTATTAATTTGCTTAGTTGATATAGCACTTATCAAAAACAAACCTGAAACTTTTGGATCACAGGTGTCCATCTGAAATGCTACCACACCTGTGGGTAAGTCAATGACTGTATGTTCTGACAATAGGTGTGTTCCTATGAAGCAGTTAGATTAAAAAATCAGTCAATTTACTTATTATTTAACATAGCCTTTTGGATCCATTTAGAAGTATAAAGCTCATGAAAGTCTGAACAAACATAAAGAAAAAACATACACATTACATCATCATAGAAAGGTATATAACTCTAAGAGAGAAATAACTTTGTCAAAAAAGTGTTGGTAAGGGCTTTAAGAATTTAACTCTTGAGATTCAAGTTCCTACTATAAAACCTACCAAAGAAGGTTCTAACAGGCAATTTCTTCAAGTTTGAACATTTAGTAGTAAAAATTCTTCATAAAATTTAAATTAATTATTTGATATACACATTTAAACAGCATTTTCATTCATATTTTTTTAGATTTTACAAAAATAAAAGAAAATATGGATTTTTTTAATTTTCTTATATTATAATTCAAAAACAAATCATTACATTAATACAGTTATTAACAAAAATAAAAGTAAACATGATTTATTCACACAGCTGTGAATCAATAACATAGTCTGCTTTGATGCACTCGAGAAAATATTTACTAACACTGTATAAACACTATAATATTCACCAAAACATACTTAAAGAAAAAATCCATTGTTCTGCTTTAGCTCAAACAATAAATAATACTTATAAGGATAACAAAATAAATATATTTAGTAGTTAAACTTAATTTAAATTCAATTCAAAAGCCCATCAATAAAATGGTAGAACACAAGTAATGCCATGCTGCTTTATTTTGCCGTGTTTAAAAGATCTTCATCGTCTATTATTTGAACTGCAATTTTTAGTTTTTGTTTTATTTTGCTTAAATGTGTTTAGATGGCTCTCACATATTTTAGTGTTACATCAACTTAAGACAGTGTAATCACTATTGTTCAGCCACTCTTTTAAAGAGCAGCAACTGACATAAGTAGTAATATGTTGAACAGGGTGTTGCTAATATTACATACAATGTCAAATAATTACACTTCACAGTGACAACATGAAGAAACAGTGACATCAGATGAATAAGAGGAGGGTAACTTTTATTTTTTGATCAATGTTCTTTCTCATTCACCATTAATGTAGCCTGCTTCTAAGAATAGATATTTACGTACATCTAAAAAAAGTAGATAAATGCCTCCATTAAGTAGGTGAAAGATTAAATTTATTGCTTCAAGGTACCACTGTTAAAATTAGCATATATCATAAAATGTGCAAGAGATAATGAAGGACCTACTAGTCTTTATCATTGGGTGATTGCATTGCAAATGTTCAATCCAGCATTTGCTACTGCACTTGGTTTGTTTAATTTTCTGAAGTTGCTTCTTTTGGTTTTTGGTTTGTTTCAAAGCAAAGCAAACTTGAGCTCTTTACTGCATACAGTTCAGAGAATTGAATGTTGTTATTTTTCTATACTGAAAATGTATTTCCAATAGGTACTTACCTCTGTTCTCAAGATTAGCTAATCTTGTTTAGTGCTATCCTCTATATTAAAACCTTTCCTTCACATGTGCCACAAACCTAGTGCTCCCCCCTTTTTGAAATTACTATATTCCAGCATGTCTCTCATGTAAAGCATGATGCGTCCTCTCTTAACCAATAGTGGCATAACATGCTCATATGACTCCCTCTACCAAATCTTCACTTCTCATTTAGCAGCATTTCAGATTCTGATCTGGTGTGCTTATAGCTTCCTGCATGACAGTTATTTCAATTTTTAATAGAAGTGGTTCCTTTATACCTTTAATTTCTTTTATCCCAGTTTTTTTTTGTTGCTCTATTTCTGCACTCCACAATTTTGAGTAGATTTATTGAGTTATGAATTCCAAAGTTCACATTACCACTTTGTGGGTTACACCAATGACCACTGTATTGTCTCAGGGCTCAAATGAGTGTGACCAAATGATGGATCTTTCTGCTTTTAGACATTGAAAGATTGTTATGTTGGTCAACTTTTGTCCCTAGACATTACCTAGGCTCTTCCTGAATCTGCTGCATTTATTCAGAATGATAGAGATTTTGATTGTTTTTTCCTCCCTTCAGAGTTTGTTATTTTTTCTTAGTTACAGCCTCAGGAATCTCCTAGGCCTAACTCGGTCTTCACAGAATTTGTGTTTCAGGTTTATTATGTTTTATCCCTTTTCCCTATTTTTACTCTTGTTTTTCCTTACTACACATGCAATCTTCTCAGCCATATTTACTATTTCCTCCTTCCCATAATATTCAAGTCCTTGTGGATTAACATGTTTCACAATTATGTGACGGAATCAGCATGCCACATGAGAAGACTGCTCATGTAACTAGAAAGGACAAGGGAAATAAGAATTATGGGTAAGCAATAAAACACCAAAAACCTGAGACACAAATACCGTGCACCACAGGCTGTAATTGAGAAGGAATGGCAAACTCTGAACAGGGAAAAGACAATCAAATCTCTAACATTCTGAATAAATGCAGCAGACTTAGGAGGAGCTTGGGTGATGTTTGGGAACAAAGATTGACCAATGTAGCATTCAATCTTCCAACATATAAAGGAAGAAAGATCCACCATCTCATCATTGCACCTGAGGCCTGAGACAACACACTGGTCATTGATGTGACCTCCAAAGTGGTAACACAAACTTTGGAATTCATCACTCAATAAATCTGCTCAAGACTGTTGAGTGCAGAAATACAGTGATGAGAATAAACTGAGAAAAAAGAAATTAAAGATAAAAATGAACCACTTTTATTGAAAACTGAAGCAACTGTCATACATAAGAATCTGTACTCAAAAACTGTCAAATAAGAAGTGAAGGTTTGATAGAGGAATGCAGAGGGAGTCACATGTATCATGTAGCAACCTCAAAAAGGGGGGAGCAGAAGGCTTGTGACATATATAAAGAAAACGTATGCATATAGAGGTCAGTACTAGAAACAAATAGTTAATGTTGTCAAAGAAGGTAAGTACTGTATAAGATGTTAGATGTAAATTCAGTAACAGGAAGCATTAGAGAGAGTGATTTAGTACTGAACAACAACCTGAGATCATTAACTACTTATTATCTTTACATCATATTCAAAACAGCATCTTCAAATCTTTAGTTAGATTAAAACAAAGAGTAGTAAAATTATCATTATCTTCTTTGTTGAAGAGACAATACACATATTAAACAAAGATGTATCAATTCCAAAAATTATACTGGTAGCTACTAATCTGAATTAGAGTTTTACAACTAACATTGCTTTTACAAATAGTTTTAAAAATGTAGTAACATTTTTTTAAAAAAGTCTTTCATGACTTAGGGACTTTGAGACATGTGAAATGTGTAATGAACCAAGATGCTCCATCTGTATTAAAAGCTTCTCTGACTACTGGGAGTTATAATTCCACTTAAGGTTGAATTTTATTTTTAATTAATTTTAAAAGAATGTTACACAATAAAAATATATGTTATAGATTAAGAAAAATAAGCATTTTATTGTGGGTAAAAAATACTATTATTTTTACAGTTTAAATAAGGTAGTCTTAAATATGAAATATTGCAATCCTTTCCTTATTGGGTTTGGCCTCATCAATAAAGCATTCTAATCAAAATTAAGGGCAGCACTGAACAACAATAGTTATTCTTGTGAAAGAAGGTAAGTATCGAATTGGAACCCTGTCCTTAAACTTACCATTTTCCCCAGCAGACGATGTTTCATTTAGTTGAAAAAGATGGGAAAATACAGGTTATTTCAAAACATATTTTAAAGAAGATTTTAAAATATTTATAATCAAACTTTTCAAAAGTGTGCACAGTGACTTTCCTCTTCACATTCATATCACAAAGACAGAAAATAGTTGCAATATCTTATTAACTGGTGAAAATATACTGGAGATACTGAAAAGTTCGATCTGGAAATATTTCTAAACCAATCATACAAATTCTAGGACACATAGGTGGGGTAGACAATCATCCACAACAGAAGCATTGAAAACTTTATTTGGCTCTAGAATAAATCAGTTGAAAGTGGTGAATACAATTTTGCAGACAGCTTCTAGAGGTGCATAATGTTCAGGATAAAACAAAACATTTGCCATTTGTAATTCTAAGGAAGTAAGTACATAATATTACTTATAATGAGGAAACTATGTGAACAGAAAAAAATAAAGTAATTTCATTTATTCTTTTCCTTTTGGCTTTGATACTACCATGTTATTTGATTTGCATTCAAAATATAGATATCCAGAAGTTGTTATATTTTTTGTAGGAAGCCAAATATATGTGAATAGAAGAAAAATAGCAAACTAAAATCACCTTTGTATACTTTAAGCTTCATGTTGTAAGTTCCTGTTCCAAGGTCTGCAATAATCAGTTTGAAATCTCCATCACCATGTATGTCAGCCAGACATATACAAGATGAGAATGTATAAAGTGTGGCTAATGGGTCATAGAATGCATGGAGCCAATTGGTTTGAGGTTCTGTGCTGCTCATAAAAGATAATAAAATGAAATAATTTTACTAATATAACTATGGCACACTAGCCCAAACAGTCTCAATTTCTGAGAGAACTTTAAATATTTCTAAATGAATTGTAAATATATTAAAAAACAAACCTGCTATAGCATATATTTAAATTGTTTCAGTGACATGAAATATTAGTAATTTACTTTTTATTTTGTATTAATAAAGTTCTTTATATATATTTGGATATTTTATGCCATTTCTAAACAATGTACAAAATAATGAAAAACAAACTGGTATTTGTAATATTAATGCTATGATAAAGTATAACCGAGGTTGTAAAAAAGTGTCATTCAAACCTCATTCATTTAGGCCTCAAAGAAAACATTTAGATATGTTACTTATGCAGAAAGTTATCAGAAAAATGACACTAGCCCATAAAAGCATGATGTTTTAAATTTCTATAAATACCATTAGCATGATATGGAGTTGCTTTCAAAATCAATAGTACCATTTCTTGAATTCCTATGTAAAGTAAATCACCATCTGCAACAGAAGAACTGGATCTAAAACTGAATCAGATGTCTGCAGCTACAAATGAACAATGAGTAGCATAGAGGTAGTTAAAAACATACTTCACAAAACTTGCATGTACTCCAGGCCCCAAATGCAGTGTATTCCATCCAGTGGACCAATGGCATGTAAAACAAGTACTTTTACAGATTTTTGTGCTTCAGTTCACAATCAGATAACAGAGAGTACACTCATTAGAAAAAATGCAGAAACAGATCTAACTACATTTTCACACTAAAAAGTGAAGTATATTGCAGTAGCAAAAGTATGGTGTCTATAAAGTAAGCACTGGTGGAATATACTCAGTTCTACATCCTGGGAAATTGTACCATTAATGTCATAAACATTAGGAAACAAATCCATGTGCTAATCCAAATGGCCTGGATCTCAACTACTAAAAATGTCTGTCCTCACATTTCTAAACTGGATGACAAATTCACTGAAGAAAAAAAGAATTAAACAGAGTAGTCTACATACTAATCAGTTTCAATCCCACTGAACATGTATGATATAGTTTAAGGAGATTACTTATACCTCTCCAAAAAGTTCAAACACTATAGATGCCCTACAAACAGTTTTAGAGGGATGGAGGAAGACACCTCTGATTTTTAGCTTGCAATACCAGTGCCAGGCTGCTCCTGTTGTTGCTTGTGACATTACTCCAGACTGGGGTAAAATGTTATAAACTGTAAAAGTGTAAAATACCTCTACTAAATGTTAATTTATAAGCATAAATGTAGGATGACTGACCAATCATTTTCATTTCAGGTGAAACATGAAACATCAGATGCCTAATTTTTAAAAGTATAAGCTGAGAAGGGTGATTGGCATGATTTTGCAATAGTGATAATACATGTACATTGTACTTGTATCTTGTCATAGCTAAAATATTACAAATATCAATCAGTTTTAACTGTCATTTAACAATAGGCTTTTTGGTTTGCAGTATAAGGGTATGAAATATTCTTTGAAATGAGCATCAAAATACTTAAATGTATAGGTTATAATATCATAGCTCCATAACAGTAAATACATATAATCTCTTCCTCATATTTAACAAACTATCATTGCTTCTTTTTAAAGCTTATCCCATTTTACGTTTCAGAAAATGTATACCACACATATACCTTTTATCATCCATATTCATTCCTGTAATATGCCACCTATGTGTGAACTTCTATTAAGTACCTAGATAGATTAATTCTATTTTGAGAAGGTTAGTACACTAGTACATCATGTACTTTATGAAGGTAAATTAATATTACACAATCTTATTAATATCTTACTGTAAACAATTACTGCTAAAAATAAATTGGTAAAATCAATAATACTTTCTATACACTATATTTCCATAGATTGTATTTTAATCTACAAAATTTCATAAAATAAATTCATTTTACAAAATAATACAACAGTGATGTTATCTTAAGTTGCAACTATATAAGCTCTAAAACAAATATAACAATTCACAAACTCCATAAATACTTTAAGTTTGAAAAACTCACCTTTCTTTATCAGACATTTTTCCACAACTGATAACTGCAGAAACTTTGAATGAAATTGAAGATTCAATATATCTAAATATGCTATGCACAACTGAAAAAAATGGGAAAATTGTTAAACAAATAAAGGAAGAAAAAAATCAATTTACTTAACAGAGAATGGAACATATCAAATATTTGTAATACTCTAATAACAATAAGAACAGTTATCAGTGATGTCGAGAAAACCCGCTTGTAGAGAAATATATATGTAAAAATGGTTCATTTGGGTTGAGAACATTTATTACGTAGAGGAGCGAACAACATTTTGACCTTCTTAAGAGTCAATTCTTCACAGCCTGGTTTTTATAGTTATAAGATTGTGAACCTGACGATGACTGAAGAAGGCTGAAACATTGTTCACTCCTCTACGTAAAAAATTTTCTCAACCCAAAGGAGCTGTTTTTACATATATAATAAGAACAGTTGTACTCAATAACTGACATTTGAAGGCCATGTGATAATTATACCCCCCACTACCATCAGATTTTCATCTACATGTATGACTACTTGTAAGAACTTTCTACTTCAACATTTTCCATTATTAAAAAGACAGGAAGATTATACATTATTGATCTATTCATTGACATGAAGTTTTAATCTAGCTCTTGCCTGACAATTGTTGTTTACACCACGCATATCAATCAACACTTATCTTTCCTTTTCATTTTATTTCAGCAACTGAACACTAATTAAAATATATTTATAAAATCTAATAAATTTTAGAGATTGTTTTTCAGTTAAAATATGAAGTTGAAATGTATATCATTACTTAAGTGGCTAATCTGTAAAATGGTTCAGTGCCCAAAACTTACACTTAAGAGTCAATTCTTCAAAGCCTGGTTTTTATAGTTATAAAGGTTAATATTAATATTTTCATATGCTGAAAGTATATTTCTGACAGATACTTACCTCTTCTCTCAGTTACAGCTATTCTTCATTTGACTGCTCTCTACCATGTAAATTTTTACTCACCACTAGACTTGAGCTCTCTCCTAATTCCAGATGTATACCATGTGCTTCAGCTGTGTTTAAGCATGTGAGAACCCTATGGCAATAGGAGCACAATACATCCTCCTATTGCAGCTGGATCTCCCTCTTTTGAATCTAATATTTATTTTGAGATTAGACATGAAAAACAACACTGGACATGATAAGGATGGGTGGAAAGTGTGATCAGAAATAAGTATCTTGGAAATATACTTTCAATGTCGGAAAATATTAACTTCTATACGATGACTTATGCCTTTCTACAGTCACAGATGGAATCCTACATCCGACAGGTGGAGGGAACTGTGTAAAAAGTTAGATGAACACCCTTCAAAAGTGTCTGAAAAGCACCCTACTTCTATGTAGAGGAAACACACCCATTGGAGACCACAATATATCTGAACCAGGTATACTCTTCACCTAAATGAAGCCAACTAGTGTTGTGTTACAATAAAAGGGCAGAACATTTATCCCATATCTAAAAGGAAGAGAAATGTGTGTAGACTGCTAAAGCATGATTGATTGTAATCAGGAGGTCAACTTTAGTCCATACTAGCTGCACCAAAAGGATCTAAACTGGTGTAGAAACTGTAAAAAAAAGAAGACCTTCCATTCCAAGAACCTTAGCCAACATGTGCTCAAATCCAAGACACCCTGGAACAACAAACACAGAGAGTGTACATCTTGACAACATCAGGAAAGTGGAAATGCAACATGGAGAGTCAATGCAAGTTCAAAACCAATTAACATTGAGAATGTAATATTCTGTCCATGGTAGGAAGAAGTTTCCAGTCCACGTACATATGAAGACTTATGTTGGCTGTTTTAGCTCCAACCAAACCAAGGAGCCAACATCCAGATGATGGTAGGAGGAATAGTTCCCAACAAGATGGAAGAATTGGAAAATAGACAGAAATATCCAGTCCAGACTAGTAGCACATTGAACAAAACACCATACCCATAGTAAGAAGATTGTCATATCTATTACTCAGGCAGAATGCCATCATCTTACTCTTAACAGAGTGGAACTATGCATACTCGGGAGGATTACTCCATGATCCACCATTGCAGTGGCTAGGAGCTGAAAAGTGGTAAGAACTTCCAAACTCCACTGAAACAAGGGGGAGAAAAAATGCACTAGAGACTCTAGATGTATGCATCACCAAAGAAAGTGCAATAGGTGACCATGAAACTCTTATTTTGAAAAACAGACCCTTTCCAATTCCAGCAGTTTAAAGAAAGTTAGAGATGGGTAGAAATCTCTTTCTGCTTTACTTACGTTTGTCCATGGGTGTACAGTACAATATGAATGCACTTATGATATGACATAAGCATGATACATCTTATAGATCTCAAGGTGAGGAAGTTGGTTATCAGTATAACTGAACAGGCACCACTTGCCACAGAACAGGATTCATAGTACATTAAGTAGGCACCTGAAAAAAAAAAAAAAAAACAATTTTCCCACTCAGAGTTGTACTGACATATAGAGAATGGTTATCAAAGAAGCTGAGCAGCTGAGCAGAAAACTGCCAGATGGTGCAAGTAGCACAACACCATGATGTAGAGAGTAGTCCTTTTACTGATCTGGATAAATTACTTCAAAAAATGATGGAAACAAGCAGCCAAAAATACTGGGAGGTGATGTATCAGATGTGACAATATACAGAATATTTGGTAAGATTTAAGAGAAAGAGAGCAATATACATAACTGGACAAACCCAATCTGTAATAGTGATGAAAGAAACATCCCTAGAAATGAACAGGTTCCAATGGATAAATAAATGGAAGCAAGATACATTGAAAGGATGCTGTGAGCAACACATAATACCATAAAGCACAGATTGGACAATTGAAACATTCTGATCACAGTGGGAGAAATTATGAGATATAGTTGTAAGGGAAATAATGGGGATACCTTATAGCTTAAGATAGTTCAAAATGACAGACCTTTGTCACCATGTGAAAACAGATATCTGAAGAAGAGAAGAATCTTAGCTGGATAGATTAAAGATAGAATATCCTCCACTTATGTTGATATCCATACATGGGTAAAGAATGGACAATGCGAGACAGCAGTGGTGCTATACGTGTGGATAGCCCCAATCCTTTAACAAGGAACTAGACAAAGGCAATACATGAAGTTTGAGTGAGGGAATGGAGGGATGAAGCACCCCTGAGTGAAAAGACAAAGGGAGAAATAATAGAGGTTGTAATTGTACAGGGGCAGAAAACATGATTGAGCTAGTCAAGAAGGACCCAACACAAAGTGGACTAGATGAGGGGAATTACTTGGGGTAGAAAATGGATGTTAGGGTATGCATATAGAAAAGGTCCTTCCAATCCTAGCTGAATATGTTCATGGTCAAAGCCAAATGATGTGGAATTGAGGACCAATAGAGAGAAAGTTCAGGAGCACATAACTGAAAACATAGCTTTCAGAATACTTTAGGTCAAAAGACCACACCGTGGGAAAAATCTTGTTGAGACTGGACAGATGATTCACACCAAGAATGAGGACACCAGGTATGTAAAAAACCAGAAAACCAACCTGACAGCTGTGAGTCCATAAGAGGAGATTTATAATGCAGGAACATCAGCACCTGGATCAAGTGCCTCCTTAACTGGTGATGGAAAACACAGCCATCAAGTTGATGAAATAAATCATAAATGTCATGCACCACAGAGATAACAGAAAATAAATCATCACCCACAAGGAGTACCAAAAGATTAATGTGTAGACCTAACTCCTCCCGAGACCAATGATACAAGACCTTCTGTGTAATGCAGTACACACCCCATCCTCACAACAGGATACCTGTGAATACTTGACCATCTGACCACGTAGAAGGAATAAGTAACTCCACTGTCATATCCTTCCCCAGAGGAATAAGAGCTTCCAGCAATGCTCAAGTATTCAAATGAAACATAACCTCTCATGCAGGGAGAGAAGGTGATGACATTGCTCTATGAATCAAAATTTCATAGCTCACAGACAGACAGGAGAAGGTTAGGTATCTCAAATGAGATACTGTGTAGAGTGGATAATGGACTTCTCCACCTAGATAATCCAACCCACCCAAACAACTTCTCAGATTAGAAGTTGGGTGAATGAAAAAGACACTGCAAAGAAAGGAGCCAGAAGAAGCCAGACATCCAAATGAAGATAGAAAGTGAGCCTGTGAAAATGTATAGACAAAATGCAGATAATGATGTCAAGCCTAAGCAACAGGAATGTGAAGATAAGCATCACAGAAATTAAACCTCCTCATCCAAAGCCCTAAAAAAAAAAGTCCATCTGAGAAACAAGTAGAATTCCATGGTGAATCAAAGTAAATCAAGGAAGTGATTCTGATTGGAGAGATAAAAAAACAGGATGCCAATATCAGGTCTTCTTGGAGATAACAAAAAGTGGGGAATAAAATCATGGATGCACAGGAAAAACCTTTCAATGGCACCCTTGATCAGAAGGCCTTGAATAATTTCTGTGACACACTGGCAGAAAACAGAATTTTGAATCATTTCTCAATGAACTACAGCCAATACTTCCTCTGCCAATATTACCACAACTGTAGTTGTTGTCATGAGCTGTTGAATGCCAGTACTGTTAGTAGCCATTGTAGCCATAATTGTAAACTGTGAATTCAAAAATATTGACTGACAACTGGTGATTGGGTGTAAAATATAATTTACAATCAAATAAAGAATTCTAACTCAATAGTGATTATAAACAATACTTTGAATTTGTTAAAAATGCATAAAATCAAATAAAAAAGTTTGAAATCAAGCATTAAGTGTTAACACTGTCATGTCAAATTCAGAAGTAGAGATTGTGTTCAACTGCATGGATGAAGTCATCTGCAGTAGGAGGGTGTGTCACACTCCTATTGGTGGAAGATTGTTGCATGTTAATTTGTATGCTTAAATGCAGGTGAGCCACATTGTATACATGTGGAATTAGGTGGAACTTCAAGTCTAGTGATGAGCAAACGCTTGTGCTGTAGAGGGCAGTCAGGTTAAGACAAGCTGTAACTGTGAAGGAGGTAAGTAATCATATCAGAACACTGTAACATGTCACTCTTCAAAACCTGTATGGCAAATCATTCCACAAATGAATTATCATGTTAAAAAAAACACCCTTAACTATAATATTACATGCCTTTTCCAAACATTAAATTTGTGTCACCTCATCCTATTGACTTCAGAATACAGCACAAAGAAATCAGAAGCTTTTATCCTATTGATCCCTTGAATAATACTGTAATAAGATTACCCCTAACCCTTCCTTTCTCAAGACAAAGTAAGTTTCTTAAATATAGAGACCAAACAAAACTGCACACAATGTTTCTAGTGAGAAATGGCTTAGCCAATGCAAGTGTAAATAAAGTAATTACCTCTTCTGATCTTTAGTCAATATGTCTGTAATAAAATCCAAAAACTCTATTAACTTTTCTGCTAGTAACAGGGAACTAGCTCAATGGTTTGAGCAACTGATCTACCACTATGAATTGATCATTTCTTCAGTCATGCTACAGTGTGAGTTTTCATCTATCTGAATATAACATTGATTATTAAGTTCTGATGAAAGCATGCTACCTAGATAATTCAGACCTGAGAGTCAACTTATCAAGTACTACAGCAATTAAATATTCTTTTGTTTTCACATTCTTCTTTATACATATAAACTATTCATTGTTTCATCAATGGGTACCAGAAGTTGGTCACAAGTTTAAATTCACAGACAGATTCAGAAATTTGTACAACCATAAATGTATGAAATATTTGGTTGATAGGAAAATCCAGAGAGGTTTATGAAGAAAAGCTGGAAGAGAAAGTTAAATGTAACAGCAGGACGTTTTTTTAACACATTAAAGGCAAGAAAAATGTTAAAATGTGCTTTTGACCTTTCTAGATAATGTCTGTATAAACTGTTAATACAAAAGTTAATTTGAATTGATGGTTGATACAGTTACTTTTTATTGCAACCTTCAATTATTAAGTATCAGTTACCAAATTTAAGTCAATTAGTACCTGAATAATTAGATGCCTTTATCTCCTTATTCTCATTCAGTTTTTCTTAAAAGCTGAGGTTAAAATAATTGCTCAAACCATGAACTAATTAACATTAAAATTTGTTATCTTCTATTTTAATTATGACCAACAAATGCTCTTATAGCTTGTTGCAATGGAAATGCTCTTATAGCTTGTTACAATGGTACATGTAATACAAGTCATCAAGACAATATTTTTCATCTAGCAAAAGATGCACAAATTAATTAAAGCTGTTACCTATTACTTTCATTCTACTACTGGTACTTTATATATAAATACTCATATTAGCTACAGTGTATATCAAGTTCACCAGAACAGTAGGAGAGAACACTGAATGTATTTAGCATGAGTCACATGAAATAAGAGTCGTAGAGTCAGAAGTAATTTTAATCATATTTCCTTGATGTACATAATGACTATGTCTGCACATTCCATGAGGTATGATATTATTATTGTGATTAGTTTCAACTACCGTATTTTCTGCCTAATAAGCCGAATTTCTGGCCCTAAATTTTGGACCTGATTTTTGGGGGTCGGCTTATTGGCTGATCACTACTTTCGGAAATTTCTTCTTCTTAGGAAATGTTTTTCTTTTGAAAATTACCATAGGCGGTAATTTTGTCCCATCAGCAAAGCACGTTAAGACTACAGTGAAACGTTGTTTCTGGAATTTTATTGGTTACATAATTACAGTGAGTTGAGCCAATAACGAATGACATATTGATTCCATCTCTGTCTCAATACGACACGTTCTGCTTTACTACAGAACGCCAATGATCACACACAACATGCATGCTGATGCTGAAACGAGACTAAGAAATCATTTTGAAGAAACTTGTCACTTCTTAAAAATGGCTTCGGCTTATTGGGCGGTAATAAGCAAAAACCCTCATTTTCAGAGCTGAAAATTGGCCTCGGCTTATTCGGCTTATTAACCGGAAAATACGGTAATTATTATACAAATGTGTAGAGGGCAGCACCAAATTATTATTCTATCTATAACTAATTCCTTTTCCTGTTCATAAATGAGTGCATTTGAATTTATTTCTGGATTAAACCTAAGCAAATGAAGGAAAATAATTTTTACACTATATTCCATATTTTAATCTCATAGAAATTCTTTGAAAACTTGTGCTCAAAGAGATCAGTGGAAAGTATACATTCTGTAGTCAAGCAGCAGGTACGGAGTATAGTAAAGAGTAAAAAAGCATTCGATTAACAGTGTCAAATGCTTTGTTACTGCAGCTGAATATTCTTGTAAGGTTAAAATTGTAGAGGCAAATTACTTCTTAAATTAGGAAGAGATATGGGTCTTTCAATTTGTCTGAAGTGTTTGAAAGTAAAAACTGTGTCCATAGTTTTTCAGAATATAAATTCATTAAGATGGTAAAAGAAAAAGTAATTAATTATCACTCAATACAGATACTGCTTAAATCACATTTTAAAGTTGAGAAAACATTAAACAGAGATCCTGAATTAAACATGTATATTTTCATACATCAGGAACCATGCAAAGTTAGGACTGGGAACTGTTTTATGGATTTTGAATACACACTATGACATGATGAAATAAAAGAAATCAAAGCTGATAGCTTCCATGTGTCAGTCATGATATCAAATGGCATGTCTCAGAAATGGTCTGCAAATCCTGATGCAATCTTCTATCCACAAGAGGTACTTGTTAAAAAGATGGAGTACACTAATTGTTGTTAATGCTCAGGGTCACTTTCATTTTTCAAACTTTTAACACAACTTAAATATGGCCTTTTTGTCTGATACATACAATTATTTATAAACATGATTAATTTAAGCTACAAGGAACAACCTGCCTTTTCTAAATGTCCATGGTTAATTTTAATTTCTAAGTGCATTTAGACAAAATTCTTATTGAAACAATAATAAATAATTAACTGAGTGACTATTATTTTTTGTCACTTAGATGAAACTATCTTGATCATAGAAACTGCATACTAAAGCTGATCATTTAGTACTATAATGGAGGGCAGTTAAAAGCTAAACATTTAGAATTCTTAACATGTAAAATAAGTCACCTAATAGATATCCTTATTCACTTATCTTCACCCAAAGGAGACTGGTTATCACAGAAACAAAATATATATTCTGTTTTCCCTTACTTAGGAGTTTGTGAGAAATTTCAAACAAATTTAAGGGGAATTTTTCATGCTTCTTACTCTTACATTAATATACACAGAAACTATTTCAGTATCAAGATTGAAAAACAGAATATTAGAATAGTGGTGGATAAGCTGTTCAAACCACTGAAGCAGTGTTCTGTTCCTAGTAGTATACTTAATAGAATTTTAGGGTGTACTTAGAAGTCAAAAGAGATTATACTTTTTCTACAAAAATCATTAAAAAGGCCTCCCTTGAAGCATAATAAGTACAGTTTTGGTTTCCTTATTTAAGAAAGGATATTTACTTACTGGAAATAGTTCAAAGGGCAACTAGAATGGTTTGTGAGGAATTATGTTAGCATTATTTCTGCTTTCAGATACAGGCATCTGTTGGTAGATAATCATTAAATGATGCATTACCACATCACTACACCCATTTTAAATTACAAGTACATAATTTCTATTAATATTAAGTTAAAAGTTTCCTCTTCATAGTTTTGGTTTACAATGTATAATTACATTAATTAATGTATAGGTGTGACACAAACACATGTTGAGCTGCAATATACAGATACTTAATTTCTAAATTAGCTAAAGACTTTTATATTGATAGTTTTTCATTAATAATGCTTATACAGGTGGCAACCTACAACTTCCTGACTGGATTTATCACTCAGCATGTGACTGTCTCTTGCCTTGTATTTATGAATTATTCTGTGTAATTTGCTTTAATGAACTAAAACAATTCTAGGATTACTAGATGCATCTTTATTGAGCTAGTTGAAGCACTGTAGACTACCTATTCACCATGTTATGCTTACAGAACTAGATCATCACATATTAAGGAAATGTAAAGGTTATCTTATTGGTACAGGTTAAAATCTCTTAACTCATTTTGAGAAAAGAAGAGTGAGAGGTGATCTTATTAAAGTTTACAAGATTATCCATGAAGATCAACAGGATAAAAAACCCTGACTTCTTTGTGTTAATTTCTGAAAATAAAAGAATGAGAGGATACACCCATAAAATTTGTAAAACACAGAGTATACTCTAGTTAAGAGTTTTATTTTTCTAATAAGAGTGGTTAGCTTACGGAACAAATTGCTGCAGCCCTCAACTCTGGTAAATGAAAGAGTAGGTTCTATTTTCCTTAGAAATAGGTGGGTAAGGACAAACTTAAAAGACCAAATGATTCCTTATTTTTTCTACATTTAACCAAGATGGTAATTATTTTGTGTTAAAATGACACATAAACTAGGTGGCACTGAGGTTTTTGTCACTATAACTATGGTCATATGTAAATCAGATTGTCACTGTGCAGATAACATAATCAGATACTTAGTCATTAGCCAATAATCATCCCACAGTAAAGTGTAATCTCATCATCTGGTATCAAATAAAAGTGAAAAAGAAAACTAAAAACTGATTTAGCAGATTCTCAGGAACATGAATTTTTAAACTGGACATCGTTAAAGTTTATAAATGTTGCAAATTAAAATTAATCAAATATTTTTTAAGTGTTGTATTATTATGTAGATTTTGTGCCAACTTATAAACTTAGGTTATTTCTTTTTGGTCTTTTTCCTAACTTCTTGTGTTAATGACATATCGTTAAATCAGAATGGAAGCAAGTTCAGTAGTGTTATGTGTGAATATCTGGGCCTGGCTTTTCAAATTGTGAGTACATTTTGTTTAATTTATAAAATGTAAAGTTCTAACAAATACTAGTTATGAAAAAACCCCATATTAATACTTCAATTATCTGTAGAGGAGAATAAAATATATTTTACATTATATATATTTTGTCATCAAATTGTATTGTTGATTTTTTCTGCATTATGATTAAGTGGGGAAAGATGATGTCTCAACACTATAAAGTCTATACAAAAATATCAAACATTTCTTCATAATGACAGTATTTGCATTACATTGCGATATATACTTCCTAATAGTAATATTAGTACCAGTAATTAGAACTAGAGTAGAATTCTAACCGGCGTTACACACCGCTAATTCTACAACTTATAAATGTAAATAACTCACAATAGTTTCATTACAAATACTTACATAAAATATTATAATTTAATTATGAAATTTCAAACAGTATAACATACTGCAAAGACATGCCATTATTTCTCAAATAGCGATCAATAAAGAAAAGTAATATCAATAAACTTGGAGAATTAAATTCCATATACACGACCGAGAGCGTTATCTGGTGTTTAAAACGTGTGTATGAATATGTTTTTACTTAGATGTTATTTTTTGATAAGTTTATCACAAATTAGATAAAATTGTTAGATTTAGTAAAGAGAAATGGCTAATATATATATTTATATGATATTAAAATGTCCCTCTATTGGTCAGCGGTAAGATTACGATGTTACAACGGTAAAATTCAGGGCTCAATACCCTGCAGAGGTACAACAGATAGGGTATGACCTGGCATGGCCAAATGGGTTAAGGCGTGCAACTCGTAATTTGAGGGTCGTGGGTTCGTATCCCCGTCACGCCAAACATGCTCGTCCTTTCAGCTGTGGGGGCGTTATAATGTGACGGTCAATCCAACTATTCGTTGATAAAAGAGTAGCCCAAGAGTTGGCGGTGGATGGTGATGACTAACTGTCTTATCTCTAGTCTTACACTACAAAATTATGGACGGCTAGTGCAGATAGCCCTCGAGTAGCTTTGCGCAAAATTCAAAAAACAAAACAAACAATAAATAGACCAACGTAGCTTTGCGCGAAACAAATAGACAAAAACTATTAACATTAAGAATAAAAATGAAGACTAAATTTACAAAGTAAAGTTGTTGTTGTTTTAAATATATGTTTATATTTAAAAAAACAAACTATATTACATAAAAATTCAGCATTTTCATAAAACAAAGTTTAAGCTCGTCCCTCTAATATCTTCATGTTTTAGCTGAAAAGTATAATAAGCTCCTTCAGAGGTTTAGTGACAGAGTTGTTTGTTTGTTGTTAAGCGCAAAGCTATACAATAGAATATCTGTGCCCTGCCTATCACGAGTAACGAAACCCGGTTTCTGGAGTTGTAATTCAGCAGACATGTCGCTGTGCCACTTGGGGGAAAGAGCTGACCTATAGAAATAGACATGTAGCATTTTCTAATGTGTTTTCTCGAGCAAAGTGCGGAAATTAAATATTTAGACCAATCAAATTGTCCTTCAGGTTCTATTAGTCCATGTGTTGCTGCATACTTATTCCTGATAATCTTTAATTAAGCAACACATGGACTAACAGAACCTGGAGGGTAATTTTTCTGTATTTTTATTTATGTCAAATCTATTAAGACTATTTACTACCGTCCCTAATTTTAAACTGCTAATCAGAGGGAGATGTCTAGTAGGTGGCATCACCCAGGCTAAAGAATTTATTGTCACTTTTATAATGCACTCACAGCTTAAAATGCGGGACTACTATGTGCTATAACAGAAATTCTAACTTGGCTTGCTAGATCCGAAATCACAGGAACAAGTCCAGAACTGGCTTTAGGGTAAGTTAGGCGAAGCAGCTGCCCTGCGCTCAGAGGAACCTCGCCCCTTGCTTTTATAATAATTAGAGGGTACTAGTAGTTCATATTTACCTTGAGATAAGCCTGAGGTGAAGTCAGTTTGCCATTTTGATTTCACAGGTGTATGTAGTATTTTTATTTGTCTATAGTAAATTTAACACTATTCCGAATATACTTAATACAAGTTTAGTGTTTCCCAGTTTTGATTAAATGGCTATCCAGTGCACTAAGATAACAAATAAATTAAACTCTCCGTGAGGAAACAAACGTAAACAATTCAAGGTAAATCAATACATTGTATCTCAGGACGGCTGGCATGGGTATTTACACTTTTACTAATAAAGCAAGGAACAACGTTTCGACCTTCTTAAGTCGACTGATACATTTTTACTTCAAGTAGGTTTCTCATCCTCACGAAACCAATACATTATCTCTCAGTTATGACAACTGTGATAGTTCAATATCATGTGACAACCACCCCCAGTACTACAAATAATGCATGATTTATATTTTATATAGTTTAAGTTGTGATATTTAATAAAGTGTTATCTTATTGCTGATATACGAGGGCTGTTCAAAAATTACGCGGACTGACGTCATAAAACAAAATGTACTTTATTTAGAAGTTGCAGGTCTGGGACCCCTTCAAAGTACTCTCCTCCCCAACGCACACACTTATCCCAACGGTGTTTCCACTTGTTGAAACAGTCCTCGTACGCTTCTTTTGTAATATCCTCCAGCTCCTTCGTCGCATTTGCCTTAATCTCAGGAATCGTCTCAAATCTTCTTCCTTTCAAGGGTCTTTTGAGTTTGGGGAACAAGAAAAAATTGCAAGGAGCAAGGTCAGGTAGGGAAGAACAGTGATCGAGTGTTTGGCCAAAAAACTCACGAGTTCTGAGGCACAAATTTCCCAGAAACGCGGTGCATCTTCAATTTTTCGGTCAAAATCTCGTAACAAGATCCTATTGATATCCCACACTCTTCAGCAAGCTCCCTGACAGTCAGACGTCGATTTGCCCGCACCAGTGTGTTGATCTTGTCGACGTGTGGGTCGTCAGTTGACGTGGAAGGACGTCCAGGAATGCTCATCATCTTCAATGGACTGTCGACCACCCTTAAAACGTTCATGCCACTTGAAACATGCCGTACGCTTCATAGCAAAATCACCGTAAGCCGTGTTAAGCATAGCAAAAGTTTCAGTCGCAGATTTTCCAAGTTTAACACAAAATTTCACAGCGAGTCGTTGCTCCTTCAGGTCATTCATTCTGAAATCCGCCAAAAGAAAAAATCACACTTCACTTAAAACCGCGTAGCTAAAACACAAATGAAGATATCTGCAATCGGGAAATGGCGTCGTAATCAGATGATCGGTGCGAATCCTGGGAACACCAAGCGGAGTCCCCTGGAACCAACTGGAGCCACGCAATTCAAACAGTCCGCGTATTTTTTGAACAGACCTCGTAAAATAGTTTGAATATATTTTTGGGCTAAAATAGAGGTTTTTCGACTTATGGGAGCATACTGCCTAGCTCATATGTCAGAATGTGAATGAATGTATGTTCTGAATGTAAATTGTGGGCTCATAATGGCTGCGTCCCCCTGTGGCTGGCTCAGCGGTATGTCTGCGGACTTACAACGTTAAAAACTAGGTTTCGATACCCGTGGTGGGCAGAGCACAGATAACCCATTGTGTATCTTTGTGCTTAATTTAAAACAACAACAACAACAGAATGGCTGCACTCCTGGTCACTAATTCACTTATATATGTCACAATTGTGATTCCGCTTACTGATTTTTAATCTGATTAGGCCTGCATTTAATATTTTATGTTATTTAACTTTTATTTGTTTTTAAGTTTCATTTATTCTAAAGGAATATCAAATCATTCTTGAAATATATATGATACTGTATTCCTTGCTGACTCAATCATCATTATTATATGTGAATATTTTTAGAATTAATATCTTGATAATTATGATCATTGCAACTACGCATGCTATTGATTAAGGATAATACATATTATTGCTTCAATTCCACTTTTAATTATTAAATAATATTTCTTTACTTAGTTTAAATATCGTAACTGTTAATTTTTTTTGTAATTTATATACAATAGATTTACATAATTTATATTATAATATATATTTATAAGATTTTTTTTCAGACCTAATAATGTCTTGCACTGGGGCCTGGCATGGCCTAGCGCGTTAAGGCGTGCGCTTCGTAATCTGAGGGTCGCGGGTTCGTGCCCGAGTCGCGCCAAACATGCTCGCCCTCCCAGCCGTGGGGGGCGTTATAATGTGACGGTCAATCCCACTATTCGTTGGTAAAAGAGTAGCCCAAGAGTTGGCGGTGGGTGGTGATGACTAGCTACCTTCCCTCTAGTCTTACACTGCTAAATTAGGGACGGCTAGCACAGATAGCCCTCGAGTAGCTTTGTGCGAAATTCCAAAACAAACAAACAAACAAACAAAATGTCTTGCACTTTTAAAAAATGACGTTTCACTGGTCCTAAGCTTCAGCGTGATGTAGGACGAAAACACACATCTGGTGATCGTAAACAAAATAAGGCTACAAAAGTTGTATGTGAAATCCAGAATACAGGTCCAATAGATGCTGAAATGTATTAAATTTAGCAGTAGTGATGTAAAAGGACAAGAAGAAAAAGCTACAAAAGTTAGTCATTTTCAAGTAACAGAGAAAAATCTAATTACCATTCCAGTTGGTCTTGAAAAAGAGATGTAAAAGTAAAAATAGTGGAAGGAGTACTACGAGTATGCAAGAAAAACATAAGCTATTTACAACCATTCAAGTAAGTTCAGGTAGCCAGCAATTTCTAGAAGTGATCCTACACTTTGGCCACTTACTCTGAACCATAATATGATTACCATTTAGTTGAAATAGATCCTATTAAATGTGATGCTGTGCATTCCCTCACTAACGAAGCTGGTAGATACTTCGGTACAGAATAATTTAAACGTAAATTGTCAATTAGTGAATTGATTCATCGGCGATGGTTGACGTATTCCAATTCAGCCGGTGCTGTGTATTGTTTTGCTTGTAAACTTTTCACTTTACCTACAGCTACCAGCAGTGTATTGGCAAAGAATGCATTCGTGAGTGAAAAAAAATAAGTGCAGAATTTTCCCAACATGAACAAGGGAAATACCACATTGATGCTATGATGAATTGGATTGAACTGTATAAAAGATTTAAAAAAGGAAAGACTATTAATTAAATTTATAGTCATATTATTAAAAAACACAAAATGTCATTGGAAAATGCATTGTAAACATCATTACTTATATGGCACAACATAACATGACATTTCACAGAGACAGTGATAAACTGTCCACATCTAATAATGGGATTTTTTTAAGTTTCGTGCAGGGTTTTGAGAAATCTTGCCGCATTATGGAAGAACATATTCAACATGCACAAGAGGGTAAGCTGGTAGACCATTACTTTGGTCCACTCTTCCAGAAAGAACTGATAATACTCCTGAATAATCATGTTTGCAAAAAATCATTAATCGTATAAAATCAGCAAAGTATTATTCAATTTTACTTGATTTCACACCAGATGCTTCCCATCAAGAACAGATGAGTATTATACTCTGTAGTGTCTTTGAAAATTTTACTACCTTTCTCCAACAGCATAAGTAATTATTGAGTTGCTGTTCTAAAAAATGCAGTTATCAGTAGATGATATGCAGAATCAAGGATACAACAATAGTTTCAACAAAAGAGGGAGAGATTTGGGTATTCAGAAACGTATTCTGGATCTTAACAAACGTGCATTTTATATTTCGTGAGGATGTCATTCATGGAATTTACTATTAAGTGATATGGTAAGATGCTTTGTAAAAGCAATGTCTTTCTTTGATGTTATACAGAGACTGTATGTTATATTTTCTGAGTCTGTGGGACGATGGTCAATTTCAAGACGACTTCTGAAAGGTCTCACTGTGAAGCCTCTCAGTGAAACAAGGTGGGAAGCGTGCATTGATGCAGTACAAACCATTCACTATCAACTCACAGAAATCTATGTTGCACATAAAGACTTAGCGAAATTCATAAAGAATGATGCTCCAGCTCGTACTGAAGCTGATTTTTTTTTTTTTGTAAGAGATGCAAACGTACGATTTTCTTGTAGCTGTTACATTCTGGTATGAAATTTTATATCGGGTTAATGTTCTGAGCAAAGAACTGCAAAGAGAAACTGTTGAAGTTACCCAAGCTATTGGTTTGATGCAGTGCACTGAATTATAGTTTGAAGAGTATAGAAGAAATGAAATAATTGATCTTATTCATATGTATCGTATGCTAGAAGATGAAAATGACATCTCACTTGTATTTATATAGAAAAGGATTCATCGGAAAAAAAGGCGAGTCTTTCAAGAAGGAAATGAAGAGCCAATCTGTAATGGAAAAATGGAATTGAAACTGAATTTTTTAATTGCGTATTGAATACTGCATTGGTACAACTCAAAGTCTATTATAAGATTTTTTTAATATTTGTTCAAAGCTGATGCTGTGGACAAAGATGAATTGAAGAGTAAGTGCGAGAATTGAGAGAAGGTTTTGACCGATACAAATAGAGATAACGGAAAAACATTGTGTGAAGAATTAATAAGCTTGAGGGTGACTATGCTTGAAGCAGTTCACAGATCATTATCACCCTCATGAAGTCTCCAAGTTTATTATTGAACATGAGTATATGGACGTTTATCTTAATACTGTCATTGTTTTTCAAATTCTTAAAGCAATACCCCTGTCAATAGCATCTGTAGAACGTAGATTCTCCAAGCTGAAACTAATAAGATATTATCTAAGTATAGTGAGAGTATAATGTTTGGTATCATTGACTATCTTTTCAATAATAAACATTTAGTTGAAAATGTGATTCTTATTCACTTTCAAATGGCTTTAGCAAAGTCGCGAAAGTTTTCACTGATATAGTTCGTTTTTTTCCTGTCCATTAATTTTCTTTAATTTGTTATTATAAGTTTTTCTACAGACTGTCATTTTTTACCAAAGAGCTATTTATGATTATATCCATATGCTACCAATTAGTCAATTTATTATGTTCAACTGAAATAAAGATTATCTATAATTTTTCTTTTGGCCAGACCTTGTCTTAGGTCTTGCACTTGCTAAAGGCGGCCCTGGGACCAACCCATGTCCACATTTTTTTTTTTTTTATTAATCTACTCTTATAAACTACAATACAAGACTTCTCGTGAAAATTACTGTACATACCTGGATAATAAAAATATAGATAAGAATAATTACTTATAGTACCTAAACACAAAATTAGATATAACAAACACAAGTAAAAAGTTAAAAAGAATTCAAGATATAATACACTTTAAAGAATAACAAATAACGATAAAAACTAAGCATTCAACATGATCTAACCTGAAAAACAAAAAATATCACTCAAACCCCTACATAGTACATAACCATGTTTATTCTCACTTACTAAATACCAAGAGTCACTATAGATGCTGTACAAGTCTGACAATCTGTCTATTAACCGAAACCATAAGAAACTGAAATAAATTTTAGCTTTATGTTGAGTTTTAAAATATTCATAAAATGAACACCAACTCCGCACCTAACCACGAGCAGAATAAATCGCAAACTTTTCTACACACGTGCACAAGCGTAACAACCTAAGATGAAGTAAAAATTCAACCAAAGCCACTTATATTTTTATCATGATTCGTTAACGTACGTCCTAAAACTATCTTAAACAAACTAAAAAAATAAAGTTCACATATGGAGTACGCTGGAACACTGGAAAAACAAATGTTCAATAGTTTCACGAGTAACACCACACAAAGAACATAAGCCTGTAAAGCCATTGCACATGACAAAATCTAAATGTTAGTGTTATAAGCTCTTAGATTTATTGTTGAGGCATCGGGGGACTAGTTTTCAGAATAAAAGTGAATTGAATATTAAATATTGGCTCCACTTAATATCTAGGCAGCAGTATAATAAGCTGTCATAGCATGTATTTTCCTCCATCTTTTATCAATATAAAAATTAATTTTTTTATTTAGTCTGATTCTATGTCGATTTGACACAAAGAAATGGCCCTAAAAACTGTTATTTTGTCGTCTAGCAGATAGTACCTACTTAGCCTGTCAAGATATTGCTGTAACTTCATACGTTGTGTAGAATAGGTTAATGACGACATTATCTTTCACTAGTCAAGTAGATGATATCTAGAAACTATAAAGCTCCGTATGTTGTAAGAGAGTAACAACTTACATGGAAACACTTGTCACGTATGGGTAAAAACCAAGGTTTCCTCTTTGGTGCGAAGCATTGGTTTTTATAAGAATACAAAAAGTTCTACTTGGTTTGAGACATGAACCAATCAAAAGAAAGTCAACTCGAAGAATATAACTGATTCACTGTTCTGGTACAAAAGTTATTGTTATGCCTTTACTTTTGCATTTGAAATAAAGATTGTTTTACGCGTTAAAACATGTGTCAAGCGCACTTATTTTTTTAGCTTAAATGTAAATCTTTCGGCACAAAGTGGATTTATCTAATACTTGTGCAAAAAACACATTACCTTAAGAACTCTAAAGAGTAACTAGGAAGGAGAAATTTGTATGTTGTGACTATAGGATTGATAGTGGAGTTTTGTGTCTTTTCTGATGTGCATACTTGCCATTGCTTGATCTCTTGATTATATGTTATAAAGACAGGTAAATCTTCAGGTCACTCACCAAATGAATATAGTCTTCTCCAACTTCAGGTATGATGTTGGTATCCCTGAGATGTACTTTGGAAATTATGTGTCAGTTTCATCTTATCAATGGCTAAAGTGATGTTGACCACACTGAATTCACGAACAATTGATTGCATGATTGTATTGAGCGGAGGAAATAATAGTTATTTCATATACACGAGTAGCATTTTGTGGATTACTGCAAATAAATTCTAGTGTATTGGCACTGAATAAAGCAGTTATAGGTGCAATGTATGAAAATAACTGTTTTCTATTCAGTACAGAGGCGGCATTATTTCAGACAGTTGTTTGGCTAAAAAGGGGTGAAATCCTGATGTTATTTTATAATTCTGGGCAACTGGCTTTTCATCTGTATGTTGGAATGGTTAGAGATGCGGTAATAAAAGTATAAGTAACTGCTGTAAGTGCCAATGGTAGAGTTACTTACATTATATTATCACAAAAAAGTAGGTACATGACTATCAAACTTTTAAGCTGTTTGTTCAGGATTGTGCAAAGGACTAGAATATATGTAATATAAGCAACTCAGTGACCTGCTGGTTGATTATGTTTATCTAAAGGATCAAAGAGCTGATTGGACTAAATAATGATGTCTCAGTGTAGTATACACATAAGTGGCACGTGTCTGATAAGAAAATCACTTTGCTGGCTTCTCTAGAACACTAAATAATTTACTATAACTGAAATACAGCAGATGCTGAAGGCTGGAGTAATATAATTTTTTGAGAGCGTTTGGACGTTTCAGATGTGATTATCAGAAAGGACAAAGTTATTTCAGGGTCTTTGTTTATTTTATATAAGGAAATGAGGTATTTCACGTTCTCATTTTCCTTTTACTGCAAACAAATAAATGTGTGAGTGCATTAGAACGTTCCTATCAATTCAACACATCAGAAATCGCATCATGATACTAGCAAGTCGAACTGGAAGACAAGAGCACACATGGGACTGCTTTTATCAAAAGAGATGAGTTGTATGAATCTCACGTAATGCTTTTTCACCAATGTAATGAATCTGGTAACTTGGACTATGTTTCCTCATGTGCATTAAAGTGTAATTTCCAGCTCACAGTGTAAGAATAGGTGGAGCTTCTGTGGACTCATCTGAAACATAGTGCATTGGTTTTGCATTGTTATACTGGCAAACCTCTCCAAGGGTGCAGTATCATTAACTGATCTTATAAATGTTGAGAAACACTTTGGATAGAATGATGAGCATTTGTTTTAATGGATGCTCCAATGCTACCCTATCTTCAACAAGATAGTATGTTCTTATTAATACCAATGACAGTGACAATAGAATTAATCCAATGTTATTGCTTTTACAGAATGTAAGAGAATAATCGCGTACACCAGCAATACTTTCATGGCTTCCAAATGCAGATACTATGTGACAAAGAAAGAAGAATATAGGATGGATGCACGTAACTTGGGATACTTATATGGTTAGGCAAGCACTGTAAAGTGTGTTACACCATCACGATAAAACATTAAGCCACATTTCTCCAAATGTGGTGCAGATAGTTGTCTCCAAAGTTTTACAGAAGATATTGTCTAGGTTCTCGATAATACAAAGACTAGATGACACCAAGGTATTATATGGATTTGTGCTTACCTTCTAGCTGGTAGCCCTCGGGTAGCTTTGCGCGAAATTCAAAACAAACAATTACTGACGACGTGGATAAAGGAAGAAATACATACATACATTATAATGTCATTCCTGTAACCCACATAAAGCACAACTATATAAACGTAAATATATGATATGAACGAGCATGTACGGTGTTCATATTATGCTATTATTAGAGTTTTAATTATGAAATCTAATGACCCACGCTGTCACATTAGTGGTATGACGTAAAAAGTATCCACAAATAGTGTGATGGTGAATCAACGTTACATTTTCTATATTTTGATCAATCTTGGAAAAATAAGGGAATGTACATTAGATGTCATAGTATTATGAATGTCAGAATAAATATGACATACTTGCTGAGTTTATTCAGTACGATAGTATTTGATTGTCGGGATCGACAAAGTTTTCAAATAATTCACGCGCCGAAAAACCACCCTACTAGGCTCCTTAATGAAAAACCAACTATTAAAATATTGGTTGCGACATATTATGCGAATACTCATCAATAATACGCTAAAAAGATTGTTATCATTTTTGGTATAACAATTCAAAAATTTTCTTAAACAGCTATTTTTCGATTGTTTTTTTTTTTTTTGAATTTCGCACAAAGCTACTCGAGGACGATCTACGCTTGCCGTCCCTAATTTAGCAATGTAAGACTAGAGGGAAGGCAGCTAGTCATCACCACCCACCGCCAACTCTTGGGCTACTCTTTTACCAACGTCACAATATAACGCACCCACCGCTGAAAGGGCGAGCATATTTGGTGCGACCGGGATTCAAACATGTGACCATCGGATTACGAGTCGAACGCCTTAACACGCTTCGCCATGCTGGGCTTCTATTTTTCGAATAATACCCACTTGATAAAGTCACCGGAGTTCCCCGCTGGTACAGCTGTAAGTCTTAGGATTTACAACGCTAAAATCAGGGGTTCGATTCTCTTCGGTGGTCTCAACAGATAGCCTAATGTGGCTTTGCTATAAGAAAAAACAAACACACATCAGCGTGGCTACTACCCGACGTTTTGGACTATCACAAGTGGGTTGGGCTGTAGATATCTGCTTTTAATATTCTGATAAATGTATAAAGATTTTTTTTTTATAAGTGACAAGCGTATAATGCACATACTTAAATATACTTTCAACCTAACAGAAGCCCAGCATGGCCAGGTGGGTTAAGGCTTTCGACTCGTAATCTGGGGGTTGCGGGTTCGAATCCCCGTAGCACCAAACATGCTCGCCCTTTCAGCCGTGAGGGGCGTTATAATGTTACGGTCAATCCCCCTATTCGTTGGTAAAAGAGTAGCCCAAGACGGTGGGTGGTGATGACTGGCTACCTTCCTCCTAGTCTTACACTGCAAAATTAGGGACAGCTAGCGCAGATAGCCCTTGTGTAGCTTTGCGCGAAATTAAAAACAAACAAACAAACAAACAACCTAACAGATGGTGCTACAATGTATTTTAAAAACGGCTGGTATGGGTATTAAAACTTAATGTACAAAATAACGTTTCAACCTTCTTAGTCACTTTCAGGTTAATAAAAAGAGTGTCCAAACACTGTTCTGCACTTTATTCTAATTAAAGTTTTAATACGCATACCAGCCGTTTTTAAAACACATTTTAATTTCAAATGGGTTTTCGTCATCAGGAGATGGCGTTATATATCTACAGATAGATGTCCGACGATTTCTAAAATGCAAATATATACTTCATACAAGTATTATCTTATAAGCAAACAAGAGTATCAATAAATTATCAATTCTAAGATAAGACAAGGATAATCTTTGAACAAGCAGTGAAATAAGAATTAAATATACATGATTTAATCAACACTTTGGCAGCTTTATACACTTGTCTATAATCCAAAGGTTTTCGAATTTCACGCAGAGCTACACGAGGGCTATCTGCGCTAACTGTCCTTAATTTAGCAGTCTGAGACAAGAGGGCTAGCAGCTAGTCATCACCACCCACCGCCAACTTTTACCAACGAATAATAGGGTTGACCATCACATTATAACGCCCCCACAGCTGAAAATCATTACCACTCACCGCAAACTCTTTTATCAATGAAAAATGGGATTCACCGTAACGTTATAACAACCCAACGGCTGAAAGGGCGAGTATGTTTGGTGTGACAGGATTCGGACCCGCGACCCTCAGATTACGAGTTTTGCGCCTTAACCACCTTCCCATGCCGGGCGCATCGTCCAAAGAAAGAATTACATTTAGCAACTTCGCGATTGTGGTTTTAATTCTTGTAAAAGTTGTAGCTATTAGGAAATTGCTATACTGAAAGTTTATAGATGCCATGCCCATGACCTATATAAAAATTAAACAAGTAGGAAAAATAAAATTTTAACAGAAAGTAGAGACCATTGGTTATTCATAGAATTGCTATAAAAAATACCAAAACAAAACAAAGCTGCAAGAGAAGTACACAAACAACTAAAATGACAATTGTTAGATTCTCAAACGATTTGTATACTATTTATTGAAACATTTATGACTTTTGTATTAAGTTTCGATCTATTGCATTTAATTTTGTGACTATCACATTCAAGTTTTAGTATAATACAGTAATATGTATTTAAAAATACGGTTTAACTTTGCATTTTACCTAATTTGATTGTGTTTGGCTCATTTTAGGTTTTGTCGGAGCCCTTGTTCATAAATCAATTTTTCCTTTACTGTATAACTATCATAGTATCATGTGTGCAGAATAATCAGGCTACTACAAAAAAATTCAACTTTAATGATGTTTAGTTAGATATTTTATCATTTAATTTTAAAAATCTGAATTTGGAAAACCTGATGAAAAACAAAAAAACAGAGTGATGGTGATGAAATTGCTCAAATTTGCCTTTTCCGTAGTTTTTGAAGAATATCTATTTTTCTGTTGTATTAATTTTCTTCTACATTTTCGAAGGTGTTCTATATGTAGCTAACGGCTTGTAAACCAGAACTTTGGAGGTCGTAAACCTGCAATAATTCTCTAGCCTTGATAAAAAATTCGTACCGCGATAGCTGTTTATTAGAACTTACACTTGGTTTGAACCTTGGGTTGAGTCCTGTCGTACCAACTATACGAGGGCTTTTCAAAAAATACGCGGACAGGACCCCTTCAAAGTACTCTCCTCCCTAACGCACACACTTATCCCAACGGTGTTTCCACTTGTTGAAACAGTCCTGGTACGCTTCTTTTGTAATGTCCTCCATCTCCTTCGTCGCATTTGCCTTACTCTCGGGAATTGTCTCAAATCTTCTTCCTTTCAAGGTTTTTTTGAGTTTGGAGAACAAGAAAAAATCGCAAGGAGCAAGGTCAGGCGAGTAGGGGGTGGGAAAGAACAGTGATCGAGTGTTTGGCCAAAAACTCACAAGTTCTGAGGCACAAATTTCGCAGCAACGCGGTGCATCTTCAATTTTTCGGTCAAAATCTCGTAACAAGATCCTATTGATATCCCACACTCTTCAGCAAGCTCCCTGACAGTCAGACGTCGATTTGCCCGCACCAGGGTGTTGATTTCGTCGACGAGTGGATCGTCAGTTGACGTGGAAGGACGTCCAGGACGCTCATCATCTTCAATGGACTGTCGACCATCCTTAAAACGTTCATGCCACTTGAAACATGCCGCACGCTTCATAGCAACATCACCGTAAGCCGTGTTAAGCATAGCAAAAGTTTCAGTCGCAGATTTTCCAACTTTAACACAAAATTTCACAGCAAGTCGTTGCTCCTTCAGGTCATTCATTCTGAAATCCGCCAAACGAAAAAATCGCACTTCACTTAAAACCGCGTAGCTAATACACTAATGAAGATATCTGCAATCGGGAAATGGCGTCGTAATCAGCTGATCTGTGCGAACCTAGCGACACCAAGCGGATTTCCCTGGAACCAACTGGAGCCGCGCAATTCAAACAGTCCGCGTATTTTTTGAACAGACCTCGTAAGATTCTGCGCTTGGAGAGGATAGAGATAGGATATACCTCTGAAAGGCTCTTGAATTCTACGTGTATACAACCTATATTTCGCTTCATATTTTGTCGAGTTCTTACTATTCACTTCGAGTTTCACGCCAGTAGATACAGAGACATACCTTATTACCTTTTGAATTAGCCCGAGACAGCAAGTTCAACTTCGCTAAACAACGAGGCGTCATGACGGCCGGGGAGTCGGAGCGGTCAGACACCAGGGAAAACGATATAGCGTCTGAAACTGAGGGAGCAAGCCCGTCTATATCAGGGACAAAAAAGTAAGTCTAGTGACGGTGGCCAAATAGAAAATGAAAATGTAAAATTAAAATCATTAATGTTTATAGCAGAAAAAGAATTAAAAGCCAAGTTAACGCCTATTAAAGAAAATACTGTTAGGACTAGAAAAAAAAAGAAAACTAGTTAAGGATATTATACTTTCAACATCTGAAGATAATGTAGCTAATATTACGGAAATAGACAATAATAACCCAACAACTAGCAGTTTAAGCAACCCAAACCCCACCCTGGATATTCCACAAAAACAAATTCAGACAAAGACGAAGTTCTTTCTGATGACGAAGGCTTCACGCTTGTGCAGACTCGTAGTCAGAAAAAACAAATTAAACAAAGGACAACCAACACAGACACACATACTCAACTCGCACCAAAATTACCTAAGCACGCAATTATAATCCAAGGAGTTCCTGGTAGTTTCAACCAACCACAATTAGCTAAAGAAATATACAGGTGCAAACCTACCACAAAGATCACTAACATTAAGCGTCTGCCTAGAGGCGGTGTTCTGGTTCAAGGAAAGGAACCCGCTGACTTGAACAGTCTACTGAAAGCTTGGCCTTCAGACGCGTTCAAAACAGGAAATATTACAATATACCTACCAGAAACTAAACCAACACCTAAATCTTTTGTGATACGAGGTGTTCATAATTCAATAGACACAGAAGACATTAAGGAAGCGTTAAGCACACAAAACATATTTCAGTAGACCGTATAATTTCAAACATTACTAAAAAACCCACAAACCTAATCAAAGTACTCACAGACAACAGCCAGGATATTACACAGCTCATTAATAATGGTATCACTATGTGGTATCAAAGGTACACAGTAGAACAAACAAAAACACCAGCAGTGGTTGTCACACAGTGCTACCAATGCCAAAGATTTGGACATGTAGCACCAGCATGCCAAGCAAATGCGCGTTGTGTGGGCTGTGGGGAGAATCACCACATTTCACAATGTACTAAACAAAACCCCAAACCTAAATGCTGCAATTGTGGGGAAGAACACACGGCTAATTATAAAGGATGTCAGGAATATAAATCCATTAAAACACTTGTACGAAATTAAAAATCCCAATACGAACAAGCCGCCACCACCACGAATAATTAAGGAACCCACACCTACCACTCCAGCACCACAAAGCACAACTACACAAACAAACACTTACGCTGCAGTGGTTAAAACTTCATCATCCCGACAGGAAAAACCATCACCATGTGAAGACGAAATACCCAAACCACCTCAAAACACACAACCAACAACGATTGAAACCACACTGACATCTGCCATAACTTCCACCTTCTCGGAAATAATGGCAGAATATACAAACCTACAAACACCAACAGTCTCACAGACATAATAGTTAAAATCATATTGAAAAACATACATAAATTCTTGCCGCAAATTTTAACCTCCATCATAAACTCTACTAAACATGGATAACTCTACAGTACTACACATCAATATCCAGGGTGCTCTTGCTTCCAAGAAACATGAGATTGAAGATACAACAAACTCCATAAAACCTGATGTAATTATAAATAGTGAAACTCTTCTATATAACTACCATCGATTCAAATTAAACGGCTACTCCATTATAAGGCATGACAGGAAGGATAATAGAGATCCAAACAGAGGCATCTTATTATTGTATAGGACTGAACTTAGTATCCCTTCCAGAAATGAATCTATAATTATTAATGTAAAAACGCAAAATCATACAGACGTTACTGTGGCGGGCATCTACTGCTCGCCTAGTAGTGTTAGATGTAAATCTTTTGAATATATTGTATAATAGCAATTCTAATCTTATTATCATCGGCGACCTAAATAGTAAACATATAGCATTCAACTGTCGAAGTACAAACGCAAATGGCAATATACTTTTTCAATTTCTGGATGAATCAAACATGACTTTATTAAACGATGCAACACCGACACATATCTCGTACGCACACGGCACCAGTGAAATACTGGACCTATGCCTGTGTTCGTCTAATATGAGTCGCAAATTCGTAAACTTTCATGTTGATCACGATATAGATAGTGACCACCTCCCAGTTTGGTGTATCTTCAATCCCACCCCCCACTTAACTAAAATCATAGTTAAAGACCAACTGAATTACAACAAAGCTAATTGGCCAGTTTTCCAAACTATATTAAATGAAACCTTACCTCCCGAAGTACTACACATTGCCGCGGACGCATCAGATATACATGCAAACTATCATATCATCTCTGAGTGTCTAAAACATGCAGCCAACAGTTCTATACCGAAACAAAAACACTTCACAACAACTCATTCATGGCAACCACATAAAGACATAATACACTTTAATTAAAGTCAGACGTATACTCCGCAGACAGTACATTCAAAATCGCAACCCCACACTTAAAACACAGATAAACACAATAAGGAATAAAATACGAAACTTAATCAGACAACAAAAACAAGAAAACTGGGACACCTTCTGTTCCGATCTAAATCACAAAACTGATCCTAAGCAATTCTGGACACACTTGAAAAGATTTACAAATACAGGAACAACAAACACAGTATATCCACCACTGGAACTGGATGGAGAAACAGCATACACTAACACAGAAAAAGCAGAGATATTTAAAAAACACCTAGAAAACACGTTCAAGACACATCATGAACCAGACATGAACAGATACTTCTATAATACAGTTAACAACTTTATAGATTACAACAGAAGCATTTTTACACCCAAATTTCCAGTCAACACTATTATACACCAAGAAAAAACAAAAGACTGGAGCACTCATCAACTGATTAAACATATCACTGTAACAGAAGTCGTAACTGCTATTAACAACACAAAAAACAAAGCCCCTGGAGAAGATGGTATTCAAGCTATCCTCCTAAAAAAAGGCACTCAGAGATTATATGAACACCTAACAGCGTTATTTAATCTATCACTATCAGCAGGATATATCCCCGTTTCTTGGAAGGAAGCAATAATATTAATGTTCCAGAAAGAAGGAAAGCCAGCGAATAAAACAAATAACTACCGCCCGATTAGCTTAACCAGTTGTATTGGCAAAGTATTAGAGAGGATAATTATTAATCGTCTCTCAGTATACTTAGAAGAAAATTCAAAATTAGTTTCACTGTGTCGGTATTTGTGTATTGATGTTGTTAAATACCCAGGAGGGTCAGGTACATTTGACCTTTTCCTCCCTCCCGAACGATTATAACGTCTGTCTTCAGGGTTTTTTTATTTATTTATTTTTTTTTTTTAAGCTTTGGGCCAGAGTAATAGAATGACATCATACCCAGGTCCATTTCAGGGCTCAGTCCATGCATGGACAAACAAGAAGTTTTTTTTTTTTTTTTTGGTATTTTCATATATATATATATATATATTTTTTTTTTTGTCTTTTTTTCTCGATTGAGAGAATGCTACTACTACTTGTAGTAACACAAACACACACACAGAAAAGAAAGTAATAATAATTATTATTATTCAATACTTGAATAATAATTCAAAAAGAGAAAAAAAATAGAATAATAAAAAAATAATGATTAAAAAAGAAAATAATAATTATAAAAATAAAAAGAAACAAGGACTAAGTGTCTAGTGCATAGTGGCCAGCTTGTGTTACATTTCTTAAATACATGTTAAAAGGGGAGAGGTATTTAGGACTATTTACATCATGTACGTGATATCTGTCGAGATCACACATTAAGTCATTCTTATGCCAATTCTTATTGAAATATTTTAGAGAATTATGCAAGAGTCTTTCAGCTATTGTATCTATGTTTGCATACTTGTGCATGAATGTGGTTGAGGTGCTACGTGGTACTTTATATGCTGAAGTTAGAACTGAATTTTGTATACGTTGAAGTTTCTGTAAATGTGTGGTTGCTATGTTAATCCAGGCAGGTGATGCATATTCTATTGTTGGTCTAATGTACGTTTTGTAGATTTTAAGTATGTTGTCTGGTGATGTTCCTTGTATTTTACCTGAGAGACTTCTTGCATAGTTTGCTCTTTTCCAGATTCGTATCAGTACATTTTTAATATGTGGTAGCCACGTTAATTTTGAGTCATAGGTTAGACCTAGAAATTTAGCAGAAGTAGCAGTCAGTAAAAGTGATCCATTCATATTATTCAAAATTACCAGAAATTCAAAACGGATTTCGAAAAAACCGCCAAACTACAGACCACCTGATTCGACTTACAGAACCAATTACCGACAGCTTCAACAAAAACGAATGTACTGTAGCTTGCTTTCTCGACATTGAGAAAGCTCTTGACACAGTGTGGCATAATGGATTACGTCATAGATTACTTGAAATGGCATTACCCCAGGAAACTATTCGCTGGCTGTCCAACTTCCTGGATAACAGAATGTATAAAGTAAATGTGAATGGGGCCCACTCAGGATCCTTTTCACCCGAAGCAGGAGTCTCGCAGGGAGGGGTTGTTAGCCATATATTATTTATCATGTACGTGAGTAATATGCCTCTGTCGGACCTAAATTTAGGTTATGCATCACAGTTCGCTGACGATGTAGCAGTCTGGAAAAGTGCCCCCACTCCGTCAATAGCAGCAACGAACCTACAACCAGTCGTAAATAACATCGAAGAATACTGCCAGAAATACAGAATCAAAATCAATATTCCGAAAACCCAAGTCATATTATTCAGTAGACTGAATAAGCTGAAAAAAGATCCACCAAAGCTCCATATGAATGGATCACTTTTACTGACTGTTACTTCTGCTAAATTTCTAGGTCTAACCTATGACTCAAAATTAACGTGGCTACCACATATTAAAAATGTACTGATACGAATCTGGAAAAGAGCAAACTTATGCAAGAAGTCTTTCAGGCAAAATCCAAGAAACATCACCAGACAACATACTTAAAATCTACAAAATGTACATTAGACCAACAATAGAATATGCATCACCTGCCTGGATTAACATAGCAACCACACATTTACAGAAACTTCAACGTATACAAAATTCAGTTCTAACTTCAGCATATAAAGTACCACGTAGCACCTCAACCACATTCATGCACAAGTATGCAAACATAGACACAATATCTGAAAGACTCTTGCATAATTCTCTAAAATATTTCAATAAGAATTGGCATAAAAATGACTTAATGTGTGATCTCGACAGATATCACGTACATGATGTAAATAGTCCTAAATACCTCTCCCCTTTTAACATGTATTTAAGAAATGTAACACAAGCTGGCCACCATGCACTAGACACTTAGTCCTTGTTCCTTTTTTTTTTTTTTTTTTCTTTTTGTGTGTGTGTTACTACAAGTAGTAGTAGCATTCTCTCTATGAAGAAAAAGGAGAAAAATACAAAAAATATATATATATGAAAATACAAAAAACTAAATAAAAAACAAAATGAAAAAAAAATACAAGAGAAATAATAAAAGGAAAAAAAACCAAAAAAACTTCTTGTTCGTCCATGCATGGACTGAGCCCTGAAATGGGCCTGAGTATGAAGTTATACTTTTATTCTGGCCCAAAGCTATAAAAAAATAAAAATAATAATAAAAAAAATCCCTAAATACAGACGCTATAATCGTTCGGGAGGGAGGAAGAGGTCTAATGACCTGACCCTCCTGGGTATTTAACATCAATACCCAAATACCGACACAGTGAAACAGACCTCGTAAACTCATATTTATTTTAAGTGGCTGTACAAATGTGGTATTCAGATATCTGACATACAGATTCGGGAGATGTATAATATATTGAAAAGTATATAGACACTGAAAGAGAACAAATAAATTTTATTCATAACGGTTCAATATACTTCCAGCTTCTACTTTCGACTGGGCTCAAAGTGGCTGCTAGGGTAAAAACAAAAAGGCTCTAAACATATCAATATCTGACAAGTCAAGAAGAATTTAGCTAAACTTTAAAGTCATATAAAATTTATAGTATAGTATAGTATATAATCCTTAGATTATCTCATGAATGATTACTCCAAAAAACACGTACATGAGGGATAACTTCCTACCTACAATGGCAACAACATTACTTATAGTGGTGTCTATCAAGTACTATTGGTTTTACAACCGTGAGTATGTACATATATGGCTACACAAAATTCATGTTGTTTTGAAAGCAAGTAATTTCAAAATGTTAACACAAAAATATAAAACCCAATAAACTCAGGTAGAGTTTTGTAATCTTATGGCTACAAGGAAATTTTGTACTCTCACATCCACTGTGAACCTGACGTAAGAAAACCAAAGAGAGACACAGTATCATACTTAACCAAAACTAAAAACAACCAGTTTGTTCTTGTATCTCAGAATATTTTTCCTATGTTTTTATTTGAGAAAGAAAAACGTTTCATTTCAATCACTAACTAACACACAGCCATGCTGATACATCAGAAATATTTTTATTAACATCTGTATTTTATAATATAAAAATATAAAAACTGTTTCTCATTCAGTCTGGACAAAACATGGTCAAAAGTTAATCATGTTTAAGTTTTATAAATGAACTCAGTTTATTTTCAACAAAATTAAACAACATTGATTACAGAAAAATAAACCTTAAAAGACAGATTTACACAAATTAACCAAGCTTTGTTACACTACAAAATTGATTGATAGGAGATGAATAGTTTAAAATATTATTACATTTGATAGAACAATTTGCTCTGCTTTAAACTTTGTTTTAGAAACTTTTTTTTACATACATGCACCCACATATTTTTTAAAATATATGGACAACCATTTTAATATTTCCTACAACATTTAATACATTAGTACCAATTACGTGTCTAATTATTTACAACTGAAAGATTTAACGTAAACCCACATATATACCATACCTGTAGGATTTAGAAAATGGCTCACAGATGTAAAATTGAATAAACTGATTTCCCCAAATACACACAAAACTATATCCTGAGATGTAATATTTTAGTATTCAGAATAACAAAAACGATAATATTTTTACAGTTACATAAATTTCTAAAACATTTTAATATAACTTGATGTAAATGACAATGAAGATAAAGTTACCTCTACTATCCAAATATGGAAAAAAGGCATGTACACATTATTTTGGGTAAACTTTCAAAACAATTCCAATACAAAGCTGTAATACAAAACAGAGGCATATAGAACTCCTTGTATTATATTTCATTTGCTTTTGAATTAGTTTCTGAGCATCCATGTCCCCACAAGACTAAACAGTAAGTACCCTTGCATATAAATATGCCATGGACAATGTTGATGCTCTATTCTTTCATCTCACAGTTTTATAAAATTCTTATTTGGTAATAAAAACAGCTGCTCTTGGTCTGATGTTTGTATAAACCTAACACAATTCTTCTTTATCTGAAAATATGCTTTAGTAACTGTGAAGATTTCATGTTCTTGGTTCTAGAAAGGTAGAAGTTTTAATTCTTTCTAAGATTATATTATGGAGGTTAATTATCCTGGAAAGGAGACTGGATGTAAAAACATGAATAGATGAAGCTTTAAACAGAAACATGAAACAGAGAGAAAGAACACTGTTCCTGGAAAGGAGGAACAATGAAGCTTTACACAGACAGATCAGAAAGAAAGAAAAACAACTGTATTACTGATGTTTTCCTGAAGAGGAAAGTAGATGAAAAAAATCACAAATGGATAAAGCTACAAACACAGAGATGTAGACAGGAAAAAGAAGAATGCAAGACAAATTTTTGTAACAAATTTCAAAACTACCATATAAATTTTGGTGCATAAAAGAAGTTGGCATTCCTCTAATTCTTTAAAAAGTATTCATTTATTCATGATGAAATTTATGGAAAATATTTAGAATGCAATGATTTTATATTTACGAGTTATTCATTAGACAAAAGTTAATCTTATAACAATGTAATCTATGAAATTCAGCATCTTTCAATTAGTATACACAACTGATAAAGCCTTAAATATCAGTTTGAAACTGACTCAAGTAGATGCTGACCATCCTTTATATCAGAGCACCTAAACTATGCAACTTAAATTTCTTCTTCACAGTTATCACTGTTGTTCAGAAAAAAAAAACTAATAGAATATTTCAATTGATGTTACTTGCACGTTTTTGTCTCATCAAAACATTCTGTTAAGACATAAAAATATTGTGAAAATGTCTATATAATATTCTTTCACAATAGATATATATAACATCCCTCTTTAGACTAAGATACTTTACTAAAGTTACTCTTCTTACTAGCCTTGAAAGTCCCTCAAAGTACAGAACATTATGAAACCATGATATTACACATCTTTTGAATCACTAAGAATAACACAATCACTTTCATCACTACTGGAGATTTCAAACACAGGAGGGCTTGGTGTTCTCAAGTCACGTGGATTTGGTGCTCTTGATTCTTCAATCTGTCTACCATTAGAATTATCTTCAATCATTTGTCCTAGTTCTGCCATATCTTCTGAGACATTTGTTAAGGAATGAACATTTGTAATTTGTATTTCCATGTTTTCTATCTCATTTTCTTGAACTGGATGGATAAGATTTATGTCTTCTGGTATAATTACTTGAAGATCTTCATTATCTACTTCTGCAACCTGTTGAGTTTCATTTTCAGGTTGGATGATGCTGATCTCTTGTGGTTTAGTAATTAGTTGAATGCCACCTGTATGATAGTTTGCTACAAAGCTTAAAGAATCTTTCTGATTTATTGATTTATCTGTAATCTCCGTGTCCACTTTGTTTGTCTTTGTCACTTGCTCATTAACATTTTCTGAATGAATAGTACTAATC
This sequence comes from Tachypleus tridentatus, assembly GCF_004210375.1. Lineage (NCBI taxonomy): Eukaryota > Metazoa > Arthropoda > Merostomata > Xiphosura > Limulidae > Tachypleus > Tachypleus tridentatus. Next base: position 94,125,452 of record NC_134832.1, on the reverse strand, counting down.
TCTTGTGATCTCATGAACAACTGATGTTTATCATAAGCTGCACTTACTTGATTGTTTTTTCCAGAAACTGTAGTCTTGTTTGCAGTAAGTGGAAAATTTGTAGGCATTCTCTGAGGACTTGATGTATAACTGCAATCTGTTTTATCACCATTACCCAATGTAAAACCTGCATCTGAAATACGGTTCACTGCTGCATCTTTGGATAAGTTTTCTGAACCTGAAGACTTATCCATAACTGGTGAAAGCTCCTTAGAAGAACAGCATTCTTGCATTCTGATGTTATGATTTGTATTTAACTCTGTTGTCTGACAACTGCTTGGGATGTTACTGGATATAGCAGATACAGCATCAGATTTTTTATATACATCTTGTTTTCTACTGTGCTTAGACAAACTTTTACGTGCTGTTTGTTTTGACCTTATGTACATTTTGTTTGTGGTGGGTGAAGATATTTTATGTGGTACTTCTTGGTCACACATTGAATCTTGTAATTTACTTGCTTTCTGACTAGTTGAATCTTGACAGTGTTCTTTGTTCTTTGAGGAGCAAAATTCTTTAAATTGGTTATCATTATTTGAAAATGTACATTTTTTAGATGGTACAGCACAACTGACTTGGAGATCCTCCTGACTGGTTTCAAATGAATCATTAAGCAGTTGCTCTAAAGTTACTACTGACAGCTGTTTTTGTGCTTGATTGTTATGTGATGAAGGAACTGAAAGATTACGAAAACCCAGTTTAACTGGAGGTAAGTCGTCACCTCGTTTCATGAATACTTCCAAACGATATGTGTCAGGGTTTATTCCACGGCTGACCTGAAAAAAAATAGGGGGATCAGAGTCTAAACTTATGCTATTAAAGTCCTTTTTTGTGTTGTGAAATTTTTGAAGGCTGTCACTCTTACCTATAAACATGTTTGATGAATTTTTCCAAAGTGTTTCATGTTCATTATGTTTATCACTATTTATAACTTTGTTACTGACCTTAAGAATTTCAGACTTTCTTTCTTCAGGTAACAGTGAAACACTTTTAGTTACTTCTGTTCTTTTGTTGGTAGAATCATCTTGCAAAGGCAATACTGTATCATTCCCATGGTAACTGTGAAGAAGTCCTTCCAAGGAAACTGATTTTAGTTTATGCATGTTCATTTTTTCTCCTCCTCTAACAAACTCAAAGGGTGTTGTCTGTTCCTTTATTTCATTCTTGGATACTTTGACTTCAGTTGAATCTTTCTCTAGTAAAATAGTTTTTTCTGATTTTCTCTTTTTTTTCCCTGATGACACAAGTTTACTGAGATTGACAGCTTCTGAAGAGCTATCTTCCACTCTCACATCCTCTAATTTACTGCTATCATCATGCATTTTGTTGGGTGTAGTAACAGACCATCTTTGCTTCACTGAAGTAGAAAAATTAAGTAAGCCATTTAAAAAAAATATTAAACTAAATCATAAAAACACATGATCAACTACAAAGAAATACAAGTTATGAAGATCTTTGACGTATGTTCTTAACTTCATGCTAAGGTCTAAAGGTGTTACCATGAAGTTAGATCCTTTATCTTTTATGCAGAACTCTCCATATGTAGGTCACTGCCAAAAGGTCCCTTTTACAAGTTTGTATTTAATAACCTATCCAAAAATAACAAAAAATTTCTACTGACTTTCAATTACTATAAAGTTCAATTACAAGATGTCACATGACTGTTGAAGCCCTTGTTTTCTACTTCTTTGTAAAATACAAAAAAGAAACATCTTAATCAAGAAATAAAAAACAAACGTTTAAAAAAGCTTGTGTGCCATAGATCAGAATAACCAGCATTAGTCTTGTACTATTACAATAATGAAACCATAGTGAGCCTTACACAGTCTGCTTCTACAGCTACATTTACAAATTTACAATCAGCAAAAAATAATCTAAACATGACATTACTGATGATGGATATTAAATTTAAAATACTCACAAATATAAATTGTATATACTTGAAAATCAATTTAAATACTATTTATGCTTTACAGTAGTACATACTAATCATTCAATGCACAGTGGTAGCCATAACTTTTGTTTTCATTTACACTTTTCAGCTGTTCTGCACTCCTTATTGTCTCTCACTCATATATATTTATGTATATATACAGGGAGAGAGAATGACTGGACTGGTACAAAGCTACTAAGTAAAAAAAATACAGCAATAAAACTGGCATCATGAATTAACACTTTAAACAGTGGCAAAGACACCAACATTCTCATCAGGGACTCTATAGATTCAACCGAGTATGTGACTCTATAGAAATTTTTCAGTTTCCATACTATAGCTTTTGAGGTGTTTTGTTTTATCTTTATGAATCTTTATTTCAGTATGTGCTACAAAGATTTTGTACACAACAATTCTGATTTTTAATTAAGTAGTTTTACAAAAAACTTGTCTGTAAATATATGGGAGTCAAAATGTTGATTGCTTTGAGTTCAAAGTGATTTTCATGTTAAAATTTTAAAAATACTTTTCTTTATCTGAAAGCTGCAAATTTCATGAGTAATTTCTGAAACTTCCAAAATAAATATTAAATGTTTCTTTTCAGTAAACTTTATTTTGTATGTTACTTTTCTCTACCATCATTATATCTCCATTCAGTCAAATTGACTGACTTCTTAACCTCCATAACAAAAAATACAAAATAAATCTAAATTACCTTTTTTATCTAGAAAGTCTTTAAAAGTTAACATGAAATTACAATTTTTATATTTAATTTTGTTTTATTGCCTTTGAACTATGTCTAATTACTGGCTTCCACCACACCAGTTGTATATCACATGGCATATATGCAGCTCATGCTATTGTATTCAACTTAAATATTGGACAAGCTGCTTGCAAGCATTCCCTGCAAATAATTTTTTATTGTTATTATTTTTCATTACATTGTTTAATTTTACCAAATTCTAATTTTTAAATAAGTTATACTTAAAATAATAAATAAAGAATATAAAAGAAAAGAAATATGGTACTTAACTGGATCCTTTTTTGTTATTTTGCTGTTGACTGTTAATGAAAATTGAACCAGCTTTTTATACAAATGGTACTATTACACTAAAGTTTTTATTTAATTAAATAATGCACATAAGAATAGAGTACATGCACAAAGCAAAAAGTGTCATACAACAATTATATTATTTCTGCCTTTTTGACTATTTGTTTTATAGTGCAAAGCAATTAGGCTATCTGAGCCAAACATCTGGTAAAAAGTTAAAAATAAATTATTAAAATTCATAAAAGGAAATTAAGGTAAGACAAGGAAAAGATTAATTTTTGAATTAAAAACATAAATAGCATTAAATCCAATTTTTGCATCTAGTCCATAGCAGTAAGAGAAAAACTACAGTAATACAAGTTGTGAAAAACTTTCTGTAGCATAACTGTAATTATCATAACTCACCAGGAAGACTAACAGGTAAACTAAAAACCACTGTTAGCTACCTGAAGTTGGCCTTTTCAGTCCTGGTTTCAAGTTATTTGATGTCATGGCTATTTTCAGAAAGTAATGTAATACAAGTTCTAAAAGACTTGTAACAAAATTTTAATTATTATAATTCACCAGGATGACTAAAGGGTAGTTAAAATAGCAGTGTTAGTCACCTGAAGTTGGCCTTTCCAGTCCTGGTTTCAAGTTATTTGACATTATAGCTATTTTCTAATTTCAAATCAAACTAGATGGACTGTGATTCTTAAAAGGGAATCACATTAAAAAAGGTCTAATGTATAAACTAAAAAAACTTATATAGCATTAAAAAAATTAATTGCCTTTAAAAAACTAAATACATTTCTAAGGTGGATAGTGTTACCATCACCAACAACACTGTCTAACGTTATGGACAAACCTTGGGACAGAACATGTTTAAAATAGTGCTGTCGTTGAGAGTCATAACGACGGCAAGAAAGTAAAATGTGGCTTTTTGTGATCCGAGTGTTACACAGATGACACACATTGGTGCATCAGTTCCAGATAAAATAAAACGATGAGTTAAAAACTGTGACCAATGCATAGTGTAGTTTGAGCTACTTCCTCTTTCTGATCCTTAAGGAAGCAAGAATAGAATGTTTTATTTGGAAAAGCTTGTTTTCACGTTGCTCACTCCATGTTGATTGCCAACTGGCACAAAGCCGAGCCTTGAATACAGAACTATAGCCCATGTACGGAACAGGCACAGCAGCTATAGTGCCAGAGCAGACAGATTAAGCTGCGGTGTCAGTGAGCCTGTTCCTACGAATACCACGAATACTGGTATCCAGAAAAACTGGACAAAAGTAGATGTTAAAGAGAAATGGGCCAGTCAGTTTTGTGTATTGGCTAGAACAGAGTGAGAACTAACGTGAAATGATTTCAGGGTCAGCAGAGAACTATACAAGTCAGTATAAATAGTGCAATTTTAGTACTGCCTACCTTCTATGTGATTCAGGGCAAGAGAAATGGCATACAGTTCAGCAGTGAACACAAAAGCTGTAGAGAGGATTATGTGCGCAACCACTGAACCACAACAAACCATGGCAGAGCCCACAGAGTTGCCTGATTTCAAACCATCTGTATAAATAGGAATGGGAAGATGGTTCAGAAGATGTTCAGCAAATAACAGATAGTATTTCCAATCAGATGTGTCTGCTTTTCTCAGATGACTTAAAGATAGGTCACATTTGGGGACTATAATAAGCCATGGTGGGATGGGCTGACCTGTAGATACAGCAATGTTATCCAAGAACAGACCCAATTCATCCAACTGCTCCTGGATACGAAGGCCAAAAGTAGCAATGGTAGATCCTATGTTCTGAAAAAGTACGGCCCACCGAGGAAGGAAAACACAACTCCAGGTAGGATGCTTTGGTAAGGAATGAAGTTTCAAAGCATACCTTGACAGTTGCAAATGGCAGAGGTGCAAAGGAGGTTCATGAGACTCTGTGTATAAGCTCTGAACTGGGAAAGTGCAGAAAGCCCCAGTGCAGAACCTCCTTTTGCAATTGGATGGTAGTTTGAAGGAATCTTGGGATCCTTCCCACACTTAGAGAAAGGTAGAACAATAGCCTGGCACCAGGCATCAGGAAAAGCATTCTCCTGCCAGATCCAGTTAAAAATAATCAGAAGAATAGCAAAAGCAGGAGATGGATGGTGCAGCATTTTATAGTGTACATCATCAGGTCCAACTGAAGTACTGCCAGACTAATGAAAGGCCAATTTGAGTTCCACCAGTGTAAAGGGATGATTATAGTCATAGAGACAATCAGCTTGAAAGGAAAGAGGTGATTGTTCTGCCAGGGTCTAGATGGCTAACAAGGTGGAGGATGAAGCAGAAGTGCTAGATACCTGGTAAAAGCTTTCACTTAGAGTATCAGCAATGCTCCAAGTATCAGCTACACCAAGCCATCAGAGAGCAAGATTGAAAAAGGGACAGAATTATATTGCCCACTGACCTTTCAAATCTTGTCCCATATGACTTTGGAACTGGTGGTAAAAGATATGTTGGTTGTGAACTTAAACTAAGAGTCCTTTTGGCTTTGATATCTTACTCACTAAGCATGTGCATGAGCCTGCTGGAAAACGATATGGTGCAAGAGTGTGGGATACCTATGAAAAGTATCCCAGGCTCATTTTTGAGCCTTCTGTGCCATGTGGCAGGCAGGATTCCATCACTGACAAGGCTATCTTGGAAAATTTGTTGAGGTTTTAGGAATACATTGAGCAGCTGCCTGCATAATACAGTTAGTTACTTCTGCCACACATTTGTCTATTGATGACAGAACCAAGTTCTGCGAGAGCAGTGAAAGAGGGCTAGTTTGCTTGATCCAGCTTTCACCTGGGCATACAGGTCAGGTGGCATCAACCACGGCCAGTTTCTCTCAAAATTATAAGAAAATGATCACTGCCTAGTGTGTTATTGTCAACCTTCTATGAAAAATGGAAGAATAGTGAAGGGGAGAAAATTGACAGATCAATAGCAGTAAAGGACAGACTAGGTGCATGAAAATAAATACAAGAACCATTACTGAAAAGAGAAAGGTTGTGATCAGAAAGCACATGCTCTACAGAGCAACCCCTCACATCAATACGAGCACTTCTCCAAAGTGGATGATGTCCATTTAAGTCCCTCAGGATTAAAAAGGGAGATGCCAGCTGTTCAATGAGTACATCAAGGTTTGACTGATCATAGGTCTCTCCAGTCAACAGGTAGAGAGAACAAACAGTGATGGTACGACCCAAGGGAACATGGAAGGCTATAGCCTCCAAAGTTATGTTGAGTGGCAAAGACAGGGATGGGGATGTACTGATCAACCAACAGTGCCACCTCTCGATGCACTTGTCCATCAAATAGCCTGTCATTTGTGTACAAAGAAAGCTGCCAAAAGGTGACTGCATCTGCAGGTTTCAGAAATGTTTCCTGTAAGGAAAGACACACAGGATGATAGGAAGCAATCAGTGCTTTGACGTCATCCAGATTAGAACATAAATCTTGACAGTTCCATTGTATCAAGATGGCCATTTTTATTTATGTGAAAGTGAACTGGGTGGAGAACCTTTCTGTTTATAACCATGTTTTTTTTCTTTACTGTCTTTATTTGAGAGAGGTCTGTCAACCTCCATGGATCTGCCCTGCATCGATTGGGTAGGTCTCTGTTGTTGGAAGAGGATTCCAGCGACTGAGGACACGAATAAATGATCATTTTGCATCATAAGAACCATGTCCCTAATGCACTCTAACTCAACTTCTTAGTATTGATAATATTGCATCATAAATGTTTTTTTTATATAAATTCATATATGCAACTTAGAATACTAAATATGGTCTCACATACAAAAAAGAAAATAATGTCTAAAACTACTACATTATAAATGGGTTTAACTAAGTTATAAGTGTGTTAAAATAATCCTAATTGCTGGTTGAGCTTAACTCAAATGAAGGCAATGAATGAAACAGGCTGAATTTTTCAAACCTTGTCTCTAACCTCATAAAAATTCAGTAAATTAATATTCAGAAAGTGTTAGAGAATTATTGACATGTGGGTTTCACTTTATTGAGTATGTCTTAGTACAAGAAGTTTAGAACTTACAAATTTACATTTTGGTTTGGGAATATCTATAGCATGAGTGTATTATTCATGGGAAACTTAAAATATCATATAAAAGTAGATGAAAATCTAAATTAGGTAATTTGGAGTGAAGAAGTGTCACGTAATACAGAGAAGTGAAGACTGATAATATAAACATCTCATTTTGAAATTAAATCTTTATAACAGTAAAAACTGAACCATACAGTATATTTTTATATCAAGTATATTGACACCTTCTGATAATAAAGGTGTTTAATTAAATTTTGAATGTAGCTCTGTAAAAACGTAATAATATGCACACTGTTGGACAAATTTACAGTCCATAGACAGAAAGGTAATTAGTAAATGATTGCACGTACTTGCTAATTGACATGGCTACTTTGAGCAAATGCTAGTTAAGATTTTAAAGTATGAGTGAAGCATTAACAAGCAACATACTGCAGAAAAAGTCAGTGTTACATTTTTTTTCCAGATTAAATGTATTAACTAAGACAGTTTAATTTCATTACTGATCATGAAAATCAGCCTAAATTTTATAAATGTTTGCATCTAGATTACTTTCTCATTGTCTTTTTGATGGTTTGCTAACTTCATAATAAAATTTAGTTTTAATTCATTTTTACTAGAAACAATGAGCAACTCAATATATTATATATCTTTTTAACTTTCTTAACACAGACTCTGTCAATTTGACTGACCACGACATCATCTTTTGACATTACTCACTTTTAATGTATTGTGTATATCCATGAAATTTGGCAGTCTTTCAGCTAACATTACATACAATAAATCATATTTGAAATAAGCTCAAGCAAATATTTGTTCATGAATATATTGAGTTTTTTGAATAGCCTGTGTGTAAAGTGATTTTTATGTTAAAGTTAAAAATCCTTTTCTTCATCTCAAAAAATCTCAAATTTCATTTACCCAATATCTAAAACCTTTGAATTACATTTCAAATATTAGTTTTTACTAAAACTTTATATTTTATGTTATTTTCCATATCCTAACACCATAAGTGGTTGGTTGGCCAATTTGACTGACCTCATAATCAAACAAAAAGAGAAAAATAAATCTAAATTTGTGATGATGAGAAAACCCACTTGTAAAAAAATTATATATTTAAAAACAGCTGGAATGGGTAGAGAAGGCACTAAGAGAGGAGCGAACAACGTTTTGATCTTCTTCGGTGAATCTGACAATGACTAAAGAAAGTCGAAACATCATTCACTCCTCTATTAGTGCCTTCTCTACTCATTCCAGCCGTTTATAAATATATAATAAATCTAAATCATAATTGTTTTTCATACTATTTGAATGTAACAAAAACCCACATTCATTTATGCTAAGTAGCTTTAAACTTGTAGTAGCATATATAATTTATAATTAAATTTTGTTTAATTACCTTTTGAACTATGTCTAACTACTATTTATGCTGGTATAAGTAGAGATGCCAACTATTTCAAATAACCGAGCATAATGATTGTAGACAGAGCCCTTTATCATTTGTGGCTACTAGGCCTGACCAATGTCTCTAAGCTGTTTATTATTATTATATTATTATTTATTACTGTGATAGATTGCTCATTTATGAGTGCGTTTTGTGTATTTATAAATACATTAAAAAAATTCTTTGAAATTCTTTTCATATTCTGAATTCTTACTCATAAATGTCGTTATCTGCATCATTTTTGTCTTCACCTCAGGCTTTTGTTGGTGAGATGCTGATTTTGTATGTCTGGAACAATCGTTTATCCCACCATGCGCCACAGAAAAATCGATGTGACAAACTGTACAAAATGCATGACTGTCACTGACTTTTGATGCAATGACCAGATATTTTACACTATACTCTTTCCTAAATTTTTGATTCACAGTTTTAGTCCTTTTAGATTTGCCAGAAACAAGACAATCTGGTGAACGAGACCTCTTTTTTTCCATCTTGTGAACGATCACATTGGTGTTTCTATGCCTTTTAGAAAACGAGAAATACCCATCTATGCAAGCGCTGATTGGCTGACAAGCACTGATGATGAAACTATTGATTCCCCCACGTACCCAGTATGGAGAAGCACTGCACTCAAACTATTGGTAGACATTGGAGATACAAATATTTATTATTATTTCAAGCACAAACATGATTATCGCAAGTAGACGTTTGGGCTATGTCTTTTATTTATTATCAAAATTTATTTGTATCTCACTAGAAATTTTTTTTTCACCCCTTTCAAGCCCTGGGGGAACAGTTTATCACTTTATTGTATAGGTCTATATAATATATAATAATTTGGGAGTTGCAACAAGTCATAATATGTGTTTGTATGAGCATATAGTCATAATATATACACCAAAATCGTAATGATTACGCTCAAATCGTAATGGTTGGCATCTCTGAATAAGTTGTAAATCATGAGGATTGTAGGCTTATGTTACACCATTGAATTATTTTATCCATGACCTACTCCAAACTGTCTTCGCAGGCTTTGTGAAATACCCTTATGTCCTTATTGTTATTACTTATTTTATTTAATCTAACCTAGAGAGATCCCTATTTTAATATTTTGTCTACTTCTATATAATAATAAGTAAAGAATAAACATGGAAGACAATAAAGTACATCTGCTCTTGACTATTGATGGCACTTAACCCTACTTATTTTTATACTAATGGTAGTAGTGAATTTGATAACTTTTATTTAATTAAATAATGTGCTAAAGAGCATGCAAAAAACATACAATATTAGGATTAAAAATAATTTTCTTCATCTGAAAAATCTCTTAAGTTTGCATAATCTCTAAAATGCATAAATAAATTTGAAATTTTTTCAATAAAACTTTACATTTTAACTGTTATTTTCTCTATCCTAACTTCACACAACGCTGTTCAATTTGACAGACCTAACAACTACGTCCCCAAAAAAACAACACTTTTTTCCTTTCTCAAATCACTTCAAATTGTAACTTCAAATATTATTTGTCTATCCTAAGTAGTTTTCATAATATATACCTAAGTTAAAATTTGAAAAATTAGGTTTAGACAACTAAAATTAAAAGATGTTACCTAAATACAAACATTTAGCTCAACACTAAGCAAAAGTAAATAAAAACCATTTTTAATGGTTTTAGAAAAACTAAAATTTACAACATATGTATGTATTTAAACAGTAGTAGTTTTGGTAGCATTCAGAGATAAGTGAGTGAAATATACAGTAAGTTTTCTTACTTTCTGACAATGTTGAAAATAAGAAAACTTTTTGATTAAAATTATACTTTAAAGCTTATAAATCAAGGAGCATTGGTATCCCCAAGTTTTATTGCTTTAATGTGGGTTACAAATTTACAATTATCAAACTTTCATTATCAAATTATTAAGCTGAGAATTATAATTTACATTTCAATGAATGCTTCAAGATATAAGTTGCTCTTACATCTCTTAGAGACAGCTAGGCATTCTTCACACTCCCAGTATGATTTCTGAGACATAGGTTTTCTACAAAGAATATGGTAACCTTGCGATCCACATGACCTACAAACTTGGATTTCCCATTCACTAAGAACAAAGAGATATTTTTCAAAACCTTTACAAATTTTTTTTAATAAAAACAAAATATTGATTTGATGAAGCAATTATCTTGCAAGTGATGATTCCTAATCTATTTTGTTATTCATATGTTACCGAAGCAAATGTAGCTTGTTTGTTATTACAATAATGAAAGCAACTCTTGTTGGATGGAACAGTGAAATTTAATAACCACTCATATATATAGTTTGCCCATGGCCTCAAAAGTGGGGATCAAAACTTTTGGGAAACAAGGCTTAAATGATGAATCCTTGAAATAACAGTTTAAGTACATTGCCAATAATGTCTCACCTAGCCCACACAATGTATGAAGATATTGCAGAAAGTAAAGTAGGCGACCAGGTATCAGAAACTTGTTATCTTCATTCTGATAACATTGTAATGTTTGGGTACACTTTTACACGTGATACTTTTCACAGAAAAAACCAACAACTTTTGTTAAGAAATTTAACTTTTCAGAAAGTGGTGGTTGAAAATTGAGGTTTATTTACATCTTACCTTATATATAATTATTGAAACACAATATGTTTACAAGTTCTATACAAAGTTAATGGTACCAACCATATATTTATTGCAACAAAATGATATTAACAAAAGAAAACAAGCACACACTTTTTACCTTCCCTTTAAGTTGAAATTTCTTCCTTTTGGACATATACACTGTGGTGCATCACAATGACAATACCTTACCAAAAGATCTTGGAAGGCATTTTGTTCTAGTTCCCATGATGCATCCCTAATGATGGATAATGAAATACTATTTTGATTTTTGGTACTAATAATTAAGTTCAAATAAAAAGGAAATAACTAAGGTCTTCATAAAAACAAAAAAAAACTTTGCTAATTGTAATTTTTATAATTTCAACCATACAAATTATCCAAAAAAACAAACAAAAACACTACAGAATGAAAAAACTACCCACCAGCAACTTAACATCTCTCAAAGCAAAACTCAACCCAAATTAGATATGAGTTGGTAATAATTTATATTGTTTGTTTTTCTATCTATTGCATGATCAAGATATGGTTATATCTCCAACATAAAAAGAGTAACACAAGAAAAAAAAACAACTTAATAAAACTGAGGGACTGACTGAATGAAAATTACAGTTTTGTGATACATTTGCTGCTACAGGTAAAAAAGTTAAACAACAGATTTGTAAATGATTAACTGAATATTTGCTGTCACAGTTATATTATCATTATACAATTATTAATTGCTTTTATTATTATATACTAAATAAAAGCTAGATTTTATCCTAAATTCTGGCTGCTCATCTGCTGCTACGTTCAATAAAGTTCATAGAAGGACTATTCAGTGCACTGGCTTGGATTCAATCCAGGTCTTTCTTCTGCTTATTATTATAGAAGTCTCATACATTATTTACTTGACTAGGGTCTTCCCATTAGGACTTTAGTTGACTAACTATGGGAATGTTTCCAAAAGCAGTATTCATTCTGCTGATTTCTATACTAGGTTGAATGAATTATTTAGTTAGAAAGATGTAGAAATTTCTTTTATCTTTCATCATGTGTGGTTTGTGTCCTATTACTTTTTTATTATTATAATTTATCATATAATTGTCTTCTCTAGTATGATGGACAACAAAAGATAGATGGAATAACAAAAAACAATAGGATATGAATCAAGCATGAGAAAGACATTTTCAAAAGATCCAGAAGCAAGTGCTTTGAACACTTGATTGGCCCGATTTGGTAGTAAAAAAGGAATAAAAATGAAAGAATGAAAACACTTGAAGAAGAAGTACCTTTCACATGAATAGCAAGTATTTATACATGTGGTTGTGAAAGCTAACCAATCCCTATTGAAAAGAATCTGTGATTAGACAATGGAAATTTCAAAGACATATATTTAGGTTACAAACCATGGAAGAATATGATGAAGGTGAGAAAACACACCCAAATAGAAATTCAAACAAATACTATTTCAAAAATTGCTTCTTATTAACATTTATTATGAGTCAAAAATCTATAAAGCAATAAAATAGAACATAATTAAAACATGGATTAACCTTTACAGGTGTACAGAATGTTAATAAAAATGATTCAGGAAGAAATGGAAAGTGTTGTAGATAAAATAATAACTATAAAAAAAAATCTACTTTTGGAACTGTTATTTACAAATTTTTAAGGTCAATAATCCCAAGAACAAAACTAATGCCATATGATGTTACAGTATTCAGAGTTTTTATTCAAAAATCTTCCTTAATTTCTTAAGACTTTTTTTAAAGACAAAACCAGTGTCTATATCTATCAGTTTAGTGTTGTAAAGCAAGTGGCCTTATATGCTAAAGTCTTTAGTCATAGGAAATTCTTTGTTAGTTATGACAGTGGGCTTGTGATTGTTAAAATATACCTGAAAAACTGTGTTTGACTGTTCTACATTCTGAAAGTAACATTGATAAAAACTTGTAATTTGTTTGGTAATTCCTTGGACTTACACTTTCATTATGTCTGATAACACAATCAACTTATTATAGACGTGATCAAAACCTAGTTAACCTTCTTGAAAACATTCAGATAGTTGATCTGAATTCTAATAGTTCCAGTTGGGTGGGAAATACAACAAACTTTCATAAGAGACCCAAGATCAAATCCTTGCCATTATAAAACAGAAATTGTCTTTCTCAGGTGTTCTCTGAAAATGACAAATAAATCACTGGTTAAAACCTAAATAGTAATTAATGTTTGGTTATAAAGAATAAAAAAGATTAGATTTAGTGATTATATATACTACTAGCAATGACAATTGATATATCATTGTCATCATATTATTACTGTAAATTATAGCAAAATGTATTTAGTAGAGATTAATTTATATTTGTTTAATGTATATCTATGTAAATACTGTAATTCTGAAATCTACAAAGTCTAACACAGAAGCCTCAAACACTCATTTTCATTAATTCATTATAAAGGTAGGAATATACGTTAAGATACATAATAGAGAAAAATAAAAACAATTATACTGACTTAAATCTAAGACTTATCTGTCCCAACAATTCTTTAGAAATAACTATAAATCAAATAAGTTTATTTTCATCCTTACTGTTCTGGTACATGAATCCCATACTTTAGCATTTCCATCTGAAACAGTTCCTTGTTATTGCACAAAGGACACTTGAAAAAATAACCAGCACTCAGGGCTTGCCTCTGAAACAATTCAACAGAATAGGTATAAAATTGGAGAAAATGGTTATTAACTTCTAACAATGGTTAAAGTAATTTTAACCAATTTTATGACTTTTTTACAGTTACAATCAAAATTTAAGCAAAAATAGTCACAAATGCATGTCAATAAACTTGGCATCAAAATTTAGTTTATTATTCAAATTTTAATGTTATTTAATAGTTTCTAAAGGCAATATTCAAAGTCCTCAATTTTCACTTCTTTGCACCATGCGACCTTTGTTTTGATTTGCTCATTTGACGTACTTTCTATTCCTATAATGACCTCTTGAGTTAAACAAAAATTACACACTTTAGAATAAAGATATTGTTTAGACACATACTAAATTCATAACCTTCAGTGTTCTTGCTTAACTACGATATAAATTAGAAACTGAAATGCACATGCCATGCTCTCTTATCACATCCTGTCTCTTAAAAAAATTGCAATAATTTTTTTCTTATATTTACTGTTAGTTTATTTATAGCCAAAAAACTTATTAGATTACTTATAAAGCTATCTCATTTGAATTTGCTTTATGAAATATTGTCTAAAATTTCGTTCTTTGCTATCACTAAGTTGCCCAAGTTGTTAAAGATTTAATTTGAATCCAGATATAGCTGAATTGCAAAGTCAGTTAAATTATGTACAGGACATTGCATTGTTTGTGGATGTTACTGTGTTCTAAATTGAATATTTGAAGTAAACAAAAACTGAGTAAAGAATTAACAGCCACCCAACCAATAAAAAATAAAGTTAAGCAATTTTATTTGGAAAAAGGTACAAGTTCCAAGATTGTAGTTAACCTAAATTGAAGATGATTCATACCCTGTCAAAATATATACTTGTGCCCCCTAGTTACACTGTTCTCACTGTTAAATATGAAAAAAAACATGCATCAACACTATCAATTCCCTTTAAAATCTTAAACACGTCAATTAGATCCCCTCCTAGCTCTTCTTTTTTCAAAAAGAAAACAATTTGAGGGTTTTTGGGCTCTCTTCATATGAAAACATCTCAATCTCAAGCACAATTCTAGTAAACTTCTCCAACAATTTGATGTCTTTGTTCAGGTAAAGAACCCAAGACTGAACAAAGTCTCCAAGACTTTGTTGGAGAAATAATTAATACTGTAATACTTGCCTAAATTTTAGTTAAGAAAATTATATAATTTAATAAATGTGCCACACTTCTTACCTGCAAACAGTTTCGATGAAACCACGAAGATTTGCAACAAGGAGCTATCAGTACATAATTAGAATCTCTGTTTTTCACAGGGTATAAACATATAGGGCACATCAATTCAGATCCTTTAGACTGCTTTCCATTCTCCTCCCACACTTTCTGTCTAGGACGATGTTCCTCACAATACGAGCTACAATCCACAGTAACAAGAAGAAACATTCAACTTTTGATAGGAGAATTTAACAAACCAATAACAAAAATTTAAAACATTATTCTCATTGAATTTATACTAGTCAATATGATTTGTTGTGTACCATCAAAATTTAGCACCTACTACATAAAAGTACTAAGTTCTATTCCAAAATCCAATTTAAAACTAAAATAAGAAATTTGGTATTTGCATACATTAGTAAAAATGGATGGTCAATACGAATTCTTAACTCTTGATTAACAACCAAGTAAACGTACAAACTATTAACTTGAATTAACAAAGTGTACTTTTATGATATTTGGCAAGCTCTAAGTAAACCATAAGTCTGTTGTACATGAAAAATATACTTTGTAAATTCAACCTAAAAGTTTGTATGCTTTCATAGTTATTTGATATTTATACTAAGGATAGGTCTTTGAATTTATGAAGTCTTTACTAAATCAATCTGAGTGCAAGGTGAAGTTCATGTTCAAAATACTTATTATTTTCTCTTTACAGTCTTCATATTTCATTTGTATAATCTCAAGAACATTCTAAATGAACATCAACAGTGTTTTCAGTAAAACCTTATATTTTACCTGCTATTTTCTCTACTCTGACATGGAATTCAAGTTCAGTCAAACTAACCAACCTTTTTAAACTTCAATTCCAAATTTTATTGAATTACTGTTTCATGAATTTATGTCAAGTTTGGTATCAAACTGTAGATTATAATCCAAATTTTAGTGTAAATTATCCAATTTCAAAATTTTAAAGTAAATGTTAAAAATACACAGTTAAACATCAATTTTTGTGTGTCACATGGAATTTTGAATGAAGCAATAGTTTAAATTAGTTTTTGTGATGTCAAAATATCAAGCCTGTGGTTTTTCATGAATTAGAAACTTAAATTACCACTACTGACAAACTAGAATATAAAATAAGAACTTTACATCTTTTCTGTTTGCTGATATATAGCTTATGTACTGAATCAAACACACTGGGCCCCATTTTTGAAAATTGTCCCTTATAAACACTCACTTCAATATATGACTTGAGTAACCCATCAAAAGCTTAAAAAGCCCCTTAGTGGATTTCCAGCCATTTTCCTGTGTTAGGAGGCTATTTTGTCTTTTTGAACTAAGATTTCAAGTAGGTAGATTGTGTCTTTAGTCTGCTGGAAATTTCATACTTTTTAGACCAAAACACAGCTTGGTTACTAAGCTTGGTAAGTTATAGTGGAATTCTATGGAATCAATATAGCAGTTTATTATGTTTTGATTATTCAACTGCATATATAAAACCTACAAATAATGAATTTGTTTAACATTCTCCATGTGTGAAATTTTGAAAGGTTTAGCAACATACGTCAAGCAGCAACCAATACAAAGGTCCTGGCAAGAAGAGAATTGTTTGCTTTATTTACCATTCTATGTTTTAATAAAAACAACTTTAATAACTTATTTCTAAATAGTAATAATGTATGTTACAAAATATTAGTCCTCTGAAACACAGCTAAGAAAAACCACATTTTAAAGATTAAAGGTCAAGTGTCCTAAAACTATTATAATTTAAATGGCTTTCTAGCTAAGTTATAAAGGGGTTAAATAATTTTGACAACTGATCACATAGAACTCTAACACTAGTAAACAATGAAACTAATAGTAGACTTTTAAAAAGCAAATATGTAAATGACACCTAACTTTGTCCCCATTCAGAAAATCAAAATCTATACAATAGGAAATATAAGAGAGACTTACTGACATTTTCTGAATGACAGGATGTGTTAGAAAGAGTGTCGCATATGTTTCATTTTACTGTATATATATCTCACAAAGCAAGAGCTTTAAAACTTACCAATGGGTACATTAGTTTAAGGATGTCTATTCCATGTGTATGCAAGTTTGTGGAAAATTTAGATTATACAGTGGTGGAGAGAGAATCTTCATTGAAAAAGTTGATGCAAATAAGTCTTACATGATAGGTAAGAAGTAATAACTTAGAATTTATTTAACTATATTTCTTTGAAATTAATAAACTATTTTTGTTTTTTCTTAATTTTGTGCAAAGCTACTTAAGGGTTATATGCACTCGCTGTATTTAATTTAAAAGTGATAGACTACAGGAATGACATCTAGTCAACATCACCCACTGCCACCAAAAGTGAAATTGACTATCACATTATAATGTCCCCACTGCTGAAAAAGTGAGTATTGTTCAGTTATGAGATTCAGACATACAACCTGCATGTCAGAAGTCAAGCACCCTAACCATCAGGTCATAATTAAGAAATTAAAATTTATATAATATTAACATTTGAACAGTAAAATATGTTTAAATGCCAAGTTTGTTGACATATGTTGATAATAAAGTTGCTTAATGAAAATTTTGAAGATACCTCTGTAAAAGATATAATGACGTAAACTTTGATTCTACCAATAGACATGTGATTGAAAAGTTTTATTTGCTTGCCACTATCTGTTGGTATTGTATTTTTGAAAACTATTTTGCACACACACACACACATATATATATATATATATATATTAAGATTAATTCCAAACAAGGAAATCAATGGCAACCCTTGTGAATTGACAGGTTTTGTAGACATAAATGATTTTATTTCAATAACCTTGGATGACATAATGTCAACTTCAAATCCTTTCCAGTTTTATTCCACACATGATTAAAGATAGAAATTTGTTTTTTCCATAAATTATGATTAAAGTATCCTTGAAGTGAACATAAAAGTTTTTTTTAACATTTCTGGGAAGTTGTCTTTCAATTTCTAATTAATGGAAATAAAATTATGAAATTTGTTAACAATGAATATATTTCCTAATTACCTTGAACTAGGCCTTATTTATTTCTATTATAATGAAAGAAAACTCACTTAAATCTTCCAAAAAACTGACTCAGAGAACCATTCTGGAGACCACATGGAAAATGAAATACTTTCCTGCACTTATTGTAGCAACAGCCTACAGTAGCTCCACATTTCCGGCAATAAGAGCATTTCTTGCAAAATAAAAGTATTCCAAATAAGAAGCTTACTAGCATCTTGCTCTATTATATTTTACGCAAAACTACAATGAATTTATATTTTCACTAATGACACAAATTTGCTATAATTATAGCTTTGAATTTGTGGAAAAGAACAAATATTACTACAGTTATGCTGCCAAATATTATTTATTTTAAATTGATTGATTGAGTTAGTGTTTTATGGCACAAAGCAGCTAGGCTATTTGTGCCAAACGTCTGGTAATAAGGTAAAAACAAATTAAATGTAGTAAAATACAGAAAAAGAAATGAAGGTAAAACAAAACATCATTGAAAAACAGAAAAAGCATAAAACCAATATTGACACCTAGTTTACACTGTTAAGAGAGAAAGCAGAGTAAAAAAAGCTGTAAAGTACTTATTCTAGAAAAATGGTAATGATCATAACCTGCCAAGAAGACTAACAGGTAAGTTCAAGAACCACCATCAGTCACCTGAAGTTGGCCTTTCTAGTCCTGGTTCCGGGTTATGTGTCATAGCAGCCATTATCAAAATGTAAAATAATAGAAGTTTTAAAAGACATATAGCAAAATCGTAATAATGAGTAGCCAAATGTCCAGTAAAAAGGTAAAAGTAAAGTAAATATAGTAAAATTTGTAAAAGTAAATGAAGGTAAAAACAAAACAGCAATTAAAAACAGAAAATTCCATAAAACATCCAGTCTATAAAGTTGTAAAGGACTTCTTGTAGCAGAATGGTAATGATCATAACCTGCCAGGAAGACTAACAGGCAAGTACCAGAACCACCATCAGTCACCTGTAGTTGGTCTTTCCAGTCCTGGTTCTGGGTTATGTGTCATTATGGCCAGTACCAGAAGGTAATGCAATAAAAGTGTTAAAAGACATGCAGCAAAATTGTAATAATAACTCGCCAGGACGACTAACAGGAAGTTCAAACAGCAGCATTAGTCGCCTGAAGTTGGCCTTTCCAGTCCTGGTGTCGAGTTATTTAATGTTCTGGCCATTTTCCAATTTCAAATTGAACTAAAGAGATGGAAACTTTGAAAAGGGAACCACAATTAAAAAGGTGTAGTGAATAAATATCCAACACTTAAATGAGATTAAAAAGATTAATGGCCATTAAAAAACTAAAAACTTTATCAAGGTGGACAGTGTCACCATCACCAATAATACTGTCCAATGTTACAGATAAACCCTGGGAAAAAACATGTTTAAAATAGTGCCGTCGTTGAGAGTCGTAACGATGGCAAGAAACTAAAATGTGGCTTATAGTGATTTGAGTGATACACAAACTACACACTGGTGCAACAGTTCCAGATAAAAGAAAATGATGAGTTAAAAAACTGTGACCAATGCATAGTCTAGTTAGAACAACTTCCTCCACCCGAACCTTACGGAAGCTAGATGGCCAAAACCCAATATAGGGTTTTATCTGAAAAAGCTTGTTGTTGCATTGCTCACTCCAAGTGGACTGCCAGCTGGCATGGAGCCGAGCCTTGAATACAGGACCATAGTCCATGTACGGAAAAGGCACAGGGGTAATAGTGCCTGAGCAGATAGATTTAGCTGCCGTGTCTGCAAGCTCGTTCTCGTGAATACCAACATGGCCTGGTATCCAGAAAAAACTGGATAGAAGTAGCAGTTAATGAGAAATAGGCCAGTCGGTTTTGAATATCAGCGAGAACAGGGTGTGAGCCAACATGTAGCGATTCCTGGGCCAGTAGAGAACTAAGCGAGTCAGTATAAATAGTGCAGTTGGAGCACTGCTCAGCTTCAATATGATCCAGGGCAAGAGATATGGCGTACAGTTCAGCAGCAAACACAGAAGCTGTAGAAGGGATTTTGCGCTCAACCACTGAACTGCAGGAAACCATAGTAGAGCACAATGAATTACCGAATTTGGAATCATCTGTATAAATTGGAATGGAATGATTGTTTGAAAGATGTTCATTAAACAAAAGACGGTACTTCCAATCTGAAGTATCTGTCTTTTTCAGGTGACTGAAAGAAAGGTCACATTTTGGGGCTGTAATAATTTGGCCTGGATGCGAAGGCCAAAAGGAGCAATGGCAGATCGTCTGTTCTTAAAAAGTACGGCCCACTGAGGAAGGAAAACGCATCCCCAGGTGGGATGATTTGGTAGGGAACGAAATTTCAAAGAATATAGTAAAAAAAGTTGCAAACGGAGAAGGTGCAGAGATTCAACGTATAAGCTTTGAACTGGAGAGGTGCAGAAAGCCCCAGTGCAGAGTTGAAGTCTTTGGTGATGAATGGGGTCTAGCATCTTTAAGAGCCATAGACCATTGATCCATAGTCGAGTTTTGATCGAATAAGAACACGATATACCTTTAACATAGAACATCGATCTGCTCCCCAACTGGCAGTAGAGAGGACACGGAAAATTTTCAGTGCTCTTGTGCATTTGACCCGTAGCTGCTTTAAGTGTGGTATAAAGGTCAGCTTACGGTCAAAGATAAGTCTCAGGAACCACTGGCAGTAAAACTTCACTGATATGAAGATCAGGATCAGGATGAATACCCCATTGGCAGCAAAAGTGCATGCAAACGGTTTTAGAGAGAGAAAAATTAAAGCTATTCCCCATAGTCCACTTAAATACACGATTGAGGGCAGTTTGTAGTTGCCGCTCAATATATCTCTTGTTCGACGACTGACACGAGATATGAAAGTCTTTTCTTTACTGTCCTTAGTCAGAGGAGGTCTTTCAACCTCCATGGATCCTGCCCTGGGTTGATTGGGCATGTCTTTGTTATTGAAAGGGGATTCCAGTGACTGAAGACTGTATGGAAAGAACAGAGATGGGTGTGGAAGTCGATTCATCAACCTTTTAACCATGGAGGTCAAAAGGCTTTTCATTTGTTTTGAAAATGATTCTCTTGGAGGCACAGATAGATCTGTCTGCACTCCCACTGTAGTTGTGGAAGGAAGTGCAGCAGCATATGTCCCAGATGGAGTGGCGGGAAGCAATTTCCAAGCCTCAGGATAACTAATGTTATAAGTCGTTTTAAAATGCTGCACCTCTTTTTCCTCCAACCATTTTGGGCAAGAACGAAAGTAGGAAGGGTGAGAACCATTGCAGTTGACGCAATGTGGGTCCATGTCGCATTCACAGGCATCGTGGTCCTTGCCACCACAACGAGCACATGTCAGGGAACCACGACATGATGTCTTTGAGTAGCCAAACTTCTGACATTGGAAACATTGAAGAGGGTTTGGAATGTATGGCTGTACCCTGCAAATTAGATAACCTGCTTTGATGGTGGCAGGTGCATGTGATGATGTAAATGTCAAAACGAGGGTATTTGTTGGCAGTGTAACTCCATCTTTATAAGTGGAGATGCGCCTCACTGCAGAAACTCCTTGATTGGAGAGACCAGCGAGAATCTCTGACTCGGGGATGTTCTTCAAAACCCTTTCAACAATAACTCCTCGTGATGAATTCAAGGTAGCATGAGGGGTAACCTCAATAGGTATATCCCCAATTGCCGTTGAATTCAAGAGGAGTTCA
Source organism: Tachypleus tridentatus (assembly GCF_004210375.1). Lineage (NCBI taxonomy): Eukaryota > Metazoa > Arthropoda > Merostomata > Xiphosura > Limulidae > Tachypleus > Tachypleus tridentatus. Next base: position 94,103,671 of record NC_134832.1, on the reverse strand, counting down.
CTGTGTAGGGTTGTGGATGTTTCAACTAATATGTCTACAGATCGAAGCTTCTTTACTGACTTTGGAGAGCCAGCAAGACCCTTTAGTTCATTCTGAATAAAAAAGGGGACATTTGCCCTAAAGGTTTTTCTGAAAGAGAATGTAATATAAGAAAATGAGGTACGTGTGTTACAGCTGTTGAAGATTGCAGCTCAGAGTCTTCAAGATGTGGTCGTTTACATATTGACTGTTTTTTCACTATTTTATTTAAATTTTTTGAAGGAGGATCCATAGGAAAAAAGAAAAATTTCGGTACCCACTGACCCCACTCCACCATAGAGCCGTATAATGGGATGTACTACAATGTCATGCAAGGACAATGCAGCAACACCAGGGTTTTGTGAGCACTATACCCAAACACCAGCATCAGGCACAATGTCCACAATACCCTTTAAGAACTTCCAACACTGGTACTTGGTTGACTCTAGCCCAAGTGGACTAGCCAATTGACCCAAGGGGGGCCACCCAAAGGCTGCCCGTCTACAGGAATTCAAGGCCAAAGTGATGTGTTAGGGGTAGGACCCCTCAACCACCAGGATCCTCTCCTCCTCTTCATGGGTCGCCACGCACGGCAAACACGTGGGTGGATGTTTAGATCACAGAGAAGGTAACCAGACAGAACAGAACCTTCCCTGGGAGGTCCCCTCACCTTGTACCGGAATTCACACCGAGGGGTTTTTATTTTAAAACAGTGTTTAGAAGTATTTTTTGTAAGGCCATTAACATTTTTATTTTTGAATGCAGTTTGAAGCATTTTAATTAATGTTGTTCTTACTTGAATATCTATTTCAGGTAGCTGTGCATTTCTCTGCATAATAAAGAGCTTTTACCTCACCAATGATATTACATTGATCCAATGAAGTCTTCTCAGTGGCCTGAGATGAGAGAAAACAGGGTTCTCCCTTCCATTCTCTGCTAGCTGAATAACTTAACAACACACCACTTATTTGCATAGATTCAACATTGTAATATTGTGGAATGGGTTGTCTTTATTTAAAGCCTTCAGGTACCAGGCAGGCATGACCTGGCAGATAATATATACATACATTTCTTTGTACACTGCTAACACACTCTTGCAAAAGAACAACAAACATCTCAACACAGGGCATGGATCAGGGGCAGATGAATCAACACTTTCTGTACCACTCTTTCTTCATGCAGATTTTGAAAAAGATAAATATTCCCTGTGAAGCATCACCAGTTAGTTGTTGGATTACATTACCTCTATCATGTATACATTAATATATACCATATTTCTTTGAATTTAAGATGCACATTTTTATCGCACTTTCCCGAACTGAAAATTAAGGTGCACCTTAAATTCCAGGTTTATTTTTCACTCTTCAAAAGTTTCACAAACAAAATTTCTGAAAAAATTATGCATTAACCAACAGATTGGACTATATTTTCAAAAGAACTTAGCTTAGAAAAACTAAAAAACACACATAAAATGTCAAATTTGCCGATGTCAGTGCCTCTAACAATGTAGTTGGTTATCACTATCCTCAGTCTCTGTCTGACCTTCCTCTTATTCAGACGCTATTTTATTGTTTTTATTCTTATTGCGTTTTTTACCCACGAAAAAGCATTTTATATATGATGCAGAATTTTAAAGTTATTTTGTGCCCTGAACAGATTGGGTATCGTACAGCTGGTAAAAAGTGGCAAATGTATGTTTTTGGTGTGGTATGAAAACCAAGTTCTTTCCTTGCAAGAAAAGTATAAAATAATTTTCTGGCACAAGAAAAGGAAGATATTCTGAAACTGATGTCATCGTTTTAATGTATTTCAAACAGTTACAAAATAAATGACTGCCTGTAATGGGAAAAGTCTTAATGCAAAAAGCAAAAGAATGTACAGGAAATAGTGGTATTTCTTTCAAGGCTAGTCACAGCTGGTGTCAAAAATTTATTATTACAACAAAGGCAACAATTAGTCATAAATTCCTGTCAGATTTTTTAAACAAAACTTACTGAATACCAATGCTATGTTATTGGTCTACACCAAAGGAATCAATATTCCCTAAATCAAATCGGTAATGCAGATTAAACGGCAGATTCTTTGACATACTACACAACTATACTGTAAATGCCAAAGGAGAAAAACAGAAGACAATCAAAACCACTGGTTATGAAAAGTTAAGAGTTAGTGTCATGCTATGTGTAACTTCAGATGGAAATGAATTACCACTCTATGTCATATTAAACAGAAAAAAAACATTGCCAAAAGAAAATTTTTGCAAAGATGTAATAGTTCGTGCACAAAAAATTCATGGATAACATCAGAGTTAATGGGAGAGTGGGTGGGATGTGTATGGGAATATCGACCTGGTACATTATTAAAGTAATAGAGCATGTTTGTATTGAATGCATTTTATGGCCATCTCACCAATAAAATCAAGAGTAGGTTAAGGAACAAAAACACTGATCTAGTTATAATTCCTGTCAGAATGACAGGTCAGTTACAACCTCTTGATATGTCCATTAACAAGCCATTGAAGGATCATATCTGCAAGCATTGTGATGCTTGGCTGAAGTCTTTGAAAGACAATCATGCTTTGACACTGAATGGCAAAATAAAAAAGGGCTTCAGCATCAACAATAGTGGAGTGGATTTTAAAAGAAGTGTCAGACAATATTATTGGAAAATTGTTTTTAAAACATTGTTTATTCAGTGCAGAAGATGGAATGCAAGATGGCATTCTTTGGGACAATAGTGAATCAAGTGATGAAGATGCTTCAACTTTGGAATATAAGCAAGTAAGAAGAAACATCAGAGTAGCATTCTGATTAAATACAGAAAGAAGAAAAATTACCATAATTAAAATTTTACATTTCCTGTATATTTTATTTTAAATGCATTATTAACATTTCTGATTTGTTAGTAAACTCTTTTAAAACATATTTTCCTGAAAATCTTTGTTTAAAAGTGAGGCATGTCTTAAATTCAAAATAATATGGTACATATGATAATGGAAAAGGGTGAGCTGTGAAAAGAAACAATAACAAAATAGTTAATACTTACTGCTAGAGTAACAGAATATAGGATTGGTGATCAGTAAAAGAGAAAGACTGGTGGCAGGAGGAGTTGTAAAGGGATCAGTAAGATGACTCCAAAATTGGGAAAAAAAATCTACTGAAAGACTAGAAGAAGATAGAAATACAACTCCATGGAAACAATTCAGTCCACCATTCAATCTTCCACCAGGTTCAATGCTCCCACACGACAGACCAACAACCAAATCTGGTAGTTATGGGATAATAAAAAAGAAAATTCAGGGATAGAAAGCAGAGATCTCAATATTGAGCATTTCCTTGTCAATTGTAACACAGTGTATCTAAACAGGTCATCACAATATAATCAGACCAAAGATGATTGCACGCTTGAGAAGCAGCAATCAGTTTGACGATGTTGATATGAAGAGACTAGATCAATCCCTGCATAAGGTATCTATAACTGCTCCTCTTCCAAAGAAAGTGAGGCATTAGTGGATAAATGCAGGTCTAGATCAGGTGAGAAAGAGGGATGGTTTAGTGTCATGTGAGATCAACTGAGTTACTACATATATATAGTAGGAGAGGAACAAGAGACTCAAGTTTCAGTCCCCAAAAGCATAAACAGTAGGAGAAATAACTTTTATAACCAGAAGTACATGATATTTACGTCAGAAGCAGATGGCTGATCCAAACTCTCACCAAAGTTAAAAAAAGACTCTCAGGTGAGCCATATATAAGTGGAGGTCAAGATATTTGAAAAGCTTGACTAACCAATCCAAAAAAACCACCTTCCAAAGGAGGAGAGTGGTTGCAGTCATAAGAACTCCTTTGGCAGCAAGAATAGGTCTATACTGCAGTGGAAATGGTGACCCAAAGAGAAGGGACTAAAGCTGAAAAATCAAATTTATGTGGATAAATCAGAGGAAGTGATAAGCAGATAGACAAACTTGACTATGTAGAGAACACGCACATCTCGTACCAAGTCAAGGAATGACAAGAAATTGGTTCTATAATAAGAGAGCTCTAACAGGACACGAGTCTACCTTCTTGGGAGGAAATTCCTGAGTGGGGTTGAGAACCAGTTTGATAGTGTTCATAATCCTTAAAAGAGACACAGCCTTCACTAGGTGCCAAGGGAGAAGAGGAACTGAAGGTGAAAAGACAACTGGAAAAAAGAAAAAGAGGATGAGTATGAAAAAACAAGGCAAGTCTACGAGAAAGCATTTATGTGACCCAAGGATCATCTGTGAAAGGAGATCATACGTGTGCAAAGAGGGAGAGCCAAGATCTCACAGTGATCAATGACATCTAACCCTTCAAAAGAAGGACAGACATGAAAAGAACTAGGAGAAGAATCAATCCTGTAAGACTCCTGAGGCAAAGAAACCTACTGAGCACTCTGGATTAAGAGATTTAAAAGACTAAAGTAGTCAGATAAGACTGCTGATGATGAGCACCTGCTGTTTGAGTTTCCAGAGTGTAAGGAATACCCACAGAAAGCTTGTCTTGAAGGAAATGAGCCACAGAGGTCTCTAAGATAAGAGTGAGAGAGGCAACCAATAAAGGTAAGGCATCTCAATCAAGCAGATCCCAGAAACAAAACAGTTAGTCAATAGCAACACTGCACTAAAACAAAAAAGAAAGAGAGAGAGATTAAATGAAAGGTGACAAACAGGTAGGAGAAAATGTCCATAGTGTGAAAGTATCACCAGTGTGATGAAGGTCCTCTGATAAAAGCTGAAATGTAGAAAAACAGTGAGAGAGATGAAGAAAAGCAAACTGAAGACAAATAAGAGGCAAATTATAAGAAGTGGCAGTTTCAAGGGACTAATCTAAAGGAGAGTAGAAAAACTTGTTCCTGGAAAACAGAAATTCAGAAGCCATAGATTATGGGGCTGTTGGGGTTAGTTTGAAACTGTGACAAAAAATACTAATGAGAACATGAATGCTAGAAGAAAAAAGGGATAATCAGGAAGAAGAGGTTAATACAGCAAATTAGCCTGAGGATCATAAAATACATCTGGAAAAGAATGTCACATTCTTGGGTAATCAAAGCAACAAATGACAAAAGTAGATTGTTTATCATAAAGAAGAAAAGAACTAGAAACAAAGATAGATGATGGGAACAATTGGTCAAAATCATCAAAACATAAGGCAGGGTCATCAAAAGCAACAGAAAAAGAAGGTCAAGGAACTTGAATTTGAGAAGAAAAAGGCAGAATAAAACTTATCACTTGAAGCATGATGGTGGCAATTTCAACTGTCAGAATGCTTGCAGTTATCATTGAAACAGCACCTCAGAAGATAGAAGAAATGTGGATTTGGGAATTTATCATCAAAATCATAAAAAGATTATTTTTCAATGTAAGTAATAGTAAGTTGAGTTGACAATATAAATATTTAAGTACAAACAATATGAATAATATAATAAGATTTAACTGACAGTTAAAGAACAAAATCAATACAAATAATACCTTCATTTGAAAATGAAACATACTTGAACATGCTGAAGAGAAACTAGTGTAGCTGAAGAATGTGCTGCCCTCCAAATGGTGGAAGGCTATAACTTAATAATGATTACATAGCTTGATGCAATACACATCAGTATAAACTAGCTGGGGTACTTCTTGTATTCTAGATAAAAGTTATGTATATTCTTGATTAATAAAAGGTTATTTTAAGACATGAAAAGTTGTTTCCTTTATATATATATAAAATCACAAAATGTGAAACTGTACATTTGAATATCTCTCTCATAGACCCAACAAATCTTCATGCCAAATTTGGTGAAGATCCACCAACAGGGGTGAAGTAGTGGCAAAAAACCCCATAAAGACCACAAAATGCAAAACTGAAAATATCTGTGTATTTCTCCACAGACCTAATGAGCATACATGACAATTTTGGTGACACATGATACATGACACACCCTAAAAAAGTATTTACGTGGACACATAAATGGCACCAGTGCATTTATCTGTGCATGATGTTTCACAATGTCATATCTGCATCATGAGAATGGAGAAAAATAAAGTTCTCCATGACAGGAAATGGGGGAAAATAAGAAAATCCTGACCTCTATTACATATCTACATGCACACAAGATAAAATTTTGTGAACTTCAGGATTGCACATTGCATAATAAAAAACGTTTTTTCATTATCATTCAAGCAAAAGTTTCATTAAAGTATGATAACAACAGGAGCACATTCTTAGGTTTGTAGTAAGTGTAAAAATCTGCATAGTAGTGTTATGATGTAACAGCTCTTTCTTCTGCAGAAAGGTAACATTATGAATACGTTTTTGATGCAAGTGATTAATACCCAATACCACAAAGAGCTTCAAAGTTACAGACTGGCAGCTGCAGTTGATTTTGTTGCTTTGGCTTCTAATCTAAAACTGATTTAACTAGACAGATACAAGTTATCACATTTTATTATTGTTTTTTCTAAATTATATGTTGATGTCCTTTACTTAAACTTGATATTGTCATTATTATGTAATATATATTTACAACAAAAATCAAACTGGAGAAAAAGATCTGTCTACTACTCAGCAAACAAACATGCTTAAAATAACAGTCCTACAGAATAATAAGACATTACCTAAATTGCATCAAGGAAATTAAAAATAGAGAATATTATACCAATCTCTTTCCTCTTCTAACTTCTCGTAAAATATCACCAGGAAGAAACCCAAGAATTCCATCTTTATCAGTCTTCCCTCTCTGGACTAATCCACTGGAAAAAAGCTGTTTAAAGTAAAAATCTACCTTAAACATAGCTGTTAATTACATCAAACTGTTTAACTTGATTTTAAATATTATGAAAAAACAACAATAAAAAAACTTAATTTTGACTCTCTTAATGTAGGCTCAGTCCATTTGACTGACCACATGACCTCTTTGTGCTCATTCAAAGATAAAAGATTTGATGCTACTAACTCTTAATAATGTGTGTATATCTTCACAAAATATGTCTTTCAGTAAACATTGCAAGTCTTTCACAAACAAACAAAAAATGTTAGTGAAATATTTTTTATACACTAAAAGATTTGTACATGAATGTATTGAGTTTTGTTTTGAACAGTTCCATGTGCAAATTGATTTTCATGTAAAGACAAATACTTTTCTTCATCTCAAAAATCACATTTTCCTTTGTATACTGTATAAAAAAACTAAATACATTTCAAATATTTTTTTCCACTAAAAACCTATTTCTTCTGTAATTTTCTCTAACCAGTTCAAAACAGGACTGGTCAATTTGATGAACTTTATATAACCACCAAGAACACAATTACCCTTCTTATTTTATAAAATGATTTCAAATATATTATTCACCCCCCTTTTTTTTTGCTGTCGATTACACCTAAGCCTATGTATTTTATATTAATGGTTGTAGTACATTAAAAATTGTGTATTTCAATCTTAAAAGCACAAGAGAAATCTGTTCAATGGCACTCTTGATGAAAAAAGAGATACAGGGAAAAGGGAGAGCCCTAAAAAATCATGTGATCTAAAAGTTTGATGAACAATGATATATAAGAGCATGAGCCCCTCAGTATGTAGGGTCAAAGTATACTAACTCCTGCACATAATTTTTTTACAAAACATTTGGCACTGACCACAATATCAGACAAAAGAGAAAAACAAAACCTTGGAACTACATACTGCAAATAATAAGGGGAAGGATCAAATGACATGAAAAAAACAGGACAAAACACTTATGACATCAAGTCTAAGAAATGGTGACTGAGGTCTAGGTATTTCAAAAGACTGAAAACATGCTTGCACAATAAAGGAAGGAGTGAGAGAGTAGGGTGGAACTGTTCAAGTCTGTATTGCCCCGATCTAACTCCTCAGATAATGGAAGAATTACTTGTAGATTGGTATGTATAAAAGAAGCTATCTCCCTACAAACTATGGCCAACCCTTCCTCAGCTGATAATGCCACATCTGCAGCCACTGTCATGAGCTGTTGAATGTTGATGCCATTCATAGCCAATGTAGGCAAAATATTAAATAGTGAATTATAAAATACTGACTGACTACTGGTAACTGAGTGAGAAATGAAATTCACAATCAAATAAAAAAATCCAACTTAATGGTAGATTATAAACAGTACTTAAATATGTTCAAAATCTGCTAAAGGAAAAATAATATGTGAAATCAAGCACTAGGTTTTAATACCATTATTCCAAACTGAGAAGTAAAGATTGAGTTCAACTGTATAGATGAAGTCAGATGTGAAAGAAAGGTCTTTTGAACTCCTATTAGTGGAGGAATGTCACATACTGATTTGCATGCTTAAACACAGCTAAAACATGTAGTATACATGTGGAATTAAGAAGTTTCAAGATTAATAACAAGCAAGAATTTGCACATTAGATGGTAGTCAAGTAAAGAACAGCTGTAATTGTGAGTGGAGGTAGTAATCATTTCAGAATAATATAACAAATACGTGAACCTTGTCTAACCACTACTGCACCATAATAAGTTACAAGTTACTGGGGCCTGTGCAATTCACATTATGCTATTGAATTCCATCACCCATGCACTGTTTGCTCAAATGCCTCATGAAACATCATTATATTATTATTTTATGCAATATAATCTTAACTAACCTACAAATAGCCCTATTTGTGCATTTTAGTAATGTTTAGAATAATAAAGAATAAATATGAAAAAATGAAATAAATTACTTACCCAATTTTCTTTTTTCTTGCTGTCAATTATATCTAAGCCTATATATTTATACTTATTGTTGTAGCACAGTAAATAATTGTTGTTCAGTTAAATAATACACCAAAGAACATAGTCTTATATCATGCAAAAAACAATTTCTCCTATCTTCCAAAATACTTCTAGCTTTCTTATTATTCATCGTAGCAAGCTGTAATTTTCCCACAGAAATGAAGCTTATTATCTGACTGAAACTGATGTTCATAACACATTTTTATACATCATTTGATAGATGAAAACATTGACTTTTTATTGGTTTTAGGTAATATATAAATAAACAAAAGAGAACTAGTAACCCTTTGGCAATGGATCATGCATCAAAGGCCATTTTATGCTGTTTGTTGACTTACATTTAAAATTTTATTGAACTATTTCAGGAATTTATGTCAATAAGTTTGGAATCAAATTGCAGATTATAATTCAAACTTTAATACTATGTGTGAGTAAATTTCTTAATTTAAAAGTAAATATTAAAAGCACATACCTAAATATAGATTTTATACCATAAGTTACAAGGTATGTTGAATGCAGCTCTATTTGAAATTAGATGTTTCTGATGTTAAAATACTAAGCCAGTAGTTTTGTACCAATTAGGAACTTAAATTACTAATATTAACAAGCTAGAATATAAAATAAGAACCTCATATCTTTTTTATTTTGCAGAAATATGGCTTATGTACTGAATAAAATGCAGTTGTCCCATTCACTTTTTTCCATTTTTGAAATCAGTCCCTTATATACACTTCAAAATATGAATGTGAATGACTAATTGGCAACTCAGAATGCCCCCCTAGTTGTTTTTTCAGCCACTTTAATCTGTGAAAAGGCTACCAAATTCTTCAGAACCAAAATTTCAAGGTGGTAGGTTGTGTCTTTAGAGTGCTTGAAGTTTAATATTTTAAAATCTAAATACATTTAGTTACTAAGCTTAATAAATTATATTGGAATTATATGGTATCATTATACTTACTTATGATGTTCTGGTTATTCAACTGTATATATAAAACCTAAAATAATTTTTTTTCTATATTTGATATCTTCCATGTCCAGCAGCAACTGAATTCACATGTCATAGCAAGAAGAGACAACTGTTTGCTTTACTTCTTGATTTATTGTTCTACATTTTAAGTAAAGTATGTTTAATAATTTATTTCTAAATAGTAGTAATCTATACACACAATAACTGATAAGTGACTGTATATTACAAAATACTAGTCCCCTAAAATACAGCTTAGACAGGGAAGACTTGATACAAGTGTACGTGCATCACATCAGTGCAAGCAATCTAATGTTAGCTATGCATGACTGGAAGGTTAATATAATAAAAAATAATATACAGTAAAACCTGTCTAAGGCAGAATTGCACGGGACCGAGTAAAATTTCCAGCTTAGACAGTGAACATGCATTTCCTAAATTATATATAAATTTTGAGCAGAACATTATACTTGCTTGACTCAAGGGAAGTAAGATGTTTGTAAATACAGTTATTATACTGTTTATGCTATATTTATTAGAATAAGAACAAAAATATACATTAGTACACAAAATCTTAATCAAATTTATTTGAAGAAAGTGTCCAATTTCAACTATTTTGTTTTTTTAATGGGCTTTCTCATGCGGTTAAAAGAAAATGCCAATTGTATGACCTTTTCATAAAGTTCATTTTCTCCCTTCATTTTTGCATACAATTTGATAGTATTCATTTAACTTAACACTTGATATAAAGTAGGAATTTCTATTTTCTCACTATCTTTTCCATTTTGTTCATCTTCTATGAAATTCTGTGTTCCTGCAATGATACATACATTGGAGAAACAGGAAGAAAACTCATGACAAGAATAAAAGAACATAAAGATACTGTAAGACTCATGAAAACACAAAATTCAGCCATTGTAGAGCATGTCACATCAACTGGACACATAATAAACTGGAAAAAACTAGAATCATCAACACAGACAAATTCTGGAAAACAAGAAAAATAAAAAAAATCATTTTATATTAACACTATTGAACATTCACGAAACAGAAATTCCAGATTAGAGGTGAGTAACCTGCGACTTCCATTGGTTGAATCTGCAGGAAATCTTTCTTCCAATCAGAAACAGTGATAATCCAATCAATCATAACATGCTCTCCACAATCCACAAGAACACTATAAAAGACAGACAACTACATATACACACTGACTTGAAGATGAAAGGCAGAAGGCTTTCAAACCGTCATCCTCCACACTTGTGTCTCCACAATAGGCAGTTGCCATCCATTCTACAAAGTTTCATCATGAATACTCTGCTTAAACAATCCATCAAAGAATATAAAATCTTACTGAAAACAAATATCTGAAATGTATTTAGGAGGTTTTTAAGATTATGTAAATAATATGAGAATTTTGGGATGAAGAACAGTTTTATTAATCATAACATGAAATCACTCTACACTCAGATTAGTTACAAAACACATTCTATTTTCACAAACAAATCTTTAGAAAAAATATTTCATTAAAAAATCTTATTTCATTGTGTACAAAAACTTGTAATCTTTTCTAGTAGTCCACCTAACTTTGTGAAGATACACTTGCTGTATGAAATGTTATAGTGCAAATATTTAATGTGTGCAAATGTGTAGATGAACTTGTGTATAATATACAGAGCTTGTCATGAAAGGGTTATTACAGTCTGAAAAAGAGTACAACATGTAGGTGTGTCAGGAGGGATGTGATTTCCTACTTATAGCTCTGTAACCAACAAAGTTGAAAGTCATAAAAATTATGGTTTGTTTGAGCAATAATGATATAGGGAGCAATCTGTCTAATTTTATACATTCAGAAAGGGTGGTGGATAAAATAGAGAAGATGCCTAGAGAAAATGTGTTACTGTGTAACATTACATGTTCAATATTTTAAAAATACTTCCTTAGAGAGTTAAGAACTTAAAACTTCTATACTATTAAAATATGGATTTTTGGTAAGTGTTCATACCATATTAATAGGTATAATATAAATAAATAGTAGTTTAACAAATTTTGAATATAAGATACTGAAACTTTCTGTCATGCATAGTAAAGAATACCTGGGTGAAGGGGTTAATTTTATTATTTATAAAATATTATACTCCCGTTTTGTTCTCTATATGCATACACAACATTAAATACATTGTTACATTAGTTTATCACCTGTATACAATGTGAACTCTTTATAATTCAATTCATGCACAGTTTGTTTAAAAATAGTATTGTTATTATTAAGCAGTGGTAAAAAGTGGATTAGTTGGTGTTCATTGACAGAAGCCTTGTTGCTATCTATAAAGTTTCTTATTCAAACCTACAATATTATCACAGCACATGTGGAAACTGGATGTATTTTGTGTGAAAGCATTATTAAGAAGTAAATAAAATAAACATGAAGGCTAAGATTCTTGCTTTTGTATCTGAAAATCTTAGAAGTTACTGCATTCACATCAAAATGTAACTAAATGCAAGCAAATGGCACGTGTGTCACTACAAGGCAATTATTAAACATTAGTTAAAAACAACTTAAAAGTTATGACATATCTAAATATAAAATATCACAGCATCATAAAAACTAAACTGGTAACCACATTCTAGATCACATTTAACTTTTCTCATATCATCCAATACCAGTTTTTCAATGGCCAATAAAACACATTATTACTATATCCTGATAAGAACAAATCTCTCATGAACAAAACCTCAATCTGACTGAAATTAACAACTAGTGATGCATACTGAATTAAAAAAAAAACATTTTTTCAACTTGGTAACACTGACATACTGGACCATTTGCTTGTAAATAAGTAAAAACCTCAAACATTCTTTAATGAGGTCAACCTAAAACAACAGAAGATTAGTGAAAATAGTAGCAATTTACTTGTGGAAATAAATTATGAATGATGATAGTGTTTTCTGTAAACTTTTGTGAAACACAAAACTAAAAAGTCCTAAAGATAAAATGGTTAGTTTCATATTTTTCATATGGTTGTCATATTTTTTTCTTTTTTTTCAGATTTGAAAGTAAATACATCAAGCATTCTTGATGATTACTGAGCCACTGGGTTGTAGAAATTTCTTTACTCAAATTAACTGAAATTAAAAGATAAAACTTACCATACAGTAGTAGTGTAAGGAAAACTTCTCTCTGTGAAATATTTTACCATAGTGGAACACATTATCTTCTTTAAGTTTACAAAAAATACATTCTGGAAAAACAAATTATGTGATGGTTATCTAGAATATTTCTATAGAGAAAAAAGTTAGTTTGTCTCAGGTTTGACCTTAAGAGTTTAAAAATAAAGACATCATGAAGAAAATTACATCTTGCTTCATTTATAGCAATACACTTGGATACAGCACATTGATTTTCATTTAAACAAATTATAATGCTGCAAAAAATACACTGTAAAGCCTTTCACTTGCCTTAATTAAAGTAATTAGCTTTCTTGCACTTTATTGTAATTTGTCAGTAAAAATTTCATTGCCTGAAGAAAATTATCATTAATTTATTCTCTTTTTCTCAGACATTCAAATTTGATGTATGAATGTCAAAGCTTAAATCATCATTGGCATTGTTCAGATACCAAATATTAATCACAGTGGATGCATTAATTTCAAATTGAACGAAATAAATCATTGTAATAAATACACTCAATTATTTTACTGTCATTATTACATTATTAACATTAAAAAGTTTTACAAATTTCTTGTCTTGTAGAATACTGTTTCAATATCACATATAAATTAAGCAGATTATGATGAAAATATGTTACACATCAATATTTTCATCATCTCTACATTATGTATTGAAATATATTAACAGGAAATGCAATTAACATAAAGTCTAATGCAATAAAAAGTTTACAATTCATTAATTTAAAAATCTGCTTCAAGCTTACACACAAAATTTTCAAAATGAGTTTTTCACTAAAGCTATTTTTAAAACAGATATTATAGTTACAAGACTCTTATCTTGTGATCAAGCTAATTCCAAATAAACTATTTGCTTTATTCTGTGTGAGATCATTATACTTATTGAAATAAAATTCTTAATGAAAACGCATTTTTCTGAAGCTTTATGTACAAGTTTCTGCTTTTCCTCCATGTGATGGGTTTTTTGTGAGAATTTTTTTAGCAGCCTATGACATTTCAAAAGGGGAATTAACACAAGTTTACAAGTTTAAGAAGTGTTTTTGTAGGATTAATTTTACTGATCCAATGAAGTCTTCAGATTTTCAATGCACAGATTCTAATTAATCCAAACATGCTTCTCATACTCAGCTACAATGGTAATAATGCAAGCAATTATGAGATGTGTTATGAGATTTTACTGTGTTGATAAACCACCTGTTGATGGATCTACATATTTCTTCCTGCAGCAACAATAATTTTTAAATAAAGAGCCACATGTTGTTGAGATTTACAACTGTTAAGCTCACAGAGTTTCAAACATTTAATTACTTATGGAACAAAGTAGAACTGCCCACCATCCTATAAGCACCATTAACTAATGCTTCTACAAAATTAAATATGAATGAGTACGTAACCTAAAAAAGTTGATTTATGATACACGTACCTCAAAACTGTTATGATGGTTACACATAAAAAACTATCCACCTAATCACATAATTAGACTCAGCTGGAAATTTTATACTTGGATGTTTATTGTCTAATTATAAACAAAATTCAACAATACGCTTTACAGCTTAAAAATGGTGTGTAATTCAGCACGTCATTTATAATAAAATAGATCAGAACAGGAAATTTCTTCAATAAATTTGTTCTTGATAACTCAAAATAAGCTAAACATACCTCATATGAATTTTGATCTCATAATAGCTCTCATCACTCTGATCATATGTAAAACCATTGAACAAAAGATATTACTTTATATCATTAATTTAGAAAGTGTTTATATAAAACCAACTATATTTAAGTAAAATAAAATAAATCCACACACACACATTTAATTTATTTTTCTAAAAAATGTTATAGTAGAAAAACTCAATATCAAATTTTACATTTTTAGAATTAAAAGGTTTTCAAATAAGTATTTACTAGGGGTGTCACAATACAGTGATCCAGTATGAGTATCATATTGTGAAGCCATGATACAATTATATTGTGCATCATCTGATACAATTTATGTATCTTCACAAAATTTGGCAAACTTTCAGCGAACATTGTAAGTCTTTTGTACAGAAAAAAATCAGAACTATAATAACATACCTTTGCTAAAAATTAATGTTTTAATATATGGAGTCAAAATAGTTACTGCTCCAAGTGTAAAGAGATTTTTATGTTAAGATTAAAAATCATTTGTCTTTACCTCTAAAATAAGAAGCCTTGTTCAATTGTTTTTATTGTGTCAAGAAAAATGTGTCTAAAGACACATCCTTGATAAAGTGCAGAGCAAAGATCAACTTGCCCATACATCATATTTCGATTTTTCGTATAACTTACTGTATGTACATCAGGAGGATGGTACATACTGTAAGCCCTACTTTCCAAGCCTAAACCAGATTTCATAGTAGCAGTCATAATGAAAAACCACATTTATCTCCCAAATTTGGGAAGCTGGGAGGAAATACATTTTGTTTTAATTCTAAAAATGTTACATTCAAAATGGACAGAATGACCTCTCAAACACACACAAAAAACAAACAAACAGAATATCCATGCTTAGAGGGAGGACAGAACTAGAGAAAGTCTTAAGAAATACTGAATCACCAAAATTTGAGTTATTAGACAGGAATGTAACAACCTAGACCACAACAATTAAAGCTGTCATCAAGCAAAGTTCAAGGGAATCCAGTATTAGGGTAGGTTCAATGGACAGAATTAATGTGAAAACAAGTAGTACTGATCAGACTCATAAGACTAGAATGAATAAGAACATTCAATAATGCATTCTTTTAAGCAGGGATAGTTCTCCACCTTCATAATAATATCTAAAATGTGAGTTCAGGCAGTATGCATTTACCCATGGAACCATTACATCTTCAGGTGTGGTCACATATGATCAGAATCACATTCACAATGTATTGTTTTGTACCTGCAGTGGAACATCCTTGGAAGAGTGTACTGGTAACACAGGCCTGCAATAGTTTTATTATCTTGAGATTTCTGCATGTTCTACAGTAATTTCTGTATGCTGAATCTGAAAATAACATCCATTTTTATCCACCATATACAGACTTTCACACAAAACATATGTACTTTTAAGTAAGTGAATCATTTTCACTGCAGTTCAATCACATTTTGTTATGCTTAAAATGTTGACAACCACTGGCTATAGATTTCTCTACACTGCTTGCAATGTGAGAGTCTTATCTATTGTTCTAGAACCCAAATATAACAAGCATAAAAACAATGTTCACTGTGGTCAATAAAATCATCATCAGAAACTAAATGATATTCTTTGATCACATCTGAAGGGCATCAACTTTTCATCAAGCACCAGAACAAAGTTAATTAGAAAGGTGTATGTACCATGTGAAGACACTTACTGGACAAATCCTTTGAAACAAAAAGCCTCATAGTATAAGACCATTATTTTATCAAATATCCACAGATATTATAGATATCTCTATAAATATGGTTCAAATGGCTATTGGGCCTTATAGCAATATCCAGGTTACCACAAACAAGAGATGTGGTCCCATATGTTAATGAAACAGGTATCAGAGAATGGTTCCCCTGTTTGAGATTTGAAACTGGATTAAAGAATCATAACCTAAAGCAAAATGATGTAAATAAAACTTTAATGTATTAATCCAGAATGGTACTGCAACTGGGATGCTAAAGACTTCATCAATGGGTGAATTTCAGTGAGATGTTGTATAAATTCAATAACAAGATGGACAGGAATTTTCTTGAGGAGAATGGATCAACCTTACAAATTTATTTGTTAAAGCACCAAGTACAAAATATTCAAGGCAAAACCAACTTTTACCATTTTGGAAACCTTCTGAGACTCAGAGCATAAAAAAAAGCACTGACAAGACATAAGTGTTCTTCTGAATGATGACAATCAGTTGAAGTAATATACCACGTGAAACACAGAAGTTATCTTCTCTCACAGCCAAATTTTTAGGTAGGAGGGTACGAACAGTGTACAGTGAAAAAGCTTTCTCACAAAATGAGGTAGGAAAAGCATTGACTGTATAGATATCAGAATATTTTCTATCTCATACCAGTAATAAATAAAATGTTAAAGTAAACAAGTAACAAAGGTTTCAAAGAAAGGCAAATCAAAGAAAAATAATATTAAACCCAAGTAACATTTAGGACAAAGCCTAGGAATTTGGAGTTGCTAAAGACAAAAGGTTTGGAAGAGGCCTTTGAATAATGGCAAGAAAAGGGAATGATGATTTCCATTGCATCCGATGGTGTAGATAGGACAGCTTTGTATTTGCCAACATGGTATTCCAATTCTCGAGAAAGGCATCTGTAAAAAATTGAAGGCTAGAAGAAAGAAGAAAAAAAAGATTATGCTGTTGTAATAACATGCCTATGTCAGACATCACTAAGCATGAAAGTTTCATTGGAGGTAAATCATGTGAGCATGTCGTAAGTGAATCACTTTGTGAATTGAGGGCATCATCTCCAAAACAAAGAAATGTCTTTGATGATTGGTATGGGAAAAGAGCAGAGTGAGCATAAGACTCACAGACTTGCAAAACAATAGGAGATGGTCTAGGTATTTCTTGAACTACATGAATCCAAAATCTCAGATGGAAGAAATACTATTTTGGTACCAAATGGAATGAGGAGCTGTGGATCTATCAAGATATGTAGTCAGTTGAGTGGTCAAATGAGTTAGTGTAAGAAATTAATGGAAGGGTCAAACTAAACCAATTATCCATGTAAAAATGGAAATGAATAATTAAGTAATGGAGAAAAATAACAAATGCTTTGACTAATCAACAAAGAAACATGAAGCTGAAGCTAAACCAAAGAGAAGGGTAATGAAATGATAAATGACTCCCCAGTGGCCTAAATGAAAATAAAATAACATAATGAAATGGATGAACATGTAGATAGCATTCTGTACATCTACTTTATCATCCAATGGCCTTAATGATGGTAGATCCATATTATCCACATCCTTCCCATTTTGAAATGAGGTATATCCAGGTAAAAATTGAGTTGAGACAGGTCTCAAAACTTTTTTTTTTTGCTATAAAGATGTGGAATTAAAACTCTGGAGAAACAAGATAAACACTTTCTACTACTCCTTTCAGAAGCTTATCCAAGACTTCTTGATTCAGAACTCAGAAAGAAGAGAAAAAACAGAAAGTACATGACAAGATTAAAGTATCTGTTGAACCAAAGGTTACCATAAATAAATGTATGATTTGAGGCATCCCTTGAAAAGTTTGGACAGGAAAGTTATCTGGAATAAAACAGAGTCAATAAACAGATAAAAATGACCCACCTCATTTACTCTGATGTTAGGGTATTCAAAAGAAAGAAACAAATGACACAGACACTGGCTGAAAATTAAATGATGAAAGTAAAGCAGGAGAGTAAAAAATTATTAACTGGTAACCTTAAAGATGAACAATGATCAAAAAAAAAACAACAAGATTTTAAAATTTTAGTCAGTTCTTACTGGCATGCTTCTCATGAATAGGAAACAAATTTGGATTAAGGTGAGAAAGCAGAACTTATGTATGTCCTTCTGATACAAGTGGAAAGCAGGAGATTGAAGAATTATATGCAAGATTATGTATTCTCAACATTGTTTCAAGGACATTCAGAACTTTAGCCACATATTTGTTGAAACCATAAAAATAACTAAGCAAGTGTTTTTTGTTATGAATTTTGCACAAAGCTACACAAGGTCATGTGCACTAGCTAACCCCAATTTAGCAGTAACAGATTATAGGGAAGGCATCTAGTCAACACCACCCACCTCCAATCATAGGCTACTCTTTCACCAATAAACAGTGAAATTGACCATTATTTATAATATCCTCATTATTGAAATAGTGAGCATGTTTTGTGACAGGGATATAAATCAACAACCTGCAGGTTGCAAGTCAAGAACCCTAATCACCAGGCCATGCTGGACTGCAACTAATCAACACTTTTCATATTTTGTAGGCAAATCTGCTTGCTTCCAAACCTTTTGTTTGTATGTTATCATGAATTTCAAATGTAACTTTGAAATCTTAAAACTGTCTAAGTGGAAATCACAACTGAGCTCACCAAAGAGTAATGGGAAGAATCCAGCAAGAGATGTTGTAGATATAAGATAAAATGTTGGAAAAAAATGTCAAATAAGAAAACAGACTTAAAAAGGTTGGCTTAATTCTGGTTTAAGGCATCTACTGATAGAGCAACAGAATACAGGATTGGTAACCAGTAAAATGAGGAAGCTTCCATGATGGTGAAAGTTGCAAAGGTATCAATCAGAGGACTCAAAAATTGTGGACAAAAATCCACAGAAAGACCAGATGATGGAGAGACAACTCCTTGGAAAGGATCCAGTTCAAGTGAGATAGTCAATATACTACCAGGTTCAATGCTCTAACATGACAGACCAACAAATAAATTGGAACATGAGAATCAAATTTGAGTTCTCAAAAGCATAAACAGCAGGAGAAATAACTTTTATAACTAAAAGCACCAGGTCTTGAATGAAGACGGCTGAGCCAAACTTGCACCAAAGTTAAAAACGACTCTTAGATGAGCCATATACTAAGTGGGGGTCAAAACAGATTTGTAGAACTTGACTAACCAATCCAAATAAAACACCTTCCAAAGGATGAGGGTGGTGATTGCAGTCAGAGAAACTCCTTTGGCAGCAAGAATATGTTAGCCATCTATATTGTAGTGGAAAAGCATACCCAAAGAGAAGGCACTGAAATTGAAAGTCC
Organism: Tachypleus tridentatus; assembly: GCF_004210375.1. NCBI lineage: Eukaryota > Metazoa > Arthropoda > Merostomata > Xiphosura > Limulidae > Tachypleus > Tachypleus tridentatus. The sequence goes on along the minus strand of NC_134832.1, from coordinate 94,084,000 downwards.
AATTTGTGTGAATGAATCAGAGAAAGTGATGAGCAGATAGACAAAGTGGACCAAGGAGAGAACAAAAATCTCAGATGAAATTGATTCAATAACAAGAGATCACTGACTTCTCATTTCTTTGGGAGTGAATTCCTAAGAGAAGTTGAGGACCAGATTTATAGTGTTCGTAATCCTTAAAAGGCTTCTCTAGGTGCCAAGGTAGAACATGGACTGGAAGTGGAAAGAAAGCTGGAGAAGAAAAAAGAGAGAGGTTGAGTTGGAAAAAAAAAAAGTTCATGGAAAAGCACTTGTCTGAACCAAAGATCATCTGCAAAGGGAGTTCATAAGAGTGCACAGAGGGAGAGCCAAGACCTCACTGGATCATAGCCATGGGTGACTACAAAAGTAAGTCACTTGTGTGATTAATGACAGTCAGCCCTTTAAGAGGAGAGATGTTGATAAGAAGCAGGAGAATGAGAAACAGGAGAGAAATCCTATAAAACGGAGGCAAATAAACCTATTGGGCCCTCTGGCTCAAGAAATTTAGGAGGTTAAAGTAATCTATGATAAGGATATAAACCAACTGTTTATAAAAGGTATAATTTTATTACTTGAAAAATATTAGGAAGATATTTTATTAGAAAACCTGGCTAACTATGGTTATAAGGTCAATATATGAAACTACTGACTTTGGAGAACAGTGTGATTTATGGGGTTTTGAATCTGTTTTACATCACCATATAGCTGTGCTGATGAACCTTGAATAGGAAAAATTACAGTCCACAGTAGACAGTACAGAGAATTGAAGAATGCATCAGGCCTCTATGTCATAGATTTTTCATTCATTTTTACCTCTGGTAAAAAAGAAAAGAACTATATATTTATGTAGAATGTAATTTGTCAGACAAGTCAAGGCTCAGAATAGGGTTTACTTCCAAGATTGTAGCTACAAAACAAAAAAACAACTAACTACTAATGAATTCAAGTTGTATTACTTCTCTGATGAATACAAGGAGTCAAATATCTTTGAATTTGCTCAAGAGTTTAAAATAAAAACAGGAATCAAGTTGTAATTTTTAAAACTCCTATAATTAAGTTTGTATTGTATGTGACTGTAAGCTTTGAAAAATGTGTAGCATGAAATATAAGGTTTGAAATAAAGTTTTTGGAGCGTGATTAGTTATTATTATTTTTTTTATAATCATGGTTTCATTCCTCAAGTCTGCTCTGAAAAGTTTGAAAATTGACGTGCTTTCAGAGAAAGCTTTTCAGAGTTCAGACAAGTGTTAAATTAATGTGTTATAATCTTATCTCCTTTCAGTCTTGAAAACTTCAGAGATTTCATAGTTAAGGGTTTAAAATTCAAAACCTAACTTAAAATAATTAAAAAAGTTATAAATTAGGAAGATTAAGAATGCATAAAAACACTATTTTTTATTTTTAAAGCTAGCAGAATTTGCCTCCCATATTTATTAGTTGGGATACAGTTTTAGGAAATCTTTAGTGAAATTATAAGACAAAAAGCATTAATAAAAGCATTCACTCTCCTTAAGAGAAAATTAATAATTAGAAAACTGTACATTAACTTAACATGCTTGTTACTTTTCTATTCAACATATAACATCTGTGGCTCATTCCAAAAGCTTTAAAATACACATTTTAATTTTGCAGCAAAAGAGCCAGTTTTCTGAATGGTAGAATCTCTGTGAATTGTACATACCTAATTCCATGCGCATTTTCTTAATGTAAAGAAAACTTCAATTTCATTAAATAAAAGTGCAGCAGGTAGCGGAAAAATTCTCCAAGTAAATACCACACAAGATCAGGAACTATACACTATAATTTAAAACACACACAGTAAAATTATCTAATAAAAATCAAACCATAAACACACCGAGGTATTAATATGAAACCAACGAATAAAGTTAAAAATTTCTCATTTCATTACAAAATGTAAAAGCATGGAACACCTCTGGTCTTTACAGATTTATAAGGATAGAGACAAACTGAAACCAGTAGTGAAGTGGAAGAATGTGGTACTCTCACTTCTCTTAAACTTGCAAACTTGTTTCATTTTTTTTCTAGGGTACTTTTTTCACACTTTATTTATTTGTTAATGCATTCCCAATATTTCATACACTGTATATATTCAGGGTGGCCAATTTTTTAAAGTTTTGATTCTTGTTTTCATAGGCAAAATTACAGGTTTTCCAGACCTGTATATGCAACTGTACAAGACAAAGATTTCAATTTTTCCTCACAAATGTAACTAATTATCACCATTCTGGCTGTGATATGGTTAAAAGGTTTAATAAAGATTTCAGAATGGACTTTTTTACCACTATTCTACTACAAAACAACATCTTAAAAACAAAACTATCACTTGATGGTGGAGAGTAAAATGCTGCAGTTTTATCTATAAAAGGGTACATGATCCAACCTATCATCACATATAATAAATTAGATAATTGTAACCAGATAAAATAACACAAAGTGAATGACCAATATTATGTTGAAATATACTCATAAGTACCATAGCTAAACACGTGTGTGAGAACTTCACTGACTTCCCTGATTTATGGCCACCCTGATATTGGATTCAGTTCCCATTATATAATTGTATAATAAAAAGGAAAACCATTTCTCCATCTAATTCCTAATTACAGCCATATTTAAAACTTATAAGAGCAACACTTACATTTTGAATTTATGACTTTCCCTTCTTTTTTGTCAATGTTTGCAGCATGAAAAAGGATATCTTAACTTGGAACTCTTTTTTTTTTCATAATGAGAACTTTGGAAAAGAGAGAGAAAAACCTGATGAACAGTATTGATAAGACCTGACAAAACATCATTTAGAAAGTTCTCAGATGAGTGGCCTGTTTTACATCTTTCTATGCAAATTAATTTAAATGTAAAACTTCAGTTAAACAAAACCTTACCAAATTTCTCAGAATTCTGCACTACTGATGCCATTGTTTTGTCTGTTCTGTTGATTTGATACTTCTTGTCACAAACTACTATCTGTCAAACAATTTAAACTGTAGAAAAATCAAAATGACAGTGTCATTTTAAGATTTCGTAAACTAAATATTAGTTCCAACCAAAAGTATCAAAAGTTTTAAACTTGTGAAATTCTGATATTAAAAATAAAACAAATAATTTTACTTATATTGGTTCTAATATCTAACTCACCACAGCATGGTTTAAATGTAAGATAATAAAAAATTCCAGTCTCTTAGACATACCAAACATAAATCCACAAACCTCCTCTAAATGAAGATATATATTAAAATATGAAAGACTGATAATTCACAGATTAAAAATGTAAAAACAAATATTCTATTCATTACACACACACACACGATGCACATATATATATATGTAGTACTTAGTGTTAAAAATTAAAATTTAATGATGATTTTCATCAAAGTGCAGTTACACCTCTTTACAATCCCATTACATAATCTCTGAAATACAGCAACAACAAATGCAGCATGTCACAGTTGATTCAAATCCACTGTTAGAGCAATCAAAACATGAAGTTCATCATATGCTGATTATCATCCATGAAAATAAATTAACTGGAATAGGCCAATTAATACCTGAATAACCACACTCTTATCAACTAAAGAGCATATGATATTAAGATCAATTAGTTTTTCTGGAAGTAGCCTAGAATATTCTACATTGAAATCAGAAAAATCTAGATCTTGTTAAATGTGTCAAACATTTTATGTCAAGTTCTCTAGTATATTCTAATTCAGATTATTAAAATAGATAATTAAGGCAATATGGAAACAAAATAATCTTAGAGTTAATTGGTTAGTGTGTTCACTTAAGTATTTTTGTTAGTAACTGTACAAGAAAATCATTATTTCTAAGTAGTAATGGACAAATTAGTATGGTCTCTTCCTAAGGCCTTCATAGTTACTACAACATTCAAGCATGCCTAAATGTTAAAGAAATAAACTTCTTTGTTTTTTAGATTTTGAACTGCTTTCATCAGGTGACTTAAAAGAGCTTGCGAATAAATGAATGATGTTACAACATTTTCAGTTGGAAAAAATATATGAATTTTGATCCCTTAAATTAATGAAATTTGAGAGAACTGGCAAAATAAAATCTTTTTCATGTTATTTGAGCTTCTGGTTAGTTTCTCACATGCCAGTCTTTAAAAAATTGCAGAAAGTTTGTCACATTTCTTAAAAATAACCACTAGCATTTCTAAGTTTACTGTAAAGTGGGACAGCCTAACAATCTGATACCATAGCCATAACCATGAAATTCTCAGATTTTTCCCAAATTGGCTGTTTAGCTAAGAGATCTAGTACTTGCTTACAGTGGGACCAGTAAGGGTGAGACTGAAGCAGAAATAATTCTTTCATTGCTTATTGGTCATTACAGAACACCAGTGAAGAAGGGTAAATGAAATGTTGTAAGAGAAAGAAATAAAACTTTTAATTAAGGATGGAATATTTGAATTAAGACAAAGCGAGCAGAAGGACTAGTGCAATCTGTACTGAGTCCAATTTTAACCTTCTGAGTACTGGTGATTTTAAATGTACATCACAATCTCTTTAAAATTACCTTCAAAATTGAACTAAACTACATATTTATCACTTTATAACAATAAATAATAATTACAGTTTAACATTATATAGAATTTAATTTCTAAATTTCAAAAATAAATATTTATATAAATTCTCAATATTATTCAATCTACATGACACTTTTTACTTCAAATTGATAATTCTCAATTTTGTTTTACTCTTATATAACCTCTTAACTTTTCATGAAGTTTCACACATAAACATACTTTCAGCCTAAACTTCAACTAGCATAAACACAGTGTGCTTTATGGAGATAAAGCAATAATGTGAAGATTACATGCCATGCCCTTCACAGGACATACTGTTTTCAAAAACTGTCATGAATTCTCTCAAACATTTGTTAATAGATTACAATTACAATTTTACATTTCCCTTCCTTTGTGTGCTTTACCAAGCACATTATAGAAAACAGTATTTCCCAAACATCTGTCATCCATGTTATCCCGTTAATAAATATGGTATTTTTAAAATGGGCAAAAGAATGACTGAAGTGATGATATATAAATATACAGACATTAAAAATGCTACATTAGAGTAATTACTTTTTATTTTAATTAATATAAAATATACTTAAATGCTTAATTTTGAATTATTGTATGATGAAAAGGGCATTTACTTTAGAAAATGCTGATTTAAGCCATTTCTAGATCAGTTAGAGAGCCAGATACATTATACTCGTTTCAGGGCATTCATTTTATATGCATGACAATATTTTGAAAATATGACAAAGTTACTAAGTATTTCGACATCACAAACTAATTTTAAATGGTGCTGCATTCAATGTACCATGTGACTCACTAAAATCCAGATTTAAATGTTATTTTAATATTTACTTTTAAATTAAGAAATTACCTCATATACAACATTACAGTTTCAATTATAATCTACAATTTGATATCACACTTTTTGACATGCATTCATAAAATAGTAGTTCAGTAAAATTTTGAATGCAAGTCAACAAATGCAATGGCATGGCCTTTGACCTGTAATCCATTGTGAAAGGGTTAATATGGAGATACCACTGGATTAAATGTTTTCTTGGTGGGCCACCTGGTGTTTATTTTATATAATGTGTAATTTAAGGTCAACAATTCCATTTACTGAGACAAACTTTAAAATAAAAACAAAAATTCAAAGCCAGTCCTTATCAGTTAAATATTAATCAAGCATTACCTTAAACTCCCTCACACTTATTGCATCTCCCACATTTTAAGGCAACCTACTCCAAAGGACAACCATTAGAAAATTAAACTCAGTTGAAGATAACTCCAAAACTGTCAAGTTATTTGTATCCCCTAGTTTTACCAGTAATTAAAAAAAATAATATTTTTTTGCCAATCTTAAACACTTCAATCAGATTCCATTCTAACTTTTATTTTATTAACAGAACATTTCAGAGACCTTGATCTTCCTTCATATGACAACATATCCAAGTCATGTATCATCTTAGTTACCATTTCCAAAAATTCAACTTTCTTCCTATATCATCTTAGAATACTTTAGCAAGAAAATTCTGTAAGAGCACTGTTAAAATCTTGTAAGGTTATTTTTGATGCAAAATAACATCTGACCAATCTGTTATAAACATTTAATGTGCAATCAGTCATATGGTTTAGCTACTTTTATCAGCTTGTGTATTTTCTTATAGCAAAGCCACATTGGGCTATCTGCTGCATCAACCAAAGGGACTTTTATCAGCTTATAATTGATAATAGTTCTGGCATTTAATAGTGTATTCTTATCATTTATATTTTTCTTGTATATCATTGTATCAAAAGCTCTCATGTTTAAAAACATTATAGTTCCAAAGCATAGTGGTTATCAGTGGATGTTAGTCTAATGGGCTATGTTAATGAACTAAGTGATTAATGTTTTATGTTCACAGATGCTTTACTTGCATTGCAAATATGAACTTTTAGAAAGATGTGGAGCAGTCATCAACACTGGGGATGAGCTGCAGCCTGTTTGAACTGTTGACATTAAACACAATAATCAAGAAGTTGAATTTACATGGGTTACAATCAGCATGTCAAGGGTAAAATGTTTTAAACTGGCATTTTTATATGTTTCTTTATCAGATAGATGATGTTAACAAGAAACCATACAATGATATTACAGCTGCTACTTATAATGATGCTGATGGGAGATTAAGTTCAGAAATATTGATTAGGCCCACACAGACAAGTAGTGAGAAAGACAAATTTCTTGAAATACAGATCCAAAGAATATCAAAATGAATTTTTGACTACACTCAGATGAAAAGCCTCATCAAGCTAACACTGTATTATAACTTCTAAGAACAAAAAATACTCAGGTATAAGTTTCATATATTTGCCCCAAATCATGAGAGCAAATTCAAAATTTAAAGAATTTATTAATAACATTCAGGTGGTTCATTACATATAATATAGTGACAGTTATAAAAATACATTATATAGGCAGGCCAGTTTAGGTAATCACAGATCTATAGGGTGGCCCGTAAGTCCCTACCCATCCATATATCTTATGCATCCAGTGTATCTGTCTGCTGTCCCTCATTCTCACTGCCTAATATTATGCACAATACGTTCTTCAAGTGTAAATGGGCTTAATCGGCCATATTTCTGTGAAAAAAAAAGAAAATTTATGATACATGCATAATTGAATATAACATAATAACATATGGATAGGTAAGGACTTACGGGCCACCCTGCAAGATTTAACTTTGCAAGTTTGAGCGTACGTTATATTTTTTATCTTTGTCTTATAATGTTGTACCTAGTCACATTAGAAAACATATTTGATAAATAAGTTAGTACCTCTTTAAGAAAAATAAATATTTAATTGTCTTACAAAATACAGGGTATATGCATTGTTAACGTCTGCAACAATGCAACTACATGAAAATGTTAAACTCAATGTACTAAGTCTACAACGTATGGGTGAAACTCTGGACTTAAAAAAGTACAAGCATTGCACTCATTCAAGACTAAACCTAACTTATTTAGAGGACAAATGAACCAAGACTGCTTAAGTTGCAAAAAAAAAAAAAAAAAACCTAATGTAAAATTAATCCTACTGGAAGTGGAACATAACCTTCAATAAAAACAAGCAGTTCTTTCAAAAGAATACAGATAACTAATGTATAACACAACCCACTGTCTCTCAAGTTACTCGTACATTCAGAATTCCTCTTACTACTGACATTTGATATAATACCCTCATTCCAAATAACGAGTTCAGTACGTCACTCAAGTTCGATAATACCACACATCATATTAGTAACCTAATATTTATATATTAGAATAGATATTAGATATAAGAATTATCAGAAAAACTGTGAAACCAAAAAAAAACTTTAGTTATCAAAATTTCAGTATTTCTTCAAATTCCATCATCAGCTTTAAAACTAAACACAAAAAGTGTATTTGTGTTTTCTTATAATACATCAGGCTATATGCTGAGTCCACGGCTTGGAATCGAAAAAGAAAATGTAACAAATCCATAGGTCTGCGAATTTAAACTTCATAAAACATGTTTTTGTTTTTAATAATTTTCCATAATTTAGGCACGCAAATTTTGAAAATAATATTCTTTGTTTTCTATCACGTAAGGATTTTTTACAAATCGGGAAGGAAAAAATAAACTATCATTTAAGTAAAATTATTATTTCGTTTACCACAAAAAAAATGTTTTTATTATTGTATTTGTTAACACAAAATTACACACAAATGAAAAAAAGAAAAAATCATTAATTTTAAACGTGTGTGTGTGTTTTCTCATAGCAAAACCACATCGGACTCCCTGCTGAGCCCACCGAGAGGAGTTGAACGCCTGATTTTAGTATTGTAAATCCGAAGACATACCACTGTACTAGAAGAGTGTTTGTGTCCAACGAACATGCATCCTCATTCACATCGATTTTGTGGGTGCGTGAAATCAACGTATTTTAGTCTCAAAACTACATATTGTAATATTTATATATTATGTCTGGAGCATCTCATTTCAATGACCAACAGTAATCAGCCATCAGGCTGATGTTTTATTTCCTTAATACTTTCTATCCATTTCCTCAACTTCTTCAAGAAACCTTTCCTCTTATTCTCACTGACAGCACCGAGATTTTCAAGGAAATAATCAACATGTGAGTGTAAGAAATGGACTTTTAAGCTTATATTATACCCTAATTTTTTAATTTATCAAGCGTGTTATTGACAATATTTTCGTAATGAGGTTTCTTGTTGTTTTCTAGAAAAAATTGTCAATAATGTATTTAAAGTTAATCCTTTTTTTTTTTTAACTTTCCTCATTGTCCTTTGTTGATGACGAGAAACCAATTGAAATAAAAATGTATCTCAGAACGGCTGGTATGGGTATTAACATTTTTATTGATAAGCAGAGAACAATGTATCGACCTTTCTAGGTCATCTTTAGGTTAAAGGTACATTTTCATTGTCCTTTCGAACTATTCATTCGAAGCCAATTTTCTAATCTGAGACCCAACAAAAATTTCCATCTTTAAGTTCTTATAATTGTTTTCTTAAAAATGTCATTAATTAAACACAGACATACAACACACAGCAGACAGTACTATCATATTTATATATATGTGCATACTGCACGATTTATCGTACATTCCATAATACTGTTAGCGTTTAAATTTGTTCTTCCCAAACTTCCGAATACGAAAATTCATTCAACGCTAATATTGTTTTTGTGGTTCGAATATCATGAATTATTTTTTGAAGTATAATAACGCTGGTGATAAAATTTAAGGAAGTACCGAAACGTCTGTATTAAAAATGTTTTTTGGTATTACCGCATTTAAAATATTTGTCATGAAACTTTGTTTTCCATTTAATGAATCAGTTTCACAAAGTTACTTCACGTTATTCTTACTAAAAAACAACAACAACAACAACAAAATTCAGCTGTTAAGTGAAAATTTTTTGATAAACCCAAACTTTTATGGGTCTGGCATATGAAGATGGTTAGTGCGCTCGATTTGTAATCTGTGGGTCACGGGTTCGAATCTCCGTCCCATCAAACATGCTGTTTGATGTGCCACTGTTTCAGCAGTGAAAGTATTATAATGTGGCTATCAATCTCGCTATTCTTTGGCTCCTCAATGGTACAGTGATATGTCTGCAGACTCACGCCGCGAGAAACTGGGTTTCGATACCTGTATTGTAGCTTTGTGCTCCATTCAAAACAAACAAGCAAAAATTATTTTTTGATAAAAAGAGTAGCTCAAAAGTTTGTGGTAGGTGGTAATGACTGGCTGCCTTCCCTCTATCTTTCACTGCTAAATTAGAGACTGCTAGCGCAGATAGCCCTCGTGTAATTTTGCGTGAAAATTCGAAACGAACGAAACTGTTACTTGGTTTAAAATGTTCATTATGGGTAAGTATACAAATAGTTTGAATTCAAAATAGCACTCAGTAGATTGCATACGTCACTCATTCAGAATTTAGCAATCAGAAACTATTTTTGAAACTTAGCACATACGACTTGCATGTGATTGATTTGTTTTGATTTTCGCTCAAAGCTGCATGAGGGCTATCAACACCATTTGTCCCCTAATCTGTCAGTAAATGACTAGTGGAAAGGCATCTAGCCATTACCAATCACTGCCAACTCTTAGACCACGCTTTTACCAATATGAAAGGGAGGGCATATTTGATGGAACTAGGGTTTGAACCCGTGACCCTCAAGACATCTGAAGGCACAAGACTATTCTATATATCATACAAGATTACCAAGTTCAGCATATTATTGTCGGGTTTTTATGCATGAGTGGCTAGATTCGTTACAATATGTGTCTATAACTTGTTGACGATAAATTTTAGCAAGAAACAAACATTACACAGTCCATCTGTTTTAAAATAATTTATCAAAACACATCAAATGTATATACAAATGTTTGTTACATGGTTAATTATCACATTTTATCCGGAGATTTAAATAATCGTCTTTTTTTCGTCCAAAATCCACACAGGCTGGCTCAGTCACTTTACAACACAATTGACAAGACGAATTATTCTTCTCTATTCTGCTATTACAATACACTCAATGACAATTTTACTTTAAACATCGACATTGTATGCTCTTAATGGCTAAACTCAGCATTATGTTGTCTAGATTTAGCTATATACATATATATAAGTAATTATATCTCAAACTACACTTTAAACGCATATTTGTAGTTTGAACGAGGCCTAGAACATTCTGATACAATATTACTCAATCAAAACATTGAGACAAACATAAAAGGTTGCAGTAGCAAGACGCAATAATACAACAAGCGTTAACTCACGTCAGTTGAACCACAAAACCTATGATTCGTATACAGTTACAAAACCATTCTTCTGATAAACTATCGCTTCAAAAATAACTCAGTTTAACACTCACACTATTCTTAAACCATCTGAAGCATGATGCTCATATTAACTTAAACATTTGTATATATTTAACAATTATTTTTATTTAAATCTCTAAATAGTTCAAATAAACTTAAACTTCACATTTAGGTTTATAAATCAGTCTATATAATAATTCCGCTAAAGGTTAGTTTTAAAGAATCTGCATAAATAGTTACGTTTACGTATTTTTATTGTAAAAATAAAAAATTATATTCTACACTTTCTGTAGATATTCGAAAAAATGCATTACTAATTTACGTATTTCTTCTCTATAGTATTGTTTTATATCAGTCATATTCATTATTTTAACAAATAACATTGTTGTCTGTTATTAATTGTGTATACACACACACACACATATATAATATATTTCAGTCTACTTATGCTGATAAAAAAGAAATACTATAAAGAAATTTTTCTACATGTACGTAAAAACCTGACAAATAATGCATCATTCATCATCATCCTTTCACGTTCATAATATATAAATGAAAGAAAATGTAAAATATGCAAAAAATACATTTTCGACAGTATTTTACAAAGTAAGTTGATGAAAAGGTAGACTTTATATTATTGCTTTTGAAACCCAACTCAACAACAACTGTGAAATAAAGAAAGGTGGGTGGTTAAACATAATTGTTAGAAATGTAAATAATGAGTTTAAGGTATCTTGTTTGTTTGTTTGTTTCTGAATTTCGCACAAAGCTACTCGAGGGCTATCTGTGCCAGCCGTCCCTAATTTAGCAGTGTAAGACTAGAGGGAAGGCAGCTAGTCATCACCACCCACCGCCAACTCTTGGGCTACTCTTTTACCAACGAATAGCGGGATTGACCGTCACATTATAACGCCCCCACGGCTGGGAGGGCGAGCATGTTTGGCACGACCGGGATGCGAACCCGCGACCTCAGATTACGAGTCGCACGCCTTAACACGCTTGGCCATGCCGGGCCCATTAGTTTACAAGTCGATTTATAAATCTTTTCCACTAAAGTTCAGTTTTAAAGAATATATGTAAATAGTTATGCTGAACCATTACTATCTTAGAAATTAAACCGATATTTTTATTCTTTTGCAGATATTTTCACAAATCTTTATGTATATGCTGACAGATCTCCATTAAAAGTATTAGTGTTTTCGCTTCTGTTTGTGGTAAATATTAAAAGTATACCAGAGAAATGTCATACGTACAAACTCCAAACATTGCGGACACTTCATTGCTAATTTAATCTGATACATTACACCTGATGGCATGTTGATGAAGCTGACTTGTTCTTGAATTTAAGGCTAAAACACCAATTAGTGTATCTTGGTTTTCGAACTTTAAGACCACTGATAAGTTAAAGTTTACAAGTCGACTTTCAAATAAGAGGTGACTAAAGTGTGATGTGCATACCAAAGTTGAACAAGATACTTGAAATACAAAGTATGCTTACATAAATGTAATAGATTATAATTTTATTATATAAACATTCGAATATACATATATTCATTTAAATGTTTCTTAACATATCAGAAATTATATTGCTGTATGTTTTTCAGTTCAGGATAACAACTAATCTTTTTCATTTACCAGAGAATCAATGTATTTTTTAAAATAGCACAAATGAACATAATTTAAAACCAAACAAAAGTTAGTGTACGACATTTTCTATTTCGTGCCAAAAAAAAATTCAATTTTGTTAACTTAAAACTGGATTTAAAAAAAATTCAGTAAACATAGTTTACTGGGTCTTTCACTCTACATAGTGATACAAAACTATATATGTATTCATAACTACAATTGTGACATAAAAGCTAATATGCATATTCGAATCCCCGTCACACCAAACATGCTCGCCCTTTCAGGCGTGGGGGCGTTATAATGTGACGGTCAATCCCTCTATTCGTTGGTAAAAGAGTAGCCCAAGAGTTGGCGGTGGGTGGTGATGACTAGCTGCCTTCCCTCTAGTCTTACACTGCTAAATTAGGGACGGCTGGCACAGATAGCCCTCGAGTAGCTTTGTGCGAAATTCCAAAACAAACAAACAAGTAAACTAATGATGAAATTTAAATAATTTTATAGTCATTAAATTTTTGAATAAACGTCCTTTTGAGGGTGAATATATATAACAGTGTATATTACAGAATATATTAATTATGGAAATATAATTTGTTTGTTTGTTTGATTTGGAATTTCGCACAAAGCTACTCGAGAGCTATCTGTGCTAGCCGTCCCTAATTTAGCAGTGTAAGACTAGAGGGAAGGCAGCTAGTCATCACCACCCACCGCTAATTCTTGGGCTGCTCTTTTACTAACGAATAGTGTGATTGACCGTTACATTATAACGCTCCCACGGCTGGGAGGGCGAGCATGTTTGGCGCGACGCGGGCGCAAACCCGCGACCCTCGGATTACGAGTCGCACGCCTTACGCGCTTGGCCATGCCAGGCCATGGAAATATAAACTAATGAATAAGCAATGATTGTTTTACATATAAAATGACACAAAATGCAAAAACGTATAACAAGCAGATTAAGTAAAGAAGCTAAAACTATAATGATATGCTAAAGTATGTTAAATATACACTCAATAGATACTTAAAAATCATAAAATGTACGAATGGCTACTGAGTAATAAAGTAGCTGTCTTGCTCAAATAATGATGTTAGTTATAAAAACAAAATGTTTGGTGCGAAAAAGACCTTTCAGGACAAGACAACTTGTGCGATAAAATCCTTTTTGCATGACAAATGTAATACAAATTATGTTACAATAGTTGTCTTGATAAAATATTGGTTTTACATGTAAAGCCTTCAGAACTTTGATTTTAATTAATTATAAAGTGAAAACACGATCAGTATTACCAACTGCAACTTTTAGTACATGTAATAAATCTTGAATTAAAAACTACAATGTTGATGACATAATCTCAAATTGAGACAACCTAAGACGAGGTCAACATTCTATTGAACTCTCAGTCTAATCTTAATATCACCTGCCTATAGTAAAAACTGCCTATAGAAACAGTGTCATTAGTAATACCATCCACATATGGGAACGCTATCTTTCGTAACACAATCTGCCAATAGAAACACTGTCCATAGCAATTCCGTCTATCTATAGAAACATTGTGCCCAGTAACATCGTCCTCTTATAGTGACACTGCTCTTATTAACTGTGTGAGACAGGCAGGAACTATGACATCATTTCTCCCACCTACGTCACCTGGTGCTACTTCAAGGATGTCATCGACTCCGCTCCTCACCCATCATTTGTGGCAGTCAGTCAATGTGAGACAACATTCTTGGTTCAGAGGAGAGGGAATCTGACTGCTACACAATTGGATATATCAAAATTCCAAAACTTCACACTAGTCACAAAGTACAAGTTGGTTAGTTCTACTAGTGATGATTTTTATCATATGCATATTGTAGGCTTCATTTGAACTGTAAATATTTATACACTATTAAAGTAGGAGTTGGAGTCGTCTTCAGTACGAGGGATAATGTGTTGTCTGCTGAGCTAAGACAACAAATGCAGAGAAAAACATACTTGTGAAATATAGTTACATTTGTAGAATACTAAGGTTATAAGTGTCTTAGCTTTTCTGAATGCACAGTATGTAGTTAAAAAGTATCCCAGATGCTCGTGCTAACTGTCTGCCTGAGGCAATACGATGACATCATAGTGCAATAAGGTGACATCAGAGGGCGATGAAGCTATGGTTTTATGAAATTCCACTAGAGGGTGCATTGCTGGTAAATTTCACGTAATATTGTAGTTATTCACCAGAGTGTGGGTTTCTGGGGATAAAAGTAGGGGCGACATCATAGTTAGAGTGTTATTTACCACAGACTGGGTTGTTAAGTGACGAAAGTCGGTAGTGACATCATAGTTTGTTACCAGAGGGCCTGTTACTATAGGGAGATGCTGTTATCAAGGTTCTATAGAACTGTATTACTAAGGTGCTGTATGCAAATGGTCTTGCTAAGGATAGTTTTTTTAAAGGCAAATGGTATTAGCACATTACTAAGGTTAGTGCTACTAAAGCAGATAGTGCTATTATAAGTGGATAGTTATTGATGAACTTATTATATAGTGCCTCAACTTGTTATTAACAATCAAAGTTTCAGAATTAATAATTCATCTGTTTTGTGTATTGTATATTTTATTTTTGAATTTCGTGCAAAGATTCACAAGGCTACACTAGCCATCCCTAAGTTAGCAGTGAAATACTAGAGAGAAGGCATAACTTCCCACTACTGGACTACTCTTTTACCTTTACTTTTACTCTTTTTTTAGGTGGATTGACTATCATCTTATAACACCTATACGGCTAAACACGAGAACATGTTTGTGACCAGGATTCGATTCCGTGTCCCTCAGATTACGAGCCGAACGTCCTAACCACTTGGCCAATTTTTGTGGTTTGTTTGTTTTTTGAATTTCGCGCAAAGCTACACGAGAGCTATCTGAGCTAGCCGTCCCTAATTTAGCAGTGTAAAACTAGAGGGAAGGCAGCTAGTCATCACCACTCACCACCAATTCTTGGGCTACTCTTTACCAACGAATAGTGGTATTGATCGTAACATTATAACGCTCCTACGGCTTAAAGATCGAGCATGTGTGGTGTGACAGGGATTCGAACCCGCCACTCTAAGGTTACGAGTCAAGCGTCTTAACCACTCGATCATGCCGAGCAATTTTATAGTTATCACTACTGAAATGCTTCTGTCACAATTACAGTTTTGGTTTATAAGTAAAACATTAAATCTACTAAGTTAATCTCTATTTCTTATCATTGCGATTAACTTCATAGTTCTTGTTTATATATTTAATTGGATTAAATATGTTTTATACAGGTGGATGATGCTTCTATAGGGGGGACAGTGTTACTATACACCTACAAGATTGCATACAGATCCCAGAGTATCTCAACATACGTTTAATTTATTACACATATATTTAATATTTATCGCACCTACTGTTTTGCTTTTTTTGTAATTTAAACTGAGAGACAACTGTATTTGTAGCTGTCATTATAGTTTGAACATGTCATCAATATTATAGTTTGTATTTAATTATACGTCCTAAAAATAAAACAGCTGTTTCAATGAGATAATTAGTTGATTGCGTTTACAGTTAATAAATAACTTACAGAGGCCACAAAGGTTTTAAATACAAGTAAAACTGATATTTTAAAAGACGACTATTATAACAATGCATTACATGTCAGTAACACTCAAACTACGATGTCACGTGACATCGCCTAGGAAAGCGCTCTCTTGTGGCACTCTGAAAATATGAGGCCATTGCATTCATAGTATTATGACATCATCCTATGGCCTGAGGCAGTCATTCAGCATGTGCGTCTAGGATCGTACTCTTAACTGCTCTCAATGTTAAGGAAAGTTGACCTACGTGGTCATAGAGAACAGCATGTGAAAATAAGAAGGGTTTTAAAATGTTCATTTTTGCAGGAATATTTTTAAACATAGGAACGAATATTGTCTCAGGTAGAATTTGACAAAAATTACAGTGTACAACTCACTAATATTTTGTCGTTAACTTGTTGCTCACGTATTGGTGAAAGCAATAAAGTTAAGTACTGGTCACTTTTGTACTGTAAAGAGTCAAGAGAGAAGTCAATAGCTTGTGGAATTATCTATAGGTTTTTAAAGTAATTTTAACTTACTAGTTTGACGAATCAAAGAATATATTGGGTTTTTTGTTAAAGTTTATATTTTAGTTTTACCTTTGGTGAAAATAAGTCTGTAATATCATCATTAAACAGTGTGTGAAACTGGTAATAAGCCACACAACAACATAACAACATAAGCGATTCATTTGTAAACTAGAAGATAGAACTTGTAATTACCTATTTTTTGTGTTTCTGTTGCTTATTAACTAGTGTTTTGTGGAGATGTTCTGCTAATGATGCCCTGGAACCAGACCTGCAGGAAGAGCACGTACCTATTATATATAAGTGCACATATATGTGGAGAAGTTTAAGTTACAGATAGTAGAGAAATTCACTGTAGTAGGAAAAAACTTTGTTTCAGATAATGCAAGTAAAACTTCCACATTCAGCTATGCATAGATGATTTTATAAAAATGCGAGTGTGTGGTTGTAACGTAGTTTCCACTTGTTATCACCTATTTAATGTTTGAGATCTCATAGAACAGGGGACCATTTCGAACATAATTATCTTCCTATTGTAAACTTTAGACCAAACAGTAGCTAGACTAAATATTTTGATACCAGCTACCAATCTGCACAGATGTTTGCCTTTGTGTTCAATATTTTAAGCTAAATATTTTTCGTTGTTTTTGAATTTCGTGCAAAGCTACACGAGGGCTATCTGCGCTAGCCGTTTCTAATTTAGCAGTGTAAGACTAGAGGAAAGGCACCTAGTTATCACCACCCATCGCCAACTCTTGGGCGACTCTTTTATCACCGAATAGTGGAACTGACCCTGACTTTATGACGTCCCCAAGGCGAGCATGTATGGTGGAGCTGAAATTCAAACCCGCACCCCTAAGATTGCGAGTAGACCGCCCAAATCACATGACCCTATGTATTAACACAACAGTAAATAAAGGCAAGCTAATGTGACGCTTTTTGTATTGGTAAATGTTATTCCTTTATCATATTTTAATTTTTTAAACCACTAGAATAACAATTTTTGTCCACCATAAATGCGGTGAGATTTTGCTGAGTCTACCGAGGATAACCGAAGATATTTTGTTATCTTCAAGGATTACTTAATTACATTACAAATATCAAGATAATATATGTATATATAGACACACACAAGTTGATGTACCAGTGACTGTCCAGATTATGAATTAAAAATGTGGGGGTGGATGCTATGATAAATAACACAAATATCCTAATTTTCACATCATGTTTTTATAATGTAATTTATTATTACCACATTACGAGGTTTGTATAAGCTTTAAGAATTCAATATGTGTATACTTAATACATGATATATACTGTGCGATGGTTAAGGTGACATTGTACTGACAGATAGTTGCCAAAATAGTGGGTACTTTTTGTTACCCGCTTTCAACACAGTGTTTCACGTGATTAATTAATTGGCTGTAGGAGTGCCTTACCTGTCGAAATTGAGACATCACAGGTCAAAGTAAGAAGTGATACAGCTTAAGAAACTGTTCTTCATATCAGGCTTATGGTGGTTGTTGGAATAGAAATTTCACCTGAGTTTATGTATTATTGCGATATTGTGGGTAATTTTTTCATTGCATTCCTCCATAGAGAGTACTAATGCACTCTTTGACACATATACAGTACTGAAAAACGTATTAGGGCAAAGTAAAATATTAGATTTCAGGCTACTTTCAAAGAACAATGGAAGGAAAATCACAGGTGAAACATTAGTATTTTATTAATATTAATATTCATACTTAGTAAAACAAAAACTGAATGGAGGTGCTTAAGTTCAGCAAACAGTTAATATTTTATGTGTACCTCTTTTGCATTAATAACTGCAGACAGTATTTTAGATATTGTTACAACATACAGTCATGTGAAAAAGTTAGGACACCCTATGAAAGTCTGTGTATTTGTGTAACATTTTTGGATATATAGATATTCAATCTCAATTTCAACAATACAGAGAGATTATAGGAATATAACTAAACAATTAAAACTAAAGAATAGACTTTTCAAGATCTTCTGTAAATGTAATTCGACAAAAATGCATATTCTAACTGAGGAAAAAGTTAGGACACCCTACCTCCTTATAGCTAGTGTTACCCCTTTGGCTGAAATAACTGCAGTGAGACCCTTATTGTAGCCATCTACCAGTCTTTGACATCAGTCTGAAGAAAGTTTGCCCCATTTCTCAATGCAGAATTCTTTCATTATTCCAGAAGTCCTGGTCTTTGTCTACATTCTCTCTGGCAAACTTCAGCCTGGCCTTGATATTCCTCTTAGAGAGCAAAGGTTTCCTTCTTGCACATCTCTCATGCAAGTTAAACTTGCGCAGTCTCTTTCTGATTGTAGAGGCATGCACTTTCACATCAACAGTAGCCAGAGCCTGCTGTAGGTCCCGTGATGACATGTTAGGGTGTTTGGAGACCTCTTTTAGCATCTTGCGGTCTGCTTTTGGGGTGAACTTGCTTGGATGACCAGACCTGGGCATGTTGGCAGTTGCTTTGAAAGCCTTCCACTTGTTGAATATATTCCGGACAGTGGAATGGCTGATTTCAAAATCTTTTGGGATCTTTTTAAATCCCTTACCAGACTCATAAGCTGCTACAATTTTCTTTCTGAAGACCTCAGACAGCTCTTTTGCTCTCACCATGGTGCTCACTCTCACTTCAACAGTCAGGAGCACACCAAACTAAATGTCTGAGGTTTAAATAGGGCAAGCCTCATTCAAAATGCTAAGTAACGATCTTCTAATCATGTGCACCTGTTGTGATACACCTGTGTGTGGGTTGAGTCATTTTAAGTGGGAATAAATATGAGGGTGTCCTAACTTTTCCCTCAGTTAGAATATGCAGTTTTGTAGAATTACATTTACAGAATATTTTGAAAAGTATTTTCTTCAGTTTTAATTGTTTAGTTATATTCCTATAATCTCTCAGTATTGTTAAAATTGAGATTAAATATCTATGTATCCAAAAGTGTTACAAAAATACACAGGCTTTCATAGGGTGTACTGACTTTTTCACATGACTGTATTTACTCGGTGTCCTTTGGGATTTTACTTCAAATGTCTCTAATACACTCCCGTAAATTTCCTTTGGAAGTAACTTTTAACCAGCCAAGTTTCTGATCTGTAAAATCCCCAATCTGCTCAGTTAAGTTGAGATCGGGGCTCTGAGGGGGCCATTGAATCATTTGAATGACTCCAGTAGCTTCTTTCTCAGCTAAGTAATTTCTGCATAGGTAGAATGAGTATTTGGGGTCATTATCTTCATGTTAGTTTAATCATTTACCAATAATGTTCAAAGCACTGGGTATATCATGATGGATCAGTATCTAATGGTACTTGTGTTGGTCCATATTTTCATCTATTTTTTAAATATCTTTTGTCACCTCAGCAGGAAACACCCCCAAAACCATGACACTGCCTCCCATGCTTCAATGTAGGTGCTATGCTTAGAGGTAAGTATCTTTCACCTTTCTTCCACTGGACTTGCAACTTACACTTTGAAACAAATATTTCAAATTTGGAAAAATCAGCCCGTAACACTCTTTTTCAATCATAACCAGTCCAGATTTGTACTTTTTAGCAAATTTAATTATCTTTAAAATATTTGGAGATCGAAGTAAAGTTTTTTGTTTTTTAAACATCTACATGATCAAATACTCCATTCTTGTTGAGTCTTTTTGATACTGTAGATCTAAACACTTTTCTGTCATTTGGTACATGGCCATTTATCTCATGTTTCAAATCAGTGGTAGTATCCCTTCTGTTCCGAAGGCTACATAAAATGAAGGTACTTAACGTCAGTGTCATTGAGAGTAGGCTTTCTGTCTTTTCTTTTCTATTTCCAAATTTACCTGTCTCGATCTCACGATTTAGGGTATACTTGACAGTGTTTGGGGAGCATTTGGGGACAATTTTTTGAGATCCTATATTTGTTCAGTATGTTAATTTAAGCAGACTCGTTATGACTTGTCCTCAGTACAAACGTATGTGGATTCTAAAGAATAATAAGTATCCTCAACAGGGATCAGTGAAACATTACCATAATGTTGAAATTTACATTCCGTGATGATATATAAGAATTAGTCCCATAAAATAAAAAGAATGACAAAATATCATCTTGTCCTAACACTTTTGCACAGTGCTGTAAGACGTTTGTGTACCCTTCCACACGCTTTGCGAGTTATAGAAATATCTTTATTTATTAAGAACAAAGCGCCATCTATTTTATATGCAAAAACGGCTCGTTTGGGTTGAGAAATTATTTTACATTGAAGAGCGAACAACGTTTCGACCTTCTTCGGTCATCGTCAGGTTCACAAAGAAAGAGGTAACTGACCGGAAGCTAACCACATGCTTGAAAAGGGTTGTGTAACTTAGTGTAGAAATGTACAGGGCGGTATTAGATTTTTGAATATATAATTTTATTTATTTTACTATATTTATATATCGGTATAAAGCCGTTCCTTCATATTGGTTTATTTTGGGTTTAAGTTGTTGTATAAGTAAGGCTTCTTTAATTTTGCGTTTGTTTCTCTATTTAGTATTTGAGTGTTTTCTATGGTTATGTTGTGTTTATTTGACTTGCAGTGTTCGAAAACTAGTGAAGGTGACTTTTTTATGTTCTTTGAATCTGGTTTCCATTTTTCTACTTGTTTCTCCAATATAGAAGTCGTGGCAGTTATCACATTGTATTTTGTAAATAATGTTGGTGTGGTGTTTGTCAGTGTAGTTTTTACATAGTATAGACCTCAGTTTTGTGCCTGGTTTTTGAATAAATCTGGTATTAATTGGAATGTCATATTTTGTTATTAGTTTTTGCCAAATGTTGGTTATTTGTTTGCTGATGTCAGGAATATATGGTATACAGCAGTATATGGTTTCGTGATTGTTTGATTCATGAGATATATTTACTTTAGTTGGTTGATTTTGCTTTCTGTCTAGGTGTGTGCGTATAATGTTTTCTACAGTTTGTGGAGGAAACTTATTGATGTTGATGAAGTATTATTTTATTTTGTCTAATTCATCGTTAATTTTATCTGGTGAGTATAGTTTTATGGCTGTGTTTATTTGGTTTCTTAGTATGTTGAGTTTCTGTTTTGTTTCATGTGCTGAGTCCCAAGGAATGTATAGTCCAGTATGGGTGATTTTTTCGGTGGATTTCTGTTTTGAATTGTGTGTCGGTTCTTGTAATTTTGAGGTTAAGAAATGATATTTGATTGCTTTCTTCCTGTTCACATGTGAAGTTAATGTTGGGATGTATAGAGTTAATGTGATTGAAAAAATTAAGCATGTGTTCTGTAGATTTGAATCCCGCAACCGTGTCATCTACATATCTGTACCAGTATAGTGGTGGATGTAATGCTGTGTTAATTGCTTGTGTTTCAACTTGTGTCATAAAAATATTGGCTAGAACTGGTGATACTGGGTTGCCCATGCTTAGGCCATTTGTTTGTATATAGTTTTGGTTGTTGAACATGATGTTTGTTTTTATCGTGGTGAATTCTATGAGGGTTGCTACCTGGTTACTGGGAATGTCTATAGTTGGGTTACGGTATCGAATATAGAGTTATAAGGCTATCTTGCAGGCTTCAGTGGTTGGAACTTCTGTAAAGAGAGATATAACATCGAAACTGGCCATTAAGGCTTTATCATTAAGTTGATTAAGATTAGACTTGAAATTAAAAGTCTTTGATGAATGAGCTGGCTGATGTTACATATTTGGAAAATGCCCATCTATTAATGCGCCATCTATTAATGTCGTTATCCTAAATTTTGTGTGGCGTCATTATTTTATTTATGAGGTGCATTAACTTCAGTTCGGTGTCATTTATAAAATCTGTCACAATGAACTGGTTAGCTTTGAATAGTAAATATTTCACTCAATAGACGTATTTGCTTTGACATTTCATTTCCAAATATGCCTTGATAAAATAGAAACTATTAATTTGGTAGTCATTTTTTAATCCCGTCTTTTTTGAAGAGCGTGTTATCAATATTTATAATATATCATAAAGACGAGTTAGATCTGTTAGAAACTGTACAATTACCAAAATCATAGAAAATACATTCCCAGGAAAAAAAGCTATCTGAAATGAACACAAAAAATACAACAAAAACTAAAATACTTTCAAAATTAGATTGTAATTGAGATAAAAATTCACATTGGCAAATTCTACCAAAAAATGTTGCCGGTATTACGTAACAGTACAAACCTAACTTTTCAACGCTTCAAGGTCTTGTTATTAATTATTGCTCCAAAACGTAAACAGAAAACGACACCTTCTTCGAACTAAAATGTTTGAGTCCGGAACATCGATCTGAATAACACCAGCAACATTTTATTCTTCAATAACATTTCTTGGCTTATATTAAATTTGTTAATTTTAAAACCTTTAAAAAGATTAGCAAAAACTGAGATCTGTGGGGATTGGAGGAATATTAATCTTTAAATATGTTGGGACAAGTTTGTATGAACAGTCATGAAGAACCAAATATTCTCTGTCGTCTGTACGTTTCTATCTATATACGTACATAACAACATGAAATATTCAAAAACCATTTTAAATAAGTATAATTAGATAATTTTACAATGTAATAGTTTGTTCATATTTTTATTTCCTCTTAAGTATGCTACTATAACGTAATAATTAATTTCGGAAGTTACTCGTGCTGTTTTAAATTTGGAACAATTTATATAATCAGTTTAAACCAAACTGTAAAGCGACACAGCAGGAAAATATTATATCTCTGTATCTGGAATAAAAAGAATTATATTTAGCATAAAAGCCGATGTTTGGGAACCTCGTATGTATGAGGGCAAGTGCAACGAGTTGTTAACGGGTATAATAAAAGGTACAATATTTGGTGAAAATACAAACATAACAGACACTTACACAAACACAGATCCAATAAAACCTGGTTGTAGAGACCGGCAGTGAGTTTAAATAAAAACAAATGTATTTTTAAAAACTGAAAAGAAGACTGTTTATAACTACACTGAGGTTGAAGAATTGTGTTAATAGTCGACTATGATACTTACTAAGCCGCTAGAATCTACATTGTTAAAGTAAAAGAATTGTTTGTTTTGAATTTTCTCTCAAAGATACACAAGGGCTATTTGCGCTAGCCATTTCTAAATTAGTAGTGTAGGACTAGAGAGAATGCAGCTAGTAACGACTACCCACCGCTAACTCTTGGGCTACTCTTTTACCAACAAATAGGGGATTTGACTGTCACATTATAACGCTCCATGGCTGAAAGGACGAGAATGTTTGGTATAAGGGGTGTTCGAACCCGTGATCCTCAATTACAAGAGTCGACACCTTAACCACTTGGCCACAAGCTCGTTCATAAGAATCTATGATTCAAGAGAGAATCATGAAACAACTTCACATCCAGGTTGATGTTAGTTTGTTTGTTTGTTTTGAATTTCGCTCAAAGCTACTCGAGGAATATATGCTCAAGCCGTCCCTAATTTAGCAGTGTAAGACAAGAGGGAAGGCAGCTAGTCATCACCACCCACCGCCAATTCTTGGGCTACTCTTTTACCAACGAATAGTGGGATTTACCGTCACGCTATAACGCCCCCACGGCTGAAAGGACGAGCATGTTTGGTGCGACCGGGATTCGAACTCGCGACCCTCGGATTACGAGTCGAACGCCTTAACGCACCTGACCATGCCGGACCTTCGTCATTTCAACTATTTTCTCAGGCCTCAGTTCTTAGCTTCACAGCAGTCAGTTAGACAGTTTTCATTCTTGAACGGTTGATGTTAGATAGAATGTAGCTATCTCACCAAAAAACAGATACTTTCCTATAGGATATAGAAAATATCGTCTAGTTTTAAATTAGTATACTATTTAGATCAGGATTATTAGCTTCCGGTATCTGATATCTGCATACCAAAAATAAAGGCGCTGTTAGTGTTTGAGAAAAACGTTTCTAAGGCAGTATACTTAATTTACTGTTACATCAGCATGTTCAGCTGTTACACAGCCCCAAACAGACAATGTCCTATATTGTGTTGGTAATCTGTTTGCTGAACCAACATAAAATGGATCATAATAAATGTACCTACTTGTAGCGCAAGTATACTTCCTCGCGTACTGACAAACAGTGCACTCTTTATTTCCTTGAAACTATATCTATGTAATTTTTTGCTAGCTGAAAATGAATAGTTTGCTTGAAAACTATGGCACTCACACACGCATTTTTAAAATTAATTTCTGCTCCGTAAACACCTGTCGACAATCCATAACCTGAAACTCCTGAAATTTACCGCTGTCACACCAGGGGACTGACTTATTGTTATAGACAACAATGAATCCCTTAGTGGGACAGCGGTACATTTATGGAGTTATAGCGATAGAATGTGGTAGGCCAGTTCTCCGATAACATGTAGGCCTGGCATGGCCAAGCGTTTTAAGGCGTGCGACTCGTAATCTGAGGGTCGCGGGTTCGCATCCCCGTCGCGCCAAACATGCTCGCTCTTTCAGCCGTGGGGGCGTTATAATGTGACGGTCAATCCCACTATTCGTTGGTAAAAGAGTAGCCCAAGAGTTAGCGGTGGGTGGTGATGACTAGCTGCCTTCCCTCTAGTCTTACACTGCTAAATAAGGGAGGGCTAGCACAGAAAGCCCTCGAGTAGCTTTGTGCGAAATTCAAAACAAACAAACAAACAAACCGATTACATACTTTGGTAATTACTTATTTCTTTTTCTGAGAATATATACATACATAATTGTCAAAAGTTAAAGTTACGGGGCCTTCCACCCGAAAGACTGAATTTCTGTAAAACTAGATGGTTTCAATTAATTTTCAAATTTCTAAGTCAGGCTACTTGCAGAGAAGGTATTTTGTTTAAACACACAAGAACCACATGGTTGTTATTTATACTTCATACGCATTGTCAATATCTCGCTAAAATAAATCAAAAATGATGCTTTCAGAAAGCTAAAAACTTTGGTTCTTGCTAATAACGATAAATGTGTGTGTATGATATAACGTATACAATCTACTGTCTTCATTTTATGCAAAACGTATTTAATAATTTTGTGTTTAGATTTATGTCGTTTACCTTTAATGTAATTTATTCGTCTAATAAGATTTATTAAACTGTTAAAAATTCTGTGCTCAAGCAGGAACATTATAGTTAATGCTGCTGCACGTAACTGTTTCATCACATCCATCTTTGTCTCTCACTCTGAAGTTAAACCCTAAATTTAATTACAGTCGCCAGCTGTTGATTTCATTCTTAAATACACTGTGAATTTTGTTTGTAAGTACCCTAAAGATTGTTTATTTGAAGTGGGACCAAAATAATATTGTTGAGTACCTTGTTCATTAAAAATATGTCATCCTTCACTCCTGGGTTCGAATCTTCCTCACGTCAAACATGCTTGCCCTTTCAGCCGTAGGAGTGTTATAACGTGACGGTCAATCCCACTATTTGTTGGTTAAAGAGTAGCCCAAAAGTTGGCAGTGGGTGATGAAGACTAGCTGATTTTCCTCTAGTGTTACACTGCTAAATTAGGAACTGCGAGCGCAGATAGCTTTCGTGTAGATTTGCGCGAAATTAAACAAACAAACAATCCTTCACCCTTGTTTAATTTCGTGACACTGAGTGCTCATAACTTAATCGTATGTTTTAAAATTTTTCACGAATGCTGTTTAATCAGTGTATTTTAATTTGTTTAAACACAAAATAGGATAACAAAGACGTATTATTTCAAGATATATTTTTTTCAAATAAACTAACATGTATTTGATAAGAGATTTTAGTTAATAAATTTTAATCTAAATTTCTATAATGGTTTTAAAAAGTTGATAGCAATATGATCATATCACGTGTTTAGAAATAAACTCAGCTTTAATTGTGGTGATATCGATGGTTGACAGCCATCATTTTCTTGACTGTAGTTGTGAGAAAAGTTCAAGTCATGGCAAGATATATATGGACCGGAACAGGACAGTTTACAAGAGTAACCAAGGGCAAGCTTATATGAGCTGGAACAGGACGGTTTGTAAGAGTAACCGAGGGTAAGATATGTATAGACTAGAACAGGATGGTTTACAAGACTAACCGAGGGTAAGATCTATATGGACTGGAACAGCACAGTTTACAAGAGTAACTGAAGATAAGATCTATATAGACTGGAACAGGACAGTTTACAAGAGTAACCAAGGGCAAGTCTATATGACCTGGAACAGGACGGTTTACAAGAGCTAGTAGATACATAATTTGTTTGCTATATTTCTATAGGTTAGAAAAATGTTCTAACATGGATATAAAACATAAACATGTCTTGGATATAAAAAAACTGTGTTTATCAAATTAAGCTATGTGATCGATTTAAACACGTTTCTAAACATAGTGATTTATTTCTTTTGTTTTTTGAAATTCAAAACTGCTAATTTTGAAAAGTTTTATTTATTTATTCATTAGTATTATTTAAGTATCTGTATTGACTTGAAAATAGCACGAGATTATTCACGTGATTTCAGAAGACACAAGAGTAATTCGCAGTTTCAGCAACCGTTACCGTTTGTTATTGTATCTTCTCAGGTTAGTAGGCTGAATCAAGAACTAGCATCTGTATTCGTTATTGTTACCATAACCTGAAATCCGACCTCAGTAACGTGAATGTGAACGATTATAATCAACAAAAATGTTTTTCGTTATGGTACTTGAACTTATCAAAGAGCAACAAAAACAGCTCGGCAGTTTTAAAAAGAGTTCTAGTTCTGGTAAAGTTAATAGAAATCTGTTAAACGTTGCTCTGAACTAAATTCAGGATAGACATATAGAAAAACAAGGGTCTAAATAAATAATATACGGAATGAAAGTACAGATAGAAGGCGCAAGATATGTTGCTAATTCATTCGTAATGTGGTTACACGCTACAGATGAGGTTCAAGAATACATAAACCATCCACAATGGAGTGAATTACGCACCAGACTTTCACAAAGAAGACTCAGGATCGAACCCTGGCTGCTAACAATACAGAAAATAATCATTCTCAGTTATGCATTATTTCAATGCATCCGTTATTAATCGTGTCATATATAGTTTAATTGTACCATTTTCACTTTTAAGATAATACGTAAGCTAAACGTAGAACATCATGCATGAACTAAATCTGTCGTAATATCCAACATGTGCAAACAACGACAATATACACTTTCACTTGAAATAAACTGATCTTACTATCCAGTTATTTATAATGCAACCAAACTTATGTCTGTATTGCTAAATTTATCGTTTCGTTTTCTTAGTCTATTGTATCACGAGTATTGGTCAAGCTAATTTGACAAAATTATCCTTTATTTTGTATTATAACAAGAGCATTCCCAGTAAAGTTAGCAATAAACACAACAAACAGAAGGGGAACCAGAGGAGAAGGGAGCAGGATGTACTCAGGCACCTGCCTTTCTGCTTTCATACCTCAGTGCCTTTTGTTTTATTTTTTATTCTGTCATAAAAGTAGTCAACAACGAAAGAAAAACAAACAAACAAATAAACAAAAACACACATAAAAAAACACCTGACTCCATACGTTGCTTTCAGCATTGAAATGAATGGTATATAGAGAGTTGCAGGTCTTTATAATAAGAGAAATATACTATTAAGAATTAAGATGCAGTAATTAACTGTTTAATTTTAGATCGTGACAATGTTTATAAACTCAATTGAATATGAATAAAAGGAGAACTGTTTGCTTTTATTTTGTTTTACTTTATGTGTACCACAATCCACACTCCATTTAATCTCCTCTAACACTCCCCCCAAAAACAACAACAACAACAACATTAACCCAATTACTGAGAAGTGTATTTTTTATCATTAAGACCCTGCCTGTCTTTCAGTTGAGGTAATGATTTCTGGTTGAGACTACCTTGGGGTTTTATAAAAATTATGAATTATATTAATATAAAGTTTAGTTGTTGATCTGTGGGTAGTATAAAATGCACAGTTGCAGAAGTTCCTGTTCTAACATCTCAAAAGAGTTTATTGTTTATACCTAACGGTGATACTGCCTTAGTAAATACATGTTTGGTAAAACTATCTATCCATATAAATATAATAGTGGTGTTTGTTGTGTGTCTGTGTAACCACTGCTTTGCAGGTTGTGGATGTATCTTCACGAAAATTAATATGAAAGCTAATTAAGTCTATGCGGAAGTACATACAAAATTTAAGTTTTGTGTTTTGCGATTTTTATGGGCGTTTCTTACAGTTACACATATGGGAAGCTACTTTTCATATCCTAAGATAACCTTCTATTACATTGAAACTGTTTTTTCAGCTGGTTGTTATTTAATGAAATACCACCATACTTAAAAAGATAATGTTATATAACCAGTTTTTTGCTTTTTAAATACAAGAATTTATCTCATGAACTTGAAGTTTCTACGCATGCAGGTTAAAAACAATATCAAATATGCTGAGATAATTTATGTAATGATTGTGAGGTGTGTGTGTGTGTGTAATTATTTGATGCATGAGTACTGAGTTCGGGTATGGCCGTTAGTTCGGGTATAAGGCTGCGGATCGAGGGTCCAAGGTTACCATTTAAAAACTCTTTATTTTGAGCTATAGGCGCGGTATAGATGTGTCAGTTACTTCTATTTTTCAGCTAAAACATTGGACAAAACCTAAGTGGCGTTAGGTGTCGTTGGCTGACTGCCCTCTCTTTCGTCAGTAACTTAAACTAAGAGATTACTGTAGCTTAATCCTAGGGGTCCTCTAACGTTACAGCCAACTTATGAACAGAGTTAAATATAAGAGCAGTTATCAAAAAGGATGATGACCACATTGAATATTTGTGCAGTGGCGTACATAGTGCCACTTCCTGAAATCAGTAAAATACGTATTTTACCGTTAAACGATTCATCTTATACATACCCCAGATATTAGCACTAACATAACAACCATCTGTATTTCTTATTATATTGGTCACACACTAAAGGTAGACGTGGTAAGTACATAGATAACTTAGTTCATTATTTTGTTTCGCTTTCTTGGTTTGAGTTTGGTTAATATGAATATAGGGATCCTAGAATTACGTAAGTAATACAAGAACGTTAGACTTTCCAATGTGAGCTGGTCATTACTTGTCTAAACACAATATTTCATTTTGGTTTGATTAAAAGACTTGGGTCAGACGAAGTAGCTTATTGGAACTGACACGATTGCCTTAAAGGTTATAGCTTGAAATTTGTTTTTTTGTGCTCTGGTCCACTCTAAGATAAAGTGTCAACACTCATGTTACGAAGAAATATCAAGGGATCTTCGTGGACGCATGTTTTGGAGTAATTGACAATTGGCACACGTGTATGGACCACCATTCATTGTAGACAGCGTTTTTCTTTACAAGAATTGGCGTTTTTATAACTTGGGTTTTTATTAAATTACAAACTGTTCTTACATTCATAACTTTTTTAAAGTATACTTTTAGTTATGTTTTGTAAGGTTTTATACCCATTGTAACTTTAACAACACTCCATTTTGATCCAGCTATACGACTCTGTTATCACTAGGTTTTGTGGATTGAAGATCACACATGACGGAGGATATTTTTTTCCTTTTAAAACTATGCGAATAAGCAAGTATGTATAATGCACCAATAAGAGAAACAATTTTCTATGATTACCAAAATAAAGAGTTAGAGACAACAATGAAGTTATACGATTGCTTGGTATTTTCTGGTCGAAAAATCAAATTGTTTAGTCTGGATGTAAAAATTACAATAACCTAGCTGAACTATCCATTCTCAAACGTCCATGTTACTTGAATTATGTATTTGGAAAGAAAAATATTTTAAGAATATTTATTTAAACTTAATTTTCATAACATTTAATTTTTATCTAAATCTTTGATTTTCGAAACAAAAATTATACAATCTAAATTAAAGTTTCTTGGTATACCACATTGGCTGTTGTTTCTTCTTCTAAAAAATATATCCAACCTTGAATATCATACATGGAATTGACCAAGTGAAAAGCAAGGCTTTAGGAATAATACTTTAAACGTTTACCTTGTGTCTTACTGATTGATATTTCAAATCAAATTGTAACTCAGAATTTAAGCCTTCTTAGTTAAAAGGGGCAATCACTCGATAGCAAAGAAATTTTTGGAAGGAAGACATCTTGACATATGGCATGACCATTTGTAATTGTTGCTTCAATAACATGTGGCAGTAAAGTATTAACAACTGACAAGAAAGTTAGTTATTTGATTGATTGAAATATTTCCATCACCAATATTAAGAAGTTTTGAAAATTCAACAGCATCATTGTCACCACTTAAATATACTCTCATGTTTGTTTTTAAGGTCAATTTTTTAACATGCTTCCACGTATAAGATGGGTTTACATGTACATCTATCTCATAAGGTCTTGTTTCACTTACAATAACAAGAAGAATTTCTAAAGTTAACTGATAATAGTAATATAACACAATCAAATAACATCATTTTCTCTGATATCTCTCAATGTTCTATCTAAAGCTTCAAGTGCATTTTTGTAAGCCATTATTGATTCATACCATATTATCATTTTACATTATTTCAACAACCTTGCCTTTATTTTCTTTTTTTATACCACACACAGCTTGTAGCTGGCCTTCCTAAAATCAATGTTGCTGTAGTTCCCGGTGATGAAACAGCCAAAGTTATTTCTTTTGGCGATCTTTTTTTTATCCACCTGGAGCATCAAGGAATATTAGACCACTTTATCACTTTGAACATTGTTAAGGATATGTTTATAAGCAAAATCTTGGTCTTTTGTCAGTTTTCTTCATTTTCAGTAACAAATGTCAAAAGATCACTCATATTAAATGATATTTCCATAGAGCAATCCACAAAATTGTTCTTTACTTCAATCCTAATTTGGAGTGATCTTCCACCAAGTTGTAAAGTTCTAAGTCTTCAAGGATGATTAACCCTTCATTAAATACTCCACAGTGCTGGAGATCTATGTCTGGAGCAACCCTTTAATTTTTTAAAGGATATCTGGGGACATAATTTCTCTATGATTTTCCCACAGTTTAAAATGGTTTGAAATAACATGTTTGTAACAGCGCTGCAAATAAAACCTAAATATTATAATGAATTTGTGGCAGCTGCTTCCTTAAGTGTGCTGTTCCGATGATTATTGTCCTCCAACAAACCTTTAAACTGCAAACAACTCTAAAACTGTAAGATAATTCACTATTGACTCGCTTCAAATCTTCAAAGTAGGTAGGATCAATAACTGTATGCAATAACAGTCTCAAACAAAAGCACTTAAAGCTAGTTGGAGGTACTGTATAAAATCTTCCTAATGCAGAACATAATTTGATACGAGGATGGCTTTCCATATTGTAACCTTGTTCTCTTCTTTTCCGCCTTTTGTTGGTTTTTCGATATGAAATAGAATGATACTTTTGAATACAATAATGTTTATGCAAATTCACCAGCAGAGCTTAGCTTAAAAAGGCAGCAAATGGAGTTCTTGGTGGTTGTTCAATTCTCTGTAATACATTTTCATCATTAAAGAATACCCGTTGAACATTTTCTAAGTGGACATACAACTGTTGAATGATGTTCATGTATTGGAAATTCAGATATTCTTCACACTGCTTCATTTGTTCTTATGTATCTTTCCAACTGGTATGTTGAAACTGAAACTTCGTCTCTGATATTACTACCCTATTCAGTACCAAAAACAGCCATACCTCAACCTTTACTGAGATATTTACAGACATATTATATACTTTTAACTAAATTGTATGACTCAAAATTGATGTGAATATTGTAAATTCTGGAGAGTTAGGAGCTATAAAGTATAACCCACCTAGTATAAATTTCAGTTTCTTTCAAAAGAATACTATGTCCTCCATCACAAGTACCCGCTGGTACAGGGGTAAGTCTACAGATTTACAATGCTAAAACCAGGAGTTAGTTTCTCCTCGTTGGACATAGCAGATAGCCCAATGTGACTTTGCTATAAGGAAACACACACACAATCCTCCGTTACCTGGCTTTCTTCTCTTACGACGTGGATATCCATTAATGTCTGTTTTACTTGAGGAAACCTCTTAGAATTGATTGGCTAAATTTTCCTTCTTTTATACAATTTCAAACTTGATAAAAAAACAGAGGGAAACTATCCTTCAAAGAATGTTTCTTTCAATGTTACATCAGTGGTAGGTACACCAGAATGATGATACATGTATATGGTTAAATAATTACAGATACTTGGGTAGATTAGAAGCTTCATAATACGTAGTTTTTCTAACCATTATAGTAATAATTATAACACCCAAGTCGTGTAAAAATGATAAAAATGAAGATTAATCTGACCCAGAGAAACAGCTTATATTTTATTAGAATACAACAACAATAGATTCTGGATATTTTTGGATTAAGTAATGAAGTGTAAATGAAGTCGTTTTTTGTATTGAATAGAACATTTTTATTGTTAGCAGTCACTTCCTGACACAAACTAGACGCTTTTTTCAAAGACTTACGCAAGGTAAGAGGATTGAAATGTGAAACTTTGCTACTGTAAAACGTATCTGATCAAAACATTTTAGATCTAAAGACACAGCCATAGAAGAATAAACGGGTGAACCATTTAAAGATGTGATATCAAAAAGAGACAAGCTATGTGAAGGGAAAACTCTATAAACAAGTCGTGTAAAATGGTAAGCAAAAACAAACTTGGAAATACCTGGATTCCCTTTTTAAATGCAACTGTAATAAGCAGAATTATAAATATAAAAAGAAAACCTAATTTTTTGCAATATTTTATTTTTGAAGTCATTAATTTTTACATTGCATCTTCACAGAGTTTGTCCTCTTATACAACTTAGGTCGTCATTCGTGTAAGAGTGTGGGTGTTTTCTTATAGTAAAGTTACATCGGGGTATTTACCGAGTACTTGGAAGGGAATCGAAACCTCTGATTTTAGCGTTGTAAATCCGTATACTTAACGCTATACCAACGGGGAACGCAGCAGAGAGCCCAATGCGGCTTTGTTATAAGAAGGCACACACATCATTCATATGAAGATCTTTTTATACTAACTTAGCTGTTTTTGAACTTGTAAGATGTTTAATTACATATCAGTACATTTTGCTTTGACTGGTTATCAACAACTGAAAAATACCTGAGCTTAATAATAATTTACTATATATATAAAAGGATTTGGTTTGTTTTGAATTTCGCGCAAAGCTACACGAGGGTTATCTGACTAGCTGTCCCTAATTTAGCAGTGTAAGACAAGAGAGAAGGCAGCTAGTCATCACCACCCACCACCTACTCTTGGGCTTCTCTTTTATCAAAAAATAGTGGAATTGATCGTACATTATAACGTCCCCACGACTGAAAGGGTGAGCATGTTTGCTGTTAAGGGGATTCGAGCCCGCGACCCTTGGATTACGAGTCGAGTACCTTAACTACCTGGCCTATATAAAAGGGAAACTCTATGAAGATGTAAAATAAAATGTTAAACAAGAACAAATTGGGGAATACCTGGCCCACTTATTAATTGAAATCTTACACTTAAGGACATTTTTTAATAATGCAAGTTACAAAATTTTAAAATTTCTACAACGTATAATTCAAGTTCAATTGATATTTGAGCCCACAATATTAGATGATACAAAACCGTTTACTCCTAAACGCTAATGTCATTTACTGTTTTAATTCAAATCGTATTATTTATGCCTCTAGTTGTGAGATGCATTAACCTGTAAAAAAGTACGAAATATGTTTACTAATTACTATATAAACTACAGCTGACAAAATGATTATATTCTCTACTTCTAATCGGTATTTAGTTGTGTGATTTTTTTGTGACATCCTACTACAAGGAAAATAACGATAGCTGTGATAATTATGGAATTTCTGAGTAATTTTAAAATTACTCCAAACTATATAGATATACATATATCATCATTATAAGAGGCCTCACTGTATTTCTTTGGTTTGCTAGCCCAAACTGTGCTGATGAGATTTAAATAGGCGAATCTGCAACTACAGTAAAGAGTGCAGCAAGTATGGCCTATACGTAACAAATTCTCTTAAATTTTATCTTCGGTGAACACGAAAAGAAATCTGTGACACATGTAATTGAATTATTTGCCGACAGTTTAGTTCTCATAATATAATATAAAGTGCGATCATGTAGCCATGTTCAAGAACCTCCAAATGGTGATATTTCAAAATCAGGGAAAACTGTGGTAATAATTCCTCAGATTTGTCCGAAAGTATTTCCCTGAGCATACAGTAACTGCAATGTTACTCAGCTTTTTGATAACTTTTGCTACTAGTTTGAACACTAGATGAAGTGACACTATATTTGTTGCATGGTCAAGTAATTGAACTTACCTATGTAAGATTTTTTATTTACGTAATTCTTATTTCTCTCATCAACAGAACCTTTAAGTTTATCTCAACAGTTATTTTTCTAGTTTCATTTAAAAATAATATAATACTTTTCCACGTAAGGTACGTCGCTACAGTTTGGTTACATAATTATTTGTTGCAAAATTAACGATATTTACCTTGTAGTAAAAATAAGTAGATTCACGTATTAAAAGGAACAATCTGAAACAAACATTTAGGTAAAGTACAAACAATTTTTATTCCAGTAATGATGATTAATGCTGGCTAACTGCTAGTCATCATTAATCTCTCAATGGAATATTTTAAAATGGCGTTTGTATTCTCTTTGTATTCTGTTTGTGTGTTTCTTAAGAAATATATGGTATATTATTTCTTTACCGTTATTTTCATCAACGGTTTTTATTCAGAATTAGACGAGATAATGTTTATATTTATACAGTAGAGAACTTTAAAATCTTTACTCCAGACCTAACCTAAAGGAGTTGTATTACGAATTGTGTTCGCCTTTTTCGTTTATAATATCATATTTCATTAATACGATAAAACATTTATTTTTTATATGTTCAATGTAGACCGTAGATCCCACATTAATAAGCACATGGTACCGAAATACTTGTATTTTAAAAGTTACAACTTATGTAAGTTGGTTCTAGAAAGACGATTTTATGCAAGAATTAGATGTGCTTTGAATTAACATTATGTTGAGTAGCATGACGTAATCTAATGAGATCTGATATTGCTCATTTCGTAGTCTCTGACTGATTCTCTTTCGTTACGACATTATGTAATGGCATCTCATATTTCTAACTACTGGGGTATTTAATTTATTCTGATTTATTATGACATTACTTGATGAGGTATGATATTGTTCGATAATGTGGTCTCTGACAGTTTATGTTTCGTTATGACATTGTCTGGTGAGATCTAATATTTCTGATGCTGTGGTCTCTGATTCTGATTTGTTGATTGATATTTCTCGATTTTGTAGTCTCTGATTTATTATGATTTGTTATACAGTTCCAGCTAATACGTTTAGTGTTCAATAGAATCAACAATCTAAATCTAATGACTTTCGATTTTCAAACTGTAAGAATAAATAATAAGTAATATACAATTTCTATTCATTCACACACTTCACAATATTTATATACACATTATCAGATTACAATATTAGGAAATGTATGTCTTTGTTATTCTTGCTACAGCATTAATTAAAACGTATACCAAATTTATACGTTTTTTAAGATCTCTAATATTCACTGTTAATAAAGATGTTCAACTTTAGTTCCACGTAAGAAGTATTGGTATTATTAAAATATTTATTAGCTGTTAAAGTGGCTCATAACTTAATAGACAGGAAGGAAGGCTATTCAAAACATTTATTTTCCAGTTATAATGTTTCTTCAAGTATAGCGTGCTGAGAATATACCAACCTGTTCGAAACATCAATTAAATTTCAGGCAAAAACTGAAAAACAAAACTCAGATTTCATGTACAGTCTCTTTCTTAATTTATAGAGGAATAGCACTCACATGGGAAAGAAATAATATCTGCATTGTGTATTATTTGATAAATTTATACATGGCAAAGAAAAACGAAAAATACACTTAAGTGTTAAAAATAAAAACCTGAAACAATGTAACAAAGACACTGTCTAAGATAGTAATATTGATTTGAAATAATATGACATGGACACTGCCTGAGAGACTGGTGTTAATTTAAACCTATTTGACATGGACAAAGCGTGAGAGAGTAAAGTTGCTTTTGAAAATGTCCCAGCGGTATGTGACAGCTATTATGATGGGTTCGAATAAAAAGGGCGCAGTTTCCGTGATTTTGTATTGTATTACTAAAACTATGTGGTCAGGTTGTATGAGAACGTCGCACCATTATCTCTATTATTGCATTTTAGATGGACTAACGAGAGTGACCAAACTTAACACACCAACATTGCTAAATGCTAAATCGCTAAAGCTGCTTGGTGTGAAAGTTGCAATGTTGGTGTATCCATGATAAGACAGTGTGCTTTGTGTGAAAACTGCAGTGTGTATTCACGAGAGGACTGTCTACTTGGTGTGAAAACTACAGTGTCTGTGTATATATGATACGACAGTGTGTTTGGAGTGAAAATGCAGTGTTTGTGTATCTATGACAGGATTGTGTGCTTGGTGTAAAAACTCCAGTGATGGCGTATTCATGACAGGACTGTTTACTTGGTGTAAAAGCTGCAGTGTTGGTGTATATATGACATGACTGTGTGCTTGGTGTAAAAGCTGCAGTGTTGGCGTACCCATGACAGAACTGTGTGTTCATGGTGTGAAAGCTCCAGTGATGGTACACCCATGGCAAGAATAGGTGTTTTTGTTGGAAACTGACAATAGTGATAATGTAATAGGGGCAGTGTTATTACAGTTGCAGAATGGAGTGGAATGTGTAGTCGCATATGTTGGTTTTACGCTGAGAGCTTTTAACGCGACTATTCATAGTAGTAGTCTCTGCATCATATCTGGGTCCACAGCACGGAAATGCCGACAGATTATTTTGCTACGTTTGAAAATGTTCGTTCATTAAATGTTCTGATTCAGAACACTGTGTCGGAGTTAAAGCCATTTTTGAAATAACAACAAAGGTAGGATGCTTCACTAATGATTGAATTATACGATTATTGCTTTACGAAATCCAGGAAGAGTAAGAGAAATACACTGGGCTAGCATGACTAATATTTGTCGTTCACAGTTGAAGCACAAGTGCGGAGTAAAGAAGGTAGAACCCATGCACTTATCCAGTTGCACTCATACAACAACGAAAAATACAGGGAAACACGCCCAACCATTGTTATCAATCACAGAGATTTGGTTGCCAGACTGTGTTGCATCTAGTGGTCACAGTAACTCTAAGGCAAGAAAGTATGGAGACTTTGCGTAGCACAAGAATTGGAGGTCACTACAGTGTTACATGCACTTGTGATAATGTGTAATGGCGATCTTACTGGTTGCTTGAAGATGAAGACGTTAAATGGTGGTGTCAACACTACGCAGTGTGCACTACCTAAATAAAAGGCCTTTCTAGATAGGATAAATCATATTAGGAATCATTGGCTTTCTCCTGCAGAAATTAACCTTGGTTCTTTTACATAGATTGAATAATGTATATGGTGGTAATTATCGATTACTTCACTAAGGGGAATTAGGCTTGACGACTGGTCGATACTTCAGCATAGTGCATCAGTGTTGTATTAGTAGAACACTGGATCGCCAAATTTGGCACACCTGAAGAACTTCACTTAGAACAGGGAGATGATTTCAACAGCTAATAACACTGCACAACAAAATTTTTGCTTCTTGAACGCTGTTGAGTATTCCTTATAGATTTTTGGCTGCTGACCACGAAAATCACATCCAAATTTGCCCATCACGTACCGTTTTATCAAAATATTTAGTTTTCACCAGGGCATTGCTAAAATGGAAAAACGATATCAGGGCAACTGGAATCCGTCAATGCTTGCTGACTACTGTTGGACACTGCAACGTGATGCAACGGATATTGAATACAAACGAAAATCAGGAGCAAAACACTTTTAATTATGTTGAACTTAATAGCGTATTAGAAACATAAACGCAATTAAATATGTTATTGCCGGTAAACAGTTAACTGTCTATTTCTTAGAGTTTCTATGTGATGAAGCAAAACCAAAACTATATTTGTGCTACCCACCAGGTACCTGTCACAATCAGCAAAAACCTTTCAGGAAGCAAAACTTTTCAAAAAATGGTTGTGCAGTGTTATTCTCTTAGTGAAAAAATGTACTTATCATTATTACTCCCAGACTGATGGTCTGGCATGGTGATTAATATAAACTCTTAACATTATGTTACCAAAGTTTGCAAATTATAGTTGAAGCGACAGGAATGAACACTTGCCATAGGTGATGATGACATGATTTGTAATAGAATGATGATAAGCTGGTTGCTACCAAATATACTCATCTTTGAGCGAGTAATATTGCTCTATGTGGATGCAATCTATGGTACACTCCTACTGCAATTGTGCTACAGTATCCATATAAATTACGTTGGTCAATAAACACGAGTTGTATATGGTAACAGCCAGGAAATGCCACCGTATGGCAGAATAAAGTTTTAGTGTGGAGACGTAACAACATTGAAGCCAAAATAATTATAAATGATTAATAATTAAATAAACTTAATAAAACATATTACAACAATAGATTACAAAAATAAAGTAACAACATTTCATATCCTTTTCCCCAACGATTCTAAAACATCTCGTACATTGACCCGAAATAACTTTTTCAAGATAATGTGGTGAATGATTTGCTAGGAGAGTCTGTAAAAATTTGCTGTTTATTTTGTTAATGCCTCAAGAAAAATCTTAGTAATAATATTTTAAATATGAATTTTGCTGGGATTTGGAGAAAAACATAAAACGCATTTGAAAGGGACTAACATTATTAATTTTAGAAAAACCAAGTCTTCTTGCACTTCTAAGTTAAATTTCTCACGTGGGTGAAAAAAATAAAAATAAAACCTTGCTTAACGTAACTTACGTAAACCCATATGTGTTGAATAATTATATCTTCCATGTTCAGGGTTCTTGTCAATGATCTAAAATAGATCAATATATTTCTTTCTCAGCTCTTCTGTTATCCATATGCACTTATCTTAGAATCCTACATTATTTAAGAAGTCTTCTGTAATTTCTGAAGATAAATGCTATTTGGAAATATATCAATTAATTACACGGACCAGGCATGACCAGCTGGTTAAGGCGTTCGACAAGTAATTTGAGGGCTATGGGTTCGAATCCCTGTTACACCAAATAAGCTCACTTTTTTTGCCGTGGGAGCGTTATAATGTGAAGTCAATCCCGCTATTCGTTGGTAAAAGAGGAGCACAACGGTTGGCGGTAGATGGTGATGACTAGTTGCTTTTCCTGTAGTCTTACACAACTAAATTAGGAACGGCTAGCGCAGATAGCTCTTGTGTAGCTTTGCGCAAAATGCATAAAACAAACAAATTAATTACATGTAAATTGCTGAAGTCTGTACATCTTAAAATATTTTTGTTTCAAGTTTTTAGTGGATGTAACAAAGACTGCAATCCATTGATAAAGATGTTCATCCAAAACTTCAAAGGAAGAAATTTCCATTTTTATATTAAAGCCAAAGAATGTTTACTCTCAGTATTTAAAATCCTGGATAAGTGCTTATTTTATGACTTACAATTTCTACATATTACACGCAATATCCTTTGATATATTATAGAAAAAAGTTCTCTCCCGCACTTTCCTTAATAATCTAACAGGAGTAACTAAAGCATCGGTAATTGGCGATTTTTGGTTGGTTGTTTTCCCTTCAGTTTATCATTTCAACAATAAGGAATAGCTACAAGCTTAAGAGAACCGACAGTGAAAATCTCAATGTGACATACTTTCAGGCTTATGTTCTTTGTAAAAGATTGTTTGTTTATTTTATAGTAAAACCACAGATGGTTAGGGCGCTCGACTCGCAATCTGAGGGAAGCGGATTCGAATTCCCGTCACATAAAGCATGCTCGCCTTTTCAGCCGTGAGGGTGTTATAATGTGAGAGTCAATCTCACTATTCGTCGATAAAAGAGTAGCCCAAGAGTCGACGGAGGGTGGCGATAATTAGCTGCTTTCCCGAAGTCTTACACTACTAAATTAGGGACGACTAGTGCGGATAGCCCTCGTATAGCTTTACGCGAAATTCAAAAACTAACAAATTGTTTCCTAGTTACAAACCAAAACATTCAACTGTTAAATGTACGGTCACCTATCTTTAGTGCTTTTACTTTTCATTTCCTTGTCAAAACGACGACAACGACCTGTAAAAAGTGCAGTAACCTTCTCTCGGTTTTTTCTATTACTTACAAACTAGAACAAAGTAAACCACAGAGTTATTTTCAACTTACTTAACTATTGTTTTAGTGTAAAATGTTTTTTTCTTTGTGTAAGCTGGTGAAGTGTGATAATGATCAGAAACATTCATCATAACACAATAATAATTCACTTATTTTTAAATTTGTTGTATTCCACCAGGCCCAAAGAGTTCTGTTATTGAGAGAAACTCATAGTCGGCAATACATGTGGCGGATGTGATGTGGTGTGGTTGAAATACATTGTTCTTTTCGGAGAAACCCGAAGTGATCGAATACAGACTGTAGCACATTTAAAAGTACAATAAACTTTCTTATAGCATTAAAAGTAACAGGAGATATGTTCAATTTGTTCATAGCGGTTCTTTGCGTTAGAATATTTCTTTCATAACCTCAACCATCATTTTGCAGATGGAGGAGTTGCTCGAATTGACTGTGGTGTAGTTTCAGAGCATGTTAGTATCATTACCGTTTAACTATGAATGTTTTGTACTAACAGAAAGAGCATTGAAAGCTTTCGAAACTTTTGTCTCTTTCTTTCTTCAGTGTTTAAATATGTCATTATATGAAAATACGTTTTCAGAAGAGACCGTGACATATTCCTCCAGTCATAAGCCTATACTGGTGGTATTTTTCTGCCGAATTGTCCGTATCGTGGCCTCAATTAAATATATCTCCTGTGGTGCCACACCTTAAATTACCAATTTTTTTGTTTAAAATTAAGCACAAACCTATACAATGAGCTATCTGTTTGTTTATTTGTTTGTTTCGCGCAAAGCTACTCGAGGGCTAACTGCGCTAACCGTCTCTAATTTAGTAGTGTAAGACAAGAAGAAAGGCAGATAGTCATAACCACCCACCGCCAACTCTTGGGCTACTCTTTTACCAACGACTAGAGGAATTAACCGTCACATTATAACGCCCTTACGGCTGAAAGGGCGAGCATGGTTTGTACGATGAGGGTCATATGTGTTCTGCCCGCCACGAATATCGAAACCCTGTTTTTAGCGGTGTGAGTCCCCAGACATACTGCTGTGCCATTGGGGAGGGGCAAGATTAGCGAAATAATGCTGCTATCTTAACATGTACACTGCTGGCTAAAATCTTAAGGCCAATGAACATAAAGACAAAATATGTATTTTGTGTTGTTAGACTCAACCACTTATTTGAGTAGAGCTTTGAAAGATGAAAATAAGAAAAGGGAAAATAAAAATAAAAATTATTTTAGCATTTAATAGGAAAAATGTAAGCACTATGAAATTAGCCTAAATACTAGCTGGCGAAATTTTGTCATTTGTGTTCAAGCATTAGTGTTGTCAACATCTCCCACTGACATCTCCTGTGTTACATTGGGTAAAAACATGGCAAAGGCTAAAACGTTGACAGAGTTTGAACGTGGCAGAATTGTCGAGCTGCAAAGGCAAGGTCTTTCTCGACGTGCCATCGCTGGTGAGATTGGGTGAAATAAAACTGCTGTTGCAAATTTCTTAAAAGACCCTGAGGGATATGGAACGAGAATTTCAAGTGGTCGGCCCAAGAAAATTCCCCTACGTTGAGCAGGAGGATTCGACAGGTTGTCTGGCAAGACATCAGCCAATCTTCAAACCAGAATAAGGTCCTTATGGATGCAGAATGCAGCTCAAGAACAATAAGACGGCATCTACGAGAGAAAGGCTTTAAAACCGTAAATATTTTCAAATGCCACGCCTCCTTCCACACCACGAAACAGCTCGGTTAAACTTTGCTGAGAAGCATCAAATATGGGACGTAGAAAAGTGGAAGAAGATTTTGTTCTCTGATGACAAAAAAATTAACCTGGATGGTCCAGATGGCTTCCAACGTTACTGGCACGATAAGGATATCCCACCGGAGATATTTTCTACACAAAACAATGGAGAAGGTTCCTTCATGATCTAGAGTGCTTTCTACTTCCATGGAACAATGGAGCTTTAGGCTATACAGGGACATCAAACAGCAGCTGGCTACATTGGCATGTTGGAGAGAGCATCCTTATTGACTGAAGGCCTTCGCTTATGTGGAAATGATTGGATCTTTCAGCAGGAAAATGCTGCAATCCACAATGCCCGCAGGACAAAGGATTTTTTCCTGGCGAATAACGTGAATTTTTTTGATTATCCAGCATGTTCGCCCGAACTAAACCCCATTGAAAATGTTTGGGGGTAGATAGCAAGGGAAGGCTATAGAAATGGAAGTCAATTCTAAACAGTGCATGATCTTCGTGAAGCCATCTTTACCACTTGCAATAACATCTTAGCCAGCCTTCTGCAAACGCATATATATATATAGA
The DNA here is from genome assembly GCF_004210375.1 of Tachypleus tridentatus. Classification (NCBI taxonomy): domain Eukaryota; kingdom Metazoa; phylum Arthropoda; class Merostomata; order Xiphosura; family Limulidae; genus Tachypleus; species Tachypleus tridentatus. Next base: position 94,040,719 of record NC_134832.1, on the reverse strand, counting down.
CCATGCCAAAGTGAATGTTTGCAGTTATTCGCAATGACGGCCGTGCAACTCACTACTGAGATTTCTTGTTGGGCATTTCCTACCCTGTTTAGGACTTATTTTTGGTATGGTCTTAAACTTTTGACTAGCTGGTATTTAGACTAATTTCATAATGTTACCCTATTCCCTATTAAATGCTAAATGTTCATTGGCCTTAAGATTTTTGCCAGCAGTGTATAAGGTATTCTTACAACCATTTATAACGATAGATGAACCAACATTTGGTCATAAGGAGTAATTAGAACTGGAAGTATTATTTTTATATGTAAATACATATTCATGTTTATTTATCTAAGATCTGGAGTCATATTTATTGTATTTCAAACCGCGTTTAACTTAGCTCGCATCCAGATAATTTTTGAAAAACAAAACGTTACAAAATAAGAAAGTTCTATTTTTGACACTAATGTTTTCATTATTGTTTTTTTTATAAAGCACGCTCACGAAATTACAGTTGTTTTCGGAAGTTGTTGATAATTTTAATAGAAGCGATTGTATTAATTTTACCAATATATCTAAAATGTTTCAAAATAGCATATAAGAATTATTTCTGAAATATTTTAGGGATGTAAAATGTACTGATATGTGGGGAATATCCGAAACATCGTCGACTTCTGAACGTCGAACAGATACAGTTTATATATACGAGGTCTGTTCAAAAAATACGCGGACTGTTTGAATTGCGTGGCTCCAGTTGGTTCCAGGAATCCGCTTGGTGTTGCTAGGTTCACACAGATCATCTGATTATGACGCCATTTCCCGATTGCAGATATCTTCATTTGTGTATTAGCTACGCGGTTTTAAGTGAAGTGCTATTTTTTCGTTTGGCGGATTTCAGAATGAATGACCTGAAGGAGCAACGACTCGCTGTGAAATTTTGTGTTAAACTTGGAAAATCTGCGACTGAAACTTTTGCTATGCTTAACACGGCTTACGGTGATGTTGCTAAGAAGCGTACGGCATGTTTCAAGTGGCATGAACGTTTTAAGGATGGTCGACAGTCCAATGAAGATGATGAGCGTCCTGGACGTCCTTCCACATCAACTGACGACCCACACGTCGATAAAATCAACACCCTGGTGCGGGCAAATCAACGTCTGACTGTCAGGGAGTTTGCTGAAGAGTGTGGGATATCAGTTGGATCTTGTTACGAGATTTTGACCGAAAAATTAAAGATGCACCGCGTTGCTGCGAAATTTGTGCCTCAGAACTCGTGAGTTTTTGACCAAACACTCGATCACTGTTCTTCCCCCCCCTACTCACCTGACCTTGCTCCTTGAGATATTTTCTTGTTCCCCAAACTCAAAAGACCCTTGAAAGGAAGAAGATTTGAGACGATTCCCGAGATTAAGGCAAATGCGACGAAGGAGCTGGAGGACATTACAAAAGAAGCGTACCAGGACTGTTTCAACAAGTGGAAACACCGTTGGGATAAGTGTGTGCGTTGGGGAGGAGAGTACTTTGAAGGGGTCCCAGACCTGTAACTTCTAAATAAAGTACATTTTGTTTTATGATTTTTTGACATAATGGTAAAAGTAAATTGCTACCTCTATGGAATGCTTAAGAGAGGTCTAGCTTTGTGAAAAAGAATTGTAAGCTCATATTGACAAGGATCTAAATACAGAAAGGCTATTTTTAACCATGTAAAATGGATGCTAAGCTTTGGCTTTTGTCTTATTTTAAACTTGAAGTGTTTAAATTCATGTGAGCAATAGAAGTATTTGAACAAACGTTCGCAGACATATACTGTAGTACTAATGTGTTTGTTATTTGTTCTGCGTTCTGAAAAAGAGAAACTTCGTAACTGTAACTGAATGAAACACAAATAGAGATTATGGAAGTTTTAAAATTCACTTCTACATTTCATTGTCTATAATAACGATACACATTACCAACATTTACACCAGCAGAGGACCACAAGGTAACACAAGCTTTCAAGTGATTAAAAAAAAGTACATATCTACTCAAGAACTAATAAAAGTCCAGATGAAATATTTTGTTATATGTTAGAGCTAATATTTTATTTTCGAAACAATACGAAATACGGAATGAAACAGGTTTATTTTCTGGTTAATAAACATCGTCTGTCTGACTTCTCTATATAACTGTTGAATAGACTACATATAAAACAAGCTACCTTTTATTATTCTTTAATCAAATATGGTTTACTCTATTGCAATGTTTCCAACTTAAAGTTCATACAGCTCTATATATATGAAGAACAAAAACCTCAGTACAACTTACATAAAATCAATGAATGTGTCTATACAGAACAGTATTGATGTATAATTTTTTATGCACTAAATAATAGTTGGTTCTTTTCTTTGACACTGAATGATTATAATGTCACTGTTGTTGAACAGGAGTACCGGTTTCATAAAAATGTTTAGTTACAGATTTATTTATCTTTCTTTAGGCAAAGATGAACGTGGCCGAATTTTTCAGTGTTATGGGACTTATTTATGTTTTATATATGCTTATGTATTTGAAAAAATAAAACTAACCAGTGCAATTTAAGGTAAGTCAATCTTTCAGTTAAGAAATGTAAACGGAATATTTATATCTATATCTTGCTTAATAACTTTGCATATTTTTGTTTTAGTTCAATAATTTCATTACTTCTGAAAACAACAATAACAAACAAATGAAAAAAGTTTGAATCTCAAATTTTGTCAGTAGGTTGAATATGATATATTAACTGTTCTCGTTCAGCATGGTATCAGGTGCTTCTATTGATAACGCTACAAAAGGTATAAAGTGATAAAATATTATTGGCTTGCCAGGACAGAAGGATAAGCTATCTTAAAAAGTTGACAAACCAACTGTTTGTTACTCCATAAAGCCTGTGCTAACAAGTTTGTCTAGAAAAAACTTGACGTCAGCGAGTTCAGAGTCCCGGATGCCAAGAGATTTCAGCATGCCCACGTCGTCTGTTGCAACAGCTCTGAAGACATTTCTCAGGTGGTCAAGGTCTGTTCTCATCAGATGTAAAGCTACCCCAAAGTCTTCCAAGGTTTCGCTTTCTGAGGACGGATAAAAACATTTAATCGAACTAACTGGAAAAATAATATTGTTACTAAAATCGTTCATATTTTCTTTCAGATTTGAAAATAGCTATTTAATGATCCCATTAGTTCATCTATTCAGACATTTGTGCTTATGTTTTCTATATTTTTCCAAATAAATTATTGTTACCTAATAACTTAAATAAAAGAATGAACACAGTTTTAAGTCAAGTTAACTCAAGTGCTACATTTATAACATATGAGATCGAATTAGAATTTTACAAGCTACCAAAATCCTACCTTCAATCTTACCTCTTCTATGTGAACCTAGTAAATTTCACAGTTACCCCTCAGTGGCACAGCGGTATGTCTGCGGACTCTCACCGCGAGAAACCAACTTTCAAAACTCATGGTGGGCAGAGCACAGATAGCCATGGTGTAGTTTTGTGTTCAATTCGAAACACAGTCAAATCGATCACACAATTATTATAAAACATTCTTTTGTGTGTGTGTGTGTGTGTTTTTCTTATAGCAAATCCACATTAGGGTATCTGCGGAGCCCACCGAGGGGAATCGAACCCCTGATTTTAGCGTTGTAAGTCCGTCGACTTACCGCTCTACTAGCGAGGGATTGCATTCTTTTATTTGTTGTAATTGTAACAAATTTGTTCACCATGTAATGTGGAGAATCTCATACTTATTTCTTGCTTCTTAAAGAACCATTAATTTAGAAGAATTTTTTATGGTATTATGCATCAAAACATCGAAATCTATTTGACTAAATTTGACTCTATTATTTTGAGTTCTCCTAATAAATTATCTTATAATATTAGTCAATTACAGTATTTAGGAAGGAAGTGGATGCGTATAATAAACTGACAGGACAAAATATATCTTGAAATAAATAATTTAATTGACAAAGTGTTATGGATGAACGATACAAACTTGAATAAACAAGTGAAGCTTATAGAGATACTGATACAAAAGATTGAGTGGGTTATATTGAATCGATTTTTGACCATACTAATCAGCGAATCACGTGACCATGGCCGCTTAAAAGAACGTGGAACGGAATATATCAAAACTACATATTGACATTGTTATTTCATAGATAGGTGATCTGTTTTCTGAAAGGTACGTAACAACAATTTACCAAAAGGGGCAAATTATTCATATATCTAGATCATATGTATCTTTTCAAATTGAGAATTTAGAATTTTCAAGACTGGTATGTCTATTTTTCTTAAAGGCATTGAAAAACAAATTGGTTCGACTTAGGGCTCCAGGACCATTTGAAAACAGACCTGCAACAAGCATTGGAAAACAAATTGGTTCAACTTAGGGCTCCAGGACTATTTGAAAACAGACCTGCAACAAGTCATTTTCCAACCGCGCTAAGCGAGATGCAGCATTTTGTAATAAGTGAATATCTACAAACAGAACTTCAGTGACAAAAGTGTCCAAGAGCTCCAGGCAATAGAACGCAACATTAATAAGGATGGATTTCCATCTACAAAAGTGTCACGAATTAAATATACAAAGTTGCTTCCAGCAATACATATACATTCAACTGTTGCACCAGATGGATCTCTGTGTGATAGGAATGTAGAAACGGGCGTTGATAAACTGCCGTTCTCGTACATTATATGTCTTATGAAAACCCCGAAGAGAAGTGGGTGGGTGAGTGTCTGCTTTGGAGATGACAACTTTTCGAAGTAAATTACATTTTAGGACTATTGTCGAGTTACATGATCGTCAGGTGAAGCATAAGCGAACATAGCAAAATATTCTGTAAAGATATTTTATAAGGCACAATAAAACTCTACGTTTGTGTGTATGTGTATATATGTGCACACACATTACATGCATATTTATATATATATATATATATATATATATATATACTTATTATGCAGTTGCTGTTAGCTGTTCTTCGCACATCGAATTACTTGTTTAATTTTTATTTTAAGTTGCACAATCGCAAACAAATATACATATAAGCTATCTTGTACAAAAAATTTTAAGCCTAGCTTCCGCGGATTTTTTAAAAATTATATGTTCAGCCAAAAAATATTTTGGAAAGTGTTTACACAAATAAACAATAGCAGTATGCTCTCAAAACCCCTTACCTGAAAGTGCAACAGCAACTTTCTGCATACAAATAAACAATAGCAGTATGCTTTCAAAACCCCTTACCTGAAAGTGCAACAGCAACTTTCTGTATACAAATAAACAATAGCAGTATGCTCTCAAAACCCCTTACCTGAAAGGGCAACAGCAACTTTCTGTATACAAATAAACAATAGCAGTATGTTGTCAAAACCTCTTACCTGAAAGGGCAACAGCAACTTTCTGTATACCCCCGAGCGGCTCTAAAGCATCTCGTGCCTTATTCCCGAATAGTTTTTCAAGATAATTTGGTCCGTGATTTGCCAGGAGAGTCTGTAGAAAGTTTGCAGTTTCTTCTACGGGAGGACGCTTTGCTATAAAAATTACAAAAATAGTCCATTGATTATATAATTTTTGTTTGTTTGTTTGGGAATTTCGCACAAAGCTACTCGAGGGCTATCTGTGTTAGCCGTCCCTAATTTAGCAGTGTAAGACTAGAGGGAAGGCAGCTAGTCATCACCACTCACCGCCAACTCTTGGGCTACTCTTTTACCAACGAATAGTTGGATTGACCGTCACATTATAACGCCCCCACGGCTGGGAGGGCGAGCATGTTTAGCGCGAGTCGGGCGCGAACCCGCGACCCTCAGATTACGAAGCGCACGCCTTAACGCGAACTTTAAAAACACTATTACGGACACGTAATAATATGCGAAGCAAGTTAGTATCCATAAGGGCAATATATTAAACAACTTTACACTGTTTTAGTACCATCAATGTAGTTGCTTTTTGTAAGTCTTAACTGGATCCTTAAAATATACGTATCAAATTGTAACACAAAACACACTGGTGTTCTTAATTGTGTAATAATTACAGCAACTGATTCGAAATCAAAATATATTTATACCGTAAAGTCCGAATTAAATAAACAATTTTAATTACAGGTAATAATCAATCTCTTTACAGTTCTTCAAAGACACCACTGTACTCACGCAAGGCTCAAACAACGCATGTTTCTTAACGTTTTGTTATAATAATAATAACGAGTACTACTGGTTACAGTGTAATCTCTGTGGGGTTTTGAATTCATTTTCCTTTACCACATAGTAACTTTAATTAAGTATGTTAATAATATCATGACATTTCGCCGAATTCATTATTCACCATTATGAAAGGCCTAATGTCATTCCTTCGCTTCGCTGAGCCAAGCCGTGCTGAAGAGTCTTGAATAATAGATGAAACTGCAGTTTACAGCATACAAATAAAACATTATGTCCCAATGTCAAATTCTCTCTTCAATTTCACCTCTGGTGAAAAGGAAAAGAAGTCTTAAACATGTACATACAAAATGTGAACTGAAATTCGGTATTGTTAAGAAGCTATTTTTAACCACTCTTAGCTTAAGATATGAAATATTCATAGAGTTTCATGTCTGAAAAGTATAATAACACAGAATGACATTTAAAGATCACATATTGTTCTAGGTGAAACAGCGTGGATCAGTTTTCAGCATCAATCTTCATTACTTCTCACACGAGCAGAACAAAGGTAATTAGAATGCTGGTAATGTATGAATTTTAGTGTATTGACAGACCTCAACACCAGAGGGAGAGAGAGAGAAGAAATGAAATAACCTAGTATTTCCCGAGCTTAAAATGATTTAAAAATAATATTTCTATAGTTATGTGGTAAGTGGGAACAATGGGAGATTATACTATTTAATATTATTTGAATAGATGCATTAATAAACGTAAAATAGCTCATAAAACTTAGGTGTCTGGTATAAAATGAAAGTAAAACTTAACGCAGAGGTAATTAACCAAACGAATTCATTGTTTCAGAGGTAAACTTCTCAGTGGATAGCGCGTTATTTCCAGTAGCATAAGGGAGAATTTTTTAGAGCTTATTTCAACTGTTTCTAAAATATTTATATATGATAAACAACATTTTATACCTATTTAAACGCTTTATGTTTAATATATATGGGTAAGGAAACGTACTTTATCAAGCACCCCAATTAACTAAACACCATCACCTTTATCAAGTATCCCATCCAACTAAATACCATTGTCTCCTGATGAGAAAGCAGTAAATTTATGGACTTGCAATGTTAAAATTCGGGGTTCGATTCCCCATGGTGGACACAGCAGATTACATAGAGTGCGGTTAAAAACATCAAGCCGTCATGAATCAGTTTCAAGTTATAATTTCTAACTAATTCCGAAATATTTGGGCACTCATTCCTCTACTGCATTGGAAACAAAATAAAAATGAAAGTTGATAATGCATATATGCAGTTATTTGTGTGATTCATCTCCTGGCCCGGCATGGCCAAGCGTGTTAAGTCGTGCGACTCGTAATCTGAGGATCGCGGGTTCGCATCCCGGTCGCGCCAAACATGCTCGCCCTTTCAGCCGTGGGGGCGTTATAATGTGACGGTCAATCCCACTATTCGTTGGTAAAAGAGTAGCCCAAGAGTTGGCGGTGGGTGGTGATGACTAGTTGCCTTCCCTCTAGTCTTACACTGCTAAATTAGGGACGGATAGCACAGATAGCCCTCGAGTGGCTCTGTGCAAAATTCCAAAAACAAACAGTCATCCATTTATGAATGCAGGCATTAAAAACACAACTTTAGATCAGTTCAATAGTTTAAGGAAAATAGAAAAAAATTATTTTAATACTAGTTCTGGATTACTCAATTACGTAATTTATGGCATAGTAATGCAAGATCAAATACCAAATAGAAATTCTAGAAGCGCACACAAAAATATATAATTTAATAAAGATATTCCACATTCGTTAAGTAATTATTTGTTACTGTGTGTGTTTTTCTTATAGCAAAGCCACATTGGGCTATCTGCTGAGCCCACTAAGGTGAATCGAACTCCTGATTTTAGCGTTGTAAATCCGTAGACTTACCGCTGTAGTAGCGGGGGGCGTTATTGGTTACGTATCACAATTTATCTCTGATAAGCCTCCAATTTATTATGTTACGTATTACGATTTTAACTAGCTGTAAATTTTAGTTTTAATTTAAAAATTAATTGAATATTGATATGTATCAAATTTATGATAGTTGCCAACAAGACTGATACACACATTTTTTCTTAACACAATTATATTTTAATATACAAAGAACAATACAATTTATAATAGTTATTACAAATAAACGATTTACAAATAAAAGGTTTACAAACTTATAAACAATACTGAGTCTTCTATGTGGTCCTGAACAGAATGTTTTATCGACCTTTATGATCAGCGAATTAATTTCAAGTACAGATATCGGTACAGTTCACTTAACGGGTAAATTATCTTTTTCCGCTCACACGTGTTTTTTTTTCACAGACAAAGATACGTAATGTTCTCATAGAAATATTAGCATAAGTTAATTCACTGAAGTTAAATGGTTTGTAATGTTCGAAATCCATAAACGTTCCTTGTGAAGTACCTGTAGTTTCCCGTTTATTACTGTTATAGCTTCTAATGTTTATAGTATACTAAATGTAGTAAACCAAAAATATTGTACTGTCTCTTTGTGTCAATTTATAAACTTTAAGGTGAGGTTCTCGAAAGTTCAGTTGACAAAATACTGATATTTACATATACACATAGTACATTGTTTATTCTTACACTCAAGAATCGTCTACAAACTTAGGAGGGATTTTCGCAATACACATTTAACAATAAATTACAGGCATTTCTAAATATACATTAAACTATAACATATATAGATATTAAAATGAATATATACTATTAAACCCGTTACATGTTTTATACGGAATATGAACAATTTTGTATATTTGTATTTTCATATTTTTTTTGTATATGTGAAAGATGAGTATTGTTTCATAATGTGACACATTTCTTTCATTTACGATGTTGTATAAACCTTTAGTATTTAGGAATAAGCTCTCAGACTTTTTATATGATAAATGAACATTAAAATTGCGCATGTTATTTTTAATTATTATAAAGCTTAGATACAGTTTATAGTTTACATAGAGAAGAAAGCTGCCAACCGTCGTTAAAAGCAAGCTGGTGGAAAGTGAGAATTCCTAATTCCCAAAATAATATTATTAAGCGATTTTATTATTTTAATGAAATATATATAAATCGACGAAATTATTGAAGTCTTTTTTTAAACAATACATTATTACAATAATATATAAAAATGTAACATTTATATCTAATTAAAAATATAAATATCCATGGATAATACGACTTTTCAACAAGAATGAGAAACACTTGGGATTCAGATATAAACATACCTAATTATGCATTATTTGTGAGAAAAGGAAATTAAGAAGTATTAACGGTCATAAGAATTTTTTTCCCGATTTTTTGAAATAACAAATGAGACCGAGCGTCAGTTTATAACTAAACAGCAAAACGTACAGGTTTTGAACTTTGAATTGATAGACAGCCAGTAAAACAGACACTTGACCACATTCATAGATATGAAGAAAATCAGAATTACGGCTCAAGTATTGACGTCATTTCCCGTTTTAGTTTTCTGAATCTGCAGCACAAACTTACCGTTGAGCCACTAGAGGGCTAAGCATGACTATCATTTGTATCTTACAAAGTTATATCACAGTTTTGTAGATAATTTAGCTATTGGTTCAATAAATATAAGATATCGTATATTATAATCATTTGATAAATAATTGAAATTGCCGCTACTTGGTTAATGTCCAAAATTAAAATATTTAGGAACACAAAAGCAACTACACGTTTCACAAATACCTGAGCCCGAGAGAGAAAACAAGACTTGTGCCCAAAAAAACTGGGATCAAAGTCAATGAATGAGCTGATTAAATGATTTGAAAATAGATTTAAGCTATAAATTTTTGTTAGCGCAAAGTTATTATTCTTTAGTCATTATTTAGTTATCACGATAAAGTCAGAATGTAGCTGTACTATTGCAATAAAAACATATCAAATACACAATGGTAAATATATCTACCCGCATAATTAGTTAAAACTCTTTTCAAATATTGTAAGAGCTTTGGTTTCCTTAGCTTATCTTGACCTATTGGTTTGTTTAGTTTTGTGTTTCGCGCAAAGCTACTCGAGGACTATCTGTGTTAGCCGTCCCTTACTTAAGTAGACAAGATTACCCAGGGAATCGAGAAAATAAAAGAGTCTAATTTTATTGTGTCGTGTTCTGAAGACGAAAGAGCGAAACGACGCATGTTTTCTCTTTCGAAAAGACAATACAGCCACCAGTTAAGAAAGTTTTCATTTTATAACACTATAACTGACTTATGGATTTAGTTACTGCAGTAATGGAAGCTGGCACTCTACCAGAACTTAACATGAAAATATACGATTTCCTGAAAAATATAATGTAAGTTTAATCTATTCTTTTACTTTGCTCAAGAGTGTGTGTGTAAAGGAACATTCTTGAAGGAACAATTAGTTCATTATCGTACATTAAAATTTTTTTAATTATAACAATTAAAAACTATCATATTGTAACGAAACAAAACAACATGGAAGCTACCTTATTTTGTAATAAAAAAATCATATAAAACACAACAATGCATTGAAGAGAATTTTTTTTTTTTTACTTTTCAAACGATGGCTTTTCTACAAGAATATTTATTGCTTATGCAATTAAAGTATCAAACAAGAGAAACAGAGAGTGTTCTTGCAACGCAACATCTATACATCCTGACGTTATCGACGTATTATTCAATAAAGATGTCACGCTCTTCAGAATGTAACTTCATCAAACGTTTCATTCAACATAACTAGTACAAGAAGGGGTTGGGCTACACGGGAAACATTGCAAAAAATTATTACAATTTTCTAAATGGTGTAAAAATTCACGAAGTATTTACCTCATTACAACATTTGAAAATACGACAGGATTAATGGTTTTCATAAATCTATGGACATTCTATAACAATTTCTTAATATTACGATAGTGTACGACATTTCTTCTAATAAGTCAAATGTTATTACAATTTTCCAAATGGTGTGAAAATTCATAAAGAATTTACCTCATTACAACATTTGATTTATTACAAGAAATGTTATACACTATCATAATATTAAGAAATTCTTATAGAATGTATATATATTTGTGAAAACCATTAATTCTATCATATTTACAGATTCATCGAGTTCGCTCCGAGTAGTGTTTGAAATCCATAAGATAATAAGAGGATTTGGTAGAATGAAACAGTGCGTAAATCAACTCTTCATTTCACTCAGTTTGAGTGACAATAAAGAAACTGGAAACAAGTTAGTAAGCAACTGTAATTTTTATTTACGACACAGATATGACTTGCAACAACTATAAATATACTTTTATTAAATGAAGATATAATTCTAAGCAACTGAAGGCTAAGTGATAAAGTTCTATTCTTTTATAAATTATAGTCAAGGTTTATTCAAAGTTGTAAAAGTTTAGATTTTAATCTTACTTCTTTTTTCGTTTAATCTAAAATTTATCTGTTATCTGTCTGAATGAAGGCGATTCAGATTCTGAATTTAAAGTAGTAAGAGAAGACTTTCTCATAAACTAAACAGAGACCAGGCTGCTCAGTATACACACGTGACTCGAGATCACTCTTGCTTCAGCGTAAAGGCAAACTGTGTCCTTTGAACATCATCCGACTCACCAACAGAAAAGGCTCTTGTCTATTTTGGTACATAACAAGTAAAATTATAGCTATCTTTTCTGTGAGAGAGTAGGTTCGATAAACTAGTTGAGTGATCTTATTCCTTGAGTAATTAAGTTGAGGAGAACTCAGTTTTCCTTTGAACGGCTTTTATATGGGTAGCTAAACGTGCTCATTGCACAAAAAGTTTGAAAAGCTCGGGATATTAATTAAGGAGAATTAAATGTATGATATGCCTGTACATTTCAATTCTAAAATGGAAAGATAATGTTCTTATCTAAAAATTCAAAGAGAAACATTTTTAAATATATTGATAACGCTACGACACGGTTTGCTTTAGAGCAAAGCGACATTAGATTAATTTTTGTATCATTGCGGGGAATCGAAACCAGGATTTTAAAATTGTAAATCTGTAAACTTATCACTAACTCACTAGAGGACATACAATGCAGCTATTGTTAGATGTTAGGGTTTCCCACGCAACAAAATAAACCTTAACCATATAAGTAACACTGCGTTGTATTTTTATAATTACATTATGCTAACACTAAGATTCTAAAGTTATATACTTATAATACATTACTATAATTTTATTGCCCTAAACATGACTCAGTAAGTTAATGTTACTATATACATAGGCAATCCTGTCCTATTCTGTCATAGCGATGCATACATAGTTTCTGTGGCCGAGTGTGGCGTAGTAGTTAGCGTGTTAAATCCTATATACGAAAAGTCTATGATTCGTGTCTTGTTGTTGTATAACTGCTGGCCGGACTTGGAGACTTGTAGGTACGTTATAAGTTTGTTTGTTTGTTTGTTTTGAATTTCGCAGAAAGCTACTCTAGGGCTATCTGTGCTAGCCGTCCCTAATTTAGCAGTGTAAGACTAGAGGGAAGACAGATAGTCATCACCAACCACCGCCAACTCTTGGGCTACTCTTTTACCAACGAATAGTGGGATTGACCGTCACATTATAACGCCCCACGGCTGAAAGGGCGAGCATGTTTGGCGCGACCGGGATGACGTGCGTTATAAGAGCGACAGCCTAATTTCACTATTCAATTACAATAGCTCGAGAGCTGTCGGTGATTGATGTTGAGCAAATACATCCCTCAGTCTGTGAGCTCGAAATTAGAGATGACTAAAGTAGATAGTTTCTTGTAGCTTTGCGCAAATATTCAAAACGAATAAATGATTATTTCCAACTTGTTATCGTTTCTACCTTCAGCTATGTAAAAGGCAACCTGATTAAGTAACGTGTACATTATAACAAAGAAAACCGTTTTGAGACATAAGTCTACAGTCGTTTTATTTATCATTTCCAGTAATGTACATTGCTGTCTGTACTAGTAAAATTGCTACTCAGCTTTGACGATAATTACGATACAATAACAGATCAACGAAAAAATAACGAATTAAACGTTTGTGGTATCATATAATTAACTGACTTTTTGTTTATTTTCACATAATATTTTTGCTGTTTCTGATGAGAAGACTATTAAAAATGTGAATAATATATTACGTGGAAATGGCAGAGACGTGTTGGCCACTGCGTATGTAAAATTATTCATGACCAATTTTAATTATTAAAATAACAAGGACGTCATTCGATATGCTTTATGCAAATTGATTATATTACAACATTGTAAAGACTGCATTAAAGTAAGTACACATATGCTTTCTCTATTTGTATGCGTGTTATTAAGGCATTTTTATAATTTGCGTTACAAGAAGATAGCGTTCCAGTTAGGGTTAGCGTGCTCTGAATGATTCCAGTAGGCTTGAAGCATTTAGCATATTCATATTTTGTTTTGCCCTTTAACTAAGCGAAACTATAAAAACTTTCTTGTGTAATTAAGTATTGAAATAACTTAAGAAAAAGTTGGCTGTAGCAAGTTACTTCATAAATAAACAAATAAACTTAATTGGCATTGGCTTATAAAACCTTGGTTATTTTTCGGGACCTGGTCTACTAAAAAGAATAGCGAAACGGATTGTTGAAACATAGATATCTATGTTTGTTTGACAACAGAGCATTTTTATCTTCTACCTTTTTGGAATTCGTAATCAGGATTAATAATTGCACCCATTTTGAGAGATTACACTCTAGTAAATGTATAAAGGTTGAATTCCTTATATCAGAACAATTTGAAGCCTTGCCACGTTATTTTCCATGTCGTTGCATCTGCTAATGTTCTGCGTGACGACTGTTTCTCTTGGTGATAAGCACAGAGCGTAATTTTTATTGTAAAAAGCTAGAGCCTAAGAGTGCCACGTTTGAAGCTCACTATTCCACCTCACAAACTTTCCATAATCTACCAAAACGTAGAAAAAAGGCAGTTTTCCAGCGCCGTTTTCAACAGTTGGATAACACAGAAATCAATAGGTTATGTTTTCATATGAAATAGCATTAATAAATATTCCATTCTCTATTTTTATGAGACATGCGACAGATGAATGGAAGGTATGACTGACAGATTTATCTTGGTAAAATCATACCTTTCTGGCCTAGTTTTGGAGGTTCTTCCAGATTATATTGCTCAATATTGCTCGGGATGCGCAAACAGTGTTTGCTAGTGACCTTTGTGTTCTTACTTGTTACAAAACACCTTACTTTGCTGACCACCTTTGGAGTACTTGTGATAGAAAAGAAGTGTTTGAAAGAACTGTAAGTAGGTTTTTAACATTAACATGAATGTATGAAAACACTTTTAATAGCTTAAGTTTTGAACTTTAGTTCATCTTCATGACCACAAGCCTCATAAAAAATTACTCTTTGCAGGCTAAGTCATGAAAGTTTTCTCACATTTTCCATAAATTGGATAACCCTTACAGATGAGTGTGGTACTTAAGATGATATTTTCCAGCTGTCTAGACAGCATATTGAGACTTTCGCTAGTAATATTTAATATATAACTTTTTTAAAGATACGCATCAAATATATAATTACTTTGATGATTCAGGGTCTCAGTGGACATAGAAAATCACTACATAGTTAAACGGTAATAGGTTCGTTTCCTATTATACTCTTTGGCACATCAAAAATACATTTATATCGCTTGTTTTTCCGGTTAATAGTCATTACGGACACCTAACTCAGATTACTAATTAGTTATTTATTCATTATATATTAATTAATTTTTATTCTATATTTCGGCTGATAACTACAAATAAGCATTACACGTCCAGACAGGAGCTATGATTCCGCCGTAAATTTTATTGTTAAAAACGTCGGCGTGCTATATATATTTGTCTGGGCTTTAACGTCCCTGGGCCTTAAAACTAACTCTTTTAATGGTAGCATAAGAATTATCTTAGGTGGATATGGAGGCTTCTTTTATCTTTCATTTTCTTTTGTATGATCCATGCCCCATTATTTTAGTGTTGTTACGTTAAATTATAATACTCTTTCCTGACATTAAAGACTATCGCATATGAGTATTTATTACGGTCTTGGGCCCGACGTGGCCAGATGGTTAAGGCACTGACTCGTAATCTGAGGGTCGCGGGTTCGAATCCCCGTCACACCAAACATGCTTGCCCTTTCAGCCGTGGGGGCGTTATAATGTGACGGTCAATCCCACTATTCGTTGGTAAAAAGTAGACGCCCAAGAGTTGGCGGTGGGTGATGATGACTAGTTGCCTTCTCTCTAGTCTTACACTGCTAAATTAGGGACGGCTAGGACAGATAACCCTCGAGTAACTTTGCACGAAATTCAATTCAAACCAAACTACAGTCTTGTTTTCCTATTATACTTCCAATTCTGATTTTTCTTGGTCTTTTGGTTTCTCTAATGTATGCAGTCTATATTTACAAAACCTGTTAAAGATGTTATTGTTCTCCTTTAGGATTCCGTATGATTTAGCGTGTAATAATTGTGTGAGGTTAAGATTTCACCCTTGTTAGTCGACTTGGAAGAATGATGGTTTAAATTTGGACTGTGATCCATCATAAAAGTTATTGGTTTTTAGAGGGTCAAGATCACAGCAAGGTCTCGAAAATCCAAATAATCTCTACCTGTTACCATGGGGCTGATTTTTCATACTATTTTTGATCAATAACTCTGTCAAAAATAATCGGATTTTGATGAATCTTGATGGATATCTGTAGAATATTATTCATCATTGTCCCCCTTAAAATGATCCCGTCCGTTGAAAACGACAAATGTATGGACACATTTTCATATTTTTAGAGAGCTGAATATGATCATCGTATATTTTTATAGAACCTGTGACATAGGGTATTATGGATAAGTTTCAGTAACTTTCTTTCTGTTTATTCTGTGGCGCTTTTCTTCCTTTCCTTTCTTTTACCAAGTCGTCAGGGTATTCACTTTCAAAGAAGGTTATAATGATGTGTTATTTTCCCATTCTTCTCAGCATCTTCACTTTCATGAACGTTGTCTGGAGATTAGGCAGTCTTTGGCGCCTGTCTTTATTCTGTGCTGCTTTGATCTACTGTTAATCTACAGGTACTTACCGGTGACTGTGGATTTCGTGTGGAATATGAAAATCATTGCACGTATCAATGATATCTTTCTTTTTTTTCTGTTTCTATCGTGAATTAGTTTGCTGGATGTTACTTTGTCAGGAGATTCATTAATTCTACAATATTGTCTATAATGTGTGCCATATAATGAATGTCATACGAATTAATTTTTACTAACATGTGAGATACTGATCCAATCCACTGTGAATATGTTATACACAGTTATATAATGAATGTCATACGAATTAATTTTTACTAACATGTGAGATACTGATCCAATCCACTGTGAATATGTTATACACAGTTCTGTTATACACAGCATTGTACGAGTTACTTTGAAGTTAAATTACAGTGATTCCATTATCGTTCTACTAAAGTGGTTTTCTGATCGTGTTGATAGTGTAGGAATAAAACAGTAAAAATTCTCCGTTTATCAAACTGTGCAACTAGACTTGTTACTAGAATTATTTTTGTATAATACAAAGTAATAAAACACGAGACATTTTTGAGGTGAGACAACAAAAGTATTCGAGTCAACATAACAATTAGAGCAACATTCCAGGGTATAGATAATGTGGGTGATCAGAGGAAGTTAACAATATTAAAACCAATAACACAAAGATTCTACATTGCTTTGAATGTTCCAGCCATGAAGATGTTAACCACACCATCTTCTTTGTCGCAAGCTACAAAATAATTGTTTCGAAAATCGCAATGATCTAAGTTAGCAATGGTTTAATTATCAACTTACACTTTTAGAAGAAAGAAATGCCAGACACTGTTGATTCACAGTCGGTTTGAAAGTCTCACCTACTGCTTCTATGTTTGTTTGAAGTGAAACACAAAGCTACACAGTAGGCTATCTGTGCTCTGCCCACCACAGGTATCAAAAGCTAGTTTCTAGCATTGTAAGTCGGTGGACGTACCGATGTGCTGCTGGGGGGCTGCTGCTATGTTCATTTATTCTAACAGTGCACCTTATGTCATTATTTTAATAACAACTTATTTTCTACGTTAATAAACTGTTGCTATATGTGGATAGCTAACATTTAGTTATAAATATGGATGGCCAAGTGGTTAGGGCGCTTGATTCACAATCGGAGGGTCGCGGGTTTGAATCACCGTTCCACCAAACATGCTCGCTTTTTAGGCCATGGAGCCTTATATATAATGTTACGACCAATCTCACTATTCGTTGGTAAAAAAGTAGTCCAAGAGTTGGCGGTGGGCAGTGATGACTACCAGCCTTCCCTCTAGTCTTTTACTGTTAAATTAAGCACAACTAGAGCAGATAACCCTCGTGTAGCTTTTCGCGAAATTCAAACCAATAAATCTGATCACAAACATGATAAATATGAATCCAAAACTTATCTTGTCTAAATATTTTAGTATTTACGAACAAAACAATTTATAATGTTTCACTTTTATAACGTCGTTCTAACAGCATTTGAAAATAAATCGTTTTACAGTACTGCAGAAGAAATACGAAAATTGGAGATTTTTAAATATTAAAAAAGTGTAATTATATATATATTTCTTATTATTTAGGATACATTAATTAAATTGACCAACCTTAAAGTTCAGTAACTTACTATCCCCCTGAAAAATAGCAATAAAAAACGTTGTAATAATCCTACCTTAAAATTAACAACATGGTAACTATTCTCCTGGGCAGTAAATGTGTACAAACCCACATTCTATGTGTCTTAAAACTAGTTCTCTATGTTAAAACATTTATTCGTAAGAATGATGTAATCTCCTAGAAAATATAGTAATTTGTTACATTCAAGCTGAAGTGTCTGTGTTGCTGAAAGGCTCTGTATACATGTAATGGTTCAGGTAAACCCACACTATTGAAAGAGAATAATGAAAAAAAACAACAACAACAAATTATCTAACAGTAAAAAAAATACCAGGAGCATTTTCAGTTTTTTCCTTGGTGTGGCAAAATATCAAAACATAACCTGAAAGCCAGAGCACCTAAATCCATAGCTCTGGAAACACAGGATATGCAGCATCCACAACCAGCTATTTCTGTTGTAAAAAATACAACTGATGAAAAGTGGAAATGTTTCAGCACTGCTCAAAACGTATTAACAGATTATTATGTCACCACTGATAAAGTATATAATGTTAGTAGAATTAGGAATAAACATTTGGTAAATACTGTGGTAATAATATAACTCTTAAGGTGAGCTGTAACAAAATCTCTGTTTCTCTCTAACTTTAGAGTTACTTTAATGTCCACATCCTCAACCTACTTAATTGTTATATAAATACAGCACTTTATAAATTTTAGACCATGTATTTACATAGGGTATTAAATAAACTACAAGAACATTTTGAATAAGAATACAAATCTTAAAGCTTTGAAAGAAGACTCTAACGATTAGAAAAATTTACGAGTGTCACACAAAAAAGTTTGTTTTTTCCAAGGTAACATACCAGCAGTACAGAGACGGTTATCTTCGTCATAGCCGTCGGGGCAGTCCGGGGCTCCGTCACACAAGTACTGGATGGAAATACAGATCGTTTCGTCTCCTGGACACCGAAATGGTCGTGTGGGATGGCAACGGTCATTATCATCTAAAGTATTAAGTAACTAATGATCAGATAAAATCATACACGAACACGATACCATTTGTTAGAAAGATAAAATCATACATTTATACACCTACCAACATGTTTTGTTTCATTTATTTGTGGCACATCGTTGAGGTAGAAATTACCAATCGTGATACCAACAAACAAGACAGACCCAATTTACAAGAATAATTATTTACAAATTTATTAAATCACAGTAAGAATAATTTTACAGTGACAACATTTACACAATTATTAACCTAACAATAGTTACACAATCACAAAAATACTAAAAATTAACTGGCCTGGTCAGAATCAAGAATTTCTTAATACAATATGTCCAAGTTTTTTGTTTGTTTTTTCAACCTTCACACACAGTTCCAAGTTTTTTGAAAGCTCGAACGTAATGACATAACGGTAGTCGATCAGATTTCTGCAGAAGGTATTATCTTGACACTACCCTTAACGATAATTTATATACTATCATACAACTCCAGAAACTTCTAGATTGTAAAACTTCCGCACGTAAATGCCATCACATTCTCTCTGGAAAGCTCGATTTTATTTAAGTTCGCTGACCTCTAATCTGTATTCTAGAACATTCTAGCTACACAAGAGCTATTGGCGCTAGCCGTTCCTAATTTAGTAGTGTAAGAATAGAGGTAAGGCAGCTCGTCATCACCACCCACCGCCAACTATTGGGCTACTCCTTTACCAATGAATAGTGGGATTAACTTTAATATTATAGCGCCCCCATGGCTGAAAGAGAGAACATGTTTGGTGTGACGGGGATTCGAACTTGTGACACTCAAATTACAAGTCGAGTGCCTTAACCATCTGGCCATGCAGAAGTATGATTTTTCCTGTTATTTTTTATATCAGCATGCATTGGTCTGCACCAGTTTTTTCTTGTTAGTGAATCAGAAGAAGCTGGTCCCGACCAGTATTTTTTTGTTTTCTTTATATTATTGTATTAGAATGTATTAGCCTGCACTAGTTTTATTTTCATATTAGTTCATCAGAAGATATTGATCTGTATCAATATTAATTATTGTTTGCTAAATCAATTGAATTATTTCTAAAGGATCGAAAGAAAATACATGTATTAGGTTATTGGTTACTATATTTATGGAGTTTATGTGCCTTTTTTAATTCACTCATGGAAGCCTTAAACAGGTACATAATTTTCACAAGCGGGCCTTGATTACGAGATTGTACGAACTCCTTTGCTTTTCAGGAATATTGTTACGAAAGACCATCAAAACCAATAAAAGTAATGCACGTTACAACAACTGAAAGAAGAAATATTTTAAACATCTAATTTACACTGAGATTAGTTTGATCATCAAACGCAGTTGTCTATATATCTCACATTCGTATCAAATGAAAAACAAGGAATGTCATTTAGTGTCATTTTTATCTTCTCTTGTAACAATTCATAATAGATTTTAGTTGGTTAAATTTCTATAGTGTATGGAATGGGAAGTAGTATACAACACTTTTGATGTTAATAGGCGGAATTTACACATTAACTTTACACTGTTACTAGTCTTCTTTTACCTGAAGTCCAGAGTCGTAAAAAATTGAACTTTGCATCAGTATGAACATTTTGTATAACATTTAATCCTTTATATTTGTACAGTTTTGATTCAATGCCAATGGGAAATGTTTGAGGTTCTGAATCTAGCAAATGTAAATAAAATTCAATAATCATTCTTTGAAATACAGTGGTACCTCGGTTCTCGAACGACCCCCTTTCTCGAACAATTCGGTTTTTGAACATACTGTTTGAGAAAGAAATGTCTCGGTTGTCGAAGATAAGCTCGGTTCCCGAACCAAACTGTTGTGGTCCGAATCCCCGAAATAACCCGTCTGATGACCCGAACGACCCTTCGACCATTTTCGGCCCACGCCAAGCTTGCCCAAAACATTTTACCCGCACCTGTCGCTCAGTCCACACCCCCGCTAAAATCTGCTGTGAACGTTCTCGTTTTTCTTTTTGTTTTTTTCTAAGTATTCTGATTAAGTAAGCCACCATGGAGTCAAATAAGGATAATGAAAGCAGCGAACCAAAGAGAAAAGTTGTTAGAGCCACAATAGAGATGAAAAAAGATCTCATAACGAAGTATGAGAGTGGTGTTCGCGTGTCTAATCTTGCTACACAGTTTGGTATGGTGAAGTCTACAGTCTGCACTATACTGAAAAATAAAGGGGTCATCAGAGGAACTGATGTTGCAAAAGGAGTAACAGTGCTTACGAAACAAAGATCACAAACAATGGAAGAGGTACAAAAACTTGTTGATTTGGGTAAACGAAAAACAGTTAGCTGGTGATAGCATTTCTGAGACCATCATTTGTGAGAAAGCAAAGCAGTTGCATGCTGACCTTCTGAAAAACACCCCTGGAACGAGTGCTGATACAAGTGATGCCTTTAAGGATAGTAGGGGGTGGTTTGAAAAATTTAGGAAGAGAAGTAGCATACATAGTGTGGTGAGACATGGAGAGGGTGCCAGTTCTAACAAAGACGCTGCTGATAAATTTGTTAGGGAATTTAAGGACTCTGTAGAAGCTGAGGGTTTTATTCCCCAACAAGTGTTCAACTGTGATGAGACAGGCCTCTTTTGGAAGAAAATGCCAAAGAGGACCTACATCACCAAGGAGGAGAAGTTACTACTAGGACACAAGCCAATGAAGGACAGGTTAACTCTATTGTTATGCAGTAATGCAAGTGGGGACTTGAAACTTAAGCCTTTGCTTATGTACCATTCTGAGAATCCGAGGGTTTTTAAGAAAAATAATGTCATGAAAAGTAAACTAAATGTCATGTGGAGGGCTAATAGTAAGGCATGGGTAACCAGGCAATTTTTTATTTAGTTGGTTCATGAAGTGTTTGCCCCAAGAGTAAAGAATTACCTCACGGAAAAACAGTTGCCACTCAAGGCCCTTCTTCTGATGGACAATGCACCTGCTCACCCACCAGGCTTGGAGGACGGGTTGGTGGAGGAGTAGTTTCATTATGGTGAAGCTCTTGCCCCCTAACACGACTCCTCTCATTCAGCCCATGGACTAGCAGGTCATATCGAACTTTAAGAAACTCTACACCAAAGCACTGTTTCAAAGGTGTTTTGAAGTGACCTCTGACACAGAGTTAACCCTCAGAGAGTTCTGAAAAAATCACTTTAATGTACTCCATTGCTTGAGGATCATAGACAAAGCCTGGAGGGAAGTGTCTTTGAGGACCATGAACTCAGCCTGGAAGAAATTGTGGCCAGACTCAGTAGCAGATAGAGACTTTTTAAGGCTTTTAGGCTGATCCTGTTGTCGAGGATATTGTCTCACTAGGCACGTGTATGGGCTTGAATGTCAGTGGTGATGATGTGGAGGAGTTGGTGGAAGACCACAACACTGAGCTCACCACGGAAGAACTCCAAGACCTTCAGAAAGAGCAGCAACAGAAGGCAACTGAGGAGGTGTCTTCAGATGAGGAGGATCGAAGGGAGGGTGTTCCTAGTTCACTAATCACGGAAATGTGTGGAAAATGGGGGAGAGTTACAAAGCTTTGTGGAAAAAGTTCACCCTGACAAAGCTGTAGCAAACCGCAGCATAAACCTTTTCAATGATAATGCCATGCCTTACTTCAGAAACATTTTAAAATGCAGGCAGAAACAAACGTCATTAGACAAGTTTTTATTGAGAAACAGGTCAAGTGAGTCTCAAGCAGGTTGTAGCTGTGCAAAGAGACAGAAAGAGAAAGAACCCCAGAAGTAGAGTTATCTGACGTTTTTTATGGAAGGTGACCCCCTTCAAACAATAATAACCCTCCTACTCTCCACGTTCCTCACCACCTTTTACTTACGCCATCAGCTCTCCTCAGCACAGGTAAAGTGCAGTTAAATTTTCTTTTATTGTTTTTTTATTGTGGCTATAGTTTTTGTGGTTGACTTTATGCATGTAAGTATTATTATACAGGTATAAATAAGCAATATTTTTACTTAAAATGCTTCATAATGCGTAAATTTTGGAGGTATGTAACGGATTAATATAATTTACAGTATTTCTTATGGGAAAAATTGATTCGGTTTTCGAGCAGCCTTCTGGAACTAATTAAGTTCGAGAACCGAGGTATCACTGTATTCTTATTTAAACATATAAATCAGTCGGTGAATTCATTTTATTGTTGTGAACTATGCTTCTCACATTTTGATATGAACAGTTGGGTATGGTACACGAGATGGAGTTTTGGCATGATCTTCTGATGATGTTTGGCGCCAAGATATTTCTGGAATGTCTAGAGTTGACGTAACGTCTCGAAGTTTCTAGAAACTTAGGGAACAGTACTGTCATAAGCTATAATTTTAATGTTTCGATTTAAATGTCTGTTAGAGGGAGTTTGTGATAATGATGGTAACAACTAAAAGGTTCATGAAAGTTACAAAATAAAAACAAGTGAGTAATGATTGCGTCAGTTTATTGGTAGTAAAGTTATTCAATGTTAAAAGTTAGAATTCTCGCATCTATTCCGCTATTTACCTGTTTGGTGAGTTAATTGTTTATCTAACAAAGCTAATTAAGCTAGACTCGGAATTTTTTTTTATTAAAATTGTTTTTAATATTTAATAAACTCTTATTTCTGAGTTTATATTCAAATTTATGTTTGCAAAGTTTATTAAATTAGGTCCACAAGTAAACGTGACTGTAACAAATATTAATTGAAAAACCAGCTCAGCAAATGACAACAATATAACACGTTACAACAATGATCTACAAAACGCTGTAGAGTTGTTTGCTAACGCCACAGTAAGTAAGAGAGTTAAGTAGAAATGAGTCAATTGATTAATGAGTGATTGAATTAGTTTATTAGTGAGTGAATTCTGCGCTATACATTTTCCAGTGGTTGCTTATATACGAAAGGGAATTTAACATGTGATTGCTCTCCCAGTCGCTCAGCGGTATGTCTGCGGACTTACAACGCTAAAAACCGGGTTTCGATACCCGTGGTGGGCAGAGCACAGATAGCCCATGGTGTAGCTTTGTGCTTAATTCAAAACAACAACAAGTGATTATTTTATTTATGTGTTAGGCCTACGATTTGGTCATCATTAATTTTGAAACCGTATCTATGCTTTAAACCTTGTACGTCAGTGGTTTCCTAATTTTATGTTGTGACGCCTCCCCACTCAGCATTACTTTTCTCGGAGCCCACTCTCCTACATACTAAATAATTTCTAAAAGCGATAAAAATAGAAAATACAGCACTTTCTTTGCCTCCCTTTAATCAGTTTTTCTGAGGTATTAATAGGAAAATTTAAAGTGTTAAAATATATTTCAAAGAAAGTAATATTAAAATTGTGAAACTAATTTGTTGCATTTATTGGTGTGATGTGTAAGCTTGCTCTTTTTAGGAAAATTCCTCGAGTTGTGGTCCTCTCCGGGTGCGCAAATTACAGTTTGGAATACACTGTTGTAAGCTGTAAAATTTTCAGTTGAAAAGTTAAAAACAATTTGCCTTTCGTTAAGGACTCAATTCTGCATTATTTTAGCGAATTAATAAAAATAACCATTTCAACAGTAGAAATGTTAAAGTATAAAGAATTAACAAATACGTTAATCATTTATAATAGATAAGAAAATTCTATATGCCTTTTCAGTCATTCTCAGGTACCTACAAAATATTACAGAATTGAGTGTTGTACCATTTACAAATTACAAAAATATATCAAAAACGTGATTTGCTCAAAATTAGATATACAAAAGCCAAATTTCATCAGTTTTGTCTGGCTCATTTGAAGCACAGTTTTGAAAGGATGTAATAACAATTACACAGTTTGTGTGACGATTCTTTCAGTCACTATGAAAGCAGGTTTGTACTAGGATAACCTTTCTCGGCAAAGGAGGTGTAGTTTCATACAACATTCCAAGAATATTGTAATTACGAAAGGTGTAGGCCTCTGAGAGATTGTGTTGGCGGTTTGAAGCCGATGTTGTAGCGATAAGAGAAAGTCTAGACATTATTTGAAAAGGAGGAATTAATTGATCAGGATGTATTTGTTGAGATGTTCGACAGTCCGTAGGGAACATCGATTTCTTATTTTCTGTTCTAGTTATTTCAACCTCTTTTTAAATTTCACTTGATAATTTATTGTAGTTTTTATTTCAATGGCATAAATAGCATGCCACAGCCTAATTGAAATATAGCGCCTATTTTTCTTTACAACTCACATGAGAAATATATAATGGATTATTATTTTCTCAAGGGATGGTAAATTGACAAAATAAAACCACTTCATTATGCTTATAAATTGCTGTTTGTCAATTTATTATAATATTAGCATAACATATTTCCATACACAACTATTCTCATGGGAAGATAGTTTCTTACTCTTAGCAAATATAAACCTGTGCTTTGGGATCAACAGAAAAACCTAAAAAATCGATAAGCGCATTTTATACACTAGACTCCTCAGTTGCGCAGAAAGGAAAGTTTAAGCATTTTTTCATTAAGAATTACACTAAACAAATATCATAAATTGATGAGATATTAATTACAACACGTATTGGATTTGGAAATTCTTGAAGTAGTTAGACTGTTTTTGTTTAAATTTTTGAAATTTCATTTGTAAGTGTGCACTCGACCCCAAAAATGCGCTTCCCGGTCGTGATAGAGTTTAGTTTGTTTTGAATTTCGCGCCAAGCTACACCAGGGCTATCTGCATTGTAAGGCTAAAGGGAATGCAACTAGTCATTACCACCCACCACCAACTCTTGGACTGGTCTTTTACCAATGAATAGTGGGATTGGCCGTACCATCATAACGCTCCCACGGCCGAAAGGGCGAGCATATTTGGTGTGACTGGGATTCCAACCTGCAACCTTCGGATTGCGAGTCGAGGCCATGCCAGCCCGTGATAGAATTAAATAGTAGCATAAATGTTGAGGCCCTTTTGCAAAATTCTTGAGCCACATAAGTATTATCTGCTTGTCTGTACACCGATGTTTGCTTTTCTGAACTTATTTTTAAAATGTATCTTGATTTCTTAATTTAATCTTGAGTGTTGTATTTTCTTTTGTTTGTGTATTTCTACCCTAGGAAAAATTCAAGTATGTTTTCTTTTCTTGCCAGATGAAAGTGGCTGAATCAACACCGTGGAAAGAAGTAAGCTTATGTTTGTGTATTACGTTACGCCGTTTAATCGCCATTATTTGCATTTATTATTATATTCTTTTGTTTTATTCACACTCATACGCTGAATTATTCCGTATTTATTTTATGGTGAATTATCAGAAAGATGAAAATTACCAAGCGAGTTACTGCAAGTTCATTAATGTATAAAAATAGAAGAACAAGTAAGACCGGGACATGTAAATAGCCTATTATAAATGGATATGAGATACGAATCAGTGAATGACGATTAAACTGGGTAGTATGATACACAAACTCAGGTCTATTTGATGACAAGTCCTCTGGTGGGACAGTGGTAAATATACGAACTTACAGTGCTAAAATCTGAGACACATTTTCCCGCGATGGAGAGAGCGCAGATAGCCAGTTGTGTGGTTTTGCACTAAGGAAGGGCAAGAAAACAAAACATAAATGCCAAAAATATATTCTAGTACTGACGTTCAGGCTATGAAAACGAAACTTATGGAAAGTATTTACGTAATACAGTTGAAAAACTGATATGGAGAGATGCACACTATTATAAGTACAAGGATAAAATTGCACTTCATCGATATGGGGTGGTCACTAATGTATTTGTGAATATTTAGAAATGGCAACAGTTCTGTTTCTATATGTAGTCTTAGGAAAAATATAAATACATGTAGTATATATATATACACTGTTGGCCAAAATCTTAAGGCTAATGAACATAAAGAAAAAATATGCATTTTGCATTGTTAGACTCAACCACTTATTTGAGTTGTGCTTCGAAAGATGAAAACAAGAAAAGGGAAAATAAAAATAAACTTTTTAGCTTTTAATAGGGAAAATGTGAACACTATGAAATTAGCCTAAATACTAGCTGGTCAAAAGTTTAAGAACATACTGAAACAAAGCGTTAATCGGTAAACACTTAACGAAATTTAGTCATTTGTGTTCAAGCATTAGCATTGTCAACATCTCCCACTGACATCTCCTATGTTACATTGGGTAAAAACATGGCAAAGGCTAAAAAGTTGACAGAGTTTGAACGTGGCAGAATTGTCGAGTTGCGAAAGCAAGGTCTTTCTCGACGTGCCATCGCTGGTGAGATTGGGTGAAATAAAACTGCTGTTGCAAATTTCTTAAAAGACCCTGAGGGATATGGAACGAGAATTTCAAGTGGTCGGCCCAAGAAAATTTCCCCTACGTTGAGCAGGAGGATTCGACAGGTTGTCTAGCAAGACACCAGCCAATCTTCAAACCAGAATAAGGTCCTTATGGATGCAGAATGCAGCTCAAGAACAATAAGACGGCATCTACGAGAGAAAGGCTTTAAAACCGTAAATATTTTCAAAGGCCACGCCTCCTTCCACACCACGAAACAGCTCGGTTAAACTTTGCTGAGAAGCATCAAATATGGGACGTAGAAAAGTGGAAGAAGATTTTGTTCTCTGATGACAAAAAAATTAACCTGGATGGTCCAGCTGGCTTCCAACGTTACTGGCACGATAAGGATATCCCACCGGAGACATTTGCTACACAACACAGTGGAGGAGGTTTATCATGATTTGGGGTGGTTTCTCCTTCCATGGAACAATGGAGCTTCAGGTTATACAGGGGCGTCAAATCGCAGCTGCCTACATTGGCATGTTGGAAAGAACATACTTATTGACTGAAGACCCTCGCTTGTGTGGAAATGACTGGATTTTTCAGCAGGACAATGCTGCAATCCACAACGCCCGCATGACCAAGGACTTTTTCACGGTGAATAACGTGATTCATTTGGACTATCCAGCGTGTTCGCGCGAACTGAACCCCATTGAAAATGTTTGAGGGTGGATGGCAGGGGAAGTCTATAGAAATGGAAGTCAATTCCAAACAGTGCATGATCTTCGTGAAGCCATCTTCACCACTTGGAATAACATTCCAGCCAGCCTTCTGCATACATTTATATCAATCAAGCCAAAGCGAATGTTTGCAGTCATTCGCAATGACGGTCATGCAACTCACTACTGAGATCTCTTGTTGGGCATTTCCTACCCTGTTTAGGACTTCTTTTTGGTATCGTCTTAAATTTTACTAGCAAGTATTTAGGCTAATTTTCTCTTTTCTTATTGTCATTTTTTGAAGCTATACTCAAGTAAATGGTTTAGTCTAACAATGCAAAATGCATATTTTTTCTTTATGTTCATTGGCCTTAAGATTTTGGCCAGCAGTGTATATATCTAACTTTTACTTTTTAAAATTATTCAAAATAATTTATCAAAAGAATATATACTGATGTTCTAGCTAATAATCAACACTTTTAGTTCTCTAAAACTACAATATATGAAATAATCGTTATATGTAAAAAAAGAGAGAGTAATACACCTTATTAAAATTAACCTGATTCAGAAACGATCAGAATAAAACTAATCTAGTATACAGTGATTTGTTTTCCTTAAGGCTTCATGACCTGGAAGTCAAGGATATAGGTCTTAACACTAATTTTTATTGATATACCTTAAGGTACAAAAGCAGTTAGTTGACCTATAAGAATATTGAAGAGTGTTAGACACTTTTTATATTCTAGAAAACTGCAGATTTTCGAAACATTTAAGGTAAAGAAATTTAAAAAAAAGGCGATGACAATTCACATCAAAGTTATCTGACTGAAAGAAATATATCTACAATAATCCATATTTAACTATGGATTTTAGCTTTTCAAAAAAAGCGTATCTACTTTAAGACGCTGGAAATGCTATTTAAGTTTCACCAAACATTTCTGTTTAGGAAAGTTGGGAAGCTGTACAGATACTAACTATTCAGAGTAAAAATAGAGTTGGTATCAGAAGACAGCAGTGAAATTCACTATATATGCAAAAACGGCTCTTTTGGGTTGAGAAAATATTTTACATAGAAGAGCGAACAACGTTTCGACCTTCTTCGGTCATCGTCAAGTGGGTTCTCTCGACATCACTGAGTGAAATTCACTCGATACTTCATAATAAAGTAAACGTGTGTCATTGCAGATAAAGAAATATTCAATCTTAATATTCGTAATGCTTAAATCATCAAAGGAATGTGCTTATTTTTGTATTAGATCTTTATTTTCTTTGAAAAAATAATGTATTATTTTGAACGTTTTAATTTTGATTATTAATAATAATATAGTTCAATTTGTTTGCTTTTGAATTTCGCGCAAAGCTAAACGAGGACTATCTGCGCTAGCTGCTCCTAATTTAGCAGTCTAAGATTAGAGGGAAGGCAGCTTGTCATCACCACCCATCGTCAAATTTTAGGCTACTTTTTAAAAAACGAATAGTGGGGTTGACTGTCACATTATAACGCCCCCACGGCTGAAAGGGCGAGGATATTTGGTGTAACGAGGATTCAAACCCAAGGCCCTTGGATTACGAGATGAGCGCCCTAACCATCTGGCCATGCCGGGCCTAACATAGTTGGAAGCATTTCAAATAGTCATCCGTCCTTTCACTACAGTATTTTGGTTTTATATGTTTGCGTAAATTTATTCCTACTGATTTAGCTCAGATAAAGTTTCTTGTTTTATAAAAGTTTATTCAATTAAGTCTGTATGCCTGATATTTACAAATCTCTGTCATCCAGTATAGCGAGGTTAGGCACTAAATATTCAGACCTAGTTACTATTTACAAATATAATGCTTGATATTTATACAAAGTTGAAACAAAGTGAGAACTTTCACATTTTAGTTTCATCTGCAGTCTTCATCTTTCTGCTGCTGTTATAAATAATAGATATAATTTTATCAAATTGTTGCGACTTCCATAACGAATTCTATGTTCTTTTTTGTTTTTTATTAATATAGCGATCAGATACTGTCCTCCATTTCTCTTGATAAGAATTCATTTACATTAATATAGTTTCAGAGAAGCCCGTCTATCTGTTACGACATTGCGCACTGACATACTAAATAATTTATCAACATAAGAAGAGAATTAAATAACGTTGCATCTAAATCAATACCAAGTAGAACTTTAGCATTATTATACACCTTTTATTACAAGAAATATAGATTAGAAACCTACTGATTCACAAACATAGGAACATAAAGAATCTTCCTAATACATAGAAATTGAAAGGAAGATGCTTTAACACACACAGATATTTTTTTACCTACTCACTGATGTACGATTTTTTCTTGTTCTTACACACCAGACACACAAGCGTTCATCATTATCCATTTTCTCCTTTTCCTTTTTATCTTTATAGATGTTTCTCGTGTAACCAAAATGTTATTTATTATTATGTTGGTAAGTTTTACATAGTTTTTTTATGAAATAAAACATTCACGTCAAGAAATACTTTCCTATAACTGGTAAAGTTATTTGACATTGTTTAGAAGAGGAATATTATTTTATAGTTATAGGTTATATACTTAAGGTAATTAAAATAAGCCTACGTCATCGAAGTGATACATTTACCTCAACCCGTAATAATTAGAATACCTACTATAATAACATATTTCAGATATTTTTAAATGTTATCCATGATCAAGCGATAAGAAATTTTAGACTCAAGTGGCAGGTCTTTATTTGGATGATTCTGGTACTCAAAGTTGATTCATATTGCTGTTTTTCTCAGTGCCATTAACTACAAAGGATATGCTCGTTTTGAGTGTGTAAATACTTTTATCTGCAGGAATTATTGTATACTCTTCCCATCCACAAATTGTCAGTGACATTAAATTACCTATGAAAGCCAAACAGTGTCAAAATGTACTTCTGTAATATCATATTTCAATATGAATTCACATTAAACCTGTGGTTGTTACGTGTCTCGCTGATCTGCAGATTAAATACCGTTTTAAAATAATGTATTCAACTTTCAGTGTACTATGAGATTATCATTATATTTACCTGAAGATACTTCTTTGTCATTCTGTTACCAAAGTAACAGATCAGTTCTTCAAAGACTGGATCTCTTCTGCTTGTTTTTGATTCGGGAGAAATTTAACAATGGGTATCACTGTTTAACTTTGTGTTGTGATTAGTTAACATGTAATTTTAACGGACTAAAAATGCCAGTTAAATGCTAGTACTTTTAAGTTGCTTAAACGACTTCGAAAATAAAGTTTATAAATTTTATATATGTACTAACATTTCTGATTAGGCTATATGCGGAAGTATAGAGCAAGAAAGTTTAGACCTTTCTAAATACCCAATAATACAGCATTTATTATGCCGATCTAAGTACGTCTGTTTATAGTCTTGTATTTATAATGCTGTACTTCTTTTCATTTCACTTCCTCTCTTTTAGGGAAGTATCTCCAGAAAGTCTAGTTTATTAGATTAAGTAACTTAACATTCTGTAGAATTGTTATACCCAATTCTCTGGCGAAGCTTAAAAGACCCTTTCATGTGTAGAATTGAAATGCCACTTCCTAAGTTTTTACTTTTTCTTTGTATATTTTTCTTAAAATAAATATTTTATCATATTTGTTTCTGTACCTTTTCTCAATTTTTGAATGTCACCCGGTGGGACAGCTGTAAGTTTCCGGATTTATAATGCTACAATTAGGGGTTCGTTAATCTCAGTGAACACAACAGCCCCATGTGGTTATGCTATAAGTAAACACACATGCAATATTTGAATACATTAGGATGCTACTTTGACGTTTTTGTTTAACCGAAAAGAAGATAGCTGAAATTGAAAGGGATACAACTTCATTTCCATGAACAGATGTTACACTCACTTAAGAATCCAAGTTGGAATATTGTTGAGAATCCAATTTGGAATACTGTTATGATCAGTCTGTACTTCAAATGCAGTATAAAGACAGTACTTGGTAGGCTTTTAGCCTATACCTGTTTTCCTTTAACTCACGTTCCATTTGACAACAATCAAAGGTTAGGCCAAGCCAAGCCAACATCAAATGAAAAACACGAACGAAAGTCTAAAAAATTCACATTCTTTTATACAATTACAGCTAATATTCACATGTCTTTAAACTAACAGTTGTATATCAGAAACAGAAACTTAAAATTTTGTTTTAAATAACAAGCCCGAGGCATCTAGTTTTATTTGAGAAATTATTTAGTTTTTTAAATTTATTTCATGAAATGTAAACGTTCCGTAACATTATGTAAAAAAGAGCGGTTTGAAACACTTTACCCTTAGAAGACAGCTGATGTTTTAAAGAATTCGTCTCTATCTTTGTTTTACATTTTGTGTACGTCTTTTCTTTCTTTTCATTTGATGAAATATAATAAGCTAAATGGTCTTCCCAGTGGAACAAAGAATGAGCAAATACATAGATCAATATTAAAACTGTTAAACAGTTTGTCGTTATATAAAATAGTTAAGTGTGAATTCATCTTTATCAGTAGCAGAAGGAAAGAACTTTATGTTGAACTTGCACTTCTTTTTTGACGTAACGTTTCTTTTTACAACTTATTGTAGATAATTAGTGACATTTATTTATTTCTATAGCCACTAAAAGAGATGAAGAAGAGGGAATGACGATAAATCACTTAAATCACCAATCTTAAAAGATCTGTGGAAATATTAAGTAACAAGTGGAGAGGTTTATAGTTTTGAGTGAAACATCAAGTGTTTAAGGAAAGAATAATATAAGTAGAAGCTACACAAGGGCTATCTGCGCTACCTGTCCCTAATTTAGAAGCGTGAGACTAGAGGGAAGGCAGCTAGTCATCACCACTGACCGCCAACTCTTGAGATAACTACTTTTTAAAAAATGAACAGTGGGATTGACCGTAAGTTTTTAACGCACTCCACGGCTGAAAGGGCAAGCATGTTTGGTGTGAGGGAGATGCGAATCCGAGACCCTCAGATTGCGAGTCGAGTTCCCTAACCACCTGATCGAGAAAGAGGAAAGATTATAGTGAAAACATTATTTGTAAAAGTTAAGTATGATATAGAGATGGTAATGCAGAAAAATTGCGATGAATACACAAAATCATACAAAATAACTGCATAAGTAGCCAAATTTTTCCAAGAACAACTTTTATCTATATGATTTCAGGTTTGAGTAAAAGTATTTAAACTGTTTTGTATCATACAGTCTCGCAGTGGTTAACGGGAATCAGCTTAAAAAATTGACTCGGTACTTAATGGATAATTATGTAGGGATTTTTGTATGGATTTACGCATACGTCTTTGTTTTGCTTCTGTAGTATTTGACATTGACATATTTAATTTTTTCAATTTTTTTATTTGTGACAAATAAAGTATACGTAGTTAAATAATAAATAAATAATATTGACTCTAAAAATTCATTTTTATTCATTTGTTTATTGAATAGTACGGACTAATAAGTTGTTCGTATTAGCATTAGTTCTTTATCAAATACCTGTAAGTAATTTGTGGTGAATAAACACTGTAAACATACAGTTCATTTCACCATTACAACAAGTCTGATATTGTTCTTTGATTTGCCCTGGATACTAATGAGAGGTTGAGTGGAAAGTGTACTTCCCGTTTCATTTGTAATTTTATTTTCAAAATTTACAATTTTGATAAGGGAGAAAAATATACGGCGTTACTTCTTTCAGTATTAATTGAAGTTCGAATGTTTGGCTGAAAACGTGTTTTGACATTGAAACACTACTTGTTTAAAATATTAGCAGTGGGAAATGAACGAATGTTATATCCTTTCGTGTGAAATTAAGGCACTTTTATGAAACAAGTACACTTATTTGGAATTTATAGTCGTTGATTGCTGCAGACTTTATTTTAAATGTGGGATTAAAAGTATCAGATGTTTGAAATTGTTAGACACTGACTTAATAAGAAATCTACTTAAAGGTATCAAAGATAAATTGATTATTTTGCAAAGATATTTTGACGTAGATAGTTTGGTTGTTTTGTGCAATAAAACGCCAAACCAACCAATCAACGTTACTAAGAAATCAGCTAATATGTGTAACTAAATTTTTTTTAGAATTAAAATTTCCTGTTTTTATCAATAAATAGCACATTTTGTTTAGGGGTTATCTTTTCTTTCTCAGTATCTTAAGTGCAACAAACGGAAAGGAAGTCAACAAAATGACTTTACATTGAAAGATCAACCATTTGATCATATGGCTCTTAAATATTTAATAGAAGTATTTCGGATTAAAGCAGTGTAGAAACTGTTGAAAATCTTATGTTATGTCGGTCGCCATGGAAACTCTTGCTTTTGGAGGCGCCACAACCAGATCGACCATCAGCCAGGAAAATATGTGTTTTTATTACCTGTATTATCCCAAGTAGCTTCGTAAATTAAATAAATAAATATTTAAGTTTAAGCATGTTAACTTATATACATTTATTTAACTGATTGCTAAGCTCATTTTCCTATGAATCCTTTATTATATTTATTTATAATTTTGTCTCTCTCTCTCCATATAAATATATATATAATTTGTACAAAATTCTGTAAGTTTTGAACAATATATTGTGCGATATTTTGTTGTAGGGGTAACATACATGATAAGTATTAAAAACTCGTAATATTTCCAGTGCAAGTGAAACTACGGTTAATGCTTTTTGCCACTAGATGTAAGGGAAACATTTGACATGTTTTTCACGAAATTGATCGCATTCAAGTAAAGACACAAACTAATCAGTAACTTTATAAAACGTAAGAGATATGATATTGAAAAATTTAGATCTGTTAACAAGTGACGTGTGTTTCGTAACGAAACCGAATCGAAGAGTCCAGGGAATAACTACCTACCTTATATATTTCAAAGTGTGATTCATTTATTTAAAACTTCCTGTTTATCTTGGATTTTAATCTTTAATTCATTGTGCACCATCTTTTTTTGTTACATGTATACAGGCAGACAAGTTAATAGATTAGCAGTAGTTTCTGATTGTTTTATTTACGAAAATAAGAACAATATAGCACAGTTTGTTCATATCGATATCACATCCAATAGTTTACAGAAACTATGTGGTTAACTTTAGTCCATAGTAACAGCACATTCACTACCTTACCTGTTGCTACTTGCTAAAATACACAGTATTAAAATACTCCATACCTATCGTTGGTTCTAAAATATACAGCATTAAAATATCCATTACTTGTCGCTGGATATTAAAATATACAGTAATAAAATATCTATTACCTGTCTCTACTACTAGAAAACAGTAAGAAAATAACCACTATCTGTCGCTGGGTGATAAAATATAGAGTAGTAAAATATTCACTGTCTAACACTGGATACTAGAACACACTATTTGTCGATGGATAGTAAAACACGATAATCAAATATGAACTACTTGTCACTGAATATTAAAACGCAATAAAAATATTCACTATTTGTCGCTGAATAGTAAAATGCAGTAGTAAGATATACATTATCTGTCGCTGGATAGTAAAACCCAGGGTCATGAAAATATATTAGATGTCGTTGGACCCGAAAACTCTTTACAAAAAAAGCTTGCAATTTGTAACTGAGTTCTAGAATCCACAGCAATAAAAAATCTACCAGCTATCGCTGGATCCCCAAACTCTCAACCACATAAACCTAAAAGTTATTGCAAAATTTTTGTAATTCACAATAACAGAAATATCACTATATACAGCAATAGATTCCTAGTGATCAGAGCCAATAGCTAACAAAGAAATATTTGGGCTGGTAGTGAAAGAGGAGTTCAAAGAAATGAGTGATATGAAGTGTATGAATCAACTGGAATATTGACGGAAAAAGGGGAAGTGTGAGAAACAATTAGTAGAGGTGATCAGATTGGAATATTATATTGTTTGTTGTTACATACAAAGCTACAGAATGAGCTATCTGTGCTGTACCAGCCGCTGAAATCAAAACATAGGTTTTAATGTTAAAGCCTAAAGACTTCCCTCTCAGCTACTGGAAGTCGCATGTTTTCTATAGCAAAGCTAGATCAGGCCATCTGCTGTGTCTCTAATTTTAACATTGTAATTCCGAAGACATGTCGCTGTCTCACCAGGGGACAGCAAGTGGGAGATAGGGAGGGCATTAGAATTAAGAAAAGGATTTGAAAATAATTAGAAAGTGATCTCGGAACAAAAACTGATCACAAAGTATCTAAAAAAAACAGAATTTGACTAAAAATGAAAAATATAATAATAACTGGCGAATCAAAATATAGATAGTAATAACATAAAAATAGTATGTGATTAAAAGCACTATGATAATAGTAAAACAAATGAAACATGTATTTAGTAAACTGATGAAACAAGTAAACTAACTGTTGTCTTACAGAGATCTCTGATTTCGGAATCAAGACTTAACCTACAGAGATAAACAGTTTCTTGATACTCACATGTCTCGTGTTTCCTATTTCAGGATTCTGCACATTGTCAATCTTAGCATTCCTTGATATTAGTTAGGTTTTATAGTGTTTTCCCAGTCTGCTCCTAATAGACCACGACCCTCAGATTGTGGGTTAGGGTGCTCAACAAACAATCTGAGGGTCGTGAGTTTGAATTCCAGTCCCAACAGATATTCTCGTTCTTTCAGCCGTGGGGGCGTTATTAGGTTATGTTCGATCCTACTATTCGTTGGTAAAGGAGTAGCCAAACATTGGTTGAGGATGGTGATGACTAGCTGCGTTCTCTCTACTCTTACACTGCTAAATTAGGGATGGCTAGCGCAAATAGTCCTCGTGTAGCTTTACTTGAAAAGCAAAATAAACAAAAACCAAATTAGTCCTGCTGTTCAGCTCTTCTCTGAGTTTTGTTATATTTTCCAAATTGCTCGTATTCATTACTATCTTTTTTGTAGGGTATTTCAGTGTGTTATCAATTTGTCATTGTAATTCAACGTCATTCTAAGCAACACTTTTCAATGTTGTAGCATCTCTATCGACATCTGGTTAAAAAAATGTTTCCTTTAGTTACTGTATTATAAGTTTGGTTTGGTTTGTTTGAA
Organism: Tachypleus tridentatus; assembly: GCF_004210375.1. Classification (NCBI taxonomy): domain Eukaryota; kingdom Metazoa; phylum Arthropoda; class Merostomata; order Xiphosura; family Limulidae; genus Tachypleus; species Tachypleus tridentatus. The sequence goes on along the minus strand of NC_134832.1, from coordinate 94,003,837 downwards.
TATCGCGCAAAGCTATAAGAGGGTTATCTGCGTTAGCCGTCTCTAATTTAGTAGTGTAAGGCTAGAGGGAAGGCAACTAGTTATCATCACCCACCGCCAACTCATGGGTTGCTCTTTTACCAACCAATAGTGGAATTGACCGTCACATTATAACGGCCCCACGGATGAAAGGGCGAACATGTTTTGTGTGATTGGGATTCGAATCTGCGACCTTCAGATTACGAGTCGAGTGACTTAACCACCTGGCCACGCCAGGTCAGTATTATAAGTGAAAAGTTCGAGTTCGTTAAAAATTAATTATTTATTTCCATAATAAAATGATAAATTGCTTATGATAAGAACTAAAGTAAATGTTTTTCGCTGCAGTGTTTAGAAAACGAAACTTTTTCTCTCAACTGTAAAGTTGATATTGAAATCTACATTTGTACAAATTTTATACCGAACTATTTGTAACAACCAAAAACGCATATTTTTTACTTTCTCCCGATCTGATGTATAAATGTCACCTTTAATTTAGTATATAAATAGTAACTACTATGAAACGTAAATGATGACATTCTTCTAACAAGTACGTTGTAGGTAACAAAGCTAACAAAGCTGAATTAATACAAGTAAATAAAACCTTTCTAGTAACAATTTGTTAATTTTAATTTAATGGGAACACAAATATTTCACACACTTATAAATAGAAATGATAAAAGTTTTGCAGTTAATTGCACACCTTTTACTTGAAATACCAAAGCAGAATTTTAAACAAATAAGATTAATTTATTAATAAGATCTTATTTTTTAATAAGATAAAAGAAATTCATCCAAAAGTTTCAAAGCTATATTTAGGCGTATACATATATATATATGTCGGAACTTCAAAAGTATTTCCTAAAACAGAATTATGGCCAAAGTTCTGCCTGTTCTCTAAATTTGTAAAAGATTCTTGAGAATGAGAACCAACAACATTTGTTTTACAAAAACCACTAGCATGTTTTCGAAAATTGTTGAAAGTTCTAGAATCTCGTGTGATTCATACAAAAGCAGCGAGCCGAGTGACAAATTATTATTGTTGGTCAGCTACAGTGTACTATAAGTCTCGGAAGCTATAATTATGATAAACGCTTATTAATTGGAAACTACAAAATTTGATCAGGAACGTTTATAGATTTTGAACCTTACGAATCGTGCAATTTCAGTGGTTTAACTTCGGACATTAGTATTTCTATGAGGACATTAAATATCTTCGCCGGGAAAACGTCAGCTTGTAAGGTTGTGAGACCAGCCAAGAAAATATAGCACTAGCTTAAGAGAGGTGTAACGATATCAGCTAAGAATTAATATGCTTGTTGTGGACCTGCACCATCAATAAAATGTTTAGTTCTAGTCCAGATAGAAGACTCAGAATAGTTTGTAAGTTTGTAAAAATATTGCATATAAACCAATATTTGTAATAACTATTAGTAATAACCATTAATATCAGTTGTATTATTATTTTTATATTAAAGTATATTTGTGTTAAGAAATAAAATTATGTGTTTCAATCTTATTGGCAAGTATCATAAATTTAATGATTCTAAACATTTAATTAACGTCTAAATTAAAAATAAAATTTCCGGTTATTTGGAATCGTAATATATGGAGAGTATGTAAAATAATAAATCGGAAACTCGTCCGAGATGAATTATAATACTTAATGGTAAATAAATACATTAGAAAACAAAAGCTAGTTAAGGATATGCATTAACACTTACCAAAGAGGCACAGCTATGTAAGTAATGAAATTTTGCAGGGAGAATTTAAAACACACACGAGTTGGAAATCTACCTCATAATTTTGCAGAAGTAGTTACATGACAGTTCGAAATTGTTACAGTTTCTGTAATTTATTTGCAAGATAAAACACCAACCCTTAGGATTCTTGCTCGCCACTAGGTAACAGACGTACTAAATGGTTAAGCTGGGATTCTGAAAAAGGTACAACTTCTTTTTGTGATCAACTTGGACATTCTAATCAGAAACCTCGAATATTAACAGCTTGATAGTCAAGAGAAGAAACTCCGTTCGAGAATGTTCTACCCAAATTTAACCACTGGACTTATCTTAATTTTAAATTGACGGTAAGGAAGAAAGATCCATTACATTTCTGTCATCATTGCATTTTACTAGAGTTATCAAGCAATTAAATGATTATTTATCTAACTCTGCCACGTCACTTCCTCGATAGGGTCATGAAGGTGCCTGGAAGGGTCACATTTTTTAACCATTTGCAGTTTTATACAGTAGTGTGTTGTCTGTCAGTCAGTCGGTAGTCACTAAAACGATGTCACATAAAGGACACTTAACGTTGTAATCTATGCTGTTGTCGAACGTAAAACGTGTGAATGTCATGAATTACGAGAAGAATTATGCACTCTGCAGGCTGTAAGACACTATGACGTATGAACTTCAAAAACAGAAAATAAAAATAATCATTACTCTTGATTTTTGGGGATCCTAGGAAGTAGATTTACCTTGATGTTTCTTAATATACGATCCTGATCTAATTATATAAAGCAAGAAGCTTTAAACATAGTCCTAGCAGCCTTGTTTACAACAGTCTTGTAAATAATAATAATAAAAAAACATGTAGAAAAAGAAGTAAAAAATATTACCTTGTTTACTTAGCACCAGCAGGTGCAATACCCCCACCTCTAGCACTCTTGAACTATATAGTAAAGTATTAGCAGTTACGTATATATATATAAAATAAATTAAAATTCCTTAAATAAAGTTGTTCAAAACCAGATACAAATCGTTTTCGTTAAATCTGGATATTTTCAATGTGAAGACTACTTATATTAGCGCTCTCTTGCCCCCCAGTGGCTCAGCGGTATGTCTGCGGACTTACAACGCTAAAAACCGGGTTTCGATACCCGTGGTGGGCAGAGCACAGATAGCTCATGGTGTAGCTTTGTGCTTAATTCAAAACAACAACAAAAAAGGCGTGAAGGCGTGCACTTCGTAATCTGAGGGTCGCGGGTTCGCGCCCGAGTCGCGCAAAAACATGATCGCCCTCCCAGCCGTGGGGGCGTTATAATGTGACGGTCAATCCCAAGAGTAGCCCAAGAGTTGGCGGTGGGTGGTGATGACTAGCTGCCTTCCCTCTAGTCTTACACTGCTAAATTAGGGACGGCTAGCACAGATAGCCCTCGAGTAGCTTTGTGCGAAATTCCAAAACAAACAAACAAACAAATTAGCGCTCTCTATGTAGAGAGTACCCCGTTGGTATAGCGGTAAGTCTACGGATTTACAATGAATTTTCTTTTACAGATTATCAGAAGTTAAATATGAAGAGCTACCTATTCACGGTGTAGTTGCTGCTTTTCAGCTATCTAGCGCGTCCCAAACTCGAAAAACGGCGAATAACCATAAATGAGATTTCTAATTTTCGTTCACCGTTATCATTTCTCTTCAACCGGTTTAGCGCCTACCTAGTTTCAGCAGTAAATATAATTTTACAATAATTTGATAGAGCAAAAATGTTTTCACTATTTTTGACTATCTATTTTATTATTATTATGTGCAAATATTCTAAAGATTTGGAATACACACTACAACCTTGTAACCCACGTAGACCAAGTTATAAAAAAGTTAAAAACAAATACAAGGATAAAAGTTTATTGCTAGATAAAAACAGCTATGCTGGATTGGCTACTCAAATTAAAAAAAGAAGTAGACAAGGTAGGGATGGAAGTGAGCATATCACTTGATCCGCCTAATGATCACATAACAGACTAATCCTTCTCAACTTTACATGGAGAATGCATGCTTTACATTATTAATTTCATCACTGGCGAAACAAATAAGACCAGAATATCCAATCGCAAAGTGTTATGCTATTTTAAGCTCGTCATAAAAGTAGTATGCTAAAATTAACTAAAGGAAAGGTATAAGGATAACAGCTGAGATTTTATTCAAACACCAAACTTTCGATAGACAAAGCGGTGAAGCCAATAATGTAGGATTTTATTTTCCCCGAAAAGTTGAGACACTTTAGTCTATTCTGTGATCATTTACCGATCAAGGTATATGTCCGCTTCCATACCTATCTTGTTTGGTTCCTTTTTTAAATTCAGTAACTAGCTCTTAAAAGTTATTTTATTTAGCGATACACCTGTTCAAATTTTCATTAGCAGGATTATGTAAAGATTCCACATTGCAAGAAGTTGCATTTAGAGAATTTTTTGGAAACATTTTCTTGGAAGAACATGTGCTCACATTTTACTATTTCGTACCCATACACCGTCTAAATCATAAAAGATTCAGTTTTGTTTAGGCATTTTATATATTACATATGCTATTTAGGGCGCACTTTAATGTTTCGTTCGACGAACTATAGACCTATAAGAAACTGAGTGTTAAAAACTCATAAAGTAAGAAAAAATTATTTATATACAGTACTTTGGACTAATCGGAATCTGAAGAAGAAAGAAGTATTTACGAATCATGAACTTGTATAACTGCTCTCTTTAACTGAGATTTTTGCTGATAGAACTCAAATAAAATCTCTGAAAATCTTGAAGAAACTTCTCAAAATCACCCAAAATCTTCAGTAAGTTGAAATAATTTGTGGAAAAAATCTAATGATTACTCTATGCTTTACATACTTTTGTAAATTTTATTAAATTAAAATAATATTGTTACTAAATTATACTAAGTGAATATATTAATCTGTTTATGTTAAAATAACAAAGTTTCTTAAAAATAGAAAAATCTCACCTATATAAAAGTTAATGCGTGTCGCGTCACACCACGCTCAATTTCTCGAAATAGAAGGAGTCATAAAAGCTAAAAAGCATTTACTCAGATCAAATAGTTTAGTTACTGTCTTCCTATTACAGTTTTAGCGACAGGTGTGCAAGGGTGGCGTGAGGAAGGGGGTGTCGGGAAACCTTGTATGTGTAGTGAGTGTTAGTATAATAAGCCTAAAGTAAAGGTAACACATAACCTATGGCCAAGTGCATACTATTTATCATGAAAGTAAAACTATCGACTCAGTTTTAAACTTAAATCTTTTCTGAATTAGGCTATTTTCCGTTATATCGCTAACATTTTGAATAAAAACAAACTTCTTTAATCAGTGGAAACTAAATTAATAAATCAACAAATATTTTTCCTGTTTTTTGTCTATACATTTCGTTTGATACTTTCGGTACATAAACTAACAACAATATCAGGCTATACTTTTGTTGCTCAGCGACATGACTTAAAAGCCATTATTCAAATGTAAGGTTACCAAAATGCACTGGATTTTCCATATATTAGAAATTGTTAACCCAGGTAATTTTTATCAATAATTACTTTTGAATACGCCAATAATTCATTTCATGATTGGGCATAATTTTGATTGGCTCAGCAAAGGAATTTAGCGACGTTTGACTACCTGGAATACAGTTTTCTGCCTCTTGTTGGTAATGCTTGATTTCGCAAAATTTATTTATTTCAGTTAGTTATCAAATGTGATGTTAGGATTTACTTTCCCCGTCATTTTGGTAGGCTTTTCTCTAGTATGTTAAAAAAACAACAACCTTAAATTATTGAGAAATAATAATTTTAATTTTTGAATTAGAAAGCTTACAGTGCTCAAAATAAAATGTTAACAACGTTTGAAATATTTTTTAATTAATCTTTGTAAATTTTAGTACCATAAGAAGAAGCGTTAATAATCCATATAGTGATATTGTTGCAACACGTAATTTAAACTCCAGCGATACGAAGAGAATCAACAATCCTGATATGTAAGAAATATAAAGTAAAAGTTCAAATTACCAGAGATGATGATATAATTTTTTAAATACCTTTAGGTCATTACAAATCACATTCGATATTCATACTTCAAAACAATAAAACGTCCTAAACTTACCTTGTCGTTTAACGCTGGCCAAATTGTGATTAAAGAAATTTGCGAAGTCAATGAAATTTGCTCCTTGAACGATTCCAACGGATATGAATATTAAAACATCAATGTAGAGAGCTTTCAGTTTGCATTTCATGGTTGTTAAGAATTATGTTGTGACGCTTGCAAGTCAAACAAACATTTAATACGTTAAGTTCCTTTCTAAGTTGTTTGTCGTCTGCCTGAGCCAGTCAGTGTTACAGCAAGCGAAAGCGCCAGTTGAAAGTTTCAACTGCGTTGTACGAAGCCTCTTCTCTCGATGTTTTCGAATATAGCTGTCAGAGGAAACCAACAGAAAATCGACCTTTTTATCCTTTCTCTATCCCACGCATTCCTCAAAGGTTATTTTACCGGAAAACTTGGTTGGCTGGAATCGGTGATTTAGCAAAATGTCGTCCAGCAACTGTCCAATCACAAAGCAGACTGAATTTTAGCTGAAGGTAAATATTATTTGTGAAAAAAGAATTGAAGTCACAGAAACTCCGTCACAACAGTACGAAAAACGTGTAACTGGAAAAGTATGAAGAGTTAGTGTGCATCTTTGAAATTGTTTATTTATTCAAAGTAACAAAGAAAACGTAAATCAAACTAATATTAATGTCAATACAACCAGATAAACAGAACACTGAGAAACGGCAGACAAGTAACAAGGGAGATAGGTGAATAGCTAATGTAACATGTCCTTCAACATACCTTGTATTAGTCCACATGTTAAACAAATCGAACTAAGAAGTTGATATCTGTGCATAATAACTTCCCCACACAAGTCAACATCTTTAACGATTTAAATAACGACGATTGAACAAACATTATTTTCTGATTACTATAGAAAACACGCTTTAAAATCTCGCCCCTGAGAAGCAATTTCGGCAGCGAGAAAACTATTTATATTTTCTCAGTTTCGATTTTAATGCCCTGCTTCAAGACGACTGATAGCAAGAATTGGCCCTTTTCATACAATATTACATAATTTCACAAAACACTTTAGAACACTCCGAAGGAAATGATAATGTATATATAGATACATATAGGGTGGCCCGTAAGTCCCTACCCATCCATATATCTTATGTATCCAGTGTATCTGTATGCTGTCCCTCATTCTCGCTGCATAATATTATGCGACGCCATATTCTGTGAGACATTTTCCTCAACATGGACTTACATCGGCCATATTTCTCTGAAAAAAATAAACAAATTTATATACATGCGTAATTGAATATAACATAATAAGATATGGATGAGTAGGGACTTATGGGCCACCCTGTATATCACAAGTGAGGGATCGTGAAATAGGTGTAATCATGTTACATTTTTGTTTCTCTGAAATGCAATATACCTAGAGGATTTTCTGAAAATTAGAATTATGAAAGTGTGTTAAGTCCTTATCCATTGATGTCATGTCACAAGCGTACTGCTACTGACTTGATTGTCTGTCATGTGGTTTATAGCTTTATTTGTATTAAAAATCTAGCTATGCTAGAACATAAACGATTTGTTTCACACAACTGACACAAATGCTTGTTCTGAACTATCTGAATTTTCAATAACACAAAGAGCATATGTTCAGTGACAACTTAAGCAAGTGACAATAAACTATATTGTAGTAGAAGTGCTAATCATTATTGTATTACTAGAAAATGGTACATTTTGTCTTGCATAAACCATAAAAAGGAAAGTTAAATATATCGAAAACCGTAATCTGTATAACAAATTAAAAATAGTGAGGATGCTCCTTCGATGATGAGGCGTGAATATAGTAAATTTGATATATTTGTAGTACAAATACGAACGCTGTTGTTTGCGATACAGTGACACAGATGTGCTTTGTATTTATTAATCGTGCAATGGCTGTGAATGATACAGCGACACCAGTTTATCCTGTATTATTCATTTAAGCTTTGTAAAGAGAAAAAGGTAATGCTAAAGTGATTGAAAGAAACGCTGATGGTAGTGAGAATTTAAGAAATTCGTATTCTGTAATATTTTTATAAAGGTTACAAAGACCTAGTTTAACGTCAGTGAAGAGATCTCGACAATGATTCATTTGCATAGAACTACAAAAGAGTGGAATATATTAGGAAAAGAACATTTGTTGACTCAGGACAGTTGAAAGCATGTATTCGGTTGTGTGAATTATTTATTTATTAATATATGTGTGAAAAACATTGTTTGGCTGATGTGGGCTATGTATTTAGTAAAATATGTGGAAAATATGTATTCGTTTATATAGGTTATGCATTTCTTAATATATATAAAAATTTATCACTGAATAAAAATGTATGATTAAGTTAACATAAAAAAACGTTTTGAGTGATGAAAATGGATGACCAACAGTATGATATCTATAGTTTCATACGGTATTTTTTAAACTACTGCAACGCGCGTGACCTAACAGTTATCCTATACCGTGCTGCTGATTGGAATGTCCGAGTTTCGAGACACACTGTGGGGACGTTATAAACGAACTGCTCAGTTCCGTTATTCGGGTAAGAGTAGCCGTACAGAAGACAGAAACTGGTAAGTGACTTCCTTCTCTCTGTTCAACGCTTTAAAATTAGAAACGTAAATACCTAATCATTGAGGTATGTGGCCTGACTGTTTAGTCGAGATAGTGTATTTAGTAGTTTTATGATACCTACCGCCATCCCTGATTTTAAACTACCCATTAAAGGAGAGGCAGCTGATCAACAGTATCCTACCACCCATCCTCTGTATTAAGGGATTGACTCTCTCCATTATAAAACATTCTCACTTTAAAATCACACAGAACATTTTTATGGTATTAAAGAAACTGAAACCCGCTTCCCAAGTTTGAAACCCAGAACCGTACGACAAGACTAACTGGCGCCAAAAGTAGAAGTAAAATTCCTATATTTCAATATAAAAGAAATTATAATTGGCTATTCATTACCGTTTGAAACACACAGGCGACTAGCATCTATATAAATATAACAGTACTGTATGTTGTAAGTTCATGTAACTTCTTTGCAAGGGATGAATGAATCTTCATCAAAATTGGTATGGAGATTCATAAAAGTTTTAAATTTTGCATTTTGCGGTTTACGGTTTTATTTTCGTGCTTTTTATCAATATTTTGCCTCTTGTTGATAAACCTTCACTAAATTTGGCATGAAGGTTTGTTGGTTCGTTAGAGAGATAGATATAGGTTTTTAGTTTTGCACTTTGTATTTTACGGTTTTATGAAATTTTTGCATTTTTACCACTACTTCATTTCCTGTGGATGGAATTTCACTAAATTTGAGATGGATGTTCATTGGATCTCTGTGGAGAAACATACAAACGCTTTGTTTTGTTTTTCCGTTTTGAAGTTTTTATTGATGTTTTTTCGCTTTTTGCAATTACGTCTAAGGGAAGCAACTTTTCATGTCCTAAGATGTCTAATTAATCGCGAATTTACATATATTCCGTCCAGCTAACATTAAAATAAAAAGATTAACTGATTACGAAAAATCTAAATACTAAAGTAGATATTAAAACTCGTAGCTCAGAAATAAAGTTTTTTTTGGACATTCTTCAATGTTATTATCTCTATCTAGTAAATATTATCAATTAGTCTTTGAACACCAATGACTTCTATTACTTATTACTGGATTTTAACTAATAAAAATGTGTTTTTTTTCTCTTTAGAGCCAGTATGTACTGATTACCATGTAAGTAAATAACTTTTAATTTTTCTTTCTTTCCTGCTCATTGAGTTCTCGTACAATGTATATCTGTTTCATGTGGGTGAAAGAAATACAACTTTAAACGAAACAACAGATCCTACTTTTGCTTTTTTACTTCTTGGTGTTTTCGTTGTGTACACAAACGAGTGGGAATTTCTCTTATTCTAGATTTCTCTTCATTCTTTGTAGGTATCTATACGTACGCTTATGTGTAATTTCAAGCTGGTGGTGTAAAATAAAAGTGGGTGAAATGTAGGTGATTCTAAAGCTTTGCAGCCTACTGCAATCAGAGTCGTTTTGTTGTAGAAAATAACCTTTAAGTTGTAAATCTATTTGAAAGCAATAAACATAAAAATTGAGTTCTATTTAAATTATTTGAAGAACCAGCTTGCAGAAGGCATAGTAGAACTCCACACATGAAAGTTAACAAGGTCAAAATAAATCATAACAATTTATACTGATTTCATGGATTTAATATAATTCTAGTGCTTACATCAGTATGATGATGACCTATTACCATGAGAGACTTCAGCAAAGTGGAAGTAATATAACATATATTAACTCCTGTGATTAGATTCAGAAAACTGATATGCTTACAAGCATTATGAGAGGTTTTAACGTACGTGATTATTTCATTTAAGTACATAAATACGGTGTTATAGGGTAGTTCACAAAGAAAGCACATTCCATTTATCATTGAAAGTTATTTGGTGTATTATATGGTTCTATTGGTGACACGACAAATTGCCACAATCCATATCCTGCAGTAAAGGCTGTGTTCTCTCTATTGCTTTATCGACTTAGACTTACCAGTATCCATTCTTAGGATCTAAGATTGAAATATATTTTGATCCAAATGAAGCATCCAAATTTGACTCAGTCCTTAGCAGTGAGTAAAAATCCTTCTTTGTGCTACATTCTCCTTCCTGTAACCCACACATAACTTTATAGATTCATCTCTATTCTTCAGAAGTCCAATAGATGATGCTCAACAATTATTACTTGGTTTTATTTCCTCTTATTCCTTCATGACCTTCATCTCATTGAAATGCTCAGCTTATTCTGCAATTGGAAGTAACCTTGCATTTTCAGTATCTATTATAAGACACTCTATTTGTTTGGCCTAAGTAATGAGATTCACTAGAAGAGATATTTTGATATTCTGTGAGTAAGTCATGCGATCTATGACATTTAAGACTTTTGCAGCTATAGTCATATAGGTCTTGTAAGTGAGGGGTAAGATGTTATTATTTTAGGATTTGATATAATTTTTCCTACATCTTATCTTAATAGTGATTACCTGTGATGTTCTTTGGTGTGGAAGTGTTACCAATACAGCTTCACATCTTTAGTTTAGAATTGACCCTGAGATTATGATTTGTTGTGTTTATGCCTTAATGATGACATCTGTATTTTTCAGATCGTTCTTTCAACCATTAGTCCTTCTTGTTATTACTGGAAATTCAACTGTTGTTTTGTTATTGTCGTGAGGCACGTAAGGAGTTCCTGGTCACAATCTGTAAATCTGGTTGAAGCAAGCGTAACCTCGCACTCATGTCTCTAAACAATGTTAGTTTTCAGTATAGGCATTTCCTCAATGTCAGTTAACTACGCGTAGTGTACAAAATTTTCTAACGGTGAGATTAAATCCAAACTTTCCTCTTTCTCTGACTTTATATCTACTTACTATTTGCACCATTCTCTGTCTTTCTTTTTCATTTGTGGAGGCAATTTCACATCTTTTATTACTAAACTTGGTTGACCAATTGTAGCTAAATAACCAGTGTTGATCAACATATCACATGCTGCAAGGCTTCACTCTAATAAAGTTGTTGACTCATAACACACCCTTTAATTCCATTACATCAGGTAGAATATTATCATATTTAATATTTGTTTATTTTTAGTTCATTAACAATTACCAACTCCTCAGAGATTCAAACGTAATGTTTATGGTTTCCACACTTAGACTATCATTTTTCAGAAAAGTTTCTAGCAAATGTCGTTGAGAGTTACAATTGTAACACCTCTCTCGTGGTTTGCTTCTTCCACTCTGAACAACTAATTTTATGACTGATCTACGTTTTTTTTTAAAGTTCTTCTAATTAAACGTCATTGAGAGTTGATGCTTAAATGATTTAATAAGCTTTATTTAAAGAGGTGCACATTTGTGCTTAAGCCTGATTCACATATTCTTGTCTATTAAGGCATTTATGGACTGATTATGTAAGAACCAATCTATCATTCTATCTGAAGCATTCAGGTAAGATAACTGGCAACTAGAGATTTCTTATTTCCTCTATGCTCAGCTTCTGTACTTTGCTTTGCAGGTTTCCTTCTGCTGTGTCACTTTGATCCTGCTGGATATAGGAGTTACCAATGCTTGATAAGGGTTCTTATAGTCGTTAAATCTGGTACTTTCAAGTGAGCAACAAGATGAACAGTTTGTTGTTCCAGATTTCAACAGTTTGCTTTGGAAATTATTTCGAGACGAGCCTGATATATATCCCCTGGTACCTTTCTATCATAGTCTATTGGTTTCTCAATTGTGTGATGTTGTTGAACTGGCCTGATAGTTTCTAGAACTGAATTTGGTTGTGATATAGCTGGAACAGTCCAGGAAGGTCCTGCAGTCACAAATAGCACAGCAGTAGAGGTAAAATGTGTAGACAAAATATTTATTATTTGATTGTGTATGGCATTTTAGGCTGAAATTATTGGTTATTGGCTAGATGAGATTTACATTTACCAATTCCTTTTCCAAATGATTTATTCTACGATTTAAATTATTTTCCACTTCATTGATTTTTGCTGCTATGATATTTCTGTACTTCAGTTTTATTTTGTCACTACAGAATATCCGAACTTGTTTCATGTCTTTGTTGTAATCTCTCTGTATATTATTAATACTTTCACCGATCTCATTTTGTCCTTAATTCTTCTTGAAATGTTACATCTCTTTTTCTCGATATTTGTTTTATTTATCTTTCTTATAGTCCTTAATATTCTTCAATTGTTTTCTCTCCTTCTGCTTGTTCGTCTTTCGATTATTTCATCATCTACAGCACACCTGCGAACTCGCCTTGGGTTTCTATTATCATTTTGAGGGTTAGTCACTTTGTTTTTTAGCTTTACCAAGATAATTAAGCATCTGCTACAAGTGTTATAACGTGTCTATCGTGGAGCTGGTTCTTTAAGATTATTTAGTAAAGATATTGAGAAATCCAGTCCTCATCGACAATGAATTAATTTATTTCTTCAATCATGTTTTATACTGGCAGGCCTAGCTTCACAAACAACGTTTCAATAGAAGTTCCGAAAATTATGTAGGTCTAACTTACTTCAAAACAATTTACTCGCTAACTGATCGATAACAACTGCGTTGATTAACTTAAAACTCATTCTATGACGAACAGATTGTATGATTCTCCAGTTTAATTCACTAAAACTCTTTGACTGATCCTGAACTGGTACATTAATCCAACTTTCTTAGTCTGGCACTTTTATATTGCACATGTTTTCTACATACTAAAAGAAGATTCTAGGTTTCACAGAAGCTTAAGGTTTCACCTAACTTCTAGACTTCAGTGTAGTGAACAAAACATTAAAATGTTATAAATGTATCCCAAAGCAATATGTAACTCAATTTATAAAATAAATATAATATTATTTGTATATGGGCCAAAGCAACAAATGCGAAACTCAGTATGTTCGCTTCTTTAAATATATAAAGTGGGCATGTTGTTAGAGATGTCTCTGTGTTCATTATGTGTGCATCATATTTCTTATTATATAAGTACATTCTAGGTAAATACAGCGACAAAAATATGCAGCAAAACCAAAATAACATGAGGAGAAATTATTTAGCATGACTGCGCGCCTTCAATCAGCTTGACGGTTTAGGTCTTCTATTTACCTCCCATCGGGATTATTCTAAGCGCTTTATGTGTTAAAAGTTACTTACATACATGAGCTCAGACAGTTTGTTGGACTGTACGCCTCTAACTAGTGTGTCGGGATTATTATGAACGCATGCTTTACGAATTAGTTGTGTATGAATATTTTATCTCAACTCTTGCATATTATTGATGCAAAAATTAGTTTTAGAATAAATCTTGGTACAGTAAAATGTAATCTTTTATCAAAGGAACTAAGGAATGACTTGGATTTGGTCTCTCTCATTTAAGTAGATATTTAGAGGTTTAATGAATCTTGTATGTTTATATTTACGTTAGTTCAGCTGCAATCACAAACCTTGGTTCTCATGTTGCACCAGCAAAATACGTTTTGCTTTAATTGTCATGTTATTACTACTGTAAACATCTTACTTTATTTTTCATGTTGTTCGGGTTTAGTACATCTTTTGTTGTTTCTAGTATTAGCTCAGCCGCATAAATCTAACTTTGTTTTTTTTATATTTTTCCTACTGCATACATCGTTCTTTGTTTATCATGGTATTCCAGCTATGTATTAGTTCATAGCTTCTCATATTAGTCCAGATGCATACAACTCATTTGTTCTTCATGTTAGCTCCACAGCATACATCATTCTTCATTTTATTCCATTTGTAAACATCTCACTTTGCTCTTCATGTTAGTTGAGCCGAATACATCTCACTTTTTCCAGCATCACGCATCATACTGTGTTTCTCACGTTAGCCCAGCTGCATTCATCAGGTCTTGTTTTCCGTGTTATTCCAGCTGCATACATCATTTTTTTATTTATCGTGGTATTTCAGCTGCATACATCATACTTTGTGTTTGTTATTACGGTTGTATACTTCTTATATTGTTTTTTGTTTGTGATATTAGTCCAGCTGCATAAACTTATTTGTTTTTCATGTTACTTCAGATGTATACATAGTATTTTACTGTTCCTATTAATTCAGCTGCACAATCTCACTTTGCTGTTCGCGTTAGTTCACCTGCATATATCTCACTTTGTTTTTCATGTTAAACAAACTGTATGTATCTCAGTTTATTGTTTACGTTAGTCCAGTTGCATCATTAAACTTTGTTTTCCATGTTTTCCAGCTACATAAATCTTGTTTTGTTGTTGTTATTAATTCAGCATCAAACATCATACTTTGTTTTTCATATCAGACCAGATACATACTTTTTACTTTGTTGTTGATGTTAATCCAGATGCATAAATCTCATCTTGTTGTTTGTGTTATTCCAGCTGGATACGTCTTACTTTGCTGTTCATGTTATTCCAGCTATGTACCTTTTACTTAGATATTTATTTGCGTCCAGTCATGTACTTCATCCCTATAAAACGTATGCTCTCAATGGACATTTTCAGCCTTCAAATCGTTCATAATTTTGTTTTGTATACGAGTTTTTAGAAACGTTTCGACAGTAAAATCCTGAATACTTCAGAGTAAAACCACATTAGAGATGATACATACTTACTAAAATACACATTAAATAAAACGTTGATGGATTTAAGTACCTAAACAACATCTGTAATGAAGAAAAACATTAATATAAATAGGTACGCTTAGAGTGAAAGTGCAACTGTTCATTCGACTGGAAAAGTGTTCATCTTTATAGGAACCAGTAGCACGGGCTAATATTAAAGAAGTGGAAAGAACCAAAGTACTGGAAATGTGTAGGTCACATGTCAACAAGAGATAGACAAAGAGGATAGTAAAGTGGTAACCAAGGACAGAAAGAAGGGAACACAAATATATTGAGAGAGAAACGTGTATACTTTGAAAGCGTGCTTATCATTCCAAATTTTATTTTTAAGTCTAAGAAAAATGTATAAAATCAATAACAAACACAAAACTATTATAGTGAATAGGAATTTAAAATCCTGTCAAATTTTGTGATAAACATTTATTTAAGATTTACGTTCTTCATTAGATAGCAAGACATCTAGAAACAATAAACTAGAATAATGTTTTTGTTGTCATCTATTGTATTTACATGTTTATTATTCAAGCAATGTAAAAAAAATCACATACTCTACAAATTATCAACGTAAAGTCTGTGATGTAGTAATTTAAAGGCAAATATATATTATTTTACACGGTGTAAACACTGACAATCGGCTCATACGCTTTGGCGTAAACACTGACAATCAACTCATACACATGAATGTAAGTAGCTGACAATCTATTCATACGCTTTGATTTAATTACCTTGCAATTCAGTTATACGCCTGTACGTAAATACCCGACAATTCAGTCGTACACCCTCACGTAAAGACCTGACAATCTGCTCATAGTACCTTGACATAAAGGTCACAAAATAGTCAAACATTTTGACGTAAAGACCTGAGAATCAGTGCAAAATATCTTGACATATAGACTTTAACAAACCAGCCAAAGGATCTTGACGTAAATATATCTAAACGTTTATACATAACATCTTGATTTATTGTGCCTAACGAATCAGTCAGAGCATCCTGACGTACAGTTTCTAACTACCCGTTTAAAGCACATTGACATAAGGATGTGGGAACTCATTCAGAGCATCTTGACATAAAAATCCCGAGAAATCATTCAGAGCAGAGTGTCTTGACACATAAATTCTAACCAACCAGTCAGAGCACATTAGCATAACTTAAATAAATCGTTCCCAATGTCTTCACGTAGATATCTTAAAGTAGAAAGTCTAAGACGTGGTCGCTGCAATCGGCCAAAATATGAATCTTTTATTCAGCACAAGAGTGCCTAAACGTTATCGAGATTTACTTCCTTCTAGGCAGATTGTCGGCTCAAATGAAAACATTATCAATCAACTTCTGCCTACATAATGTATTAAAGAAGAAAGAGACGTTTTTATTATTTATGTTTTTTTAAGAAAGACTCCTGAGTGTTTTTACTTTTTTGTCACATATCGCTTGAAAAAAGTATTTAAACATAGCTCTAAAAGATGCATTACAGCTTAAACTGGACATGAAAATGTATTATATCACGTTTCTTTCAAAAATAAGCCCTATTTATCATAGAACATCATGGCATTATGTCTTTTCTCTGTTAGAAACAAAGCGACTTTAATTTGGAAGATCTTTTTAAGAGAAAACCGTAACGGCTTATCTACTTTGTTCAAAAGCTTTATATTTAATTACCAAGAGAGTTTATTTCGAAACAAAACTTTGTTGTAACAAAACACCTGTTAAGATATTCACGCAACTATCGCCAGAAAAATAAAAAATAAAACACTCGAATCTCGATTTTCTCTTTGTTCTGAAAAGTCTTCTTAATAAGAGAAACTTTTTTTTTCAAATTTGAAATTTTGTGCAATATTTTTGAATGAAATATACACGAAGTAAGAAGTAGCCCTAAATTTAAATGATAAAAGCACAAACTCACAAAACTGAGATTTGCCTTAAAATTATTGCTCAAGTATTATATAGAATAGTCTCCCGCTATCATGAGAGGTTCGATTTCCCTAGGTGAACTCAGCACATAGCCCGATATGGCTTTGCTATAAGAAGAAACACACACATACACTCGTATAGAATAACGTAAAGCATCTTTACTTACCGGTTTAATTTCGATTATCTAAGGAAATGCATGTTATATTTGTATACTGTTTCTATTGCGTTTTTCAGTCAATTATTAGGCAAGAGTTGCTTACTTATTTTTGTCTTTTCTTAAATTTTATTTTAGGCATGACTACTTCTCATTTTTTAGTGTTAGCGAAATATCGTCGTGTAATGTTTAGTAATGAATGAAGTTAGTCTTAATACTTTAGTAATATTAAAAAATCTTGTATATATTGCGAACCGTGGTGTCTTTCGGAATGTTCGTCTGTCTCTCGTTTGAAAAGCTGCGCACGCAGACAAAGCCCAACATTCACTTGTAACGTAACAGGAAAAAAAGTATGTAAAATGTTGATACTAAATTTTACTTTGCAAGCAGGGCATTCTACACTAAATTGTTAGAAAATTTAATCACACTATCATTGAAATATTAAAGTGTAAGTGAAATAACAAAAATGTAGATTTACCATATGTTATTATTAAGCGGATCTTAGGATGATTGAAATTCTCAACAACTGGTTTTCGCGGAGGAGGGGGGATAAGTTGCTAATAGTTTGGCTCCTTTTAAAATCCATAGAATAATTTAAATTGATAGATTAATGTAATTTTTTATGTCACTTGGGACGAATACCTTTTCTTATGCTGTTAATAATAATAATAACACGTTAAAGATACATTCATGACAACAGGATTGTTCTTAGTTGTCATATGTATAAGCATATGTAGAATTACAGCAAACCTTAGACCCAGACTTAAAAAGGTTCATTATAAAAAATATTAATTTTTGTATTTTAAGGAAAATGTTTTATAAATATAATTTGACCAAATCTACTTATCTTTAAAGAGAAAGGAGGAAAGAGATGGTTTTGTCTGACGTGAGTGGGCCTATCGTATGATGCAGAAATTTGATTAACTTGCCTCAAAATAGTGTGACTAGGTGTAAACCCACTAAGGAAATGGGCTAAGTTAAACTTAGTCACGTTAATCAAATGTTAGGCTTTTGTCAATCAAAATCCCTTCGCTCCACAGTTTCATGACACTGTCAGCTAGGCTTATCCCTTGCAGGTTGCAGGTTTTTCTTTCATCTGAACAAGTTGTAGGCTTAGAATATGACTATACCTAACTTGCTAGGATAGACTGAAGATATCCATATCTTTCAATTCTTCAATCTCAAAGGCTTTGGGTTTTGTTCAAGAAAAGAGTTCAATCATTGCTAATAAGGTAAGTAACAGTATTCTAACCTTTTAGTGTATGTTGTGTAAAATATTTGTGTTTCTTGAACAGAATTTGCAAATTTGTATCCCGTAAAATTTCCATTGCTACTTATGGGTCTACACTGACCCACTTATCAGCTGTCAATAATTCACTGACAACTTGACAATTGTCATTAATTAGAGTGTGTAGAATACAAGACACCCAAGTGCAAAACTTCTGAATTAAGTACAAAAAATGATGTGTGATCATTTGTTACTAAACTATCAGGTAGCTCATTCTAGTATCTTTCTCTAACTCAAACATTCTCACAAGCACTCAAACACACACACAAACGCATATTATTTGTTACTTGTTCATTATCCATTATACAGATGTACAAACACAAGAACAGTTGGAATAAAGCTAAAGTCAAAGAAAGTAGAAGAAACCAATTGGAGAAAGTAATAGTTAAAACTAGGAAGCTGACGGATTTTAAACTTTCACCAACCAAGACAATGGAAACAACAATGTAGACACAGATTTATAAGTGTTAATAACCATCAACCTCATCGTATCAAGTCGAACCCTCAAGTAGAAAGTATCATAAATTTAACCACCAACCAAGACTGTGAAAAGAGTCGTGTTGAGACCACAGCTCTAGATGCTGATGACTGCCAACCCCGTTAAATTGAATCAAGTCTCTATGAACACGTGTAACCAATTGTTGCAAATGTAATTAAAATATTAATACATCCTTCACATTTAACACTGGGACACCGACACAAATTTCTGAAGAAAAGAATTTTTTTTGTTTTGTATAACAGATATTGCCTATTGTTAGCAAATTGATTTGGGTTTCTTTGCATATACAATATCACTTTCACGTGACAAGTATAAATGGCAATGCTGAAAGATTTAGTTTTGGTGTGAAGAATTAAATGGAAAAAAGGTTGAAACAGACTGAATTTACTACTTACTATTTAAAGGAATGTCATTGTCTTCTGAGTTATATACAAACTGTTTTCAACAGCGGTGGAAAGCTTTTCACTAGTAATAACTGGAAACATGATGTAAGGGACTTGGTTGTTTGTTATTACGATCTGCCCACAATGAGTATCTAAACCCAGTTTATAGCAATATAATTCCGCAAATATACCAGTGTGCTACTGGCTGCATCAAAATTGTCACCAGATTTATCATCCTTAAAAGTCACAAAGTGGACGACATGACTTTAACAAGGCAGATGAAGTCATAATAAAATACAGGTACTAAATTTCAGAGTGTATTCTTTCAGTTATAAAGTTTCTGCCATACAAAGAGCTAGAACGTAAGGAAGTGATGAAATAATTGGTTCAGTGCATAATGGCAGTTACTTAGGAATATTGGAGCTATTGGTTCAGCAAGATACATTTATTACTGAACACATTAACAATCACAAATATAAGGAAAATATAATGTTTAATATTTATCTTCAACTCTTTATGATGAATTTATAGAAATCGTACACCAAAAAACTCTCACCACTATTGTCCAGCAAATAAAAACATTTACGTATTATTAATGTCTGTTTATTCTACTCCAAACTTATTTCACAATGATAATAATGTTTCAGTGTGTTCTAGATAATAGCTTTATAGAAAAATTTGCCAGATCTACATAAACAATAGTATAGTGAACAGAACTGTTAGAGTTCTCATTAATTTCCTTAAAAAGAGTGATATAAGAATTCAAGATTGCTGTAGGCAATCGTATGACAATGCGTCCAATATGAATGGAAATATATTGGCATATATACCTTGATCAAAGGGAAGAACCACCTCAGCAAGCTATGCTTTCTACTGTGTTCATTAACTGAGTTTTGGCTGAACAATATGCTGTGGACTGCTGTACTGAAGCTTGCTTATTCTTTGCCTTTGTACGGAAGCTTCATGTGTTTTTTTCAGCTTCAGGCTGCTTATGAAAGTGCTTACAAAATGTGCTTGAAAAACTAGGGTTCCTAACACTAATGAGGTTATGAGACACAACATGGGGCATGCGTTCAGATACCATGCGAGCCTTAAAAGTGGGGTACAAAGCCATAACACAAGTCCTCGCTTCCATTACAGACAATGACTCTGAAAAGTTTCAAGTACTCTTAGAGTCAAGAAACTTTATACTACAAATAATTCCAACAGCTAGAAACCAGTATAATGACAGAATTATGAAGCATTATCCTGGAGAAGTTTCACAAGAAAACTCAGTTGTCGCAAATTACATGTTGCTAGGAGTTATAGTTCCTCAAAGTGGTACCGTAGATTGCGGTTGTCTGATGGGAGAGGTGATATCGTAATTGAATACCTTTTCATTCATTATCATGTTTCTCTAGGCGAGCGGTATTACTAAGGTAATATAAGCGGATAGTTTCACTATCAAGATGGTCTTACTAAGGTTCTATAGGTAGATGGTCTTACTAGCCTTATTACATGAGTTTTATAAAGACAGATGGTGTTACTTGGTGTATTGTGTTACAAAGATTCTATAAGGGGGCGGTATTACTGGGCAAATGATCTAACTAAAGTTCTGTAGATGAGTGGTATCACTAGGCATATTGTGCCTTTTTTCAAAGACTGAGTGTTTCTGTAGGAAGACAATGTTGCTATAATTCCATACGGTTACATGAAATTTTCAGTGTGTCTCAACTTATATTTATGGTTTTATTTTATATATATATGCAATTTTATTACATGTGTTTTACAAAGACATATGATGTTACTTGGCTGACGGTATTACCAAGGCTCTATATGTAGATGTTCATACTGAGGTTCGACAGATAGATGGTCTTACTATGGGTATAGTGTGTGTTTTACAAATATGGTTGTTGTTTCTATAGGCAGATGGTCCCATAGGATTGCATGTAGAGTTCAACTCACCTTTTCTTTATAGATTTCACTTTTTTATATGTATAATTGCATAAGTTTTACAATCGTAGATATGTTTCTACAGGCGAATGGTGTTACTGAAGCTGTATAAGTGGATAGTTCAGTAGGATGATTAGTTCATTGTAGGGTGTTTCAACATATCTGGATGTACTATTATTTTAACAAGACAACTAGCATAGCATTGTGCATTACGTATGCTAGGTTTTATCATACATACTGTCTTCATTTATCTATTATTTCTACGAGACAACTATTGTAGCATAACAGATAATTTTTATTACGTACTTTTACAATTGTCAGTCCTGAACAGATTTTATCATACCTAATGTTTCATTCTTATAAATACTAAACGAGATATTAAATATCGTCTTTTTTTATTATCTGGTAAACATTCTACATACTATAGTATAAATTTCTCTCCTATATTTAATTTGCATAACATGCTTTTTACAATTATCATCTTAAAAATGGATTTTTCGCGATAGCAATTATTTCAATTACTAAATAATATACAATGATTTAAAGTACGAGGTTTCTGTTTCATTTAATAGTTATAATGTTTGGCTAGAAATATATTCATCATTTATACATAAAACTAACTCTGTTTTCATTTGTATCTCTAATTTTAACATATGACTAATAAACTCAATAGAAAATAATTTTTCTGTAACTAAGTATAATAAATGAATGTCTTACACTTTAATCAATCACTTTAGTATTATATAAGCTAGTAAAAGAAGCAACAATTATCATTTTCTATGGGACATTCACTTGAAGTACAAAACGTACCATACAATTAAAATTTCCAAAACTTTGTGGTTTTAGAGTTTAGCTTATAAATTAATTTTCTTTATGCATCAATTAAAACATCAGCAATTATTCTCTTCTACAGATTACTAAATCTCACTAATACTGTCTCATTGGTCCAATTCAAATGACATTGATAAACTTTGATTGTTAGGAAACATAAAGGGCTGGAGAAATCATCACGTGCCTCAACAGTCAGTCTCCTCTTAAAACTGATAGAATAAAAAGTCAATACCATTAAATGGCATAGAAGTAAAAACTTGGTAACAGATAAATATATGTCTTTTTTAGTAAAACTATTTTATCTAGTTTGTAATAATATGTATGCGACTAAAGTAATGTGTCATTTCATAATGATTCAAATGTAGATATTAAATATCTGTAGACAAATCAAAATCTATATTGCATTATAACACTTAATCTTAAAACAAGTCTCCGTTTATATATTTTATATAAAACTCGTTTCTTCATAGTCCAATATGCCATCCTTAATATATGGAAGTAAAAACACACACTTAACAAGCAGTGTGAAACATTTATTGACAAAACTTCAAGTTACACTATTTACAAAAACATCTTAGTTTATAAATAAAATATTGACCTACAGCTCAAGGTAATAACATCTGTGGTAGATACTCCTTGTGGCATGTTAGTAGTCAAATGGAACAAAATAAAAGGGATATTCTCTAAAATGGTTTAAGCTAGTACAAAAATAGAACAATTCTTCCTATTCGAAATTCTACATCCATCATACTGGACATTAGACCTATTGACCCTCACAATACCTCTCTCCATTCTTTAAAAATAACTTGTTTTACCATAGCCGAATGTGCTATCATGAATTCATGTAAGTTAAATCACATACTTGAGATACTGAGTCATCTATTAACAGAACTTTAACTCAAAACACAAATAAAATGTATGTATCATACCTTTGAAAATGTTAAGAACAAAATTTGTAAAAGTTCTTGACAAAATATTTCAGTTTGTTGCTTCTTATAGTAAAATAAATATGGCCTACAAGAAATGATGATCATTTCACATTTCATAAATCTATCACATATCCAGCCAGTATACTTTCCATCAAAAGTAAGTAGTATATAAATTTAACAACAGAGGATGGATTTTGTTTGTCTCTAAACTTGACACTTAGGAACAAAATCGAATTTATCTATTTTTCAACATTACATGATGATATGTAGAGCTAACTGTACATTCGTGACACTTTCGGGATATGAGGGTACAATAGAAAATTATTTTCTCTTTTCGATCTAGATCTCACATGCTTGTATTGTAAAACTACAATTGTTTAGAAATAAAACTTAATAAGACTTATACAGAGTCTAAATTCTCGAGGGTGTATTTGTTTAAACACTTGAATAAATATCATTATCGTTCATCTTACAACTGGTTTGTGTTTTATAAATTTATCCAAGAGACAAATTCTATTAACAGTTAAATATGCTTTGATATTTAGTAATAACCCAAATGGAAACGTATGAATTATGAAATACTTGGTTCCAAACATTAACTTAACTTTCATACAAGTTTAGTATACTTCAATCAGCGCATAATTATTATGTATTTTCTACTCTGTTAATCTTTCTGACTGACATTTATTCATCAGTTATTCAGCTATCAATGGCTGCAACTTGAGAATCAACCAATTCTATTGTGATGCTTTATTTGAACATAATAAAAAAGAACTAATATATTTTGTCTGATATATACCAAGAAATAATATTGATTCTTTTCACACAGACATTGATGATTTGTAAACATTACAGTGCTGGATGGAAAATGTGATGTGCTGACGTTTCTGACGATGCGAAGTTAATACCATTAGGCTCTTGTGCAATATAAAGGACGGAAAATGTGTTAAATGTTGTAATGTTACACCCCTCTATTGTTGGTGCAAGAAGTACCGTGAATACCATAGTGAACATTCTCAGTGTGGTGATGCACTTGTAAGTTTTGTGATCTCACAACAAAGGAAATAATATATAAGGGAAGTAATATCTATCCTTTTGCATGAAATGTGTTTATAAAGAGTTTTGAATAAATTCTTATATAAAGACGTGTCAGACATTCAAATACTTATTTGGATTTATCTCCAGAGACCACGTACCATAGGTATATGTCCTGCCTAGTCATGCTGATTAGTTAGGTTAGTATTTTTCCTACTACATAACATAGTAATAGAGTCGTAGTTTTTATTGACAAAAGCTAGCAAAGTTCATTGTAGGAACAGAACTAATATAAAGTCATAACGTGTTATCACACGATACTCCGTAATTTGTTTGTTTGTTTAGAATTAAGCCTAAGCTACACAATAGGTCTTAAAGCCCGGTTTTTAGCAGTGTGAGTGTAGACATACCGCTGTGCCACTGGGAGACGATTCTCCCTTAAGTTGCAGTCATAAAATATATTAAAGAGACAATAGTATTTAGTAGGAAGTTGAGAATATTATCCACCTTTGAAGTAGTTTTTCCAATCAACCATAAAAACCTTCTATTGACAGTAAATACGCGA
Source organism: Tachypleus tridentatus (assembly GCF_004210375.1). NCBI lineage: Eukaryota > Metazoa > Arthropoda > Merostomata > Xiphosura > Limulidae > Tachypleus > Tachypleus tridentatus. The sequence continues at coordinate 93,979,278 of NC_134832.1, read as the reverse complement.
CAACGTGAAGCCTCAGCCATTGCAGTGTCTGTTTTAATCAGCATAAAGAAAAATCAAGGACCTATGTTTGCCGCTAGCCTTAAGATCTCATACCAACTTTGTCAGGGTAAGCAGCCTGATAAAATGGAGACAAGCACTGCAATAATTGGAGTTTCCCTTTTGTAGTATACACAATAAAAAAAAATGTCAATCTAAACTAAATGTATGACGACTTTCGTGAGTTATGGGGACGTTCAAACACACAGCAATAAGACTGATAATATTTTTTTTACTGACCCTTTACCATAGGTTTTGAATGAGAAAAACAGTCATAAAATGTGGACTAACCACATTTCACACAGCACCCAGCTGCCTATGATACTCCTTGTTCAGTACTACAGCTAATTGTGTCAGTTGGAAACGTAATGGTCTCAGTTAAAATACAACTGATATCAGTTATTAATATTACATCATTTATTGAGGTGTATAATTTTAGACGTTGTATTTCCAGCTAACCCAATGAGCTCCGATAAACCTGATATTTGGAAAAGGTACGTCGGTGATACATTAGTGGTATGGAAATATGGTAATAAGACATTAACCAAGTTTTCATGCTATTTGAATAACATTGTATAATCTATATAATTTACCTACGAAACTGAGAAAAATAATAATTTGCAATTTTTATATGTATTAGAAAAAAGGAAATTTATAAATATCTATATTTTGGAAACCTTTTTCCGTTATTTTGCCACTCCACCAAGACTCACGTTATAATGCAAGACTAAAAATGTCTGCATTTTGCTTTTATGCTAATAGAATCTTAAGAACTTTTAAAAAATGATTTATTACTAATGAAAATTTATATAGCAATTTAAAGATGGCTTAACCTTATTGTTGTAGGTACAGCATTAAGAAATTCACTAATATGGCAATAACGGATCAAGGTATAACCTTAAAACCCAGTTATCACAATATCAAAAAGGAATGTTTAGTTTTGTCTTTACTTCAGATTTAACTACCTTGATCAAAGTGTGTAAAAACCGACAAATATTTTATTCCTTATTTAAAAAATGAATAAGATAAAATACATTTTAGGTAATATTAAAGGCAATGTACAGTTAATGGAAGAACATGGAGTTTATAAACTTGAATGCAAATGTGGAAGCGTTTACACTGAATAAACAAAACTTAATTTAAAGTATCGTTTGTTTATTTGTTTTTTGAATTTCGCGTAAAGCTACACGAAGGGTATCTGCGCTAGCCATCTTTAATTTAGCAGTGTAAGACTAGAGAGAAGGCAGCTAGTCATCATCACCCACCGCCACATTTTGGGCTACTTTTTGCCAACGAATAGTGAGTTTGGCCATTACATTATAACGTTTCCATGGCTGAAAGGGAGAGCATGTTTGGTGTGACGGGAATTCGAACCTGCAGATTAGTAGTCGAGAGCTCTAAATATTTGGCTATGCCAGGCCTCAACAAAGGAGCCCTAATCAGTCAAAAAAGAGGCCCAAAACAATTTCTTAATTGATCTATACATTATGTATTATTTAAAAGTTGGCATACTCTTAGTCCCAGTTCCGTAGAGACAGACCTGCGGACGGAGTCTCCATTTAAAAGGGTTAAGAGGGATCCATTTGATACCTTTAAATTTAAGATGGAATTATACAATTCACTTGTACTCAAAATAAAATTATATAGTTATGAAATGTTCTGCTGTAATTATCTTTTAACTGCGTAAAGGGCGTCTTTATGAAACAAAAATTAATTTGGAGTAGGGGTTCTATCGAGAGTTAGTCTCCTTGCTTTCTCAGCACTCGTTATGGCCCTACTACGACATATTGGCTAACAATTTGAAAAACGGTGCGTATTTTGATTTTCCACTTTTAAAAAGAAAGTGAAAAAAAAAAAGCTGAACTAAAGTTAAAATTATTTAATTATTTACCTGAAGAGCAACATGAGATCTGTAATAAACAATGGAAACCATTTGATGTAACTACACAAAACACACAAAAAAACAACAACAACAGCTGCTGAATTACAAACGTTCTTTTATTTTATAGTGATATTTTCATTATTGGGCGAATAAATAACTTTGAATTCGCAATTCACAATCCACATTGCTTTCCGAAGATTGCACATTTTACGGAACTTTGAACAGACCAGATATAACTTTATTATATTAATAAATCAAAATATAGTACTTATTTGAGTTTTAGAATTATATGTGTGGCGAAAGAACCATTAGATACCGAATAATTCGATAGAAAGGAGGCCTAGTTCTAAGAAACTGTACTTCACATTTGTGATTGCTTATTGCTTGTTGTATCTGTTTTTTTGTAAACTAGCCGTGGCCAAAGAATAGATAAATATTACAATTTAGTTTTAATCTGTTTTTATTTATTGTAAAATTATAAACACAAGTTAAAGGAACATAGCATTATCATTACACATGTCAAGTAAGAATAGTTTATACAGAAACTCATTAGGCCCGGCATGGCCAAACGCGTAAGGCGTGCGACTCGTAATCTGAGGGTCGCGGGTTCGCGCCCGCGTTGCGCTAAACATGCTCGCCCTCCCAACCGTGGGGGCGTATAATGTGACGGTCAATCCCACTTTTCGTTGGTAAAAGAGTAGCCCAAGAGTTGGCGGTGGGTGGTGATGACCAGCTGCCTTCCCTCTAGTCTTACACTGCTAAATTAGGAACGGCTAGCACAAATAGCCCTCGGGTAGCTTTGTGCGAAATTCCAAACAAACAAACAGAAACTCAGAACAAATATATACTAGACGCACTTTCGCAGGATTCCCGCAACTGTTGTGTTTCAACAGTAAATAAAACCAAAATTAAGAGTAATAAATATTTCTGTTTCTTGCTTTTGAGGTTTACAAGTCATGTTGTGTTGTAGCCTACAGAGTGTATACCGTGATTCATGGTCTGCTCACATGTTACTGACGGTGATACGACAATACAAACTTCATTATTGTGCGTCCTTTATGTGACGTCATTTTAGTGTCTACTGACTGACAGACAGACAACACCCTATTGTATAGGGTGTGAGTGGTTAAAACTTATGATTCTCTCTTTGACCTCTTTAGACCAAACAAACCAGTCTTAAATTATTTTTCTATTTGTGTTACTGAAAAGTTAAGCTTTTTCTATGACTAATTATGATACCACTGTGAATCCAGCTGCTGAACTCCTCACTTCGCATTATATTTGTTTTATCTGTTTATATTACTCTCCAAATCCACTTTGGAGCAGCCTTGTTTTGTTCATACATCTTTTTGGCCTACGAATCCTGATAAAACAGTGTATTAGGCTACGAAGCTTAATTCGTATTAATCTTTTGTTTACTGCAGATTACTGTCAGCAAAATTATTCATTCGTTAAGATAACATAATAACCAGACTGATTACCCAGTTAACATGAATCATCGTTTTTGGTTTTATATTAACCTCTTATTGACATTTTCTGCATAATAAGAGCACCTCAAAATCAGTTTGTTTACCAAATTTTAGAACATCTCATTAAAAACCCTCAACTCTGTACGTTACCCAAAGATCGTGAATTTGACACGACACACCTCTAAGACTTATAGTCTCTATTAGCGTCTGCATCTTGGCTACTTTAAAAACTACTCTATCCCCATCTCCTCAACAATATCCCTTCGCACCAAAATAGTTCCTATGACTTTCTCAACAGGCTACGTGAATACAATTTAGGGATGAGTTTGAACATTATTCTGTTTATACCTGATGTCGTCTACATGTACCCTTCCATTCCCACAGATGGAAGTATAACCTCGGTTTTGAACATCATTTTGATCGACTGCCTCTTCTACTGTCAATGTTACCCCAACAGAAAATTTCCTCACATTTGTTTTTTCATCAAGAGCAATTATTTTAAATTCAATTCATCACTCTATAAACAAAACAAACACATTACTTTGGGCAGCAATATTGCTGTTGTTTTGATTTCTATTTCTATTCATTTCTTTAGATCATTAGCTCTTGTTTGTTTAGTGGAATTTTTGAAACTAGTATTGATTCAGAATGTGATCCAGATGTATTGATGACATTTTCGGTACATGAAATTATGGACTCCTTTTTCTTTTGGAATTTTTTGGATTGCTTAATAATTAACACCGTATCAAAACATTGTTTCATTGATTGTACCATTCGTGAATGAAAGTGTAGGTATTCGTGCCCGGGAAAAACTGAAGTATATACTATTCGTTCAGTCTTCACTCACAAAAATCGATGCAAATCCATAAAGTGCTTTGATAAGTAAGGCCAATGGCTTACAGGAATTCTGCACACTGAAGAACAATGTCTACCAAATGATATATAAACAACGTTCAACTACGTATGTGGGTGAATCTAGCAGTCCAGTACACGCTCATTTAGAAAAAAACACAACAACATTTGTACCACGTGCAGTCTGGACAACAAAGAAGCCACCGCTAAAGACACATGAACGTACACGGCATGATAAACGAAACATCTTATCGGATCAAAATTTTAAGAGATTTATGAGAACTTTCTTGATAAGAAATCTAGGGAATATCTTTTGGTTCGATCCAAACACCTTTCTATTAACAGATACAACGACTGTAAATTATTAGTATTCTAGGTAACGTTTATTCTAGTTTACTTGTTTAATGAATGAACGTTGTTCTCCAAGACGTGAGAAGAAAACTCAAACAAAAGATAGTAAAAAATAAATTGACACGTCTGAATGAAAGCTATACATAGTTTACAACAATACAATAAATCGTTACACGGCGAAGTATTGTTAAATAGGTTGCATAAATTATAAGTAATAATTAATTAATACGTGTGAATAAAAAATAGATTTATTTTGCTCAACATTTCAAGCAGACGCCTTTTGCCAGACATTGGGTATCGCTTTACGACAAAATTATGTTCTGTGTCTAATTGCATTGTAAAACTATTCTTGCAGCCTGACAAAAGGCATATGCCTAAAACGTTCAACAAAATTAGGCTTGTGTTCTTTTCGGTTGCTACAGTTTAAAATCAGTTTTGTAACCTGTAACACTGAAATATCATCGAAAAAGATGTAAGCCGAAACGTCGGATATATTTTTTTTTAATCTAAAGTTGTTTGCCATGTTTCTTGAAATTAATTTCCATCCATCAGTTAGCAATGAAAGCTTTACAAAAAACAAAGAAACCCAAATTGTTCGCTTTGTACTCGAGATCAATTTAGACTTGAGCGATAAACAGACCTGTTTCTCACATAAAACCTGCAAACCTTTAACATTTAGTAAAATGGCGTGAGTCAACAATATACGTGACGGTGTTTCAACTTTCTTTAAATACCATCTGTTAGAGTAATGTGTAATATAAAACTATCAGAAATGTGAGTTGGAGTTTTACTGTTGTGAATGGGTCACGGATGTTTGATGCATTGCAATAATTATAGGTATATAAATTTTGCTTCTGTCTACTAAACCGTAAAATTGTGGCCGTATGAGCCCCAGTAATGCAGCATTATGTTATGATCATTAACATTTAATGTAGAATGCTACCTTTAGTTATGATCATTAACATTTAATGTAGAATGCTACCTTTAGTTATAATCAGTAACATTAAACGCAGAATACTACCTTTAGTTATGATCAGTAACATTTAATGTAGAACGCTACCTTTAGTTATGATCAGTAACATTTAATTTGGAATGCTACCTTTAGTTATGATCAGTAACATTTAACGAAGAATATTACTGTTAGTTGTGATCAGTAACATTTAACGTAGAATATTACTATTAGTTGTGATCAGTAGCATTTAATGTAGAATGCTACCTTTAGTTATGATCAGTAACGTTTAACGAATACTACTTTTTAGTTAATCTCTTTATAGAAGTTTGATACTGGGAATTTTTTCAGTTACATGTTATCGTTGGAGTATTCGGATCTTTTTCAGGTTCCGATGAAACATTATTTGTAAATTACCATAGGCAAATTGAAGCCTATTACGACGATGCAAGATGAATAGAATTAATTATAAACATACGTTTCTTGAATCTACATATGAAAGTTTCCGTTTCAAAATGATTATATAAACTAAAGCAATATAGGATAAGTATGCCATATGTTATAACCCAAGCTTTTCATGCGTGGCGATTATGCCTTTCTCAGTAATCTTACTATGTGTGTATACATATATATACGTATTCTCGTGGGTTTTCTTCGTATAATTGCATTAGTAAAAGCAGAAAAGCTCCATCTTTTAGAACAATTTTGTGCATTACAGTTACTGTATAAGCGATTTTAATGACCAATATTTTTGTCATTTATCTAAAGGTAAGTCAGTGACCTGACCGTTCTGCCCTTTCTGCAAACAAAGTGTCAAAAGATCAACTATTTCTTTTGTGTCAAGCATTTCTTTTAAAATCATGAGTTTTACACATTACATTGACGTTTTGAAGATTCAGTTTTACACATTACATTGACGTTTTGAAGATTCAGTTTTACACATTACATTAACATGTCGAAGATTCTAAATAACAATAATTATCTTTTAAAGCTCGGTTTAAAACATCAAACATCCAGCATAGATCAAGTTAGTACTCGAATAATTGTTCCGGCATGGCCAGGCTGTCAGAGTATTCAACTTGTAATCTGAGAGTCGTGGGTTCAAATCCCCGTTATAATGTGATGTTCAATCCCCCTCTTGGTGGTGAAAGAGTAGCCCAAAAGTTGGCTGTGGGTGATGGTGACTAGCTTCCTCCCTCTTGTATTACGCAGCTAAATTAGGGAAAGCTAGCCCAGATAGCCATCGTGTAGCTTTGATAGAATTAAATATATATACATATATTTATATATGTATAGAATATACCATGAAATTAATTAGTAAATTTGAATACTTTAATATATGAAACTGAAGAATCTTTAAACATTACGATTACAAACAGTTCGAAAAATACCTTAAAGCAGTTATTGTGTTGTAAATTTACTTTTCGTGATTCCACTCTTATCTTCATAATAGACTATTGTACAGTCCGTCGAAAATGAAGGAGCAAATGCTACAATCTCCATCTCATAGTATACATACCCTAATCTCACATTCCATGGCTAACTGAAATAAATAAATTTTACAAAATCAAGCCTCACCAACAAGACGCAGAAAAGTGCAGTCAAACGTCAGTAACTTCTTTTGTGAACCAACCAGAATAAGGGTAATGCATGAAGTGAAGTAATGGCGTATTCTTAGCGTAATTATGGGTAAAAATATCAGTGCGTTTTGACTTTTATGTATAACGTTTTAAGTATAACTTAATACTGTTGTTAGTTTGTGTATTGAAAGTATAAAATAAAATATATAGACAAGAAATATGTATATTGATTTCGTAATTTATAGTTTCCATTGATAAACTGGTTTGTTTTTATTAACAACGTTGGCGATATAAAAGGAAACAGTTTCATTCATGATACGTTTTATTCACTTGGCTGTAGGCTAGGTGATCCCACATTACGTATTTAAGCTTATTATACCAACACTCACTACGCTTACAAGGTGTTGCGAAACCTCACCCTTTCATAGACCCTTGGATCATCGTCAATAAAATCGTAGTAAGCAGGCAGTTCTATCTGGCACTTATAGCATGTAAACTCTTAAGTTTACTATGTGCCACTGAGGGGACAAACATTTAAGTGTTATAATGAATATCACACGTACTTAAACTTGACCAGAAAGGTTAAACGCCACTCTTCTGTTGCTGCTGTCCAGACTTCCATGAAGTTGGTGAATGATGGCCTGCCTTCAGCCATGACCTCACAAAATGATTTGGATCAGATCACTCTAGTGATGGATTGTTAACGTCAACAAGCTTTTTTACTCAAAGTTGTTAGGTGACTTTCTGTCATATCGTTCAAGGTTGAAAAGTCATGTTCGCATTCCGAAGACATCGAAAGGTAAGTTTAGTTACATCAATGGGCTTAGGAAGGTTTTTCCCCAGTGTCATCAACATCCAGCTTTCAATAAATTTTGCCAAATAAAATGAGCTGATCACGCTATTTAGGCCAGAAATGTATAGTTATTTTGTCAGGTTGACAAGTTCTCAGACAGGGAGACGTTTAGTAAGAGAATTAATTACTGTCTTGTGGAATTACAGTCAGCTAATGTTTGCTGTAATATCATTTATATGAACTTTCTTTAACTCTCCAAAGGCAGTGCACTGTTTGACCTTCTTTGTTAATTCTTTTCTTAAAAGTTCGTTTGAGTTATCATCACAATCATCAATAGAATTCTGCGATTGGTGCTGAAGTTTGAGAGGAAAAGTGTTGAAGTTAACAAAAAAATTGTTAATCTTTTGAATGGACTGACTTCTGTCATAGTAGCCAAATTAAAGAAAAGTCACTGGTTTCCAATGGTTTTGTATAAATAAAGTTTCCTCATGGAAACTAAGTCATAATAAAGCGTTTAGTTGTCGGCTTTTTGTACAAATCTCTATATTTCTTTCGTTCCGTGCTAGACCTTGGTAGATTATAAGTTGACTTTTTCTAATGAAGTAACATTGACGTCTTCTGTGTATTATAGGTTTTTGAAACTAATCGAACAAATAGAACCGTATTTTGAGACATTTGTTCGAAGGCAGGCTGCAGCTTCGTTGAATAATTATGCGTTCTATGGTGACTGGTGGTATAGTAGTTTAGTTTAGAAAAAAAAAGTGATCACAGTCCATCACAGTCTTAAAGAAGTCTTGTATATCCAGCCCAACCAATGTACAAGGTAGTGGTTGGTTTTAAAGAAAAAAGAAACTTCTGTAGCAAAATAATAAATACAGTGTCTGCCTATCATTACTAATTCTCATTCTATGGTAAAACTAGTCAGACTGTTTTCAAAACATAGCTTGTAAAAAGATGAGCTGTAATGTTAATATTGTATTTTGATCAAGTGTGATGTTGATAATCAGTTAGTAAATGATTAATAAACATAATAAAGTGGCTTATTTCAGGGAAACATGTTACATGTTTGGACAAAACATTAGCAAGTTTTATTCAAGTACAAAGCAACTGTAATGTTGACAATCTACTCGGTAATTGAAGGTGGAAATCATTTTGGTTTTCGTTTCATATGGTCTGGCATGACATAGTGGTTAGGGCGTTCAACTTGCAATCTGCGGGTAGTAGGTTCAAATCCCCGTCACACCGAGCATGTTCACCCTTTAAGCCGTGGAGACGCTATATACGTTACGGTAAATCCCACTATTCGTTCGTAAAAGACTAGCCCAAAAGTTAGCTGTGGGTGGTATTGATTAGAGGACTTCCTTCCTTCCAATCTATAACTGATAAATTCGGGACGGCTAGAGGAGATAGCTCTCGAAATCGAAACAAACCAAACAATCATTTCATGAGCTATACGTTCCAATTTCCGCACCGTTCATGACTTGAAGTGAAATTAAGGCATCCATTTGACTAAAAGCCAACTATTTTGTTTTTTTTTGCATGTTAGATAAGCATAGAGTCGGAACATTGCAGTTCTTGCATACGGTGGATGTGAACTATGTTTCCTTTTACGGTCAATCGCATTTCCCTGTTTTTGATGTTACCTTTGTTTTGTAGATCTTTTATATGCAGTTTGTTTTTGCATAATTGGAACTCGCTTTGTAACTCAACCATTCTTCTGGTAATCATATTCTCTGTTCACAAAGAAGTCGATTTATTTCTCTGTAGTCTGTACATCGTAGTCTTCCTTTGTTGGAAAACAGCCATGAATTGCATTGTTTACATTCTACCCACAGTTTGCCATAGGAAATTATCGGTATTAACTTCAGGAGCTAAGAACACTTTCCAGTAGTGTCAATTGGATTATCAGTTCCTAAATTTGTCTGGATCTTTTCTTGCGATAAAATTTGTTGCTTGCTTACTTAAACTGCATGGTATATCAAACGCATCAAAAACTTCACGTTACTACCATTCCAACTAGTTTTTACAATAAGACTGTTTCTTTTGTTTGTTAAAACCAAAGAAGGCTTTCCTCAGTAAGTGTTTACAGATGAATGATCTGCTATTAAACTTTTGAAAAACTGTGAAAAAGAAAAGAAATTGAATGAAATGCACGAATTCAGACAGAAACGAGAACAAACTTTCCAGACAACTTACTTAAATATAATAAATTACTAAGTTAAACAAATTTATGCGATACGATTTCGATTTTTGAAAGTTTTCGTTCGCACGATTTACAATTATATCAGTTCTAAGAAACTTCTAATTCTTTGTTTCGAGCCCTCTCCCCCGTATTACAGTGGTACGTCTGCTTAATTACATAGTGTAGCTTTATGTTTAATTACAAACAAACAAATCTCTTTTTCGAATTCCACATGAACTTTGACAGTAAGTTATGCAGTGCTAATTTTAGAATGTTGAACTGACTGAATAAGTACCTCGCCAATTATTTACACAACATTTTTACATCAGAAACTGGTTTTACGTTCCAATTTGAATTTAGTTTTTATGTATTAATAGGTATTTTGTTATATTTGGAGTCAGTTTTTCATATACAATATACAACTGAATTTAGAAGATTTAGCGTGTAATTGAAACACGATCGCATTTACTATAATGCTTTACTATAATGCTTTTGAACACAACATTAAAATTTTATATACAACTAAAATCAGGATACTTTCAGAAAAGAAATAAAATTACATCTTTTTTAGTACTTAAATGAAATAGAACATTTTTGAGCAAATATCTACAATCAGACAAATTTATGAAAATAGCTGAAATCAGAAATCATTTTTCATACAGCTGAAAAGAAAAAAAAAATTTGCTATGCAGAGGAATAATAAGACATTTAGTGCAGAGAATAAATCATAATACTTTAGGTTTATGAGAAAAACGTGGAGAAAGAGTGTGCTTGTTTTCATATAGCAGAGCCACCGTGGGCTATCTGCTGAATCCACCGAGGAGAAACCGAACCCCTGATTTTAGCCTTGTCAATCCGAAGATTTACCGTTGTACCAGAAGGGGGAATGTGAAGAAAGAGGAAATTACTGACCAAAATATTAGTTACGTTTTAAACAGGTTTAAACGATCGTTTTAAAATTAAAGCAATGTTATCTCAGAGGCCTGGCATGTTCAGGTTGTTAGGGCGTTCGACTCGCAACCTGAGGGTCACGGATTCGAATTTTCATCACACCAAACATGCTTGCTCTTTCAGCCGTGGGGACGTTATAATGTTACGGTCAATCCTACTATTCGTTGGTAAAAGAGTACCCCAAGAATTGGCGGTGGGTGGTGAAGACTAGCTGCCTTCCTTTTAGTCTTACTCTGCTAAATTAGGGACTGCTAGCGCAGATAGCCCTCGTGTTGTTTTGCGCGAAATTCAAACCAAACCAAACCAATGTTATCTCGGAGATGACAATTTTTAAATAATCCGCATATTTTCCAACCGTCGACGTCGTGATAAAGGCCGTAAATAGAGAGCAAAAAGAAATATATTACAGCTCATATCAAACTAACGTTCTCCGAGATTAAAGGTTTTCCGTTTAGTTCGTGTTTTATTACATTTGAAGGGTTTCTTTGCTTTTGTGTACTATTCCTCTCTAATTTAAATGTATTTGTTTACTATTACATTTTTTAGTCTCACGGTCAATTGATAAATACTGCTTTACCGTTGTTACATGGTCCTCAGCTTTGTTTCGTAAATAGTCTTCCCACTTCATGTTTATCTTAGTTCATATTATACTATTACATTTTATGTATCTTTGTGGGTTTTATCTTGCTTTTTTAACATAAATAAACAATTAATTTCCTGATGCGAGTTTCTTTTAAGTTATACTTTTCTTCTGAAATGCTCCCAAGTGGTACAGCGACATGTCTGCGGACTTACAGTGCAAGAAACAGAGTTTTGGTACCCGTGGTGGGCAGAGTACATGTAGCTCATTGTTTAGCTTTGTGCTTAATTATAAACAAACAAAACCTTTTAAAGTGTTTAACTTGTTTTATTTTCTATGGGTTTTTTCTTTGTTGCATATTTTTCTTTGTAAGATTCATTTTGTTGTATTTTGGTTTAAGATCCACTTTATTACATTTTAATATTACAATGTTTTGTTTAACCATTTATTTGTTCTGCATTTAATTAGTACTTTATGTTATGTTTGTCAAACATCTGAGTGTTGTGCATGGGTTTAGTGCACTACCGTGTTCACGTCCAGCCTCAGTGCAGTTTTTTCTTTTCATAAGAATTTGATGCAACTTTTGATTGGCATAAAATTTAATGATGGCTTCGGGAAAAGCCTAACATGAGACAAGACAAAATAACATGTGTTATTTTCCAATTGTATATATATATATTTTAAGTTCTGAACTTGGAGTCTCTAAGTCCGGTAAAGATCGCATGATCAATTCAACTAGTGGTGTTAGTTTCTGAGGTTTGATGGATATTAACCCAATGTTTGAACGATACCTTGTGAATACCAAACGAAGCAGAGATATTCATGCATCCCTCCATCTTTTTCCCATTTGTCAGCTGCCAGTAGAACATGTTTTGTGAAAGCAGTTTTCGCACTTCAAAGAAAACTCACCCTGACCTTTGAACATTTCTGTTTTTCTTTTCAAGAGAATCTAGGCCTGCTTTACCCTCCAGTGGCACAGCGTTATGTCTGCGGACTTACAACATCAATAACCGGGTTTCAATACCCATGGTGGGCAGAGCACAGATAGCTCATTGTGTAGCTTTGTGCTTAATTCAAAACAACAAACAACAACTAGGCTTGCTGTGAGAGTCATGTCTTTGTCCGGATATATTTCTTCTCTCGGAAGAATATCGCTTAATTTAAATAAAAATAAAGTGCCGTACTTTTTATTTAAACTTCAACACTGTGTCTTGTCTCTTTTATTTCACCTGTCACAAATCTCTGATCATTTCCTTCCGTACGTTACCAATACAAAACTTTCATTTTGCGTAGTAACACTAAGGGCATGTAGACACAGCCTTAAATAACCATGTATTTACAGTTAAATTAATTTGGTGTAGTTTTACAAATCAACAATAAATACAAATTCTGAGAAAATATTCTTAGAGTTGTTGTTATTTTGAATTAAGAACAAAGTTACACAATGGGCTATTTGTGCTCTGCCCACCACGCGTATCGAAACCCGGTTTTAGCGTTGTAAGTCCGCAAACATACCACTGGGGCACTAGTCTTAGAAAGTGCAAAGTATTCTTACTTATGATTAATAGTCATGCAATATTTATCATTCTTCCGGTTAGACAACGGCACGTCTTGGGAACGCTTAAAACCAGTTTTTAATTTATTGCGGTGTATGCAGTAAAAAGTAATAGTTATTTATCAGTATCCCCCCCCAGTAGTACAGTGATATGTGTTTGAACTTGCATCACTAGAAACTGGATTTCGATATTCGTGGTGGGTAGAGTACATTTGTGTTGCGTTGTGCTTAACTACAAACACATTGTCAGTATTTTTAATTTTATCACATTAAAAAGTAATTATGATCTGATAAGCAGTGCAACGGGTGTAAGTTAGCTATTCTCAGTATTACGTTCAGGTTACAATTGGAAATAATTTATGTTTATATTTCGCTTCGCTTCTTCTTTATGGGTATTTGGGTATGTTGAAATTTAAATACCCAAATAATAATAAACACGCACACAAAAGTATGAATATTATACTAGTTTTAAGTGCATAGTGGCCAGCTTGGTTTCTCTTTCTTAAATATATATTCATAGGAGAGAGGTACTTAGGACTATGTTCATTGTGTACGTAATATATGTCGAGATCACATAATAAATCATAATTTTATGCCAATTTTTATTAAAAAAATTTAATGCATTATGCAAAAGTCTTACAGATATTGTCTCTATATTCGCATACTTGTGCATGAATGTTGATGAAGTACTACCTGGTATTTTATAGGCTGAAGTTAAGATTGAATTTTATATTTTTTGTAGTTTTTGTAACTGTTTTTGTGTTATGTTTATCCAGGCTGGACTTGCGTATTCTATTATAGGTCTTATGTATGTTTTGTAGATTTTTATTATATTATCAGCTGATGTGCCTTGATTTTTACCTGACAAACTTCTTGCATAATTTGCTCTTTTCTAGATTTTAATCACGATATTCTTAGTATACTGTATTCACGTTAATTTGGTATCGTAAGTTAATACTAAAAATTTAGCCGAATTAGCAGTCTGCAAAAGTTTATGTATAACTTTGGTGCATCTTTTTTTTTTCAGTTTATTTAATCTGGTGAATAGTATTACTTGATTTTTCGGAATATTTATTTTTATTCTATATTTCTGGCAGTATTCTTCTAAGTTATTTAGGACTGGTTGGAGGTTTGTTGCTGCTATTGAAGGAGTGGGGGCACTTTTCCAGACCGCTACATCGTCAGCAAATTGTGATGCTAAACCTAAGTTAAGGTCCGACAGTGGCATATTACTCACATACATGATAAAAAAGATAGGGCTAACTACTGCCTCAGTTGAAAAGGACCCTGAGCGGGCCCCATTCACATCTACTTTACACGTTCTACTGTCCAGAAAGTTGGAGAACCAGCGAATAATTCCCTGGGGTATATCCATTTCTCTTAACCGGTGGCGTAATCCGTTATGCCAGAGTAGTGGTTCCCAAACTTTTTTCAGCTTGTTACCCAATTTAACATGCCACATTAAGCATGTTACCCCTTTCACAAAATGTTTTCAACATTGATATATATGGCTAAATTAAACTAGAGATATATTGCACTTTATTTATTACACTTTATTTATTTACAATTTATTTATATAATTTATTTACACTGAATTACACTTTTAATTATTGTATTTGATCATTGTGCATTTCTAATGAATATTGCCAAAGATGTCAAGAACATCAGTGGGATGGATGGAGTTGCATACTTGAAGCTAGTTTAGGAATTCTTGGCTTTGTGGTTGAAAGTGCCAGCCAGCCTGACATCGTTTGCAACATTCAAGCGAGTCCTCTTTTTTGTTTTCATCCCCAGCATGGTTGAGAACCCCTTCTCGCACAGATATGTTGTTGAGAATGATACCAACAACTTCAAGGCTCTCTTGGACAGAGTTGGCGAGTCAGCTAGTTGTGAAATCCAAAAGGAATCTGCATTTTGGTTTTGGAATTTGACTTTCAAGGCTTCATTTGCTCGCATTGTGATCCACTCCTCCTTTGCAGGGAAATCATCATCATGAATGGCCTCATCAGGTACAGAAAAGGGATGAATGATCCACTGAAGACTGGCTGTTTTTTAGGTCACTCTCTGGAAAGTAGTTCTGCATGCTTGTTTCAAGACCCTTCAAATGGTCGCTCATCTCTTTGTTGATTGTCTGTAAAAGTGATCCAGTATCATAACTATTCTCCTCAACAAACTGGTCTAGGGTGGGAAACTGAGCGATCACTCCTTTCTCCAAGCGTCGAATCCAGAGTCTCAGTTTTCCCAGAAATGCAGTCACAGTGTGATGGGCATCAATGACAGTCGTGTTTTGGCCCTGGGTTGCAGATTATCACTGTTCAGCTCCGCAAATATGTCAGCCAAGTAACAAAGTCGAGCAAGCCACTCCTTATCAGTGAACTTGGTAGCAAAAGGAGATTCTTCTTGTTTCAGAAATTCCTGAAGAGCCGTTCGGAGCTCAATGACTCGACGTACAACCTTGCCTCGTGACAACCAGCGAACATCGGTGTGGTAGAGCAGAACTTGATACTGCTCTCCCATTTCCTTGCACAGCTCCCTGAATATGCGCGAATTCACATCCCTGGACTTGATGAAATTGACGATTTTCAACACATCTTCAAACACTAATTTCAGATTACCAGGCAGGCTTTTTGATCCAAGAGAGTACCGATGAGTGATGCAATGATCTACAGAAATTTCTGGATTCACAGCTTGTATGAGGCCCCGTAATCCACGATTACGACCCATCGTCGACGGTGCTCCATCGACGGAGACCTAGATTAAAAAGAAAAACTATTATAGATTGTGTCAGTTAGTCATTCTTACTTATCTTTTGCGTTATAATTATATGGTTTTAATTTAATTTAATTTATTTTGGTACTTTAGTATTTCAGTACGACAGGCACGATACTTTTTTGTGAATTATGTATAAAATATTAGCTACACTACAGCTACTTGTACAATAAATAAAACTATATGACTATATGCAATGTAATTCATTGTATTTATACCAATCTAGACTTTATATAAACATCTCTCCCTACCTGTTGAACGCTGTTCCAATCCAATCCATTCGTGGTAAAGAAACTGTTGATGATATTGAAGATATCTTCTCCCTTTGTGGTTGTCAGCAGATTTTCGCATAATAAGAACTCTTCTTTGATCTTGTCCTGGTGGACGTAACGAACGAACCCAAGGAGAACAGCACAACTGGCTACGTCACACGATTCATCAAATTGCAAGGAGAATTTGCTATATGAGCTTTCCTTGATCTCTGTTGTAACTTGGGACAGAATATCTGATGCCATGTCATCGAGTCGTCGGCGGATTGTGTTGTTTGATAGAGATATGACACTCGCTTGATCCTCCCCACATACCTTGCTTATCAGCTCGTTTGCACAAGGCATAATCAGATTCTCTGCAATGGTGTGGCATTTTTGTTGTTCGGCAACTTTATATGCAACAAAGTAAGATGCTTCGACCGCAGCTTGAAGCTTTTGGGCTTAAATTCCAGATGAACCGAACTGGATATTCTTCAGTGCTACAGCCCGGCGCTGAAAATAAGCCTGATCCTCATTTTGAAGATTTGGATGGCACTTCTGGAGGTGAGCTGAGAGTTTTGATGGCTTGAGGCTTTCATTTGTCAACACTTTGTGACATACTACACATTGTGGCCGATCCTCTCCACCAGAAGGTAAATTCACAAAGCCATAACGAAGAAAGGCGTTAGAGTAGGTGCGCTTTTTTAGACATTTTATTGTTTAATCTGCAGAAAAAGAAAAACTGCATAAAAAAGTGTGAACAATGTGAACTTATTATTTATTTTTTCATGGCATTCTAGATAGCATTAAAAGAGCTTATTCAGCATAGGAATGATGTAATAGTAGGTAAATACTAACTACACTGCACAGGGCAGTACACATACATACCAGGTTTTGTCTACCTCGGCTGATGCTCACATAGAAACGGACAGTGTGAAATAGAGGCAACCTCAGGCAGTGAGTGACGCGTACTGGACACGTCGATGAGTCATCAGGGTTACTGCATACTTGTCAAGATACTTTTAGGTTACCACACACTTAGATACAGATTTTTTCTTTTCTACTACTGTATATTAGTTTTTGATGTTTATTTTTATTTGGTTTAACTTTATTACATACTTAAAATAGGTTTAATTTACAACTTTACATACTAAGACTAAGTTAACATTAATCCTAATACCAGCTACCTCAATGTTTTCTTGATTTTCAGAATTTTAACTTTTTTTATGTCACCCCTCCATTACCCCCGATAAATTGTTAAATTACCCCAGGGGGTAATTTACCCCCAGTTTGGGAACCACTGTGCCAGACCATGTCAAATGCTTTCTTAAGAGAGAGAGAGCAAGCTACAGTGCGTTCGTTTTGTTGAAGCTGTCTGTAATTGTTTCTGTTAATCTGATTAGGTGGTCAGTAGTTTGTCTATATTTTCTAATTCCGTTTTGAATTTAGGGTAATTTTGAATTTGCTTCTAAGTATATAGATAGTTAGGTAGTTATCACCATTAGATTCCATCTAGCAACAATCGCTTGCAGAATCTTCAACAAGTATTTAAGTAAGTAGGTTGTTAGCCCACTGCACCGAGCCGTCCCTAATTTAGCAGTGTAAGACTTGGGGAAAGGCAGCTAGTCATCACCACTCACCGCCAACTCTTGGGCTACTCTTTTTACCAACGAATAGTGGGATTGATCGTAACTTTATAACGCCCCCACGGCTGGGAGAGCGAGCATGTTTGGCGCGACGCGGGCGCGAACCTGCAACCCTCGGATTACGAGTCGCACGCCTTACGCGCTTGGCTATACCAGGCCGCATATAGATAGTTGGTTGCTAATTATTCTTTCTAAAATTTTGCCTATGCAACTGGTTAGGCTAATCGGGCGGTAATTGTTTGGTTTATTTGCTGGCTTTCCTTCTTTTTGGAACATTAATATCACTGCTTCCTTCCAAAAAACAGGGATATATCCAGCTGAAAATGATAAGTTAAATAGAGCTGTTAGGTGTTCATATAATTTCTGAGTACCATTTTTTAGGAGGATGACTTGTATACCATCTTCTCCAAGAGCTTTGTTTTTGTTTATATTTACGGTAATTTGTTTGTTTGTTTTTAATATCGCGCAAAGCTTGTCGTTCATAATTTAGTAGTGTAAGACTAGAGGGAAGACAGCTAGTTATCACCACCAACCGCTATCTCTTGGACTACTCTTTTACCAACGAATAGTGGAATAGATCGAATATTATAACGCCCCCACGACTGAAAGGGCGAGCATGTTTTGTTTTACGGGGATTCGTACCCGCGACCCTCAGATTACGAATTTACGATAATATGACTAATGAACTTTTTCATTCGAAATGTTTTTGAAGCGATTGTGATTTCTGATGTGTATTCAAAATGAAAAGACATAAAAATTAATTATGATGTGTAATACCTATTTATTGTTCGCATTCTTGTTTCATAGAAAGCAAGATATGAATCATAACAGAAGGTCTGATTGGCATATACAGTAATCTTGGTACCCTTCAGCGACTTGGCGGTAAGTCTCTGAGCTTACGACACAAAAACAGCATAGATAAGCAATTTTGCAGCTTTGTGCTTAGCAACAAACAAACAGATTTAGCGTTTTATGAGTAGTTTACGTAAAAGATGCTAGAAGCTTTGAAAATGTTTTATAGACACTTGAATTAAATTTTTGGAGAACTTACAGTAAATATCAACGACTTATTTTCAAATAATATTCTGTTGTCCCTTTATGTGATATATATTCTCGTTCCATTGTGGTGTTTTTAGTGTCTGAAGAAGAGTGTCAGCACGAAACGTGGTACAAAATAAACAGAAAAAGTTTTCATTTAGACATGTCAATTTATTTTTTATTATCATTTACCCAAGTTTTTCTTCTCATGTTTTACGGATTAAAAATCATCCTATAAAAGAGTGGAAATGCTTCCTAACTGAGATACTTTTATATCTTCCCTTCTTGGACAGTTTCTACTTACCACACCAAATATTATGGTAACTGAACCAGCCAATTCTGGATGATGGATTTTTAAACACTTACGCACATAATGGCTCACGTTTATAGCAGGATATATGTAAATCGATGTGAATTTTTTAAAAAAACTACAAGGGGCTATCTTTCAAATAATGCAATTTCGTTTTCTATTATCTGTTGTTGATTTTAAAAAAATGATACCTGGTTTTGAGTTGTTGTTTTAAAAATATATTTCTTAAAACCAAATGTGCTAAAGCATCAAGCAACTATGCAGAGAATTACATTCTGTTATTTAACATTTTCAGGCCCCTCTGATTATCTATTTTATGAAATAGGTTTCATAGGTATGTTGTGAGCATTTTTAAATTGAGTAAATGTAAGCAAACGAATGTGGTGAATACATATAAGACGTTTCAGGTGCTAAGTGTTATATTACAGTCTTACACTTTCAAAATTTAAATATAATGCAAGGAATGCATGTTTTTCTTTACCGATAGTATACTAGTTTCATCGGATACTATGTACCTTATACGTACCGTGAAGTTTGGATTTTGTTTAAAAATAGCATTTTAAGTTTTTCATTTTCGGATGATTATACTATCGAACAGAAAAACAGCTCTTCGACATTCTCTTTATAAATTGGTTGAACTATTAATTTGACATTTCTGACACATATATTTATCAACACGCTTTTACTCTAGCGATTTTGTGGATATCTAGTACTTTAGGTAAAACGTTATTATTATTATTAGATAATCACAATGTGTTTCTGTTGCCTGAAGCTACTTAGTTTCTCCTATCCAACGGACTTACCCTCTGTGACTACTTCCACAAGGAAAGTTTTTTTTCCACTGTTAACAATGGAGTTAACTATAGTAGTTACTTCTATAACGTACTTACTTACTGTGTTTACTTCTCTGAGTTATCCACTATTGTTATTTTACCAAAGGAGTTACACTCTGTTTACATCTTCATTGAAGTTACCAACAATGGTTATGTTTCTGACTGAGTTACTCTCTGTGGTTACTTCCTCAACATATTCACCCACTGATATAAGTTTTGACCATATGCGCACGTACACACAAACGAATAAACACGAACTTAATTTATAAACGCAAAACAATCACACTTTACAATAATCAACATAGTCATACTCGTACATTTCTTGACCATTTACATGTAAAGTTACCTACTCTGGTTATTTCTCCAATGGTTACGTTTTAGGTTGAGTTATCCTATGTGGTTACTTCTAAAACGGAATTACTCACTGTGGTTACTTTTTTAGTAGAGTTACTCACTATAGTTACGTTTCTGATTGAGTTACACATTGTGACTACTTTCCCTATTGGTTTACCCACTGTGGCTACTTCCACAACTAAGTTACATATTGTGGTTACTTGCTCAGTGAAGTAACCCACTATGATTATTTTTACAAAGTGCATGTTCTTGGATGACAGAATTGACATATTCGTACATAATCGCGTTACGTTTCTGATTGAGTTACACATTGTGACTACTTTCCCTATTGGTTTACCCACTGTGGCTACTTCCACAACTAAGTTACATATTGTGGTTACTTGCTCAGTGAAGTAACCCACTATGGTTATTTTTACAAAGTGCATGTTCTTGGATGACAGAATTGACATATTCGTACATAATCGCGTGCTGACTGACATGAAGTAAGTATTTGTAGTTAACCTAAAAGTTTTACAGAAAATAAAGGCACTATTTATATTAGTGCTTTCTACGTGCGACAAAGCGGTAAACGTCATGCCAACCAAATAACACTGATGTATATATATATATCACAAAAATATGTGTATCTGTCCCTTTGTCCGTTATCTAACTACTCCTACGTCGCTAGGCCAGTCTCAATCAAACTCTCTGTGATGATAGACTAGAACAAGAGGCATGCTAGTGAAACGTTCTAGACCCTTTACACTCTCTATTATTGCTGTTACTTAGCATTTATTATTTTTGACGTAAGTTAACTGAACTACAATTATAGATGACGCAAAGTCCTTACAACAACAACACTTTATTAAATTTTATTTTGCACAACAAACAAAAAGTGTGGAGATAACCATACAAACGTTTTGTATATCTCAAACAATGCGCTCGTACTCTTTATCTAGTAACGCAGTGAAAAAATCGCCTCCACTAATGCAATAATACATAAAGTCAGATGAAGTTTCCATTCTAATAGTCACCATAAGGCTCATATGAAAGAACCACATCTTGAATTTTATCCACTTCCTTCTTTGGCCTGTGACATTTCAACTTCGAGCATAAAAAATATCTGCAGTTAGTAACCATCAGTTAATGAATAATATGAAATATTTTTGGAAGGACATTAAGAAGTTGGGGTTGAAAGCAAGTAACAGAAAGCACATCTACTGCCAGTACTTTGTTTGCTGCGTCTTTCTACAAAGTCACCCAGACAATCATACACTGTGTACCGTGTTTCAAGTATGTACATGTTGTGTTTTTAAAGCTTATATGAAACGTTTGTTGAGCTAATAATGAATGCTGTAATAATATGTTATGCTATAAATAAACTGAGTGAAAGTTAGAAGTTTTATGTTATTTATCATAGCATCTACCCCACAATTTTTATTTCATAATCCGAATAATGAACGGGTGCCTTACGCTTGTATACTTATAAAAGTGCATTTTTGTTCACGCATTATGAACTCGTAGTGGTAGTGGGCAAGTTCAAAACACGTCCATTTAGATGTCAGTATGCATCTGAGAAGAGAAGTGATCTGAAATTCGTTTTTTTACTTTTTATTGTGGGCTGAAGACTCTGTGTGGGGTGAAAGAATATTCGCGAAATGTGGAGAGAATCATTTGATAAAACGAAAGGAAAGTGCCATTCTTGTTGGACGAGTGTGAAAAACACCGGACATCAGTAATGTGATGAAGATAGACCAGGACGTCTTAGCAGTGTCACTGTTTATGAAAATATTTCAAAGATGGGCACAGTTATCTGTGATAACTGACGAGCGAGTATCACTGAGCTCGTTGATAAAGTTGGAATAAGTTCAGGCAGTAAACATGTCATTAGTCATTAACACCATTTACTTCTGCAAGGTGTGGGCTCCTTGAGTTCCAGAGTAATGGTCAGAAATTCGTAAATAGAATCGTATGGGTTTCTTTACCCAGCTTTAGCAACGTGACCAAAATATAGATGATGAGTTTCATTCATCGACGACCAAACATGAATACTTCACTTTAAACAGAAAAGAATTAAGACAGCAGAGTTCCGTCTGCCCAAAACACTTGGAACATAATCATTTTCTGTTAAGATAAATGGATTTAGTTTTGAAACACCCGGTAACTCTCACTTCATGTAATGTTGAGTCACAATCAACTGATTTTGTTTTATGAATTATTTTTACTTTTTTTTTCCCCCAGTAGGACAACGGTAAGTCTTTAGATTTACAACATTAAATTAAAGCTCAATTTCCTTCTGTGGACACATCAGATATACCTTTGCGCCTTTGCTCTAAGTAAGAAAACCCAAACCTCTACTTTCTGAAGCACTTTCCTAGTTTTAGAAGAAAAGAGTACATATCATCTTCGTTCCAGATTGTATACTTCTGAGTTTCTACTTATATAAAATTAATATTTGATAAAAAAAGAAACATTTACTAAATATTTCAAAATTATCTTTATAAATATAGCCTGTGCTAATCTTCTTCAAGAAAAACAACCAGAACTCCAGAAGATAAGCGTATAATTAGTAATTAGTAATTGAATTTTATTTTTAAAGATGTGATAAGATATATGACGATGCTAAAACCCACAACATAATAACACTTTAAATTTTATCTAACAGCAAGTTCCTCATTATGTATCTCTAAAATTCAGTATTAATCACAAATTTAATACAAGCGTAACTTCTTGAATGACCAAATAAAAAGCTACACTTCATGAAAAACATCAAATGATAATTTTATTTTTATAAACTTGTTTTTTAAAAATACGATACCAGTTTCCATCTTATTATCTCCAGTTATCTTTGGTGTAAATCACAAGTTTGCTATTGTGCTCAGAGTATGTCAGAAAACGTCTTTTGTGAATGATGGTTTACTCTGTGCAGAACAAAAAATTTTAATGCTCTGTGCATGTTTATAGCAAAGACTTAATGCAACGGCGTTGGGTACACAAGAGAGAAGTAGCTTGAACTATAACAAGGAACTCTCAATTCAGCATGGATCTTTGAACATTATGGATACAATGGAATGTTAGAAAGATTAACAAATCGATTAGACAATCAAACAGGAGGAAATAGTAAAGAAAGCAAAGTGGAAATTAATGAATCTTGTGAAAAACAAACATCTTGACTGTTTTTAGCTGAATAACTGAAAGCTGTAGAAGGAGACCGGCCTTACACGATAATCCAACACAAATAAAGTAGCAACTAACCAACAATACTTAGTGGTATACACAAGACAAATGCTCTAAGTGCCAGTGATATTATTTACGCACTGGAGCAGTTTTTTAGCACGATCAAATCACAGGTTTTTGTTCCTCCAATTACGAAGTCCCATCGTAACACACCTGTCAAGATAGTGGTGCCGTCCGTTATTCATCGATAAAAGTAGCATTAATATTTGAAATACAAATAACAGACAATATATATATAAAGTTATATGGAATAGAATTATTCACAATATATAGATTTCACTGTCAGCAATGCTAGCGGAATTACTGACACAATTGCACTACATAGAATGACAAAATACATTCGTCATGCTGGTTCTAGAAACCCAATGCCAGAAGACTTTCTCATATCATTGATACCTGGCTCACTTGTGGTCAGAGATATTTTAGCAGCGCGTCTCGTAGCTCATCCACTTTCCGAGCTGAGAAAATTCAGTGTTAATGACTATCGATAGGAGAGAACCGCTGTTTGAAAGCCAGTGCACTTTACCGAGAAGGATACAGCAGTTAGTACTGCTCTTTTATGTGCCGCACATATACGTTGACCAATGAGACAACTGGCTGACCGTAGTTTAGAATCACTTCACAAATTAATTCACAAATCATGATATTCAGCCAATGTCAATTTTATGCTGGTGGTCACATCATTTTAACTCAAATGTCGGAAAGGAATTATAGCAAATCTTGGAATCAACTGGATATCTTCGCTCTCACTTTTAAAGGTTACATCGTAACTATGATACAGCAAAGCTCGTAACCCATTACATGACTCTCGAAGGACATCATAAGATTCACACTTACTATGACATTTTATTGGCTGACTGCCTTCTCCAACTCCACGTTCAAGATACCTTGTACCGTTCACTCTGTCGAAGTGGGACAGTCCCGCCACTGTAGAGCACAGATTGACTAAGTTCAAAATGATGATTAGTCAGAGGGAAGATGGAAATAGAAACACATGGAATATTCAGATAAATGGGCATATCAGGGAATTTTTGCAAATATGTGTTGTGGAATCGACGTTACATTTACCAGAAGAAAGAAAAGTTATTTGGGTAGCGTAAGTGATTTAATAACAGTTCTTAACAGGCTTGAAAGCCTGTATCAAATCTTTACCTTTACTGTTTCTGAAACAATACCAAAAGTTTAAAAACACGCAATGTAGTGTCTTAATGTAATGAATTCTGTGTCAGTCAGAATAAAGTCTGCCCTTACCACCTGAATTCCTGACTCTCAAAACATAACACTTCTTTTATGAACAGCAGTTCAAGTGTAAAAATTACCTGAAACTAGAAATTCAAAAGAAGGTTATCACATCAAAGTGCCCGTATTTCTTCATGCATTATGAAGTGTTTAAGTTTGTTTGCAGTTAAACACAAACCTACACAATAGGTTATCTGTGCTTTGTCCATCACGAGTATCGAAAGCCGGTTTATAGCGTTGTAAACCCAAAGACATACCGCTGTGCTACTGAAGGCGAAGATGTACCGAAGAATTACCTCCTCTCCTCTCAAGTACTACAGTGAAAATTATGTAGGATTAGTAACGTAAGCCTATGGGTAATTACACAGACTTTAACAGTGACAAGAAAAGATAACTGGGTATTGGAGTAGATGGGAAAGCAAGTACTGTAGTTAAAATTATGTAGCTTAAGCCAACGTGTATGTGATTTATCAGTCATAAGCAACCTCGATTATAGGATATACCATTAATCTCAATCTTTCATTTCTTATTTACCAAACTAATTATTAATCAGAAATGTAAAAAAAAAACTCTTGAAATATGTGTATTAACGTATTGGACTAAGACTAGTTTTAAATCACAGTAAAAATTAAAAGCTTTTAACGCGAAAGATACTTTTCACGGACTAAAGTTTTTTGGTGTTATTTATCCATACTCTTTTCGTGAATCTGTGTTATTTATCCATCCTATTTTCGTCAACCTGTGTTATTTATCCATCTTAATTTCGTCAACCTGTGTTATTTATCCAACTTATTTTCCTCAACCTGTTTTATTTATCTATACTGTTTTTGTCAATTGATTATTATTATTAGTAGTAAGTGACGCTGGCTTCCTATGCAAACACTATTCTCAGTAATAATATCTGCCCAGAGAACCTTAGAAATACCATCCATCTATTGAACCTTGGTAACTAACCCCACTTGTTTTTGTCAAACATGCATGATATATAATGAAAAAATATAAAGTTAATGACATTAAAATAACAAATTCAATGCCTCCACTTATAAAGCAAAACCGTAAATGTGATAAAACTTTTCAATGCTGATGACTTTAAATACAAGATTTTGCAAATTAGATTAAATGATTAATCGTAATACTTTGATTGTTACTATAAAGCTGATGTTGTGTTAATCTACATCACCATCTCATGGTTGCTAACAAACAATTTGCATAATTATCATACCAATATACTTATAATCCTAAGACATCCATTACCTCTGGTGTCTCTTACGTAGCAGATATGTAAACTTCAGGTGTGTAAATATATACACTGCTGGCTAAAATCTTAAGGCCAATGAACATAAAGCAAAAATATGCATTTTGCGTTGTTACACTCAACCACTTATTTGAGTAGAGCTTCAGAAGATGAAAATAAAAAAGGGGAAAAAAAACTTGTATAGCATTTAATAGGAGAAATGTGAACAAGATGAAATTAGCCTAAATACTAGCTGGTGAAAAGTTTAAGACCATGCCAAAAAGAAGTCCTGAACAGGGTAGGAAATGCCCAACAAGAGGTCTCAGTAGTGAATTGTACGGCCGTCATTGTGAATAATTGCAAACATTCACTTTAGCATGGTCAATATAAGCGTTTGCAGAAGGCTGGCTGGAATGTTATTGCAAGCGGTGAAGATGGCTTTACGAAGATCATGCACTGTTTGGAATTGACGTCCATTTTTATAGACTTCCCTTGCTATCCACCCTCAAACATTTTCAATGGGGTTCAGTTTGAACGAACACGCTGGATGGTCCAAAAGAATCACGTTATTCGCCATGAAAAAGTCCTTTGTCCTGCGGGCATTGTGGATTGCAGCGCTGTCCTGCTGAAAGATCCAGTCATTTTCACACAAGCGAGGGCCTTCAGTCAATAAGGATGCTCTCATCAACATGCCAATGTAGCCATCTGCTGTTTTATACCCTTGTATAACCTGAAGTTCCATTGTTTCATGAAAAGAGAAAGCACTCAGATCATGATGGAACCTCCTCCTCTGTGTCGTGTACAAAATGTCTCCGGTGGGATATCCTTATCGTGCCAGTAACGTTGGAAGCCATCTGGACCATCCAGATTAATTTTTTTTCTCATCAGAAAACAAAACTTTCTTCCGCTTTTTTTACGTCCCATGTTTGGTGCTTCTCAGCAAAGAATAACCGAGCTGTTTCGTGGTGTGGAAGAAGACGTGCCCTTTGAAGATGTTTTCGGTTTTTAAAGCCTTTTTCTCGTAGATGCCTCTTATTGTTCTTGAGCTGCATTTTGCTTCCGTAAGGGCCTTAATCTGGTTCGACGATCGGCTGGTGTTTTGCTAGACAACCCGTCGAATTCTCCTGCTCAACGCCGGTGAAATTTTCTTGGGCCGATCACTTGAAATTCTCGTTCTGTATCCCTCAGGGTATTTTAAGAAATTTACAACAGCAGTTTTACTATGCCCAATCTCACCAGCGATAGCACGTCGAGAGAAACCTTGACCTTGCTTTTGCAGCTCGACAATTCTGCCACGTTCAAACTCTGTCAACTTCTTAACCTTTGCCTTTTTTTTACCCAATGTAACACAGGAGATGTTGACAACGCTAATGCTTGAACACAAATGACTAAATTTCTTTACGTGTTTACCGATTAACGCTTCGTTTCAGTATGGTCTTAAACTTTTGACCAGCTAGTATTTAGGCTAATTTCACAGTGTTCACATTTTCCCTATTAAATGCTAAAAAAGTTTTTATTTTTATTTTCCATTTTCTTATTTTCATCTTTCGAAGCTCTAATAAAATAAGTGGTTGAGTCTAACAACGCAAAATGCATATTTTTTCTTTATGTTCATTGGCCTTAAGATTTTGGCCAGCAGTGAATGTACTTTATTTTTGTTCGTCTATCCAGAATTTTTCTCGCGGCTCACATCAAATATGTTCACCCTTTCAGCCGTGGGGGTGTTATAGTTACGGTCAATCCCACTATTCGTTGGTAAATGAATAGCCGAAGAGTTGGCGGTGGGTAGTGATAACGAGCTGCCTTTCCTCTAGTCTTACACTGCTAAATTAGGGACACCTAGGGCAGACAGCTCTTGTGTAGCTTTGCGCGAAGTTAAAAAAACAAACTTTTCTCCCAAATTTCACGATCAAACGCTACAAATCTCATTGATATCTTCAGAAAGGATTTCGTCCAAGGATTCTTGATTGGTTATTGATTTTTCAATTCATAATCACCTTTCTTAGGCAAACTTTTCATTGCAACAAGTTTTGCTACAAGGCACAACACTGTTTTCATTACGTGACATATGGCTTCAACTTTAGTCTTTATTTACAAAATATTTCAAATAAACAACATTAAACTGCATGTAATCTCCTGAAACATGAACATTTTGCTAAATACGATATTTATGGGCCTTCTTTACTTATTTAAATCTAAAATATGCATTTGTAGTTTATCCAAAACCATATGCTTGTCACTTTTTGAGCACACATTCAGACATTTATGCATTTTTAGCTAAATTTGTCGTCATTACAACTTTATGTTCGCTTTACTTTGAAACAATTTAGTTTTGTTTCATATCATAGACTGCTATAAACACACTTTAATTACTTTTGCTTCACTATGGGTTTTAGTCCTCATTTTTATGAGTTTCCTTGTTCCAACTCATAAAACTATTTCATACACTAAATGCTCGTAACTTTGTCTGAATGTATAAGTCAGTTTTTTAAATAAACGTGGATTTATCAAATAATGCCTGCAAGAACGTATAGCTTAAATTATGTGCATAAAAATTGTAGAGTAAGTAAAATTCAAGTGAAGAACATGAAAACTACTGCAAATGTTTCATGGGTCAGGCTAGTATTACATAATAATTATGTAAACCTCAGGTGTGTGTGTGTATATATACACACACATATATATTTACATAATTGCTACGTAAGCCATATATGTTAGGCCCGGCATGGCCAAGCGCGTAAGGCGCGCGACTAGTAATCCGAGGGTCGCGGGTTCGTGCCCGCGTCGCGCTAAACATGCTCGCCCTCCCAGCCGTGGGGGCGTTATAATGTTACCGTCAATCCCACTTTTCGTTGGTAAAAGAGTAGCCCAAGAGTTGGCGGTGGGTGGTGATGACTAGCTGCCTTCCCTCTAGTCTTACACTGCTAAATTAGGGACGGCTAGCACAGATAGCCCTCGAGTAGCTTTGTGCGAAATTCCAAAACAAACAAGCCATATATGTCAGCATCCTTAAATTTCCGCAGAGGCAGCATTCTTCTGGTGTCTAACAGTCGCCCTAACTACTGATTTTGTGCAATGGTATGTCATCACAGCTACGAATCAAGACACCACATATGACATATTTAGCACCTATATATTTGATTCACATCGAAAATTCGAGAAAGGTAAACTTAAGTTTAGAAGAATACACTATACAGATTTTCCGTAGATAAATATTCACACAAAAAAGAACTCAACATTTTGGAAATAAAGGAAGACTTCAATATTTTCCTTACAACCAAAGAAAATAGCACAAAGGAGTATTTTGGATAGCCATGACCTCAGTAATCGCAGATTAACTGAACCTGAAGTAAGTCTCATCTGTAATTTGAAAGTCATAGTTATAAAACAGTACCTTTTGACTCCGAAGGTTGCTGTAGTGAAGTTGGGCACATCTATTTCTACTGGTAACAAGATAATAATCAACAAGTTGAAGGAAGTAAAGAGTTGGAAAACCTTTCATGAGGAAAATGACAAATAAAATTAACTGGAATCACAGCAATTTCGTTTGACTGCTTTCTCAAGTCCTCGTATTCAGTTTCAATGTTGTTGTTTTTTGTGATATTTAGCAGTTTAAATAAATAGCACTTTATGAAACAAGTGAACTAAATGATAAATTTAGAGAGTGCTAGAATCCAGATGTAATCGTTCTTACTTTTGAAATACTGACCAGAATGAAGTAGGCCATTCTGCAACACCCACTGCCTACAGAAGTTTGGTCTTGAACCAAATAATTGGTCTGATTGCTTTTCTTTTAATGCACCCAAGGCTGAAAGTGCTCAGCGTATTCAGTGTCATCAGATCACATACCTCAGACTTCCTAATTCGTAACCCAACACATATATACAGGCAGGGGCGTAGATTTTTTCACACCCGATGGGGGGATGATTTTTGCAATCACTTATGTGGACTTTTTAATTTGCAAATTGGTAATATCTGATTACGTGAACCTGAAAGCTGTAAACATGCAGTCACAGAGTAATCTTGTTGCCACGATACTTGCATGTATACTTAGGCCTACTGACTGATACTTACGAACTATCGCTTAGATAGAAAAGCTTAGAAGCACGCCTATATTAAAGATGCACATTTCGGCTACTGAAAAAGCCTACATCTAGGCCTAATTATGTAATTCGATTAGTAAGAACATGAGAATCACAAGAACAAACACACAATTTGTAGATCTGTGATGCAATAAAACAATTCAACAGACCAAACTGTAGGGGGGATGATTGTATGCACCATACCCCCACCTAAAATGTAAGGGGGATGTATACCTTCCATCCCCCCAGAATCTACGCCACTGTATACAGGGTTATCCAATAATTTTTGAAACATTTTTGAAAAGTCATAACCAGAAAACCGTTTAACACAGAAATATAAGGCTTGCGATAGATCTTAACATGTTATTTCAACAGTATTGTTCCCATTTGCACTGAAGCCTTAACATACGTAACAGACTTAGCTAGATATTCCCTATGGATTTTTGTAAATAGACCTTCATAAAGTTGTGGTTTACGATAGTATTATTGCGATTAAGGATGAATTTTTATCAACATAATTAAGAAGCCTCTATAAAAGTTACATTAGCAATGTTGTAAAACATTCAGCAGGAGAATGAACTGGGTACAAACTAGACATGTTGCTTGCTACTCGCAGTGCTTACGTCAAAATTATTACTGTTTTATACTCTAACAAAAAAAAAATTAAACGATGTTCTTGCATGTGCCAATGATGACTCTTGTGTCTTGGGTTTGTTTTAAGGTGGTCTTCAAAACTAATACCCATGCACTGTGGAAAGTCTGTGAACCTTTGTCAAGATGTATGTTCTAAATCTGACCTTGTCTTGCTTCACTGACCCTTGTTACAGTGGGTTATTATGGTGTTGGAACAACACTACATAATCATGCCCATCAGTAGGATCAGATGGACGACAAAGAAACTAGTTCCACGAGAACCATAGGTCCTGTAATATCGTCCTTATAATTTGTGATAAATGTTTTACACAATATTATAATCATTTATATCTATCACAAGTAGATGTAATTTTAAATATTCTGTAATAAATCTTCCACAAAAAAGGTTATGAACATAATGTTTTTAGTACTTTTCACTTTATCTTCTTCTTTTAGATCTATTCATTCTTGTCTCTAATTAATGTGAAAGAAGGAAAGTAACCTTTATTAAAACTGATAGTATTTCCTCAGCGTTATAGTGTTACATCACAAATCCAAATTCTGCTTCAGGTGCCCCACGTGAATAATATCGATTTATCACACAGTCTAAGTTCATTAAATAATGCTTGGATAACTTTAAAAAGTTGCAGTGACGTAACAGTATTTTTCCAACGTTTTATACAGAAGTATTGAAACCAGTTTCACATGAAGCAAGCCAGAATAAACAAGAAAATTGATATCTGATAACTGAAAAATAACATTTCAATTTCTGTACATGAAATTTTCTGGGTATCATTTCTTGTATAAAGGATGCCCAAAAGTTAAGAAAATTATACATTTGTATTTTAGAGACAAGAACCTCAAAACTGTGCTACAGTAACTACTAAAGTTCGTGAGACAAATGTTGGATGTATGGAATATCATGGCGGCGGAACACAGACAAAACATGAAATAAGATATTCATGGGTTAGCTCACATAATTTCTAGACATCCTATATTTCACAGCTGTTTAGTGTTATTCTTAATATTATACCTTGAAAGTAAACAACTGCAAGTTATTTAGTTTCACTACTAAGTGTTGTAAATAGTCCTTGGTTATTTATAGTTTGATTCCACTAAAGAATGCTAGTTTCAGTGATTTATCATTTATCACAACTAGACATCATTTGAAGGCCAATTCTAAAGAATTGAAGTGTTTTCCTAACCCTATCAACAAGTTCTTTCGGGTATTTTATCTAATAAATTCAATGCATTAAAATTGTACGTTCGCAAATGTAATAACGTTCCCAACAGTACGATTACAGTCTGTGTATCAACAATCAAAGTAGACTTTGTGTCTGTGAAAAACCTATTTTTCTAGAACCTTATGGTTTGCAAAATAAAAATATGTTTTAATTATCTCAAAAATTTTACTAAACATAGAAAACGCTTGTGTTGCATAATCCACTTCTAATCAACAAAATATGAAAAAGAATGAACACCATAGAACTCACACGCATCGTGTAATATTCAGACAAATTTTCAATTATTTAGGAATATTTGTGTAATATCGTATTTATTATATATTTGATTTAGTGAACATTAAAAATGTGGTAATGCAGACTGAAGTCTGTATTAAATATTACTGAAAATTTACCATGAGCGCGAACAAAACTTTCAATAATTTACTATATATATTTTGCTATAGTTATAATTAATTGGTTTAATTAAAATTTATAAAAAGAACAACAGCAGTAAAAATTCGTTTGATAATATACGGCAAAATTAATACACTTGTGTTCAAGACTTCATTTTGTCTTCTTCATCAGCTACATGTTTTTCCAGAAATACAATTGATTGACTAATTAATTCACGCTTCTAAATTTAAGTAGTTCTTTACTGAACAAGATAGATTAATTATTCTCGTGAATATTAGGTTTTTAAAAACAAATTGCATTATATTCAAAATGAACTTAAGAACGTAAACTCGTTTTACGAAATTTCGTTTTGTTTGTTTTGCGTCATTTTAGTTTAAATGTCTTCAATTTAGATATAGTATATTCATCTGTGAGTACTTACTTTTAAACTACCAAAAATCGCCTCATGAAAAACTTTGTTTTTCACGTTCATAGTGTGGTTACGATTAGAAACACGCTGTGGTCTGATATGCAAGTTAATAATCAATAAATAATCGATCCTGGATGAACGTGTACTGAACATTAAATATACAAATGAATTGAAATTTCAAAAGGATTATTTAAAGTAATATTGTTGATAAAATATAACAAATCGTGGCATAAAGTTTTAAAAAGTATTTCGGAACTTTAGTCTTTCCTGGATCATTAAATATATATATAACTTAAAGTCTATATTATCAACACTGATTATTTAAAAATCAGTCGTATTACAGAAATTGATAGAAATTTATGCAAGAAAGCTAAATAAAATTGTTTTTTTTTTTACTATTTTTATCATTTCTCATACATTACAGCTCTCGTTATCTGTGAATTTTGTCAAAGTCGGAAAGACCTCGTAAATGGAGTATAGTCAAGTCACATACAATAGATGCATAGGTTTTCATGTTTGTTTGTTTTTTGAATTTCGCGCAAAGCTACTCGAGAGCTATCTGCACTAACCGTCACTAATTTAGCAGTGTAAGACTAGAGGGAAGGCAGCTAGTCATCACCACCCACAGCCAACTCTTGGGCTACTCTTTTACTAACGAATAGTGGGATTGACCGTCACATTATAACGCTCCCACGGCTGAAAGGGCGAGCATGTTTGATGCGATTAGGATTCGAATCCGCGACCTTCAGATTACGAGTCGAACGCCTTAACCCACCTGGCCATGCCGGGCCTAGGCATTCATGAACTCATGTAATATTCCTCGCGCTTTTCTGATGCGCAATCAGATTCTACAGGTTGGCAGGCTGCTATTGTTTTAGCTAGCACAATAAACATTACTACTAAATTTCTACTTATGGTAGCTAATAATATTAACAGGTATAAGGTAACAAGTTTCCGTTTCAATCGCACATCAGACTCAAGGGTTTGATCAACCAGTGTTACTAGATGTACTTCCGCAGGATCCCCGAAAGTCCAAGTTTATATGTCATGCTGTGAGGTAGCTTCTTGTTGTGTTTCACAGCATGCGTACGTTTTTACCATTTCACCTATCTCTTAATCGGTAAATCGACGTGCATTAACTATTGCAGTCTGCAACATCTCCATATATTCCTCTCGACGCTAAACTGGTTGGAAAGCGATACAAGATACCAACTAAGAGCTTTACTTCTTATTAGAACTAGAATATTCAGAGCAATTATCCGACCATCGCTAAGTTGAATATATTTAGTCATGACATAGAAAAAGTGCTAATCCTTGTTCGTCCATTCAGGGTTTATACACTTGGCATGTAATCACTTTATAGTATCATTATAGTATCATATCATTATTGACATGAAACATTAGTGTTCTCATTCTTTCAAAATCTCGGGATAACTCTAGAAATAACTTACTGTCGAAGTTAACTCTTAAGTCTATGTACATCTCTCCATATGTTCCCAATTGTATAATCCATTGTTTAATCAATACATTACCGTCGAATTAAGCTAAGGTAGCAATAAATGGATAAGGTCTAAACCATTTGATAGAGTAAGTCAAAGATAACTTTTAGCAAGCATAATTTACTTTTATCAGCTTTAGGCAGATAGAAATCTACATCCAGAGCAATTGTGCCAAAAATGAAACTAAAGTCTTCTATCAGAGATTTCCATGGACGACTTAAACAACTTTTGTCTCTTTTTTTTTTTGAAAAGCATATAATACAGTGCCTATTCCATTATTCAATGACTTTGTACGATTATGGTAAGAAAAACTGTTTCTTTATATTAAAAATGGTGAATAATACAACCTGATGAATTATAGTTTTTGAATTATGCAAAATATAAAATATATCTTGTTTCATAGATATGCAGACCACTAACTGCTTCACAGATTAACTATCACGTTGTTTTGGTTTACTGTTATGGTACACCACAGCATCCTACACCTATTACTTACTCTGTGGGTCAGTATTACGTTTGCCAACGTTTGATGATCGAATATCATTTTTGTGCAAGACATGCAGGACCCAGTCCATGTCCGAGCCCTTGAATTACTCTTCCTAAAGTTCCTGATTCGTCCATCACGGTGTCCATCCATAAGTGTAACTACAACAAACCACAATATTAATTATCATTGCTGTTTCAATGGCTTTAATTGCTGCATGGAGACCAGAAACCAGGTAGGCAGTAAATGAACATGCTTGCACAAGCTTTTAGGAAAATCTAATTTAATTGAGTTGCTACTGACTTGAACAAAGTTATGTAATAAAGTTGAAGTTTGATACAATTGTTATTCAATGCAAACATACCACTCAAATTCCATTATCATCGATACAGTTATTCACAATGAATGAACAACGCTGAGGAGTTCAAACCAACATTAATTCTTCAACTAAATCATACTTTAAAGACAGGCATGCTTACTCGTACTGTATCCACCCAAAGCTCATTTCGTCCCATTTAATTTACACACAAGTGTAGCTATTTTGGAGAAACTGACAGTAAACAATCACTGTCACTAGTACCATGCAAGTCCTAGAACATTTTTAATATCTTATTTGGCACCAGATTGGGATCAATCTATGGGCGTTGCTTTTGGAGAATTAGTTTTCACTTCATTCCTGCCTACTATATGATCAAAAGCCAAAGCTCTTTTTGCATCAGTGCACATTTTCTTAGTGTCGATGTCAATACTATTTTTGGTTGTTTTAACAAAATAAAATATACAACGAAAAACTAAAATGCCATTCACATAGTTTAGACATCTTTCTTCCATCAGCGCCCTCCCAAAAACAAATTTTCAGGTAAACTACGAAAACCAAGACAGTGGCATGACACAACGTTTGTATGGTATTTTGTAGGTGAAAATGGCATTTCTGGATTTATTTTTATTGTACAACTCAATTCAACTTGTTAGTAGCCATATCTAGAGTGTGGAACCAAAACGTTTAACAATAGTTCATTTATGACAAGAGGGATACTGAAATGTGTTACTTTGTTTACTGTCAAGCTATTTTCTTCTTAGTCACAATAAAATGTTGGACATGTTGGAGCACATTCTCCGAAAATTTACTTGATTTTGGTTTTGGACATGCATCATCTATGTGTGTGTTATGATGGATTGCTGTTTTTTTTTAATTAGGCAATGACTTGGCTCGATAAACACATTAGATTTTTGACTAATTCACTGAGAGACCCGTGCCTGTGTTGAGATAATACGGGTTTTATACAATTATAAACAAGTGATTCCTGTTTATTGACAAGTCTTGCATTTACTTTTGGGTGTGCTGTAGCTGTTTTCACTGCAGATGGCTGTACCACTTGGTAACTGAAAACAGTCTATGCTCGAGGAAAGTCTTTCTTATTTAACTCAGCACAGATAGCCCATTGTTTAGCTTTGTGCTTAATTTCCAAACAACAACAACTTATTTTCCTCAACTCTAGAAACATATGATGCACTGAATACAGTTCTGTTTTGTTTTTTTAACTGATGGTGAGGTATTCGACTTTCTATCTGTTGGGTTCGAATCCACATTACTAAACACGTTTGCCTTTTCAGATATGAAGGTGTTGAAATGTAAAGTAAATTCCACTATTCGTTGGTAAAATAGTAGCATAACTAACTGTGGGTGGTGTTGACTATCTGCATTTCATCTAGTCTATTACCACTAAATGAAGGATATCCTCAAGTAGATTTGCGCGACATTCAAAACGAAACAAACCACGTGAAACAAACCACGTTTTCTGAGAAGCATAATATGCCACAAGCATCCTACTGTTTTACCCAGTTATAGGTCACCCTGTTCAGCATCTAGCTTTATGGGCTTACATGGAAACTGAATAAGTCATACGACGGCCATGCACCTTGGTCGAATTGTGGAAAGTAATAGTGGACAATTGAAACAGTAATTCACTGATAAATTTATGGTGGCATAAAAACAATGTGTTCAGTCAATACAAGGTAACAGCAATTGTAAAATGTATTAATTCTTTCGTATATTTGTGCATTTTAAAATTTGTTTCCATAATGAAGATCTTACTGTGGCTAGAAGTCCTTTCTTTACTAGGCCTTTATACGTTCTCAGAACGTCACATTCTTCTACCCTTCGCTATAAATTCATTGTGTTTCCATGTGATCCCTGAAAATGCCCTTTCGTAATCATGATTTATATGTAGCTTGAGTATCCGTTTTAATGACACCGAAATATCTGCTTAATACTTTAATTTATGGTATTACAAGGTAAAACTAGAACCAATAGGTAAGTATCAAGAGCTGAAAGAAAACAGCAAGTTTTAAGAAAATATGTGACAACGAACAAATTTTAATACAGACAGCAAATGAAAGATTTAAACACAAGTTTTGAAGAAAGAGTTATCTTTATTTGACGTACATAGTACCTAATACGTCAAAACGTGTTGCAATATTTACATCTAGACGTTTTTCTTGTAATTTCAATTGTGCCTTTAGGCTAAAAGAATGGTTTGATATTCAGATGGTCCTAGAAATCAATAATTAACAGAAGCATGAATCTGCTCTTAGTCCTAAAGAAGTTCGTATACCGAGCCTTTTACTGTTTGTTCGTAGGTACATCTAAATAGTTTGCAAAGTTTTTATGTATAGCTAGTTAGATGTAGAAAAGTTTTTCCGGTTGCGGAGGGGAATTGACTGGTTTGAAACACTGTTAACAAGAACATATAAAAACCTTCATTGACAGAAAGGTATTGTGGAAACAAAGGATTGCGTTAAAAAGAGATACGAGAACTTTACTGAATCTTAGAGGAAGAACACAAGAACTGCTACTGAGCTTCTGTAGTTGTGCAGGAATTTGTATGGTAACTTAAATATTACTAATATTGAATTATTTTGTTTATGAAAATCTTTCAGCGATCTTATTCTCAGTGTAATAGAATGTATACAAGATTTACACAATTTATGAAGAATCTTCTTTTTGTGTTTCTTAACGAGTCCTAGGTTGGAACAGCGATAAGGTTATGGACTTGAAGTACTAAAATCCAGGGTTCCATTCCCTGCTGTGGACACAGTAGATAGCCCAACACTCAGAACCAAAAATTTCTGAGCAGATAGCTCCTGTGTAGCTTTGCGAGAAATTACAAAAACAACAGCTGAGCTCTGTAACGAACTTAATCCGAACTAGTTTAGAGTCAGCCGGTAACTTTGTGAGCCAAGAATTTTTAAACCGGGGTAACTGACCCAGATGGCAAACATATACACCGACCATGTTCGGCGACGGAAATTCTAACTCGCTGCTTTTACACTGTGATTCCTGCGTCCTACTACCAGACTCTATTTCCTTAACGATTAGCTCGAAAATAGACTTAAATAAATTAATATTTAATTTGCATTTATGGTGCCGAAAATTAAAATATATCAGTATTTCATCTGTCTTCGAATAAATAAGTTTTAGTTCCTCAAAAAGGTGCAATTTTGATGGATCAAATTTTCAACATTTCGATAAAAATCCCACCTCATTTTCTCAAGATGAAAAGAACCAAATACAGTCGTTAAATCATGTTATAATTGACGAAAAATGAAATACAATCTGTCCAAAAAAGGACGTTATTGAGAACGTCCCCTCTCTCACATAACAATTATGCTGTACAAACTGTATTATACATATTTAGACTTCAAACTAAACACACTTCCGTCTGGGTCATATCTTCCTTTCTACTTTTAGTACAAGTCTTTATCCTGAACAATTCCATGCAACTCACTTCATACTCTATCACAGCACGCAAGGTTATTCCGTGCAACTAAAATCGTACAAAAAAATTATAACGGTTACTTACTGGAGGAAAAAGTGAACAGAACTCTGAATCAACCCAATGTAACAGTTTTTGATCAATAGGTTTTCTTTAGTGACGTTTCTCCCAGTGGCTCAGCGGGACGACACTTGGGTTAACACGCTAAAAATCGGGTTTTGATATTCCTACTGAGAAGAAAACAGATTACTTGCTCTGTATGTTTGTAACAAATAAATCAAAGCAAAACAAAATCAATTTTTAGTAACCATAGTTTTTACAGTCAGAATAATAGTGTTATTCGCATTGCGATAGAATGTGATTCCAGAAATTAAATTCTCTGCTGGCTACTTTTTTTGCTTTCGTGAATGGCATTAAAGCTTTCTTTTTTTGGAAATGTTCTTGGCTCCTTAGTATTAAAAACCCTTCTATACGAATACCTATCTCGGAAATGGATGCGACATCAAACACCAGTTATAAGCGGCCCCGTGGTAGCGTCATACTGTCAAAAGGTCTAGATTATTTTTTTAATTTAGCGCAAAGCTACACAAGAGCTATCTTCGCTAGCTGTCCCTAATTTAGCAGTGTAAAACTAGAGGGATGGCAGCTAGTCATCACCACCCACCTCCAACTCTTAGGCTACTCTTTTACCAACAAATAGTGGGATTGACCGTCAAATAATAAGGCCCCCACGGCTAAAAGGGCGAGTATGGTCGGTGCGACGAACATTGCTTAGTATAATTAATGTCTACTGATTTTAATTATGACGTAGTGTATAAAGGTTTTAATAAATTATTTAACTTGTAGAATCGATACTCGTATATAAATTCACTTTGTATAAACAGATGTAGCAAATACTGTTTAGCGATACAGATACTTCTATAACACATGACTAGCACCTATGTATCATTTTTATACCTTTTTATATTTCATATGTACTTTAAAATGAAATATAGCTTTAATTTCAACTTTACTTATTATAATAGTTTAATGTATTCCAGCTTCTATTCAATAGATTTTCGAAATAATTTTTATCTCTATCAAAGCAACACAATAATACATCGACAGTATTTTACAAGAGCAGCTTGCTTATGCTATATATTATCTGCAGAAGCAAGCTATGAGTGACACATTTAACATTTATGTATTTTATTCAGAGCGATGGTCCTTTTGGCCCATTTGGCCAGATGGGTTAAGGCTTTCGACTCGTAATCTGAGGGTTGCTGGTTCGAATCCCCGTCGCACCGAACATACTCGCCCTTTCAACCGTGGGGGCGTTATAATGTGACGGTCGTTCCCACTATTCACTGGTAAAAGAGTAGCCCAAGAGTTGGCACTGGGTGGTGATGACTAGGTGCCTTCCTCTAGTCTCACACTGCTAAATTAGGGACGGTTAGCGCAGATAGCCTTCGTGTAGTTTTGCGCAAAATAAAAAAAAACACAACAAACAAACAGAATTCACGTCACAGAACATGC
This sequence comes from Tachypleus tridentatus, assembly GCF_004210375.1. NCBI lineage: Eukaryota > Metazoa > Arthropoda > Merostomata > Xiphosura > Limulidae > Tachypleus > Tachypleus tridentatus. The sequence continues at coordinate 93,939,176 of NC_134832.1, read as the reverse complement.
TCGAACTTGTAGCTTTGGGGGCGTTAGAATGCCAAGACCAATCCTACTGTCCCGGCATGGCCAGGTGGTTAAGGCACTCGACTCGTAATCCGAGGGTCGCGGGTTCGATTCCTCGTCACAACAAACATGGTCGCCCTTTCAGCCATGGGGGCGTTATAATGTGACGGTTAATCCCACTATTTGTTGGAAAAAAAGAAGCCTGAGTGTTGGCGGTGGGTGGTGATGACTAGCTGCCTTCACTCTAGCCTTACACTGCTAAATTAGGAACGGCTAACGCAAATAGCCCTCGTGTAGCTTTGCACGAAATTCAAACCAAACCAGTCCTATTATTTGCTGGTGAAGAGTAGTCCGAGAGTTGACATTTAACGGTGTTGATTAGTTTACCTTCTTATTAGTTTATCACTACAAAGGTAAGGTTGGCTGGCACAGATAGCCATCGAGTAGTTCTGCGCGAAATGCAAAACAAATAAAACAAACTTACAAGTAGTGTAAAGAGGAATAATTTGGGTACCTGCTATAGAACGTTTAGGCGGATGTTGTGTTTTAATGAATTACATTATAACAAAACTCAATAGACAATATTTGTTTGTTTATGAGAAAGATATAAATGCTAACTAATGACGTTCCTGCTTTTGTACTATTGAACTCAGAAAAGACAATCGGTCGACAGCATCTACCGTCAGTTCTTGACATGCTCTTTACCATTATACTACAACGCCTCCATGGCTAAACATGCGAGTTTCTTAGACAACGGGTTTCGATACCACTATCCGCTGATTGAGAGTAAATCGCAATAACCATCACTTCCCATTTTAAGTTCTAGGTAAAACGAAAACTGGCGTTATCAATTTTTCATATAAAAAGTCCCATCCATCTGACACACGTACAAGAAGTGTATACTGTTTTGTTGGCATTGCTCTCATTCTATGTTTGTGTTTTTATACAGTGTTAACACATTTTGGACATATCACTCATGACAACACTATTACTTTCTTCTCCAAGATGGCAGACATGGACTCGCATACAGCGGGTCGCGGGTTCGAATCCACGTACCACCAAATATGCTAGCCCTTTCAGCCATGAGAACGTTATAATGTTACAGTCAATCCCACTGTTCCTTCATAAAAGAGCATCTCAAGATTTGGCAATGGGTAGCTGTTTTCTAATTTAACAGCGCCGACTTCCTGAATCAACAGTTCTAGTACTCCTCAACCAATTTTACTTATTCTTTACTCTGACCGCTTTATACATTACAGTCACAAGCAGGATTGAGGAACTAAAGTTTCTGAGCGCCCCTGGTTGTCCAGCAGGCCAACTCCAGGTCTGTCAGACTGTAAACCTAAATTTCTGTCATGTTAGTTAGTTAGTTCGTGATGGGTGGTGATGACCAGCTGCGTTTCCTGTAGTCATCCACTGCTGAATTAGGGACGGCTGTGTAGCTGTGCGCGAAGTTCAAACCAAAATGGCGTAACGAACGCACGTGAAGGTAAATATAACTCATTTGTTTTCGTTTGAATGTTATGCCAACTTCATGGATATGTTTCTAAAAGTTCTACAGTTGTGTGTTTGATGAATTTGATGCTGGCAAAAACGTATATATAAATTCTACTACGTAAAGATTGAACAAAACAATATTATAGCTAATCAGTTCTGTTCTGAAAGGTATACCAATTATGTAAAATTAATATAGAATAAATGTAAGGCAAGATTCGACTAGCCTGCTATCTACTGGTAAGAAATTTAAGCTTAAAAAAGGGTAAAAGTAAAAATGCTCTTTGCTCTCCCTTTGTTAGTAAAGACTAAACTGCATTCTGTATAATATTATGTTTTATTCTTGTAAATTAAAGAAATTGATGTTTTCACAATCGTTTCAGTCACTACACGTCTGAAGGTTGGTATGATTACTAGAAGAGGCTAGCGCTGTGCTTTCCTTCAAGTCATTCATTGTAGTGGAACGTGTTGTGCAAAATTATGAAGTTGTTACATTACTGATTATAGAATTTTAAAATATTTATACAAGTTATGAATTAACTTATATTGTATGAATAAGAAAATAATATATGCCCTTTTTGAAAAATAACGGAACAGTCACTACTTTAAAAATCATCATATACATTCAGATATCTGCTTATCTTTTACTTGATATATATTGGGGAACTCAGTATAGTACTCTATAGTGGATTAGCTTTAAGAATACTACAGGAATATATCTATCTACAGTATAATCAACAATTTTCTCCATTAAATGAATTATTCATAATTATATGCCAGACAAATTCTGCTAAACATTCATGCATCTCATACACTTAAGTGATATTTCATACATAAATCACAATTAAATGTAAAGAAATAGAAAGGCATGTACATATATATCTGTAATATCTAAATGAAATTTTAGAGGCATAATAAAACAATTCAGAGAGTGACACTTTGGTATTATTTTTATCAAAAAATTTTGGTCAATTGTTTTTGGTCTCTAATTCTTTTACTTATACTCTTTAAGTAAAAAAAAGCAAAAAAAAAGAGAGAGGTATATATTGCCATCTGTCACTCAGTACTGCAATTGGAAGGAATAATTGTTTAATAATAATAAAAGTTTTGTAACAAGTTAAATAAATGCAAGTATAAAAATGTTAAAATTTGTATTATTAGCAGAAGTGATCATATTTAAATATGTGTCCTGGATTGGGTCTTCAGTAACATAATTATGAAGTGACTGTTTCTTTTGCCAATAAAGTGATCAGTTTAAAACAGTTTGCTGGAAGAAACTTGTTTCTATCTGTATGTCAGCTCATATAACATCTTTTGTTAGAAACAAACTGGATTAACATCCTTGTGTCTACAAACTGATAATTTTGCTTTTTAGTAACAAGTGAAATTTTAATTATAATATTTTTGTCTGTTCATTTGCAGGTTTTTTCTTCTAATAATTGGTTATATTACATAAAAATTATTCATGGAAAACAGTAAAGGCTTTGACACTGAATGATTTTAGTGTTGCAGTCTTCTCACACAATAAATCTTGTGTTTGAAGATTTATACGTAAATTTGGTGGCCTATATATCAATCAGTCTGTAAAACTTACTAAATTTGGTAGCAATACTGAAAATAAAAGTTAAACATGAAAAACTATTGATCCATGTTTTAGAACTTGTTTTACACTTGACAAATTTATTTTTAGTTGCTTGCATTCATCAGTGGTATGATTCCAGATTATAATATTACTTTTTATCATGCTAATACTTATATTGACTTTTCATGTGAAACAAGCCATTTTATTTTGATTCAACTTTAATTTTTACTTTTAAATATTTGCCAGAACATATCTTTGTAAATAAAAGTTATAGGCAGTGGACCAGTCATTTTTGTAACTATCTTTGGTACACTTAATGATTAGTGTTAATCAGTATTTTCTTTAGTTAAAACTTGGATATTCTTCACAAGTATAAAATGTAAAACATTGCCTGAGGAAGTATCTAAAGTCTTAATTAGTTAGAGCATGCCTGTTTCACTATGATGTAATTTTTGTGTAACTTTATTGATGTGATAAAGAGATCATCTGATCAAAGTAGTGAAATATAAAATTATAGCAGTCTGATGAGCAATGTTATAGTAATTACTCAGCCAAGAAGTTATAGTAAATCTTACAGTCATAGTTTACTGTAATGTCTCGCATTTAGATACATGCTATTTGGATCAAAATTATTGTATAAGCTTATTTTATTAAATAACTTTGTAATCATTTTGGAAAGAGTCCTTTATATTTTTGCTTACATTTCTTTAGTTTATTAAAACTGTTGAACTTAGCAAACAATTTTGAAAAATATTATACATCAAGCTTATGTTTTGGGAAAGATATAATTATTATCCTAGTCAGTGTCCGCAAATACCAAAAAAAAGTGTGTGCATAATAAAAAGAGTTAAGTTGATTTTATGTAAACATATGTCTTTATTCTTATTTAAGTAACCAAATATGTCATTGTTTAAGTTCACCAAATTAAAAATATATATTATTATTTAATACTGAAAACATGAAATAATAAAAACAAAGTATTTAATTAAATACTTTTTATTGTAATAGCTCATTTAAAGTTGACTGAAGTTATCAAATTTAACAGAGTTAAACATGGTCCTTGAATATACTGAAGCCAAGAGAATGATGTATGTCATCTGTAATTTATAATCTATCATGTAAACATTATGAAATATATACTAATGCATAAAATTCTGTTTAGTTAAATAAGCACTGAAAATAAGGTAACAAAGATTATCTTCTTGTTGCTGACTGTCACTCAGTTTTCAGTTCAGAGGAATTTCTTCCAATTGTTAGTTCTGTTTGGATGACAAACAGTACATCAATATTCATAAGGTAACTGTGCTTATTTGAAGATCAATAGATGATTCAATTTATATTTTGAATTAACCATACGAATGAATTACACTATTTTCTTTGTAGAATGACTAAACATTATAATATAAAAACATAGAGGTTTTGTTTGAATATCTTAAAATCTCATAACATTATCCATTCATATATATGTTTATACGTTTTATTAAATTGACCCTACAGTCATTTTTGGCTGACATTACATCAGATGCTGTGATACAGTACACGTGCACTCGATACTTTATCCAAGAACCTAAAACTCGTCTTTACAAAGTGACCTGTATTTGTGTGAACTAGTATTTTGTAAAATTGTCACAACTGAGTTATAAGTTATAAAAAGTTCTTAAATTTAAGTTATCTTAAAATACAGAACAGTAAATAAAGAAGTAGAGTAAACAATAATATTTTCTAGTTTGAACTTTTTTACTCATTTGAGGCTTGACTCAGTACTGAATATGAAGTCTCATAAAATTTTACAGTAGGATGTGAAACAAAATAACAATAATCCTTTAGATTTAGCATGTGTACATTTCAAATTAACAAAAGGTCATAAATTACTATATCAGTATCTTAGAATTGCACTATTATTTATAAAACTCGGTAACTTAACTCTGTTTGAGTCATATTCAGAAGTAAGTGTACATAAGCTAGTGCTTCCAAAAATGGAAAGAGGTAGGTAGGGGCACTGAGACTAATTCAGTAAATGTAGTAAGCAGAAAAGATGGGAGATTCAATTTTCCATGTTATAACTTCTCAATATCAGTAATTTGAGTTCCTAACTCATGAGAAACTATAGACTTGGTATTTGGATATTACAAACTCTAATTTGAGCACATCATATAATGCATAAAAACTGATGTTTAGAATTTTTTTTCATTATTTACTTTTAAATTAAAAATTTAACTAATGTATAATACTAAAATTTGAATTATAATTTACAATTTGAAACCAAACTCATTTGTTTTGAATTTTGAGCTAAGCTTTACGAGGGCTATCTGTGCTAGACTTCCCTAATTTTAGCAATGTAAGACTAGAGGGAAGACAGTTAGTCATCACCACCCACCACCAACTCTTGGGCTTCTCTTTTTACCAGTGAATGGTGGGATTGACCATCACATTTAACACCCCCACAGTTGAAAGGGCCAGCATGTTTGTTGTGACAAGGATTTAATCCCTCAACCCACGGGTTACGAGTTGAGTGCCTTAATCACCTGATTTGAAATTAGTGTTTTGAAGAAAATGTTTAATGAAAAATTTTGTGGTAAGTAAATTTTTCTTACCCAGCTTTCATCGTTGAGTCATAGAAATTGAAATGAATGTTATGATATTATGCCATTCATTAGACATGTGGTAGCAGAATATGTATTTTCACCACCTTAGTTTAAAACTTCCAAAAAGTGTATGTAAAAAATTATGTTTTATTATGTAACCATTTTTAAATAATACGAAATCATAAGTTATTTTGTCCATACTACAAAATTCCATTGTAATTAATCATTTTTATTAAGTAAACTGTATCTGGTCTAAAAAGAAAAAGCTTTTGAACATCACCCTTTCTTCATGAGACTATAACAATAACAACAAAAAATCAAGTTTACTTGTGAATACACTTTGCAAAGGCTGAGAAATTGTGCAGGAGGAACTGTGAACTTTTGACTGGTTATGCTGATTTCTCCAAGCCAGTTCCCTTGGCTGTGGTTTTGCTAGATAGTAGATAGGGATAGTGGGAATCTTCTTAATCCATTCATGCAAGTCACTAATCAGATGATGAGACATTTGGCTAATCATTGAAATTAAATTTTCAAGTAACCATGGTTTATTCTCTTTAGAAAGCACACTAGCTGAGCTAGTCTCCGTTTATTAAACTAAGCCTCAGATTAACCTTAATGTGTGGTATTCAAGTACAGTAATGCCTATCACACAGTTATAAGTAGCTGCAAAATACAAATCCATAAATGTTTTGCACAGAATTGTTTCAAACATGAACAATAAGAAATCCCAGCTAATATCATTGTGCAATCACCAAAGTAATCATTACTCAAACATTAAAACTAAGTCTCCGTCCAAATACTGTCTTATAAGTTTCTTAGGACTACAACAGGCTCAGGAAGAATTGAACAAGAAGATGTGTAGATAGAGATGAAATCCATAACTTTAATACATATTCCACACTGTTAATTCTAACTCTGAACCTAGTGCACTGTACTACAATCCATTTCATAGTAAGGAAGTACTATTTATTGTAATGATTTAAAATAGCCTCATTTCAGGATGACATGACAATAAAAACACAACTACAAGTGTTACAGCACAATAGATGCAGCATATAATGTTTGCCTAAAATAAAAGATCAGTATTCATATAAGACTTGCATCTGATTTACATAGACATTTTAACTGCATTTAAAAAGTATATAACAACAGAAAATGTAATGTACTAAATAAAATAAGCAAAAAGGTTAAAAATGTGAAGTGTTAAAACTATGAATCAAAACCAGTTTATGAAAAACACTAAAAAATTTATCATACATCTGGAATGGCTGCTGCATACCTACTACATGCAGTGAAATATTAAACTACTTATGTACGACCAAAGTGCTCCCAAAAATAATTTTTTGATCATGACTTCATTAGTAACTAAAACAGTAAAACCACTATTTGTGTGAACCTCAACAGACACAATTACAATGTTCATCATGAACTGGATTCTTTTTATAAATCTTTGAATCATCATGATGCACAAGCACACAAAAATGAACAGAAAACTGCTGAGAATGATAAATATGACATTGATGAAATAACTTTGTTGAGGACCAGTATTTTGTAGAATACAATCACATTTCAGTTGTAATACAGTACATTTTATGTATATTTATATTTATACGTATTATTATTATTACTGTCTACAAATAAATCTTAAAATATCAATTCTCATAGAGCACAGAACATTAAGTAAAGAAATACAGAAAAACAATGATCTTTCCTTGTCAATGAATGTGTACTCACTTTCCACAGTTTGCTAAGCCTTGTCACATTTTACGACTGAAGTATGTTAAATATTTTTCTTGTTTTGTATACACATATTGATATAAAGAATATCATAGGTTATATTTAAGTACCACAGATGTCTTGTGTAATTAATAATTCTTATTAATTAAAGTGTATTTATGTCAAAAAATATTTTTCAAACATCATTCATCTTACCTTTCCTTGTGAGTCTACAACAACAAAAAAATGAATCTACCCATGAAGACACTTTTCAAAACCTAAAATACCATGTAGGAAAAATTCTAAGCTTTTAATTGGTTATAAACATTTCATAGAACAAAGTAAGAATGTGTAAACAGTCATTTCCAAAAACCAAAGAAATGGACATTATTAACTTTTTTGATTTTCTAAATATAGTAATATTTCAGAAAATAGATAAAAAAGGAGGATTTTTTTTATTTTATATTCTAGCTTGTGAAAATTTGGTAATTTAAATATTTATTTGTTAAAAAGTATAAAATTTGCCTTTGGATATCAGAAATATAATTTAAACCAAAGAAGCCTTTTGTATAGTGCATGACAAACAAAAATTGATATTTAGGAGTTTGTTTTAATATTTATTTTTAAATTAATTAATTATTGTGTACTGTTACATTTGAATTACAATCTGCTACCACATGTATTCACATATATTCATAAAATAATGGTTCAATAAAATTTTGAATGTAAATCTACAAATGTGATAACACCCTCTGACCCCTACACATAGTCATAGAGTTAAGAAGGTGTAGAATGAAACAAATACAATTACTAGTATAAAATGATAAATAACATTCAAGCCACCAGAAGCAATACTTAAATATTATATATGCTATTGCACTGTTGTAACATGGATTGTGAAAGCACTGTCTTCATATACTGTATGGTTTATGGAAAACATGCATGAAAGAGTGGTGTGCTTTGGACATGAAAGCTTTCTAATAGCATCTTTTGCAAGGGCAACAATGCTGCAGACACACAAAACTTGGTTTTGGTAAATACCAGTAAAATCATGTCAACAATAAAGAAGGGTACATAATTTCATTGTAGCAGTAACTTGGTTGTTCAACATCATAATACTATTATATTAATTCACCACATATAGGTGTGTGAATTTCTACGCATTACATGTGGCATTTAGAGCATAATGAAAACTAATCACTAAGATGTTACTGACTAGTCGTAGCATATCATTAGTTGAAATATATCATGCAGACTCTCCCTTCAGTGTTACACAAAGAGTGATATCTAAGAATGGGTTAACATTCAAAGAGTCATATCCATAGTTTCATGAAATGGTTGTATTGTACTTTACACTTCCTTGTGTATGTGAAACTTTATTGTTGTAAAATGTAGAAGCTACTTCTCTGGATACTTGTAATCTGATTTGGTGAGTGATCAACTAAAGAGAGGGAATGGATATGGTCAGATTTATTTTGGAAAAGTTAGGATTTGCCATTAAGATATATTTGTAATTTCTTTCTTGAAGATGCTAAAATGCTAAAGATGTTTGTGCTTTAGTTATTCACATGGAGTAAACTTTAGGGCAAGTAGTTTTTGATGCAAAAGAATTTTTTTGTCATTCCAAAAATATCAAGAGACTGGCTTATCAAAATTTCCATAAACAATACGTTCATAGAATTTCTCATTAACTTTGTCACTTTTCACCAACAGATGTAAAAGGTTGCATAGATCATGTGTTACTTATTAGATAAAATACTTGGCTATACAAGCAACAGACCATTTTAACTGAGAAGATATTCACCAACTGTCCCATTTATTAATAGAAGTTGGAATTTTTTTGTGTGATTTATATTTCTCCAAAATCTGATGTTTCAAACAAGACAGGTTTTCTGTATTCCTTAACACTCCTACGAAAAGTGGGGCCTAATCATTAAATGAAATGGCAATTTCATTTAAATACAAAATTATTAGCCTAATATTAATAACCTTTCAAGTTGCTCTGGGGCCTATTAGGCCCCACTTTTTGTAGGAGTGCTAAAGCTGCTATAAATCATTTATGAATGTATTTTTTAGCCCATCTCAAGCCCACCACCACTTCTCCATAGTGTACTCTTCTATCAAAACTATATAGAATCCTGGCTAATAATTAAATACCCATTATGTCATTTAGATGTAAATATCCAGTGTACCTTTGAAAGATTGTAAATGTCAATACACTAGATGCAAAAGTTAACACCAAAGGTAAACAACACAAATAACCTGAAGTCAGCTTGTATATCTAATGAATATAAAGTTTTTGATGTTTATGACAGTATCAGCCTGAGGCATGTTTATTGTAGTTTTGAAAACTGATTGTAAAAAATCAAATACAACAAGAAGATTTTCAAACATATCTCATACAAATATCTTTGGTAGCATGTATGTAAAGTTCAATTAAAAGTTGTTGCTTATAATTATAAATATTGTAGCAAATATAGTTTTGTTTCTGGAATATGTTAAATACTTTTCCTTTTCATAATTACTTGCAGTAAAGTCCACATATTGTGAAGGCTGTAATTGTACAGTGTGATCCAGTATCAAATTTAAAAGTCATATTGATGTAAGAATGTTGTTATGAATTAGGAAGAAACAAAACTTTTGCTTATATCAAATTATTATTTTGTTTACCACAATGAACATTTTTTATTATTATATTTGTTGACAAAAATAAGAAAAATGAATGAAAGTTGATATCAAACAGATATACATTCAGATTCATCCTGATACTTTTGTGAAATCTTCATCTTTTAGTCACAAAACTGTGTGTTATGGTCTTATATATTCCAAGTTCAACTCACAGTCTAGAGTAGTGGGTTTGATTCATGTCCAACCCAAAATACTTGTTCTTTCAGCTAAGGGACATTATAATATTATATTATTTTATGGGAATACAGTTCCCATTAAATACTTTAAAGCAGAAAGTAAATAAATAGAAACCACCCCTAATATTTCTACTAATTATACCTTCAACCTTTCAAATAAAAAAGATATTAATTTGAAATATACACCCTACCATAATATTTGTGTGTGATCTTTGATTATTATTCATGGCTGCTGACTGGATTGACATCACTGTTTGTATTTTGACTGATAGATGGGATATTTTAAATAGATTTCAGTGCTGTTCCATTATGGCAGTAAGTTGGCAATATGGACTATTAACAACAATGCAATATTGATATACATATATATATATGTAAAGAAACTAAGGAAATAACCAAAATTACATAGTAAAGCACATACCTACACAAATAGAAGTCACAGAAAATAAAACCAGTATGCAAGTGGTACACAAACACTTACCACAATGTTACTAGCACCATGTTATAGATACTCATGAATAATGGAGATTTTCAATATTTTTATTATTTATATGTGGAGACATTCACAAGTCATGGGTTAACCCCACTATAGGAGATAAAAGTTAACAATGGTAATTGTTTCAGCTATGTAGGTACATTTGATACAGTAGAGACATGTTTACCTCTACATGTAAATATTTTCAATTTTTTCACAAGCTTCTTCATAGTTTTTGAAATTGTTTGAAAATCAACAGAATAAACATCTTTATGTGTTTTTTTGTTAGCATACCATAACCAAATAATTGTAGTTATCATAAAGGGGCATGAACAAACAATTTTCATACTTAAAGTTAAACATCAGAAATGTATTTCTGGACAGAAGTATGAAAAGTACATGATTATATATTTATAGGTTTAAGTTATTACAGAATCAGTTTAGTGTTTATAAATTAATTTTAGATGCTGATATATTTACATTAAATCCAGTTATGTCTTAATCATAATATACCTGTAATTATCATCATATTTTGAACTGTTTTGTTAGTTTGTATAATAAAAATAAAATGATTAATGACATTGTCAGTTCATCACAAGATTGATTTATAACATCTACAAACTAAAAGGTAAACAGAATGTATCTATGATTCACTCTGTTCCTGTACAGGTACAGTGGTAAATTTATGAATTTTTAATGCTAAAATCAGGGGTTCAGTTCCATTTGGTGGACACAACAAACAGCCAGATGTGGCTTTGCAAAAAGAAAACACATGCTCGTCTCCTTAGTAATGCAATTCTGTGTTTCACCATTAACTATTTCTAGTTTATTCATATAACATTTAATTATTTTCAGGCAGATTTTAGTGTTTTTAGATTCAAATTTTATGCATATTATTTTTCATAATTTGTGAAGTATAGTTATAATTTATAATGCTAAATTTGGATGTTGATTTGATAAAAGAACCAATTTTAATTTAAATTTATCAAAACTTCTGTGAATCAGTATTAAGTTTAACAGCATAAAAGTCAAATAGTATTAATATTTTGAAGTACAAATGTTGCTTGGGGTGAAAGATCTGTTTGTGTGATTGCTAGCAGCAATGCATATGGAACTTGTACATTTGGTTTAGTTGTATTTTTTATAAATGAAAGGTAAGCTATATTACCCACGTTAAGCGAGAATAAAGTTGTGTCTAAGAGAAATAATCTCAGATTTAAAGAACAATGGAAAACATCCAAGAATCATTATAAATTTGTACCGGCACATCTGTCTTAAGTAATATACTACTAATATTAAGAGTCGTATATTGGTTATTTACCTTTTTCTAAATTTGAATCAGGAACAGCAAGATAGTTGTACTATATTTTCTATCCATTTTCCTTGTTGTGTAGAAAATTAAATTTGATAACAGTGCGTTAGCTAAGATATCATTTTTATGATATGCATTCGGTTAGATTTGATTAGTATGTAGCTTACCTAGTTGCAGCCAACAGTATGTAATATTCCACAGTTTTAAAATATATATGGATGAGTGCAAAGTGAATTGTTTTAATTTGACTGTATGCACAATGTGTAGTTATTCTAAATTGACTGTATACATGACAACCATGTTCATAACTTCAGCCTTTTCATAACTTGTAATGACTACGTACACTACTGTAAACTGTATTTTGCTCGTGATTACGTAGTTCAGACTACATAACTTTAAAAATAAAATTCCAAGACAGACATGTATGTAGTTAGAGTTTAAAATCAACTGTATTATGGTTATCTATTTATTTTCATTTACCTCTGCACAAACAAATTGTGTGTAAAACCTCAGCAGATATTTACAACAATGTTATAACAATAACTTGACACACATAAATGTACAGTTATAGTAATATTGACTTAGGTGACATATTTGAAACTTGAAGTGACCTAAATAAATCATCTTATTTAAGGCACAATGAACATTAAAATCTTAGCACATACATAAGCTCTTAACATTAGGTTTAAGTTAGTTTTACTTCTGTTTAGCATTGTTTTGACTTGAATTGTATATTTGTACCAAATAGGTTTGCCATATATTTTTATGTAGAATGAACAGGCTTGATAAATGGTGACCTTCAAGTCATTTGTTAAAAATGGTATGGGGTATTATCCATATTGACGTTTAGAACTCTGTTGTTTCTTGTGAGTGTGTTTAACTGTTGGTTATTGTGGAGGAGTGAATTTGAACTTGAGTACAATAAACAAAACAGGTTATTGCAATATTCTAGATGTGAGAAATAGTGTGTTATAAGGAACTTTACAAAATCATACTGTTCACTGAGATTGTGGGAGTTTTAATATTTTATTACAAAACTGTAAGAATGCTACTATGCACTAGCTGTTCCTAATTTGGCAGTGTAAGGTTAGATAGAAGGTAAGTAGTTATCAGTGCCCACCGCCAACTGTTGTGTTACTTTTTTTACCGATAATGAATAATGGAATTGACAGTTACATCATAAATCCCCCACGGTTGAAAGGGGGTGCATGTTTAGTGGGAAGGGATTCGAGTCCTCGTCCTCCAGATTGCAAGTCGAGTGTCCTGACCATCTGGCCATGCCAGAATAGAGTGTTTGATAGTTATCAGTTACATTACAGTCGTTATGTAACACAGAACTGTCGCGAAAAAACTGGTATGAAAACTGTGAAAAACAAAATTTAATATTATATCACGTTAACAGTTTTTGTGTTTTAAATTTCACGTAATGTTACACGAGTGTTACCAGCACTAATGTCATTAATTTTGAAATAATAGAGGGAAAGCAGCTAGTCAACACTACTCACCATTAGGCTACTCTTATCACTCCGAATAGTGTGTTTGACTTTCACTCTTATAACGCATTAGGGTTGACAAAATGCAGAAATTTATATTAGAGTGCCATCTACTGGGCTGCACTCAAACTGTTGAAAGTGGATGCACTAACATTTTTAAAATTATTCTTGTAAATCAATAAATGTCGTGGAAAAATGCAGAAGTAAATTATTATTGTTTCTACATAAATGCAGTATATGAATAGAGTGAATCAAAACTGTTATAATTATGCGGTTAACGTTTGCAGAACAAGAAAAATGCAGTTTATTATCATAATTCGCATAATATACATATGCAATAAAAAGCATGATTCTTTAAACAAAATTCCACGAAAACCACGGTATTTGAAAAGATAAGTCTGAATATGGAGTGCCAGATTAATGAAGTTAATGACAATATGTAAGTCATATAAAGTAAATGCAAGTAGGTTTTTTGTTGAAACTTCAATTTGTTAAATAATAAACATGGAAAATGCTGGAAATGAACAATACATTAATAAAACAGCTAACACGATCTATAGGATATCATTTTTGTTAACTTTCGCTTTTGTTGTCGTCGTCACACTTATGATATATTCACAGCTTAGAGTTCGGGGAATGTTTTTTCACAGTATTACACAGATTCGAAATCGGATCGCCAGCTCAGCGATCCAAGCTTTACTTTTTTCTTTCCTTCATTTTTGTGAATACAAAATTAATTTCATTTGCTCATGTTGCCTATTAGATATTTTTCATTTTAGCCTTTGGGTTAAAGACACCTTTGGGTTGCTAAACATAATGCGATAACTATGGGTTGGTAAACATAATGTGACAACTATGTGGTTTAAGAGACCACATTTAATGTTCATTATTTTAATTCAATAAAACATTCGAAAAGTTTTTGTTGTTGTTAAATAACTCCAACCTACCCAGAAGATATTTTATCATTTCATTTTCTGATGGGACAATGGTAAGTTTAAGGGTTACAACACACTCAAATCCGGAGGTCCATTTCCCGCGGTAAGCACAGCAGAAAGTCGTCTACTATGGCTATGATATAAAAGAAACAAGTCTTAATTTTTATCTAAACGACGCAAATAAAATTTTTACACAGATTTAAATTATCACAGTAGTGACGTAGGAAGCGCGAAGCACGAGCTACTCCATTTTTCCCAGTAAAAATGTACCAAAATTAAGAAAATCATTGTCTGTAGAAACCGAAGAATGCATAATATTTAATCCAGAAGCCAAGAGCTTCCAGGATTCTAAGGCTTAAAGGGTGCATTTGTGGCACCTTCACTCGGTCAAATAAACCTTTGTTTTGGTTTCTACACCTTTGTAGGAACAGAATGAAGGTGAAAATATTCTAACTCAACAACATTCGACGAGCTAACGCAAGTATTGGGAAAATCCAACCTCTGTATTGGTACTAGGCCATACGTTTACAGGATTCGTCTTTCCTTATTTTGAGATTTGGAGAAAATGGAGAATTTCAACATAAACTTTTAAGATTTTTTTAAATATTTACTCTTTAGTTTTCATGTGACGTAATAAAAACACACAAACCTTTAAAAACTCAGTTGTTTCTTGGAATATGTTCTTCAATGTTTATTTTTCTCTTATTTCACTGTGTTTTCTATTCCACCTTTTCTAGTCGACTCTTTCATTGTTTATAAATTATTTTGATATAAACTACAAATCTTAACTTATTCACTTAATCAGTATTTAATTCATTTGAGTTTTTAATATTATATTTTAATACTGTTATCCTTATTAAATCTTTTATAATGTAACTGGTTTAGATAAAATAGATTTACCTTTTACTTTCTAATTTATTTATGAACATCCATTGTACTTGTAATCTTATTTTCTATTTGCTGCCTTTGTAGTTACTCTGGTATTTCACCAGTTACCGTCCAAACACCTGTTTCATATTCTAGAATTATATCCGAGAACAGTCTTAGAATAATTCAAAAATAGTTTTAACAATTTCTTTCCCGCTTTGTTACTCTTTGTCGCATTCTCTCTATTTTTGTATGATCATTTCCACATTTCTTTTCATATATGTTATCTTCCTGCTTCTTCATGTTACGTATAAATAGATGCTATTTTGTCCAACCTTAATATCATTACATATATTTGATCTGAAATTTATCACCTCACTCCTGTTTAAAACACCTCATACATCATGGTGGCTTTTCTTATGCTTTGATATATCTTTAATCTCACTAGAATAATACTTAACATGTAATTCTTAATCATATATTCTAATACTGAAGCATACACCTCGTAACTCGTTCTCAGCAAATATATTCCGCCTTAATTACCTACTCATTCTGCTATTATTATTTTTTTAAAGAATTGTACATATTATGATCATTCAATATTCTTGTGGAAAACATTCTCTTTTTTTTTTTTTCCATTTTGTGCCCCTCGGTGTGAATTCCAGTACGTGGTGAGGGGACCTCCCAGGGAAGGTTCCGTTCTGTCTGGATGCCTTCTCTGGGATCTATACATCCACCCACGCGTTTGCCGTGCGTGGCGACCCGTGAAGAGGAGGAGAGAATCCTGGTGGTTGAGGGGTCCAACCCTAACATACCACTTTGGCCTTGAATTCCTGTAGACGGGCGGCCTTTGGGTGGCCCCTCTCTTGGGTCAATCGGCTAGCCCACTTGGGCTAGAGTCAACCAAGTACCAGTGTTGGAAGTTCTCAACGGGTGTTGTGGACATTGTGCCTGATGCTGGTGTTTGGGTGTAGTGCTCACGAAACCCTGGCGTTGCTGCATTGTCCTTGCATGACATTGTAGTGCGTCTTCGTAGGGCTCCATGGTGGGTGGGGTCAGTGGGTACCGAAATTTTTCTTTTTTCGTATTGATCCTCCTTCAAAAAAAATTAAATAAATTAGTGAAAAAACAGTCAATAGGTAAGCGACCACGTCTTGAAGACTCTGAGCTGCAATCTTCAACAGCTGTAACACACGTACCTCAATCAGTAAAGAAGCTTCGATCTGTAGACATATTAGTTGAAACATCCACAACCCTACACAGTGAACTCCTCTTGAATTCAACGGCAATTGGGGATATACCTATTGAGATTACCCCTCATGCTACCTTGAATTCATCACGAGGAGTTATTGTTGAGAGGGTTTTGAAGAACGTCTCCGAGTCAGAGATTCTCGCTGGTCTCTCCATTCAAGGAGTTTCTGCAGTGAGGCGCATCTCCACTTGCAAAGATGGAAATTACCCTCGTTTTGACATTTACATCATCACGTGCACCTGCCACCATCAAGGCAGGTTATCTACTTTGCAGGGTACGGCCATACATTCCGAACCCTCTCGGATGTTTCCAATGTCAGAGATTCAGCCACTGAAAGACATCATGTCGTGGTTCCCTGACATGTGCTCGTTGTGGTGGCAAGGACCACGATGCCTATGAGTGTGATATGGACCCACATTGCGTCAACTGCAATAGTTCTTTTCCTTCCTACTTTCCTTTTTGTTCACAATGGTTGGAGGAAAAAGAGGTGCAGCATTTGAAAACGACTCATAACATTAGTTATCCTGAGGCTCGGAAATTGCTGCCCGCCACTCCATGTCGGACATATGCTGCTGCACTTCCTTCCACAACTACAGTGAGAGTGCAGACAGATCTCTCTGTGCCTCCAAGAGAATAGTTTTCAAAACAAATGAAAAGCCTTTTGACCTACATGGTTGATGAATCGACTTCCACACCCATCTCTGTTCCTCCCATACATTCCAACAAACCTCAAAATCCACATCCTTCAGTTTCAGATACAGGCATTTCTTTTGATACATCTTTTTCTCCCACCCCAAGAGGCAAAACAATAATTTGTTTGCGTCCTCAGTCACTGGAATCCCCTTCCAATAACAAAGACCTGCCCAATAGACCCAGGGCAGGATCAATGGAGGTTGATAGACCTCCTCCGACTAAGGACAGTACGGAAAAAAGACGTGGTCGTAAACAGAAGGGGTCTCCAGCCACTTCGCCTACCCATCATTAAAAATGGCCACCTTGATACAATGGAACTGTCGAGGTTTACGTTCTAATCTGGATGATATCAAAACACTGATTGCTTCCTACCATCCTGTATGTCTTTCCTAACAAGAAACATTTCTGAAACCTGCTGATACAGTCACCATTCGGTAGTATTCTCTGTACAGAAATGACAGGCTGTGTGATGGACGAGTACATGGAGGGGTGGCACTATTGGTTGATCAGCATGTGCCCACCCTGTCTTTGTCACTCAACACACCCTTGGAGGCCGTAGCCATCCGTGTTTCCTTGGGTCATACCATCACTGTTTGTTCTCTCTTCCTGTCACCTGGAGAGACATATGGTCAATCAGACTTTGATGCTCTCGTTGAACAGTTGTCGTCTCCCTTTCTACTCCTGGGGGACTTTACTGGACATCATCCCCTCTGGGGAAGTGCTGTTACTTATAGGAGGGGTCCTATGCTCTCTGATCACAATCTTTCTCTTTTCAATACAGGTTCTTCCACTTATTTTCGTGCACCTAGTCAGTCCTTTACCGCTATTGGTATCTCAGTTTGCTCTCCTTCATTATTCTCCCATTTTTCATGGAGGGTTGACAATAATCCACTAGGCAGTGATAATTTTCCTATACTTTTGAAAGAGAATGGCCGTGGTCGATGCCACTCTACCCGCGTGCCCCGGTGGAAGCTGGATCAGGCAGACTGGTCCACTTTCACTGTTCTTGCAGAACTTGATCCTGCCATCGTAAACCAGCCATCAATAGACGACTGTTTGACAGCGGTAACTGGCTGTATTATACAAGCAGCTGCTCAGTATATTCCTGAAACCTCGACACGTATTCCACAATATCCTCGTCCGTGGTGGAATCCTGCTTGCCACTTAGCATGGAAGGCTCAGAAACGGGCCTGGAATACTTTTCGTAGATATCCCACACTTTCAAACCGCGTCGCATTCCAATGGACCCGTGCACATGCTAGGTGGGTAAGACGTCAAATCCAGAAGGAATCTTGGATTAAGTTCAAAACTAGCATATCTTCTACTACCAGTTCCAAAGTCATGTGGGACAGGATTCGAAAGGTCAGTGGGCACTACAATTCTGCCCCCTCTCGATCTTACTCTCTGATTGTCAGGAGGTGTCTGATGTCCGGAGCATCGCTGAATCTCTGGGTGAAAGCTTTTGCTGGGTATCTAGCACTTTTGCTTGTTCCTTTACCTTCTTGGCCATCAAGACTTGGGCAGAGCGTTCATCTCTTTCCTTTCAAACTGACTGTCTCTTTGACTATAATTGTCTCTTTACACTGGTGGAACTGAAAATGGCCCTTCATCGGTCTGGCAGTATATCTGTTCGACCTGATGATGTACACTATGACATGCTGCACCATCTATCTCCTGCTTCTCTTAATGTCCTTCTAATTGTCTTTAACCACAACTGGCAAGAGAATGTTTTTCCTGATGCCTGGCGCCAAGCTATTATTTTACCTTTCTCTAAGCCAGGGAAAGATTCCAAGATTCCTTCAAACTACCGTCCAATTGCTTTGACGAGCTGTTTCTGTAAGACCTCAGAAAGGATGGTTAATGCTCGTCTTGTTTGGTTCCTCGAATCAAACAACCTCCTCTCGCCCACCCAGTGTGGGTTCCGACGACAGCACTCCACCACAGACCACCTAATTCGAGTTGAAACATCAATCAGAGAAGCCTTTCTCAAACAATCTTGTATCAATATTCTTTGACATTGAGAAGGCTTATGACACAACATGGAGGTGTGGCGTTTTGCAAGACCTCCATACATATGGGTTACGTGACCATTTACCCATGTTTATTAAAAATATTTTAATGGACAGGAGATTCTAAGTTTGTATGGGTTCGACACTATCCCGTTCTTTTGTACAGGAACTTGGAGTCCCTCAGGGCTGTGTTTTGAGTGTCACACTTTTCAGTATAAAGATAAATGCCATCACTGAACAACTCCCTCTCACTATTGCGAATGGGCTGTATGTCGACGACTTTCACATCTCATGTCAGTCGTCGAACATGAGATATATTGAGCGGCAACTACAAACTGCCTTCAATCGTGTACTGAAGTGGACTAGGGCGAACGGCTTTAATTTTTCTCTCTCTAAAACCATTTGCATGCAATTTTGCTGCCAACGGGGTATTCACCCTGATCCTGAACTTCATATCGATGAAATTTCGCTGGCAGTGGCCCCTGAGACAAAATTCGTGGGGCTTATCTTTGACCTTTATACCACACTTAAAGCAGCTTTGGGTCAAATGCACAAGAGCACTGATCATTCTCCGTGTCTCTTTACTACCAGTTGAGGAGCAGATCGATGTTCAATGTTAAAGGTATATCGTGCTCTTATTCGATCAAAACTCGACTATGGATCAGTGGTCTATGGCTCTGCTAGACCCTCGGCCTTAAAGATGCTGGACCCCATTCATCTCCAAGGACTTCGACTCTGCACTGGGGCTTTATGCACCTCTCCAGTTCATAGTTTGTACGTTGAATCTCATGAACCTTCTCTGCAGCTTCGCCTTTTGCAACTATCTTTACTATATTCTTCGAAACTTCGTTCCTTACCATTGCTCCGTTTGGCCTTTGCAGCAAGGCACAATTGGATGAATTGGGTCTGTTCTTGGATGACATTGCAGATTCCACAGGTCAGCCCATCCCACCATGGCTTATTACAGCCCCCAAATGTGACCTTTCTTTCAGTCATCTGAAAACGGCAGATACTCCAGATTGGAAGTACCGTCATTTATTTAATGAACATCTTTCAAACGATCATTCCATTCCCATTTATACAGATGGTTCCAAATCAGGTAATTCAGTGGGCTCTGCTATGGTTTGCTGCGGTTTGGTGGTTGCATGCAGAATTCCCTCTACAGCTTCTGTGTTCACTGCTGAACTGTATGCCATATCTCTTGCCCTGGATCATATTGAAGCTGAGCAGTACTCCAACTGCACTATTTATACTGACTTGCTTAGTTCTATACTGGACCTGGAATCGCTACACGTTGGCTCCCACCCTGTTCTCGCTGATATTCAAAACCGACTGGCCCATTTCTCATTAACTGCCACTTCTATCCAGTTTTTCTGGATACCAGGCCATGTTGGTATTTGCGGGAACGAGCTTGCAAACACGGCAGCTAAATCTATCTGCTCCGGCACTATCACCACTGTACCTATTCCGTACATGGACTATGGTCTTGTATTCAAGGCTCGGCTCCTTGCCAGCTGGCAGTCCACTTGGAGTGAGCAACGCGGCAACAAGCTTTTTCAAATCAAACCCAAAATTGGGCTTTGACCATCTAGCTTCCGTAAGGTTCGGAAGGAGGAAGTTGTTCTAACTAGACTACGCATTGGCCACACTTTCTTAACTCATCGTTTTCTTTTATCTGGAACTGTTGCACCAGTGTGTAGTTTGTGTAACACTCAAATCACTATAAGCCACATTTTATTTTCTTGCAATCGTTACGATTCTCAACAACGGCACTATTTTAAACATGTTTTTTCCCAGAGTTTATCTGTAACATTGGACAGTGTTATTGGTGATCGTGACAGTGTCCACCTTGATAAAGTTTTTAATTTTTTAATGGCCATTAATCTTTTTAATGTCATTTAAGTTTTGATTATTTATTCATTACACCTTTTTAATTGTGGTTCCCTTTTTACAGTTTCATTCTCTCTAGTTCAATTTGATATTGGAAGATGGCCAGAACATTAAATAACTCTATACCAGCACTGGAAAGGCCAACTTCAGGTGACTAACGCAGCTTTTTGAACTATCCGTTTGAACTACTCGTTAGTCGTCCTGGCGAGTTGTTATTACACTTTTGCTGCATATCATTTAACACTTTTATTACTTTACCTTTTAGTACTGGCCATAATGAAACATGACCCGAAACCAGGACTGGAAAGACCAACTACAGGTGACTGATGGTGGTTCTGGTACTTGCCTGTTAGTCTTCCTGGCAGGTTATGATCATTACCATTCTGCTACAGGAAGTCCTTTACAACTTTGTAGATTGGATGTCAACATTGGTTTTACGCCATTTTCTGTTTCAATTGCTGTTTTTATCTTCAATTACTTTTACAAATTTTACTCCATTTACTTGACTTTTATCTTTTTACTGGACATTTGGCTACTCATTATTACGATTTTGCGATGTTTCTTTTAAAACTTCTGTTATTTTACATTTTGATAATGGCTGCTATGACACATAACCCGGAACCAGGACTGGAAAGGCCAACTTCAGGTGACTGATGGTGGTTCTTGAACTTACCTGTTAGTCTTCCTGGCGGGTTATGATAATTACCTTTTTGCTAGAGTAAGTACTTTACAACTTCTCATACTGTAGTTTCTCTCTTAACATTGTAGACTAGGTGTCAACATTGGTTTTATACTTTTTTTCTGTTTTTCAATGATGTTTTATTTTAACTTCATATCCTTTTATATATTTTACTACATTTACCTTTTTACCGGACGTTTGGCGCAGATAGCCAAGCTGCTTTGTGCCATAAAACACTAAATCAATCAATCAATCAACCCAATTTTGTGTAATATTTTTGTCAAGTCTTCAATAATTTATCGTGTCTGGTGCACGTATGTTTTTATATTCATGATTCATTTACACCTCAGATCATAAACCAACGATTTCTTTTACAGTAATTTTTAGTTTGTTTTCACTTCCTCGTTTTATATGTCTTTCGTCCGTGGTCTGGTTATTAGGGTCGCTCGGCTCCCAGTCTGCAGGTTGCAGGTTCGAATCTCCTTCACTAAAACATGCTCGCTCTTTTAGCCGTGGGGGCGTTATAATGTGACGGTCAATCCCACTATTCGTTGGCAAAAGAGTATCTCAAGAGTTGACGGTGGGTGATGATGACTGGCTGCCTTCCCTCTAGTCTTACACTGCTAAATTAGAGACGTCTAGCGCAGATAGTCCTCGTGTAGCTTTTCGCGAACTAAAACACAAACAATGAAAAGAAAAAAGATGTCAATATATTTCAATTTTTACTGTCATTCTACTTGTGTCGCTATTTTCTGATAAAGTACCGGTTTTCTGACGTGTCTGGTTCAACTATTTAAATTAAATTCACTGTATAACCGAACATGTTTATAAAATGAAAACAAAGGAAGTAGCTGTTGAAAATTATTTGTTTTATACAAAACTATTTAGTTAAAAATAAATCAGAAATTACGAGAAACAAATGTATCTATAAAATAAGCATATTCACGGGTACGTAAAATGTTAAATTCGTTTGGGTTTTTTCTGAATAATATAAAACCATCACAAGAAATGATGAAAATTATTCATAAGTTATACATGAATGTTTATCTGTGATTAACCTTTGTGTCTTTTTCTTTAACTTGAAGCTATTAATTAAATATTAAAGAATGTGTGTCAGGCGCGGCATAGTGATTAACATATTGGGTTGCGTATCGTAGGAGCCAGGGTTCGAGACGTGATTCCACTGAATGTGCTTTGAGCTTTGAGATATAGGTGAGTTATAAAGGTGATAGTCAATCTCGTTATTTCGTTTGAAAACAAAAACGGACAACACCCTTGTGACGAAGAGTACCGTGAATTGATTGGCTGGCTGGTTTTCCCTGTTTGTCTGTAGCTTAAAATCAGGAACGGTTGTGCCTACACCCCCAAGTGTTATCTGAGCAAGAATATTAAAGAGATGTCAAGAAACTGGTATCTTATTTTACCATGTGAAAATAAAATAGAGTACCTATCAGTGAATATAATGAATAACAAAGTATACTGACATAACACCACAACAATTTATCGTTAAGCCTACATATGCGTTATTATCAATACCGAATTCTTTAGATTTATTTTCTCTGGTCAAAAGTTTCCGTTCCTCAGCGGCACAGCGGCAAATCTGTTTGTATGTATGTGTGTGTGGGGGGGGGGAGGGGCTCAGGTAGCCCGTTATATAGATTTGTTCTTAACTTCAAACAAATAAAATAAACTCGTCAGTAAAGAGAAATGATGCAAATCGAAGTTGAAATCTGTTGCTAACATTCGGTTTCAGAAACTGATAAAACAATCACATTTTGATCTTGTTGTTAAAGGTTTTCACATTGTCCAATGTTTCGGGGCCCAGCATGGCCAGGTGATTAAAGCGCTCGAATCGTAATCTGAGACTCGCGGGTTCGAATACCCGTCGCACCAAACATGCTCGCCATTTTAGCCGTGGGAGCGTTATAATGTGACGGTCAATCACACTATTTGTTGGTAAAAGAGTAGTCCAAGAGTTGGTGGTGGGTGGTGATGACTAGCTGTCTTCCTTTTAGATTTACACTGCTAAATTAGGGCAGCTAGAACAAATAGCCCTCGTGTAGCTGTGCATGAAATTCAAAAACCAAACAAAAATCAACATTTCCTTGAAGTTTACTGTTCTTCTGGCGCTGCATGGCCAGGTGGTTAAGGCACTTGACTCGTAATACGAGGGTCGCGGGTTCGAATTTCCGTCTCACTAAACATGCTCGCCCTTTCAGCCGTGGGGGCATTATAGTGTCCCGATCAAACCCACTATTCGTTGGTAAAAGAGTAGCCCAAGAGTTGGCGGTCAGTGGTGATAACAAGCTGCCTTCCTTCTGTTCTTACACTGCTAAATTAGGGACGGCTAGTACAGTTAGCCCTCGTGTAAATGTGCGCGAAATTCGAAAAAGAATACAAAAAACCAATATTTCGTTGAAGTTTTCTATTTTTCTACCTAAAAGTTACAGCTGAACGTCAAGGCCACTTATAAACGAGTGTTTTATATCTTCGATATTATGAGGTATTTGTTTATTATGATTTATATGTTTATTGTAGAGCATATTCAGAGGGGGTGTCCACCGTGTTGAAAGTCAATACACTTATCTCTGTCCCACTGTGGATCTTTTTATAAAGTGAATGGAGTAATTTGTTTGTTTGTTGTTAAACGCGATGTTTCGTGAAGGGCTATTTGTATGCTGTCGAAGGTTTTAAAATTCGAATTTTACCTTGTATGTGCTATCAGGATTGTTATCACTTGCAGCATTCAAATCAATAAAAGATACATTCTACTTACGTTGGTTACTTTTGTTGTGTTTGAGAAACGATCTTTTGTTGAAAACGTGCTTAGTGTCTTAGTTTTGTTTCTCTTTGCACGTCCCTCCCAGTGCCACACAGGTATGTCTGCGGACTCGCACCGCTACAAACCGGGTTTCGATACCCATTGTGTAGCTTTGTGTTTAATTCCAAACAAGCAAGCAATTAAATCTTTAGACGTAATATGTGAAAAAAACCAAAGTAATTTATCACGTGACTGACTGGACAGTGGTCAGCGTTCTGGACTGTGAATCGGAGGTCTTGCAACTCGCGACATGTTGCCTTAAAATCTCGCCTCGCACTTTGGGTCTGTGTCAAAAGAGCAACATTGAAATTACATTATTAGAGTGGCTCAAGGGCTGGATGTCAGCGCTGTTGTCGCCACTTTAAAATTAGGGACTAACAACCCAGATAGCCCTTGTAAATATCCGAAACAAACAAAATTATTTCTTTTAGTGGCCGTTCCCTACTCAGCTTTGACCCTCACTGAGCTGAGACTCCGTCGCCTTTTGACTATGAGATTTCACTGACCCCTATGCCCTTGGGTTAAGTCTTGATGGGAGATAACTCGTTTGTACTTGTCGGGTTTTAAAAGACTTTCATAAAAGCAGTCTTCACGTGTCAAATTGTTTAGATAGATTTCAGTAGCGTCTGTTTGAACAAGTATGCACGAAATATTTCTGTTACCTTAATTACTGAGACAAAACCAGTGCAGTTTAACTGTTATCTCCTGGCGACATATATTTCATAATAGTTTTTACTTTTATGAGACTTTTTTATTTGTTTTAAGTTCAAATTCCTTTAGTAACAAGTTTCTCCAGTATAGCTGTTTACATGGAACACCAATCAGATATTACTTTGTTATTATATGGTTACAAGTCTTATTTTACATTGTAGGTTATTAGTAGCGTGTTAACAGTAGTCAGGATTTTTGAAATTGGAAGAAATATTTTTACTCTGACATTGATTGCGTAAAACAAACCGTAAAAAAGTTATAACATAATTGTTTAAAATTAATGGATTAAAATCAATCAAGCATGTCTTCATTTGTTGAATTTATTTTTATTTTTGTCGTACTTTGGTCTCTATAAGTGTTTCGGTCTCGTTTAGGCCAGTCGAGAGATTGTACAAAGTAAATATAGGCAGCGATTATGTCTTAACTGTACTTTACAGGAACTACTTTTTGTTATCTTGGTTAAAAATTCTTACAACTAGCTCCTGTCAGTACAGTTTCTAAAGGATGGCATGTGTGAGGTTGTACAAAATAAGCTGAAGCAGCGATTAGGTCTTAAATGTGTTAACTGTACTTTTCAGGATCTACTTTTTGTTATCTTGGGTTAAAAATCTTACACTTAGCTCCTGTAAGTAAAGTTTTAAAGATGGCATCTATAAGGGCTGAAACTGGTAAAACAGCCAAAAGAAAGCTTGTTACACTATCAAACTTGATGCTTCGCGTGAAGGGCCCTTTAAAAGAAATTCAAAATATTTCCGCAGCCCCGTAGGTCTTCAAAGCTGGTATTTCCAGGTCGACAGCGGTTATGTGAATGCTGTAGGTGAATTTCGTTTGATCGTCAGTTCATCGTTTGTTTAACGACACTATAATAAACATGAAAAGTAACTGATTTTACTCGCTTGTTTTAGGCAGAAATATGTAATTGCTCAATATGATAAAATTAGTTGGACTAACGGTTGTGCTCGCTTGTCTCTTGTGAAATGCAAAGCTAACGGACTATGTTTGACTCTGCCCACTGCTTATCGAACTCTGATTTTTATCTTGATGAGCCTGTAAGATTACTTCTTTGTTAGCGAGAGCACCCATGCTTGTGGACAGTGTAAGAACTTAAAGACTGATGCTAATATAAGCCTTCACCACATGCAACTACCTATTCACGTAATGTAATATGCATCTTCGAGAGAATTTTGTAAACTTGGCTGGGAGCTGTAAATTCGAATAGCCCTTCAGTGTCATATAATCAAGGAATTTAAGTTGTACCTGTGAAAAAAATAAGGGCTGGCGAAACAAGGAGTAAGTAACTGAGCAAGAACATAAAACAAATATTTGGAAGTACATGCTTGGATTGGAAAAGTTGTTTCTGTCTTATATTGTAATACGACGTGAACTGGAAGATAGGTGTTAACCATAAAGTTGATTTGGCACTAATAACGTTAAAAACTCGTTGAACGTTTGAGACCTGTCTCGCACGCATATCGTTGTCGTGCAAGATTCGAATCTTCGTTCCAAACTTTTCTCTAAAACCAGTAGTTAATGTGAATTATTTTTCGTGTTTAATCAGCGATAACAGGAATAATTATGTGGATACAGATAATTAAGATTTATTTCCCTTTTGCTCTTTAACCTTTTGTTTAAAATCGTAATACTATTTTCTTGTATCTTTGTACCGATATCGCCTTGAAAACATACTGTTTATCAGTATTGTAGGGTCAATACTATCTAGCTCTAACTGTTATATTTAGCCGCGGCATAGCGGCTCGGAGAACAGCTCTGAGTTGTTGTTTTTTAAAAGCACAAACGTTTAGCTCACAGCTCCGCCATTTCTTGATGTATTTGAGATTTAATTGCAATTTTGAAATCAGAAGGTCAAACCCTTTCGACTGACGTATTTGATCACGTCCAAAGTCTCACAGATGGATCTACTCTAATCGTGCCTAAAATAATTTCTATTTGAGGGTAGACTGGTAGATAACGTGCTTAGTAATAAAGTTGAATCGGGTTGTATGCTTGGTATTATGTCTTATAGGTCGACCTATGCAGAAAAATATAGCTAATAAATCGACTAGTAGATTATCCCTGCCTAAAAGTGTTCCAAGTGTTGTGGATATTAAGGATTCCTTCTTATTTATTTTAGTAACCTTTAATTTTAAAAGTTTCGGAGCAGTTCAATAGCGCAATAAGTTATTTATTAGTAGCGTACTAGGTTGATACTGTATTTGGAAACGGATTCCTGCTTATCCCAGAATTTCCAGTTCATCAATTCGAAAATAAATGTTGGGTTATTACAAAGGGTTGCCATTGTTGTTTGTTATTAAACAAATAAATTCACAAAGGGCTATCTGTGTTCTGCTTACCATGGGTATCAAAACTCGGTTTCTTGTGGTATAAGTCCGCCGACATACCACTGTGCTACTGGGGGCATCACAGAGGGTTCTTGCCTTCATAATATTTATCTTTTGCCATAACTAGAAAAACCTACAATAACTTCAGAATATATTTCACGGTATCACTGACCATTAGATACCAATTTGGAGAGCTAATTATTAGAATATTTTAGAAAAGGCCTTTGTTTGCAGTTATAACTGAGTGTAAGTTGTAGAACAGGCTTTTCATTGCAGTTATAACTTTGAAAATGTGTTATCAGTTCGAGAATGATACCTGTAATATTACCCCACCTTTAAATAATCTAAAATTTTGTATGAATATTTATTTACAATAAAAAGAATACAACATTAAAATCATTACAACTTCTCTTTGTTGACATGAAAATGACATAAGAATGTCGAAATGTTGTTCTTCACTTTACTTTACTTAAAGTTTCAATACCCATACCAGCCATCTTGATAATACATTTTTACTTCAAGTGGGTTTTTCGTTATCACGGACAATAAATAGTTATTAAAAACAGGACTAGCCATAAAAAGAGATTTCACATATGTTTCGGTATCTGTGTAAAGTATTGTAAAATTGTATTCATTTTAATCGTAAATACTCATTAAATATTTATAAAGGAAAAAAACGATTTCAAATAATAGTATAAACATGGAAATTTCTGATCATATGTCAAATATTCAACATACTTCTTATGAAAAAGATGACTTTGTGGAGTCATGTTCAGAAAATAGAACTTTCAGTATTCCAGATACGAACTATTCGGATAATATCATCTACTCAGAAGCTTCACACGAACCATTTTCCAAAGAAAAGGTAGCCGTACAAAAACTGACAGAAAAATATGATACTGTGAGCCGAATTAATGTAGAGGAGACAGACAAAAGTATCAGTTGTGGTTCTTTCGACGATGCGAATTTTCGACAAGATTTAGAAGATGAATTAAATAACTTATGCAGCGAATTGACCGAAGTCGAAACGTTTTTTCGTAGCCACAAAACATTTGTGTTTGTGTGCCAGTGTCTGGCCTATCTGTATTTGAGAAAGCCAGAGGAAGAAAGGCAGTTAGCCCTGACAGGTATCCCTGTCCTGCTGTTTGATAAAGGAGAAACGAGAGCACGAACTAAACGAAGACTGAAACTGGTCCTCGCCGAAAAAGGCACAGGTTTCATTCTTTGGCATGATGTCATTGACAATTTGACGAACTACGAGGCCCAAGATAATACTTTTCATACCATGACCATGTTCCTTTCCACCGATCACAGCCAATTGGGTGGTTTCAGTTTCAAAACAAAACAGCTGCCAGACAGTTTCACGAACAAGTCGACCTACTGACGTCGGATCCTTTCAATATTTCTTTATCCGTTCCTAAAGCTAAAGGGAAAAATTCCAGGAAGTTGGAAAAAATAAAGTTACCCCAAAAATGTGATATTTCTCCTCCTTGCTGTTTCAAACACGTCACAAGTATTGATATTAGAGATAAAGAGCAATTCTATACGCTGACGAATTTAGCGCAAGGGAAATCTAAGACATTAGAGCAATCTGTTCATGAGTAGACGTCCATTGGGACCAATTGTCCCTTTCCTCATGGAGACCAAATTAATGTAGAATGCCGGTACTTAATTATTATTAGACTAAAATGTTTTGATGTTTCGCCGATATCGTAAAAACGATTCGTGAACAGTATTAGCACCAGTGTGACGTTTCGTATGATGACAATTTTTATATTAAATGTGCAAAGTGGAGAATGGTAATTCGAACAATATGTACAAGTTCGTTAAGAATCGCTGTGTATTTGTGATTTCTTTCTCTCAGAACATATGTGAACCCTAGAACGAACCACATCTTTTGGACAAAGTGACATACACAGTTATAATATTCGTATTTTCTTATAGGTCGCAATTTTTTTTTTCAATTTAAAAAAATGGATTTCAAACAGTCCGTTTATATTGAGAATTTCATGTATTGTTTTGGTTAATTTAAGTTTGATACATAAGTACGTTTTTGCAACAGTTAAGTACGTTTAGAGAACTAATATTTTACTTAATTCTCAAGTTAGTATTCTATTAGTGAAATATATTAACCAGTTTTAGAGTACAAATAGGTTTTTTAAAAGACAAACCATCTCTCGAGAGTGCTACCTTCAGGCTATAGTTAATAAAATTAGAATTTGTCTGTGTCAACTTTCTTTTAAGAACTTTATATAGAACACAGCAGTATAAATGAATTTCGTGTATATACACACTTTTATAACAAAATGTAGACAACATTAACGACACGTAAACCACTAATAATTATTTGCTCTGGTTATAACAGATATTGTGTTGTTGAAATATTATATTATTCTTTATTTGCAGGCAGAAATCCTTATAAATATTCTAAACCTGATACTGCTAATGTATATTCTTGTATGTTGTAGAATTCACTAAGACTTAAATCACATACACAAAAAGAAACGTGACATTTGTAAATGACATTTAATTAACTTCTGTGTTTGGTGACAACGTTATTTTTATATGGAGAGTGAACCTGAAAATACGTGTGCACACGTGTATGTACTGCAATATAACGACAAAAACCCTTAAACCAATTTTTTAGTAGATATTACGTCCTTTGAATTTTTTTAAAACTAGTTTCTTCAAATATCGGAATTTTTTCTTTAATACCAACTTTCGCGAGTCAAGTTCTCTGTCATTACCAATTTTCGTGAAACAAGCTTTCTTCCTTTATAAAAATAATATGCGACAACTATGTGTAGTTAGAATACAGACAGTTTTATATAACATTTTATGATTAATTAGTTAGTTAGATCTGATTATCAATTTTTGTTAAGTTACTTAGGTTAAAACTCGTAGTAATCCTCAGTTTCTTGTGTTTTTTTATAATAACAGACCTTGAAATTTAAACCAATAGTGTTATGATAGAGATACTAGAAATAGCATGAACTTTGTTATACGATGAATTATGGTTAAAAAAAAAAGAAAAAAAACTCTAATTAAATAATTTGGCCGTACTGTTTGCTGTCGTTAAACTGTATTACATATGTCTTCTAAAAATATGTGTTGTTGATATATATATATATACATGAATAGACGCCTTTTATCCGAGTTAATTTTTATTAGTTTATTATATCTTAGTACAGAGCCGGGGTTGTTTTTAAGGGACAGAATCCAATATTTCCATAAATCTGAAAGTATTGTTGTTATATGAACGTATAACTACGTTATACTGTTTTTGTTAAAAAAGTTTTAAATTGTAGAGACAAACATAATTTATGTGGCCTGTACGTCACTAAAAGTTAACTACTTTGAATAATTCTATTCCATGATCTTTACTGGTTTGTGCCATCTTGTTTTTTAAATTTTATTTTGTACATTTATACATTTGATATGGAAATGGTGCTTGCTTTGTGATCTGTACATATATTTACTTCGTTCTATATTAAACCTCAGCTAAGCCTTTTTCATTTATCAATAAATTTTCACCTGACAAATATTTAGCGATCTGCAGATAATTTGTTCACCGAGGAAGACAGGAAGAGCTAAACATCCGTTTCTTTTCTTTGTATAACGTTTACACAACCAGTTCCCCCAATCATCAGGTTTCTGAATTACATTCACAAACTACTTACTAAAAACAGCATCGTCAATTTTCTGTGTAGCATCTGTCAAAGCGAAGCTGTAGAAAGATTTATTTTCATTTTCATACGTTAATAATCGGAGCAGGAGATGAATGTGTGGTGAGAAAAGAAAAAGTTCGCAAAGTTTTTCAGCTTGAAGTGACACGAGATAGTTCAGTGGAAACCACTGATAATTTGTGAATAGAATTTATTAGACTCGTCTTTGTACTTCATTAGAGAATACTTTCTGTGTAACGGAAACAAATTTTTATTTAGAGAAAAGTGAGTAAACCTAATACGTGAGAAATACTCAAGAATCTGGAAATGTACCAGTGAAGTATTTGAGGATAACACCTCATCACACTAATTCAGATAATAGTGTATTTTTACCTTTTCTGATACACTAAGGTATTCTTGATATTTGATATACAGTGGCACCTCGGTTCTTGAACTTAATCCGTTCCAGAAGGCTGTTCGAAAACTGAATCAATTTTTCTCATAAGAAATACTGTAAATTAAATTAATCCGTTACAGACCTCCAAAAATTACGCATTATGAGGCATTTTAAATAAAATATTGCTTATTTATACCTGTATAATAATACTTACATGCATAAAGTCAACCACAAAAACTATAAACACAATGAAAAAACAATAAATGAAAATTTAACTGCACTTTACCTGTGCTGAGGAGAGCTGATGGCGTAAGTGAAAGGTGGTGAGGAACGTGGAGAGTTGGAGGGTTATTATTGTTTGGAAGGGGAGTCACCTTCCATAAAAACGTCAAGTAACTCTACTTCTGGGGTTCTTTCTCTTTTCTGTCTCTTTGCACCGCTGCAACCTGCTTGAGGCTTACTGGACCTATTTCTTACTAAAATCTTGTCTAATGAGGTTTGTTTCTGCCTGCATTTTAAAATGTTTCTGAAGTAAGACATGACATTGTTATTGAAAAGGTTTATGCTGCGATTTCCTACAGCTTTGTCAGGGTGAAATTTTTCCACAAAACTTTGTAACTCTCCCATATTTCCACACGTTTCCTTCATCAGTGAACTAGAAACATCATCCCTTCCCTCCACCTTATCTGAAGACACTCCCTCAGTTGCCTTCTGTTGCTGCTCCTTCTGAAGGTCTTGGAGTTCTTCCGTGGGGAGCTCAGTGTTGTGGTTTTCCACCAACTCCCACACATCATCACCACTCACATTCAAGCCTATACACTTGCCAAGTGAGACAATATCCTCAACAACAGGCTCAACCTCAAAGCCTTCAAAGTGTCTATTTGCTTCTGAGTCTGGCCACAATTTCTTCTGAGTTCATGGTCCTCAAAGACACTTCCCTCTAAGTTTTGTCTGTGATTCTCAAGCAATGGAGTACATTAAAGTGATTTTTTCAGAACTCTCTCAGGGTTAACTCTGTGTTAGTGGTCACTTCAAAGCACCTTTAAAGCAGTGCTTTGGTGTAGATTTTCTTAAAGTTCGATATGATCTGCTGGTCCATTGGCTGAATGAGAGGAGTCGTGTCAGGGGGCAAGAGCTTTACAGTAATGAAACTGTACTCCTCCACCAACCCGTTTTCCAAGCCTGGTGAGTGAGAAGGTGCATTGTCCATCACAAGAAGGGCCTTGAGTGGTAACTATTTTTCCGTGAGGTAATTCTTTACACTTGGGGCAAAAACTTCATGGACCCACTCCATAAAAAACTGCCTGGTTATCCATGCTTTACTATTAGCCCTCCACATGACACTTAGTTTACTTTTTAGGACATTATATTTCTTAAAAACCCTCGGATTCTCAGAATGGTACTTAAGCAAAGGCTTAAGTTTCAAGTCCCCACTTGCATTACCGCATAACAATAGAGTTAACCTGTCCTTCATTGGCTTGTGTCCTAGTAGTAACTTCTCCTCCTTGGTGATGTAGGTCCTCTTTGGCATTTTCTTCCAAAAGAGGCCTTTCTCATCACAGTTGAACACTTGTTGGGGAATAAAACCCTCAGCTTCTACAGAGTCCTTAAATTTCCTAACAAATTTATTAGCAGCGTCTTTGTTAGAACTGGCACCTTCCTCATGTCTTACCACACTATGTATGCCACTTCACTTCCTAAATTTTTCAAACCACCCCTACTAGCATTAAAGTATCAGCACTCGTTCCAGCGGTGTTTTTCATGAGGTCAGCATGCAACTGCTTTGCTTTCTCACAAATGATGGTCTCAGAAATGCTGTCACCAGCTAACTGTTTTTCGTTTACCCAAATCAACAACAGTTTTTCTACCTCTTCCATTGTTTGTGATCTTTGTGGCGTAAGGCACTGTTACTCCTTTTGCAACATCAGCTCCTCTGATGACCCCTTTATTTTTCAGTATGGTGCAGACTGTAGACTTCGCCATACCAAACTGTGTAGCAAGGTCAGACACACGAACACCACTCTCATACTTCGCTGTGAGATCTTTTTTCACCTCTATTGTGGCTCTTTCAACTTTTCTTTTTGGTTTGCTACTTTCGTTATCTTTCTTTGACCCAATGGTGGCTTATTTAATCAGAATATTTAGAAAAAAACAACAAAGAAAAACGAGAACGTTCACAGCAGATTTTAGCGGGGGTGTGGACTGAGCGACAGGTGCGGGTAAAATGTTTTGGGCAAGTTTGGCGTGGGCTGAAAATGGTCGAAGGGTCGTTCGGGTCATCAGTCGGGTTATTTCGGGGGTTAGGGCTACGACAGCTTGGTTCGGGAATCGAGTTTATGTTCGACAATCGAGACATTTTTTTCTCAAACAATATGTTCGAAAGCCGAATTGTTGGAGAACCGAGGCACCACTGTAATTTCAAATTATCATATACACAAGATAGTTAATAACTTTGCTGTAAGGAATTTTGATGTTATATTATTGGGTCACTTAGATACTTTCTCTGGGGACTTATTTATCTTCTCGGAGTAATACAAATTCGTTAATAATAATAACATACTTCGCTTTAAAAACGTATTATCAATTCATGATAATAAAAATTAGACTAAAACAGGTGTTTTTTATGAATTGTTATAAAAATATTACTATTTGTGAAAACAACTTGTGGAAACGATTCAATATTTTAAATAGAACGTAACGAATATCTGCGTGTCTTTGAAACAATACTTTATTTTAAAGGCTTTAAATATATTGTATTTTTATTATATTAAACAAGCAAAAATTTAAAGTGATATTTAGACGTGGAATTTTTCTGTACATAGAACTATTTTTATTTCTGCCTTTAAACTGCGTTAAAATATTACATTTTTGTTTTGTATGTTCATATTATAAATTTTGAATGTTAACTTCATATGATGTTTCTGGCTGGAATGTAACATCCGAGCTATGCTGTATGTGTACGATGGCTGGATGTAAGTTCAAATATAAAGCCTTCATTTTTATCTCTTTTCTATAAAGAATGTGGGCTTTAACATTAAATAAAAGAGTAGAAAATAATAAAAAAAATTTTGTTCATAGCATCTTTATTGTGGTTATTCCTAAAATAAATCAGTACTGATATTTTAACAGTATTTCCTAGTATGGTTCGGTCGTTGACAAGCACAAAGACACATAATGGGCTATCTGTGTCATGCCCACCACGGGTAAAGAAACTTGGTTTTTGGTGTCACGAGCCTGTACAATTATTGCTTAGCCATTAGGTGTCGATGGGGGAAGGAGGTTATGTCACTGAGTAAAAAAAATCTACAAGAGGTAGTTCACGGTTTCAGTCCCTTTCTTAAATTAAAAACGTTACATAAATGAGTTACTTTTAGGGCTTTCTTATATAAAAGTGTATAGATAAATTACAGCAGGGCCTTTACTTTTCTACAAGTCCGGCATGGCCAGGTGGTTAAGGCGCTCGACTCATAATCCGAAGGTCGCGGGTTCGAATCTCCGTTATACCAAACATACTCGCTCTTTCAGCCGTGGGGTGACGGTCAATCTCACTATTCGTTGGTAAAAGAGTAGTGGGTGGTGATGAGGAGGTTCTTTATAATGTTTGTTTGGAATTAAGAACAAAGCTATCTGTGCTCTGTTCACCACGGGTATCGAAACCCGGTTTCTTGCGGTGTGAGTCCGCAGACAACCGTTGTGTCACTGTGGGTCTTTATAATGTTTGTTTGGAATTAAGAACAAAGCTATCTGTGCTCTGTTCACCACGGGTATCGAAACCCGGTTTCTTGCGGTGTGAGTCCGCAGACAACCGTTGTGTCACTGTGGGTCTTTATAATGTTTGTTTGGAATTAAGAACAAAGCTATCTGTGCTCTGTTCACCACGGGTATCGAAACCCGGTTTCTTGCGGTGTGAGTCCGCAGACAACCGTTGTGTCACTGTGGGTCTTTATAATGTTTCAGTTTCAATGCGTAGAAATGGGTTAGTGCTAGTAGTTAGTACTTCTTTCGATTAAGAACTTGCAAACACAGTTCAGTTTTCCGCAATAATTCACAAAACATTTGAAACCACAATTTTTTTATTCACATATCATGATTTAATACAATGTTAAACAGTTCCTTGAAAATGATATTTACCTTTACCTACAATTTGTGAGAAAATAATTTTTATTTTACTGTGACATTAGGTTAGATAACTTCGCCTATACGTCACTGAGGTGAACCACTTTTTATCCTTAATTTTGTATTCTGCATACAGTTTTATACTTTATTTATTACAAAGGGATTTTAAACGACTTACTTTATTACAGAAGGGATATTAAACTACTTACATTATTTATTACAGATATATTTTTAAACTAGTTACTTTATTTGTAACATAATGATTTCTAATTATTTACTTTAGTTATTACGGAAAAAAATTTGAAGTATTTATTTATTACACAAAGAATTTTAAACCACATACTTTATTTATTACTTAATTATTTTATACAACTTATTTTATTTATTGCATAATGATTTTAAACTACTAACTTTATTTATTACAGAGGAGTTTCAAACTACTTTATTTATTACAGAAAAAATTTCAAACTAGTTACTTTATTACAGAAGGAATTTTAAACTATTTACTTTATTTTTACAAAAGGATTTTAAACTACTTAGTCTATTTATTATAAAGGGGCATTAAACAATTTTATTTGTTTCACAATTAATAATTTCAAACTACTCACTTTATTAAATAATGATTTTAAACAATTTACTTTATTTATTACAGAAAAAGTTTTAAACAACTCTTTATTTATTACAGAAAGAATATTAAAGTACTTCCTTTATTTATTACATAATGATTTTAAACTACTTACTTTTTATATTACATAATGATTGTGAACTATTTATTTTATTTATTGGAAAATGATTTTATACTACTTTATATATTACATAATGATTTTAAACTACTTACTTTATTTATTATTGAAAAAATTTTAAACTACTTACTTTATTTATTACAGAAGAAATTTTAAACTATTTATTTATTATAAAGGAATTTTAAACTACTTTATTTATTATAGAGAGATTTTAAAGTACTTTATTTATTACAATGGGATTTTAAACTACTTACTTTACTACAGAAGGGATACTAAACTACTTATTTTATTTATTACAGAAATAATTTTAAACTAATTACTTTATTTGTTACATAATGATTTTAATCTACTTTATTTATTACAGAAGGAATTTTAAACTATTTACTTTATTTTTACAAAGAAATTTTAAACTTCTTATTTTATTTATTACTGAAATAATTTTCAACTAATTACTTTATTTGTTACATAACGATTTTAAACTACTTACTTTATTTATTACTTAATGATTTTAAACTACTTACTTTATTTATTACAGCAAAAATATTAAACTTCTTACTTTATTAATTACAGAAGGGATTTTAAATAATTTACTTTATTTATTACAAAGAGATTTTCAACTACTTTCTTTGTTAATTAGAGAGGTATTTTAAACTACTTACTTTATTTATTAGAGAAATACTTTTAAACTATTTACTTTATTTATTACAAAGGAATTCTAAACTACTTTATTACAGAATGAATATGAAACAACTTATTTTATTTATTACAAATATTATTTTAAACTAATTATTTTAACATAATGATTTTAACTACTTTATTTAATACAAAGTTAATAATTTTAATCTTCTAACTTTATTTATTAAATAGCGATTTTAAACTATTTACTTTATTGATTGCAGAAAAAAAATTAAGCTACTTACTTTATTTATTACAGAAGAGATATTAAACTTCTTACTTTATTTATTACAGAAATAATTTTAAACTAATTACTTTATTTGTTACATAATGATTTTAATCTACTTTATTTATTACAGAAGGAATTTTAAACTATTTACTTTATTTTTACAAAGAAATTTTGAACTTCTTATTTTATTTATTACTGAAATAATTTTCAACTAATTACTTTATTTGTTGCATAACGATTTTAAACTTCTTACTTTATTTATTACAGAAATAATTTTAAACTAATTACTTTATTTGTTACATAATGCGGTGAAGTAAATACGTCGAACTGATTTTAATCTACTTTATTTATTACAGAAGGAATTTTAAACTATTTACTTTATTTTTTACAAAGAAATTTTAAACTTCTTATTTTATTTATTACTGAAATAATTTTCAACTAATTACTTTATTTGTTGCATAACGATTTTAAACTTCTTACTTTATTTATTACAGAAATAATTTTAAACTAATTACTTTATTTGTTACATAATGATTTTAATCTACTTTATTTATTACAGAAGGAATTTTAAACTATTTACTTTATTTTTACAAAGAAATTTTAAACTTCTTATTTTATTTATTACTGAAATAATTTTCAACTAATTACTTTATTTGTTGCATAACGATTTTAAACTTCTTACTTTATTTATTACAGAAATAATTTTAAACTACTTACTTTATTTTTTACAGAAGGGATTTTCAACTACTTACTTTATTTGTTACGTAATGATTTTAAACTACATACTTAATTGATTAGAAAGGGATTTTAAACTACTTTATATATTTAATACTGAGGGATTTTAAAATAATGTAACAGGTTTTTTTATGACAGTGACACAGGTATCTGTTGAAAAAATTTAAATCAGTTTATGAGTGAAACTTCGAGACGATTTTAGCATCGTGATATATAACTAAGCCAGATCGTATACGCCTCCAGTTTAAAAAAACAACAACTAACAAACTCTTCTATTTTAAACATGCGGTAGAAGTAAATACGTCGAACTGAGTTAATTCAGGTGTGACAAGTTTATGAATCAAGAAATTCATTAATACTTAAACTCCTCTTACCAATTAGAAAGATGTAACATCAAATGAACTGCTGTGTTCACCTATATAGCTACCGTACAAAATATTTATTCAAAATCAATTAATGACATACTTAAATAAGCAAAAGAAAATACGAAACTGATAAACATACAAAATTCGCTCCTATATCGTCACTTTTCTACAAAGAAGATCTGGTAATAACGTCTCCTCTTCTGTGAGTACATGATATGAAACAGAAGGATGAAACATTTGTTTTGAAACCTCGTTTATATAGCGCTACCAGTGCTGCATCATCTACCTACACTCATGAAAAGTATGTCACCTTAGCCAATTGTGCTTACAAAATCAAGGATAAACAAAAGGGTAGAAACCTGTTTGACAATATTTTAGCAGGTTTAAATCACATATGATCCATACCACCAGGTACCCAGCTCACGGCAACAACAATTAATCCAACGTTTGCGCTTGAAGACTCAACGGTAAGCTTGAGGGCTTAAAACACTAATAATCGAGTTTTGATCCAAATGGTTGTAGCTCATTATGACTTTTTTTTCATTTAACTCAAGTAAACGAAAGGATGCGTAATCACCTAAATCAAAAGATATTTATAAATCAGAAACATTTAGACAAAATACTCACATGCCCCCTCGAAACAGAACCTCTACATGCAATACATCTATAGTCATAGCTTGAGGCCCCCTAATTAGTATGAAGCCCTGGAATTCAGCCCGGTAAGCCAGTGCTTTAATTCGAGTTGAACATACTTCATAAACTTTGTTTCAGTCGTTGCAACAAGAATGTTAAGGCGAGGATCACCAAGACGTCAGAATTTATAATACTGTACAATTTAGTTCCAACTTGTTTAAAGTAGCTTGACATAGAGCGTCTCTAGACTTGAGCATTATTTTTTAAACTCTTTTGAAAAATTGATAATTTCAAGTTGCATTTTAATAATAATTTCATTTAACTT
Organism: Tachypleus tridentatus; assembly: GCF_004210375.1. Taxonomy (NCBI): domain Eukaryota; kingdom Metazoa; phylum Arthropoda; class Merostomata; order Xiphosura; family Limulidae; genus Tachypleus; species Tachypleus tridentatus. Next base: position 93,899,579 of record NC_134832.1, on the reverse strand, counting down.
TCCTTCATTTTCTAGTTACTGAAATTTATTATATTGGTGTTCAAGAAATAGATTGCGACATGAGATAGGTAGCGCTATCTCTTTTTATTTCATTTTTAATCAAGATAAAGTGCTAATTATATAAAGAAAAAATTTACAATTTAACACGTTACTCAGTGGTATAGTGGTGAGTATCCCCGCCTATCACGCGAAAGACCGGGGTTTGATTACCCGGCGGAGAGACAGGTGTGTGTTGTACTTTTTCTATTCAATTTTCAATACTTTTTTGTCAATTACAAAATTTGACTTGCAGATTACAATGTTTTTGAAAAGTAAAAACAACTTTTAAAAGTAAATAAATTCATTTGGCGATGGGCAACATTAAAAGTGACTACATGTTTCAGTATCTCTTCGCCAACGCCACAAGAAATGACTCGCACTTGGCCAAAGGATCTTTGTAAGTGAATAATTTAACTCATTATGCCTTTAGGAGATTTATATCGAAAATTAATATTGCGCTCTATAATTGTGCATTATCACCTAGCAACCCGTCGCCTTATTTAACGCTAAATTATAGAGTTGATGAAATAAAACTTCATTTTCATGCTGACTTATTAAATATCCTAAACTTTACGACTTAAACGCTAAATACAATCGAAGGATTGGAAAAATTATTGTAAGAAACAAAGTTAAATGTAAATGTTATATCTCATACTATGACTTAAAATCAGAGTCGTATAAAAAAATAACATTACAGATCTCTCTTTTTGGCTCTTACAAATTATTGCCCAAGAAGCTTTACGTTCAGTGTCAGGATTCATCTGTTAGGTTGAGTTTTGAGAAGCATAAATATCCTCTTTTCGGCCAAGAAAAGAGACTTCTAATTGATTATTGATTGATTATTTGGAATTAAGTACACAGCTACACAATGGGCTATTTGTGCTCTTCCCATCACTGGTGTCGAATCCAAGTTTCTAGCGGTGGGAGTCCACAGACAAACCATTGTGCCACTGGAGGGGGGGGGCTTCTTATAGAAGGGAAATTGTGTAACGTGTTAAGAGATGAACTGCATAAATGAGCAGCAACAGAGAGTACATGAGAGAAAATAAAAATGTGTAAAAGAATATCCGTGAAACAACTTAGTAACTTTAAATATATGTTGAGATAAATTAGTCATTGTTTCGGTACATATTTTGAAGGTTACCACGTTGTGAAAGTGGCTACCTTTGAGGACGAGCAAGTCGCCAATAGTTACACACTGAATTTCAAAAATACGAACGAAATAACTTGTATTAAATTGATAAAAGAAGTTTTGTGATATGTGGAGAGCTATGATCACACAGTTCAGTAAAGTGCGTGTCAAATCATTATGCAAGGTTTGTTCATACGAATATTTTGAAAAGTATATTTATGATCTAGGTTAAATTTATGTAGATTAACTTCCATATTGTTATACACAAGCTGTGCAATTGTCATCGAAATCTACTAAAAAATAAGGTTTTCTAAAACGCCATGAGTTATATATACGGTGGAAAATAAATAAGCAAGTTCCTGGCAAATGACTGACTCTACAGCACAAAATAACAGCCATTGAAGGTAATAATAAATAAAACTGATACAATTAGTCTATGTTAACCAAAGAAAACCCACAAACCGCTTAATACATAAGAATCAGAAGAGGATTCCTCATTTATTGGTTGGTATAAAACCATTTTCTGACAGGACTTTGATGAACCTAACATCGACAGAGGTGGTCAGTTTTTAAATGTCTTTTACTTCATCATCCCTTGCAGATGATAGTACAACATTCCAGAGATCATCCTTTGATGTAAACTTTCTTCCACCAGCATAAATCGTACGTTTAATGATATGTCACAAGTTCTCTATGGGGTTTTAATCTTGAGAGGAAGCTGGCCATTCAGTAAGTTAGTTAGTTTTCAAGCCTAATTTTGAAAGGTAATTCAATGTACCATGAGCAGCATGAGATGGGGCATTATATCTCATAAAAATGGCTTTTCTTTTGAATCCCATAGACTTGGTCTTATACCAAGGTTTTAAGTTGTCCTTACAAAATGCAACATAGGCTTCAGAACTCACTTTTACATCATCAGGTACTCTGAATGGATTCCCAAGCTCAGTACCAATGATACCAGCCCAAAATATCACTCCTCCTTTTTTACCAAACTATCAATTTCTCTTCTCAATGTCCATACTTGGACAAGAAAGACGACCAGTTACCTCCCATCACTGCCAGCACACATCTCTGACAACAGAAAATAAACCAATCAGTTTCGTGTGGCTGCAAAATGAGCTGCAACCAGAACTGTTATTGTGCCGAGAAGTAATTATCTAGCTACCTTGTGTACACAGGGTCTCTGTATAAATGTTCTAGAACAAAGTATCTCAATCAGAATTGGCCCGTTTGAGTTTGATATGCTGTTGATATTTTATTTGTCTACCTGCTTCTTGCTTCTTTTTCAATCGGGCGTCGAATTTGCCTTCATTTTTTCAGCTAACACGCCTGCCAGACTCATACTGACAAGTTCCATGTTAAACTCATCAATCTTTTTAACCCAAATTATTAATAATCATTGGCTTGACATGACCAAGCGTGTTAAGGCGTGCGACTCGTAATCTGAGGGTCGCGGGTTCGCATCCCCGTCGCGCCAAACATGCTTGCCCTTTCAGCCGTGGGGGCGTTATAATGTGACAGTCAAAGTCGTTGGTAAAAGAGCAGCCCAAGAGTTGGCGGTGGGTGGTGATGACAAGCTGCCTTCCCTCTAGTCTTACACTGCTAAATTAGGAACGGCTAGCACAGATAGCCCTCGAGTAGCTTTGTGCGAAATTCAAAAACAAACAAAACATTCGTTAATCATTTAGTCAAAATTCTTAATTTCTACCAAGTGAAGGGTTGAAGGAGGACTGTTTAGTCTTCGAACACCCCTGGGGGTTAATATTTCCTTAGAAATATTAATCTTATTTCTAAACAACTGCCAGAATTGTGTGTGTATCTCAGTCAGTGTGAAGAAATCAACTCTTCTAAATAAGATGAGGATGATGAATAACTTTATCTTATTGTTACGAACATTTCAAGTGACACAGTTCATTCTGTTGTTGTTTATATACTTAAACTGAGTTTAGTTCATACTTTTATTGTCTGTTTAATTGTATGTTCAATAGTTTGTATCACAATACAATTTATCATTAAACCATAGTATATAGATTCATACACTGTGACATGTGCATGATCTTTGAAGCTTATTAGTTATCTAGAAATGGATAAAAACTGTAGTTGCTATTCTTAGTGATATGTAGTGTTCTGCATGGGTCAAGGTATGTTTGGTAATATCCCTTATTGAAATTAATGTGTATAACTCGGTCCATGTATTCTGCACTTTATTTCAATCTGAAGTATTTGAAAGCAAACGATTTCCAATGCTATTCATTCCTGTTCTGTTAATATTCTATGTATTAAGTGGAATATACTTACACCATATAATAGTTATTTGAGGTTGTACATAAACCTGAATAAATTCTATCAGCTTAATATTATTTTTAATCATTTGTGAACGAGTAAGGGTTTGCAATAATTGCTTAACCTTGTATAGTTATTATTTTATACCCAACTTGTCATTTGTCTTCAAAAACGTTATTTGTTTGAGGCCATATACATACCTTGATTCTTTTAAGGCCTCAAATGAATAATACAGTAACGTATCATATCCTGTGTTTTGGAATAAAATACCCCACCATCTGCTCATACGCTCGTAAAACACTTCCAGTAGCTGCCCAGCGAATACACTACGTATTTACTACTTGTTAAGCTCTTTAATTAAAACAAAAACATAAATGAATAACATAACCTAAAAGCGTTTGTTTTATTCTTATGAAGTATAAAATAAACACGATTTGCTATAGGATTCTAATGTCCCCTCATAATTCACTAAGGCCCTGATATACCACTTAAGTGTCTCCTTTATTTTAATTCAGTTCAACCTTTTTTTAAAAAAAATAGTTTTACTTCAGTGTCTCAGATTCTTTTTTTTTATTACTGTGATTTTACTTGATTTTTTTCAATCTTCGAATTCTGCAGTATTTTCTGTTTCTATTTCCAAAACTTAGTTTATTTCAAATATTTAAATTTTCTATGTTCATGTTGAAAATAATGTATTTGACAGGAAATATCCTCATGTTGTTTATTTAGTAAGAGAGAAAATTCGATACACCTCTATGAACCTTTATGAGGCAGAATAATTAGGCTTAAGAGTTATAGGGCAAATTTAACAATTAATATCCCGGTACACACCCACAGTATCCTCTTACTATGTGTGCAGAGTTCTAGGTTTTCTTCTCTTGGATACTTTGCAGTCACACGTACAACTCATCATAATGTTAATGGCAGTGAAAGACCGAAAATAGCCGACATCTGATTGGAAGGAAAACGTAGACAAGGACGACATAAATTTGCAAATTAGCGGTTTATTAGGCCTCACTGCAATAGTCATACCGTTTACTAAAACTTCTTTATATTTTATTTTGGTGTCTTATTCCTTATAAATTCGTCCGGCATCATTAGGTGGTTAGAGCGCTCGACTCGTAATTTGAGGATCGCAGGCTCGAATCTCCGTTACACTAAACATTCTCGCTCTTTCAGCTGTTGAGGTTATAATGTGACAGTCAATCCCACTATTCGTTGGTGAAAGAGTATCCAACTGTTGGCAGTAGGTGGTGATGACAAGTTACAGACGAGTAACGCAGATAACCCTCACGTAGCTTTACTTTATAAATTCAGCGAGTGATTTGTTTGTTTGTTTTGGAATTTCGCACAAAGCTACTCGAGGGTTATCTGTGCTAGCTGCCCCTAATTTAGCAGTGTAAGACTAGAGGGAAGGCAGCTACTCATCACCACCCACCGCCAATTCTTGGGCTACTCTTTTATCAATAGTGGGATTGACTGTCACATTATAACACCCCCACGCCTGAAAGGACGAGTATGTTTGGCGCGACGGAGATGCGAACGGGGAGTCGCACGCCTTATCACACTTGGCCATGCCGGGCCTGAAATATAAATATTCGTTAACTAAGGAATTCTGTTTTAAAATAGCTATCTAGGTAACAGTCGTCAAAATAATAATGCCTGGTGTTAAAGTTATTAAATATATAGAATTATGATTAATATAGAATATAAATCGATTACTTCAATGTAAAAAATGTAAAAAACACAATTATAACTATTATGTAGAGAAAACAAAGGATTTTTTTACGTTTCAAATAATATGCTGTAAAATTACAGATTTAATTTTACATCGAAAGCAATTAGATGCTATGCTTGTGTAAATTTCTAAATATTTTCTTTCATTTTCAATTACGAAGTAAGTTGATGTAACTTGTCTAACTGAGAGTGATTTTTTATATTAATTAAATGGAAGACTGAACAACAGTTTAGGTTTCATTCTGTTTAATGTTGTTAAAAACTGATTTTACAAATGGTTACCGTTTTATATTTGAAAAAGAAACCACATATAAAAGTGCTTCATTTCATATTATAATTTTAGCCAATAATGTAAAACAATGAGTTTTATAACAACAGAATTAAAAATTAGCGGAAATAATTGTATTTAAAAGTTTGTTCGCACAAAATTCATATTCGTAGAATGGTTGATAACAGTAGGTATTTATTTTCAATAATAATACATTTATGCATTTGAAAAGCGAAATTTTGATCCTTTCTGTTTACAAACACAAAATCATCAGCCTTCTGTTTAGGTGATATCTGGGCAACGCTGGATAATTAGTACTGTAATAAAGCTGGGCTCATTCTGTTATAAGCACTCTTCTATATACATCACAGTTACATTAATTTTGTTGCTGTTCAGGCAACACAAAATATTTGGGTCGCTTGTACTGGATAATTACACTGATAGCTCAAAGATTTTGGGCTGAAATGGGCCACCTGCAAAAGTTTAATATCTTGTGTAATTCAGAGAATAGATCTATTGACAGTATTAGGCCTACGTTTAAATTGTTTCTAGGATAAATCATAACGTTACTGATCAGACTAGACTAATCTTAACCCATACAAATGAATCGAAACTTCCTGTTTCGTATATTAAGGAAGTGGTATATTTAATAAACGTGTTTCTTAATACTCAGTCATAGATTAAAAGCGATTGTACGCAGAAACTTTATCTACAGACAATATATGTTCTGGCAGTGTGTCTGTAGTTCCTGACTTGCCAATGACCGTCATTAGACTATCTTAATTATTTTCAACTTATATGAACACTTAGCAGTAGCGTACGAAGGAGGGCACCATTAGTAGAGTTGAAATATCACTTCAAGTTTTTAAACCAAATGAAAAATTCGTCAAAGAAAGAAGAAAAATTTTAAAATGTCAAACTATTACAACTGCTTGATGTTAATTTCCACTATAAAATAAAGTTTTATTTTTATTGGAAGTAGAAAGTTTACAAACGAAAAATTAAATATCTGATAATAAATTATATAGAAAAACGAACGTTTGTTAACGTTTTTGTCATCAATTTGTTGAGTATAGCCAGCTGGCTGCAACTGACATTCGAAGTCTTGTTCACATGACTCTGTAACTCCACATACATGAAGTATATTTCATTAAATAATTATGATAAAACATAAAGTGCTGGTGTTTATTACGATATCATGGTACTTATACCAGTGTCCAGTAGTTTTTGACAATGTAGTATCATAGTGATGTTTAAGTGTTGATAAATGCATCGTCGGGATGCTATAGAAACTCTTGTTTATGAATGGTGGTCCCTGTGACTACTGGTGATCAGTAAGAAGACACAGAAAGTCACACTTTGCACTAAACTTTAGATTTGACTTTTTTCTTCCAACCACGACTACTGAAGTAACTATGATGTGAATGACTTACTGAGTTTTTTTTATCATGACTATGTGGTGATCTTACGATGTTGGTGGTGATGTGTTGCATGATGTTTTTATAATGCAACTACATGGCGATGTTAAGACAGAGAAGGTGATGATGTGACTGCAGAGAGATGTATTAACGTTTACATGCTTAATACGGTAAACACCATTTAAAATATGTATCAACAACTAAGTACTATTCTATATTGAATTAGTATTAATGCTTATTGGCTTAGTCAAGTAATCTTAGTTTAAACAATTTTACAATGTCCAGTGTAGTATCTCTGCATATTTAATGTGTAGTTAGTGCTTACTGCTTAATAAATATTGATATCAATTATAATTAATGTTAATGCAATGACATTGATAATTAATTGCCTCTGCTTGTCTGGATTGATAATCTCATAACTTAATGGGCGTCTGGTTGGAAAAAAGTTTGAGAAACACTTGTTTGAAGCTTTTCTGTTGTAATATTTTTTAATTCTTTATTTACTGGATATAATGTTAATTTTAAATTTGTCAGTGGTCCAGTTATTTGTGATTAATGCTCAAAGTTTTTTGCTTTTTTTAGGAATTATGTTTGCACTTGAACCTCCTCTCCCAAAATAATAATAATGATAATAATCACAGACAATTTCTTCAGTTAATGTACTTCAAGTCATAATAACTTATGCTTCCTATGCATGTTCATACTTTATACCTTTTGATTTTGAAATTTTGTAAAAAATATCCTTGTAAAGCAAAATCAACCCAGTGGATTCCAACAAAAAAAATGAAGAAGGAAAGAAAACAGCACGTTGATGTGGCCACACTGATCAGGTGTGTTAAGTGATCAGATACGTTCATACTGAATGTGACAAAGTTTAAGTAAAGGAATTATTCTTGAGCTTCTTTCCTACTGAGCTCATAGAAGATTTCCTGAGACATCTGGAGATAGATAGACTGGAAATAAATCTGTGTAACAGTAAAGGATATGACAATGCTGCACTATAGCTGGGATTCATGGTGATGTACAGTTAGAGATCATAGATATCAATCTCAAGGCTTTGCATGTCATTCTCTGAACATTTGCGGAGTGCACTCATTTGAAAATATTTATTCATGTGTGACTTTTATTTTAACCTTGGAGAGAATCTATTTCTTATTTTTAGTCTCACCTCATCGATGGCAAATGTTGATGGAGAATGTAGGTATGATAGTCAAAAGGTTTTTCCGAAGAACATGGAGTGCTAATAATGACGCTGTGAACCAAGTGAAGGCAAATTTTGAAAAGCTGACCCCAACTCTTGAAATACTGTGCGACCCCAAAGAAAATCTGTGCTGATCTTTTTGTCTGTTGTATGTGACTCATCTTTTTTGAGTTACCATTCTTACTGGTGTGAAGTCCTGGAAGAAATTAATCTCACACAATAGCATTTACAAACATTTGGAATCAGTCTTGAAGCTCCAAGCTCTAAAACTGTTTCTTGAATATAAGAGTGATGAAATTGTAGAAAGGGCCATTCATTATGTATTTTCAAAGAGTGAGGAAATGCTAGAGGAAGTAAAAAAGGCCATGTTTGAATGTTTTGATTGCTTTTATCAAGAATTGGAGATTCGTTCTAAGGAAAAGTAAAGCTCCGAAAAAGAATGCCAGGAGAGATGGCAAAGGATGCTGGTCTCGCATTGCCAGAGGAAGTAAAAAGGCTATGCTTAAATGTCTTGATCACTTTCATCAAGAATTGGAGATTCGTTCTAAGGCGATGGATCAAATTCCGTCAATCTTCACTGATATTTGGACAAATACTCTGGTTGTTGCAACAGAGTAGAAACTCAGGAAGTGCATTCTAAACTTTACTCAGATTTTTGATGAATTCTCTGATGTAAATATCAGTGTGGAAAATGGACGATTTCGGAAGCATTTGGAAGCTGCCAAAATCAGCGTTGAAGAGGCAGAAAAATGGACTGCATTTCAGTTTCTGGAGTTTATTGTGAAATAGAATTTTTGTGTATCTCTGCCAAGCTTTTTACTGTGTTTGAGATTCTTTTTTACTGTCAGTAGGGACGGCTAGCACAAATAGCTCTCGAGTAGCTTTGTGCGAAAATTCAAAACAAACAAACATTGTTGTTTTTTATCTGTTTGTTTTACTCTAGAAGAAACTAAGTTATTTGATACAAATAATTTTGAAAATATAAAGCCATTTTTTTTAAGTCATCGTGTATATCAAGTCGTATTGCTCAGAAATTATGAAAATGTGAATTTTAAAAAATAACAACAATGACTTGAAGACATTTTACTCGCATAAATATAATGCAGTTTATAAATATATCTTTAAAAATGCACAAGTTTACTCCGAAAACATACACGCAAGGTGGAGAAAACCTGAGATGCTTAGCTAATATTGTAGTCATTGGATTGAAAGCTTAATATTGACCAAGACCAGTTACTTACGAGTAGTAGTAACGTAAGCTGGTGTTCAAATGATCGGTCACAGATATTGCACTGCAAAATAATCTCCAAGGTAAACCACGAAACAAAGTTAGGCTCAGTTGAACCCTAAAATGGTTATATTCAAAAGTGTTTTTACAAATCAGTAACAAAAATAAGTGTTTTTAATTGTGAAGTTAATCAATTACATTTCAATTGTTTGCCCTTTAGCAAGATGTCAATGAAATATTTATTGCTAATAGTAGTCAGGATGAAATACGAAAATATATAAAACTATAAAATTTTAAAGCTTGGTCCATATTTAACCACGTTATGTTTAATTTGTTGTGTAATATTTGTTATAATATCTCGTAACAGTGAGTTGATTAAAAATTGCCTAGTTACAATAATTTATTCCCTTTAAAAGCTGTATTTAGAGGCATATTAATCAACAGATTACCGTTTTCAAGTAACATTTCTATAGTTACCATAACCATTCTTTTAATACTTGTTGTGTTACAGCACTCAGTTTCAATAAGAAAGAAACAGGGTTGAGACAGTGAAACTGAATCCTACGCACATAAACTGATTCGGATTAGGTAGTACCCTTTATTTTTGGTTGATTGTTTGTGTTTGAATTTCGCGAAAATCTACACGAGAGGTATCTGCTCTAGCCTTTGCTAATTTTGCAGTGAAAGATTAGAGGTAAGTCAGCTAGTCATCATCACCCTCCGCCAACTCTTGAACTACTCTTTTATTAACGAATAGTGGGATTGACCATAACATTATAATACCCCCACAGCTGAAAGGGCAAGCTTATTTGGTGTGATGAAGACTTGAATTAACGATACTTTTCATTGTTAGAATATACTAACATAAAGCTTTGTCTTTCGTTAGGGATCTTTTCTACTATCAGTTTAGTATTAATTTGGCGCAACTTAGAAATTTTCACCACGTGTGTGTTACTTCCTGCTTCCTCACAGCTTCCATATCATGAATAATATACTGCAGTTTGTAATGAAGTAATATAAAGAATATATTTAGAAAACTGTATGCTTTACTAAATATCTCATTCTGCGTTACTTAAAATATCATATCACAAGCAAATAAAATACTTGGTACACTACTTTTATGTCCTTTTACAATGTCTGAGCTATTGCCTGTAAAATTCATATACTACTGACAATTAACTTGTTTATAAATATTTTGATTTGATCCAATAGAAATCTTTTGCACCATGACTCTTAGTAAGAAAAAAAAAGTAAAACGATTTTTTTCTCTTAGACATAGAGTGAGTCTCTCCGTTACTATTATCCTGAAATGAGACCTCACTTCTTGCTAGATATTTCATTGTTAAGGTTGAAATATTGTTTGATAAGAATTCATGAAAAGAAAAGTACACTGTATCTTCAAATGTGACCTTACAGGCCAGTAATCATAGTTAACCTCATATCATCATGTTTGAGCAACCAGCTAGAAGCCTTTATTTTTATTCATATGTGGCTTAATATTTGTGTTCTTTGTGTAATTGAACCACATGTGCTGTCCAATACTTATGAATGACAGCATATAAACATACTCATATATTCATTTATACAAATATATTGTCGTATACACGTATCACCAGTAAATCACTCAATTTAATTTTGACGACATTTTAAACAGCTAATAGTAAGAGGGCAGAAAAAATCTCATTATTCTAGAAACTCACTCAAAGATAAAAATCTGGATGTGATCTGTAATACATTTCTTACTATTTTGTGAAACTTAACTGATTACTCTTATGATAAATTAGTGGCCCCGAGAATACCACGAGTAGTTCAACAGAAAGTGATGGGTGATGTTGACTAGCCGGCTTCTCTTTAGTTTATCAATTCAAATCTAATAACAGCTGTTTGCAGATTGCCCTTTTGTAATGAAAATTCTACAAAATTCCATACATGTAACTAAGTATAATAAGCATGCATCATTGCGTTGTTTGTTTGTCTTTTTGTTTATAATTATTTAAACACAAAGCTACACAGCGGGCTGTATGTGCATGTCAATCACAGTTAACGAAACCCTGTTTTTAGCAGAGTGAGTCCACAGACATACCACTATGCCACTGGAGAGTCTATCGCGTTGATTGTTCCAACTTTGTCATAAATATATTTTACAAGTTGGGCCAAAAGAGATGTTGTTTTAGGCTACGGGTTTTCCCAAAATTAAATAATATAGTCATTTAATTATATAGATTTATTTGGAAGTTCGACAAAGGTAGACGAGCGATTCCATTCCAAATTTGATAAAGATCGATCTACAACGTGCGAATTTGTTGTAAATAAATGCAAAAAGCCCGTAAGATAACCTACAGAGTACATTATTCTGCTCGTGAGTGATGACATGCAAAGTTTTTGCTAACCTTACGACATTACAAATTGCACCTTTAAGCACCCTCTGTGTGACATTATTTTAGTGTCTACTAAGTAACTGACAGACAACATACTATAGTAATATGGAGCAAGTGGTTAAAACAAGTAACTCTCCTGGAAGCCTTCGGCCTTCTTTTAAGAAAGTAACACAAAAAAGAAACACATTTCTAATTTAAACAAAGGCTCTCTGTCTCTTCAGTTTTTATCCTGCCCCGAGCCACGAAAAATCCAAACAGTTTCTCTGGAGGTTTCTTGAACTCCATTACTTGTAAGTCATTCATCTGAAGCTTAACTAGATGACTTCACACGTAATCAGAGGAGTAGGATATTAACTAATGATTGGGGAGGTCCACATATTACAGCATATTGAGTAATTTTATATTTTTACCTATTCAAAGTATCAAGCGGGCTGACTGCGGCCTAAACTTAGCAAGAACGGACAGTGGACCCGAGTGTTTTAATGTTCTCGTCCCAGCGAGAGAAAGGTGTTTCACTATTTAAAGCTGTGTGTAGGCTTTGAGAGTGACAGTCAAATCCCACTGTTTGGTTTGAGAAGAGCGGTCCAAGTGGGTGTTCAAAATTTTGAACCGCTTTTTGCAGGTCAAACCTTACGTTACTTTGCGTGAAAATTATTCAAAAACACCAGCTATTGCCAACACTAAATTTGTGTAAATTTATGATTAATGGAAAGTTATCTTAGAACATAAAAGGTTGCTCCCTGTATACGTAATTGTAAAAAAAAATATCCATAAAAATTGCAGAACAGGAAAAGTGAAATTGCAAGTTTGCATGAATCTTCTCATGGATCTAACAAACCTTCTTGGCAAATTTAGTAAAATTCCGTCAACAGGTTGCAAAGTAGTGACGAAACCCCCCAAGAAACGCCCGTAAAAATCTAAAAATGCAAAACTGAAAATGTTTACATATGTCCCCATGAACTCTTAAACCTTCATACCAAATTGGTGAACGTCCGTACACTGGAGGTAAGGTAGGGGTATAAAACGCACAAAATACAAATCAAAACCAAAAAACGCAAATATGAAACTTTGTATCTTTCCGTGTATCTAATGGTCCTCCATACCGATTTTGGTGATGATTCGTACAACAAATAACAGACAGTACTATTATATTTTTACAGATTTATAGTTGTGAAATAGCGAATTCTACTTTTATTTTGTTATAGTTTTGTTTATTTTTCGTTTATAATCCCTTATATCATCAAGTTTAATTATGAATGTTTAGTTTTATATATCAAGCACTTATTCACTTTCTAGTTAAAGAACATTTAAATTAAGTAGTTATTATAAAATTGACATAAGATTCCCATAACAGTGACGTACAGATATTAATGTTGTGAAATATTATGTAAATTAGTTAGTCATGTAAGATACAACTTCATGGTCTAACCATTAAAAGCACCCCGCTGGTACAGTGGTAAGTCTACAGATTTATAAGGCTAAAATTTGGGGTTCGATTTCTCTCGGAGGATTCAGCAGATAGCCTGATGTGGCTTTGCTATAAAAAGCACAGACACACTAACCATTAAATAAAAACTCTTTTTTTAATTTTAAAAGAGCTAGTTCTTGCAATTGTTTTATATTCATTGTTTTTAAGAATCAGTTATTTTTGTTTCGGTTCTTTTCTCCAGAGGCGAATTCGAACCCCCGTCGCACCAAACGTGCTCGCCATTTCAGCCGTAAGGGCGTTATAATTCGACGGTCAATCCCACTGTTCGTTGGTAAAAAAGTAGCCCGAGAGTTAGTCTTACATTATTAAATTAGGGACTCCTAATGCAGATAGCTCTCGTGTAGCTTTGCGCGAAATTCAAAAATCAAACTTTTTTCCAGTTCTTTTATTTATAAAATTAATAATATTGATTTTCTTGTTGTATTGTTTATTAAAGTTTGTGTCAAGTCATTTCCAGCTACGGATTTAGTTATTCATTTTTGTATATGATAAAATTTGTATTCCGATTTTTTAAAGTTTTCTTTTGCATTACTGTTTTCGTTATAGTTTATTGTTGTTTTCAATTAAGCACAAAGCTACACAATGGGCTCGCTGTGCTCTGCCCACCACGAGTATCGAAACCCGGTTTTTAGCGTTGTAAGTCCTCAGACATACCGCTGAACCACTGGGGGACCGTTACAGTTTAATAAATTGCTTTTGTTCTACCCAACCTGTAAGGGCGTTTTGTTTTATTTAACCCATGACATTTTTGTATTTATTTGTTGAGCGGTTGATGTGGGGGCTCAGTAGTTGTAGTAGTTAATGCTTATATTTTCCTGAAGTCGAACTAGCGTGTTTAATGTTGGGAAACATTTTCTTTATCGAAGATTCAAGACTTGTAGAGTAAGTAATAAAATTTTATAACAACTTTTATTTTGGATATATGTTATCGTTGCAGTTTAATCAATTGTTTTTGCCCTACCTAAATTGTAACGGCGTTTTGTTTTAATCCTTAATATTATATTTATTTGAACCGTTGTCGTTCACGTTGTATATGTAGAGGTGTGGGTCGTTTGTCTGTAGAGGCAGACACAACTAATGTTTTGTATAGGAAGATAATTACATCTTTTGATTTATTATCAGTATATCTGTAAGTATATACTAAAATTTTATTAGCTTTACAACTAGCAATAGAACACTGGTTTAATGGTTTGTGCTACTTATCTGCTGCTAAGCCAAAATTATTTTCTTTATCCACGATTTTGAGTATGTTTCTGTTTATATTACATATGTGATGTAATAATCTAAATAGGTTGTGTACACGTATTATTGTTAAAAGTCATTTGCCAAATATTTATCCAACTTAAAAAATAATTCAAGTTTTCTTGTAATATCACAACTTTCTTAGTACAGTCAGTTAGACATACTGAAAAGTTTAATATCACTAGAAAACTTTACTAATTTATTAGTTATATCAAAAGTGACATCATTAATGTAAATAATTCAAGCATTGGTCCACTAGAAAGGAGCCCCATTTCAGTGGGCTCCAGTATAGTGATGTGTATAAAACATTATTATAATCTGTACTGCTGTGAAAGGCTAAATGATACTCAGTGTATGGAAATTCATACATTAGCCATAATTTTATAAAATACAACAATTAATTTGATTGTAGATTTGAAATAAACACTTAGTACTTTTATATTCTCTGTATACAGTACAGTGGGAAAGTACTAAGTGTTTATTTCACTTAGTAAGTGAAAGTGGTATTAGCATTAAAGGTATGCTTTCTCTGCCTGACAATTGAAATATACAGAAAACACATTTCATCAGGGGATGTAATTTAATGAAATTTGATGTGGATATATATATCTGTAAAAATGGCTGGTTTGGGTTTGGAAAATTTTTCATGCAGAGGAACGAACAACGTTTTGACATTCCAGTTAATACCAAATTTATTCAAAAACCAGGCACAAAACTAAGGTCTATACTATGTAAAAACTACACTGACAAACACCACACCAACACTATTTATAAAATACAATGTGATAACTGCCACGACTTCTATATTGGAGCAACAAATAGAAAAATGGAAACCAGATTTAAAGTCACCTTCACACGTTTTCGAACACTGCAAATCAAATAAACACAACATAACCTTAGAAAACAGTCAAATACTAAATAAAGAAACAAACATAAACAAACAGAAAATTAAAGAAGCCTTACTTATACAACAACTCAAGCCCAAAATAAACCAATACAAAGGAACATCTATATACCTATATTAATAAATATAATCAAACATCTCAAACATCTAAGCATGCCCTCTACATTCCTGCACTCAGTTACACAACCCCCTTCAAACATGTGGTCAGCTATTGGTCAGTTACCTCTTTCTTTCTTTGTGAACCTGACGATGACCAAAGAAGGTCAAAGCATTGTTCGCTCCTCTGCATAAAAAATTTTTTCAACCAAAAGCAACTGTTTTTACAGATATATTTTTTTCTCTACAAGTGGGTTTTCTCGTCATCACAATAGATGTATTTATGTATTTATTAACAGCTATTAACTTGTAGAATTGTACATATGATGATATGGCTTTTATTATTGGTTATCATTACTAAACTTTTCTGTAAATTAATACATTACATGAATTATTAGGTTTATTTTTGTATGAGAATTGTATAATTAAATGCTTAAAGAAGTATAGATTTCACAAAAATATTTGTATTATAGAAAATTTTAACATGAATTGAACACAAATGAAACTAGTGAATAAGCTTGCAGACAGTCTCAGTATTGTACAAAAGTATCATAAATCACACATGTAAACATACAATTAGTTCATTCAAAAGGTAGGAATATGAATTTTATGGGTCACATCCCATCCTTTGAAGTTAGTAATTCCCCCACCCAAAAATGTGATAGTTGAATTTTCACTTCATCATTAAATTTTGTCACTGTGTTTGTAAATTTAATGAATAGTCTTACTCACAGATGGTATAGATATACAAATAGTCTTGCTGAAAATAAAAGATAAGGTTTTCTGCTACAACAGTTTCTTAAATCAGTTTCATAACTTTTAACTCTTGACTAGATATAAATACACTGCACTTCAGTGTGTGATACTTGACTGTCTAAGCTACATTTGTTGATGGTTTTAACATTTACAGGTTGTAACTTTTAAATCCTTGTTTGGCTAGCTATATATTGCACTTTTTCTTTAGTGGGGTCATCGAGTGCTTACTTTGTGTAATATTCAGATTATAAATTTGAGTTATCTGGTTGTAGGATTATGAGACAACAGATGATTCTGTTTCTAATGATGATTATACAGTTGACGGAGGATAGGATGATGAAACTACTTTTGGTTCAGGTATAGGACCTGTATAAGTAGGTTTTGGAGGTCAGTATTTTGTTGTTTTAAAGGTGCTACATATTTGAGAAAACAGCTTTCTTCTTTCCCTCTATATAAGCATAGTAGCAATGACATGTTGCAAGATAGATTAGGCAGTTAGCCACATAAACAAGATAGTACTAAAATGTAAGTTAAGTTAATTTTAGTAACAGGTTTTGTAAAGTGTGAATTAATAAATTTAGGCTGTCAGTATACACTGTTTCTAATAATTAGAATATAATTTATTCCTGTTTCTCTTGTTAATTGTATGAGTATTCAGTGAATCCAACTCCCCACTGCCATAACATAGCTTGATCAATAATTAGAACAAGAGTTAGACAGTTGTCAGTATTTGCTAATTGATTAGTTGACAGGATAATTACTTTAGTACATTTAATTAATTTATAGGTATATTTCCCCAGCAAGTACAAAAAAACAGATGTTTTATAGGTCATTCAACCACTGAATTGTTTTAATATATTAAACAAACTAATTTCAATTACTTCTTTTTTTTTATAGTCCTTTTTGAATTATTATTACTGTCATATGATAAACCTTTTCTTAACATCACCACTTGTGCATTTTGTAAACAAATACAGTTTAAAGATAACCTCAATATATCCTATTTGGTGAATTAATCATTAATATTGACTAAGTAGCAACATACATTCATCATAATGTTTGTTGTTCAAATGTGCAGCAGTTTCACACTGATTAGCATTCTTATATAAGTCATATAAATTCATAGTTAAATAATGTCTTAATGTTATTGAAAAGGGTAATAATTATGCTATTTACAACATCACAAGAGCAATTACAAACAGCTCCAACTCCACTTGTTTTTGAAATAATATATGTATTTGAAACAAATTAAATGTATATACAAAACGTTTTTACATTGTGGAGATCATAGTTATAATCTTAAACACTATGAAGTTCTCTTCATCTGGTCAAAATTTACTTAGGCCTATTCAGTTGCTTTAAACTTCAATTGGAATACAAATTATTTTTGTCTATTTCTGTTGCAATAGTATCTATGCATAATCCACTTATACTGTTGAGTGAGGTACACAGTTTTATCTTGAACTTCCAATAATTATCTGTTTTTTGTACTTAGAACACTCTTTAGTGAGACAATTTCTTTCAAAATTTTTAATCTTGTACATATAAACTGTTAGGCATTGAATTGCTGCGAGATTTAACTGTGTGTTTGCTCTCTTTACCAATTTTCTTTTTCATGTGACTTTTCGTTTTCTTTATTTCTGCTCACCTGGTCACTGTTATTTACAAGTCTATCACTTAGGCCTTCTAAAAGTTTCCGTTGCTTCAACATCAGTGAATTACAAACACAAAATAGATAAATAATTTGCTACAGTAAATAATCTTTTATAACTGACATCACTAAAACCATAGTATATCATATAAAATTAATTTTAAACAAAAATCAAATACCAATGAATTGAAACAAGATACTCTTATTAAGCCTTAAGGAATCTCCTACATTCCCGAGGAATTTCATTTTTTTAATTGGCTTCCTTGATTGGGAATGCATGGTCCATCTGTGATTGTTTTATATTTAATCCATGCAAAATGTTCACTTTCATTGGTCATAACTAAAGGAAGTGCAATTTTCCCAATAGCTTTCTCTTGAATAAACATAATTTTATTTCATTATTTCTAGCCCTGATTTATAATTTATTACCAACTGGTTATGCAGTTAAGGTGTTAGTTACATAAATATTGGAACACAAGTAGTCTAGATCATGTGTAATTTAAATTACTTTTGCTTAGAAACATGTTGGTAAAACTTTGTTAACTAGTATTTTATCATAGAACTTTATCCAGTATATTCAGTCTTACTGACATGCAAATATTGACTTTGACATACTTGGACAGTAAGCAGTGGAGGCTTTATTAGTTACTTTCATAATTGTAAAAAAATTTTGAGATGAAACATGTTAAGTAATTGAATGTTAAATAACTTTTAATGCCTTCTCACTTTTCAGCATCTTGCACCTATATAACTATAAGTAACTCCAATTGTAAAGTAAAGTAAAGTAACATCTCAAGACATTTTTTGTAATGCCTTAAATTAATAATAATTTCTTGTATTCATTTTTTTTATATATTATTAGAGGATATACATATAAAAAAAGTTAAATTTGATTCTGTGATATTACAAGTTTATCAATTTATTTTATGTCATAAATAATTATTCATGAATTGTTATTTTATCTTTGGTAGTACTGATTTTTCCTTTTATTTATTGTTCTTTTTTGTATATTTTAGCAGATGTTTTATTTTAGTACTTTTTTTCTTGGGGTTTTGTTGTACCTTTTACTAACTATGGCTTTGAAGAAAAAATTTTCATTTATGTTTTTGCTGGCATTTTAGTTGTTTTAACTATTATTTTTATACCTTATACCTGTGCTTCTTCTGAGTTGTTTCTTTGGTAGATGTTCAGGTTCTAGACAGATTTTTGATTGTTAATGGTCCTTTTTCCTAAAGATAATCATAACTGCATTGACTTTTACTCAAGAGATTTGCTAGATTTTATGTCCTCTACATACTGTACCTTTAGCTTTATTGAATATAGGTGCATATTTTTTTTATCTTGAATATTCTGATTCACTCTGACCTTACTTGTTTTCACTCCTGAAATTGTGGTTACAAATTTGCTTTTTGTTAAGAAAATACAGGACGAGGAGTCTGAGTCTCTTTCTAACTTTGTAGCATTTGTATGGAATATCCTGGTCAGTTTTTATGACTTCTATTAAATTAAAATGCTTTAATTGGTTGTGATAAAAATAATGATTTAAATCTTGTTAGTTGTACTGATCAAGAGTGATATATTTACTGACATCAACATTTCATTGTGTGTTACCAGCTGGATTCTATTAGTGTCATCAGGCTTTAAGTTATTTTTTTCACCTCTCTACTTTATGTAATATGGGTATACAGTAAAACCTGTCTTAGGAAGAATCACACGGATATAAGTAAAATTTTTGGCTTAAGCAGGTTTTTCAGCTTAGACAGTGAACATGTATTTCCTCAATTATATATAATTTGTGAGCGGAATGTTATACTTGCTTGACTCAATTGAAGTAAGACGTTTGTGAATAAAGTTATTATACTGTTTAAGCTATATTTTTTAGAATAAGAATAAAAACAGACGTTCAAAATATTCCTAAGTACACAAAATCTTAATCAAATTTATTTGAAGAAAGTGTCCAATTTCAACTTTTTCATTCTTTTTAATGGGCTTTCTAATGCAGTTAAAAGAGAATGCCAATTCTATGGCCTTTTCATGAAGTTAATTTTCCCCCTTCATATTTGCATACAATTTGATAGTGTTAATATAACTTAACACTTGCGATGAAGTAGAAATTTCTATTTCCTCTCTATCTTTTCCATTTTGTTCATCTTTTGAATCTCTCACACTGTTACCATCTCACAATTCTATTATAGATTTTAAATCAATTTCATCAGTTTCTGTTAAAACATTCTTGTCAACATTCACAAAACTATTTGCATTCAGAGAATCATTTGCATCAGTATTCTCAGTCAGAGTTTGGATTTCACTAGAATCATTATAATAAACAACTTCTCCACAATCTTCGCCATTATCAAGAATAAATCCACAGTTTTGAAATCACTTTATTATACATTCAGCTTTTATGCTCTTGATTGAATGACTTAAAATTACAATTGCATCTAACACATCAATTTTCATGGTCATTTCAGATACTCTCTTTCAGTCGTCCATGTTTGCAGTAATGTGCTGAAGCATCAATTTTCTGTATTTTAATTTTATACACTGTAAAATTCCGTTATCTAGTGGCTGTAGAACTGATGTTATAAATGGAGGTAGAAAGACTAAATGAACATTTGAAAGTTGAACTTTTGGGTGACAAGTTGCGTTACCTAGAAAAAGTAGAATATTCCTATTTACTTTTTCCATTCTTTTGTTTAAGTTGTTCAAAAATTCCTCGAATATAGCACTTGTCATCCACACTTTATTATTCGCTTTCTGTTCCACAGGAAGGTTATTTTTCCTTACATTTTTGAAACAGCACAAATTTTCACTTTTACCTAAGTTTTTTTCCATCAGCAAATGTGACCAAAAGTACAGTCTATCATTCTTTTGAATAGTGACCTCCAGAATAATAATGACAGAAAAAAGAACAGAATATATTTAACCAATACTTACTGCAACAAAATGTCCAATAATTTATTTATATTTTAATAAATTATTAATTAAATAAGAATTTATTAATATTTAATGAAATTATTAATTAAATAAGAAATTAATATTTAATCAAAAACATTTTTCTTCCTTACTCAGATTCTAATCCTACTTGTTGATAGACGAGGTAGGTGAAAGATAGTTTTCAGTCTGTTTTATGCAGGTTCTGGTATATAGAGGGCCTTTTATAAGAGATATCTTAAGATAATGCTGCAAAAGTTTATATTTTCCAGCTTGTAAAGGTTTCTGCCCCATGCAGTTTCCAGCTTAGACAGGTTTTACTAAAATAATTGAGACCAGTGTTTTATTTTTGGAAGCAAAGTGAAAATTCTTTCATTTGCATCTTGCAGTTTTTCACATCTGCCTCCTCTTGCTGTTAGGGTTTCATTACATCTGTAAAACCTTTG
Source organism: Tachypleus tridentatus (assembly GCF_004210375.1). Lineage (NCBI taxonomy): Eukaryota > Metazoa > Arthropoda > Merostomata > Xiphosura > Limulidae > Tachypleus > Tachypleus tridentatus. The sequence goes on along the minus strand of NC_134832.1, from coordinate 93,878,377 downwards.
ATTCTGTTTTCTCACATTATATATTGAAAATTTACACCTCATTATTCAGCTCATTCATTTCAGGTTAAACTGCAAAATTATTTTGTTATTAACAAAAGTAATTGTTAATTTTGAGTAATTATTTCTGTTATTGACTTTAACATAGTTTGAAAATTTCCTACCTAAATTTATTGTTTTATTCAAGACATAAAGTTCAATCTCGAAATTCTAGTTCAGTTACAGCTTTTAGTTACATTTTTGTATCTCAGAACAGCTGGTATGGGTATTAATACTTTTATTGATAAGCACAGAAGAATGTGTTTCGTTAACCTGAAGATGACGTTTGAATGTCAAAATGTTGTTCTCTGCTTTATTACTAATAGCATTAACACCCATACCAGCCATTCTGAAATACATTTTTATTTTGAGTCTGTTTCTTGTTATTAATAATAGCTACACTTTTGTTTGTTTTTGTTAAAATGGTTCTTCTCTTGTGACTTGTATATTTTTGATGTGTCTGTGTGAATACATATTTTTACTTCAACTGGTTTATTTATGTGTATATATATTCTTTGATTCTTCCTTTTCTCTAGGTGGTTTTAATGGGTGGAAAATATATCTTTTATTTTGTACTTTCCCTGAGATGAGTACTTTCTGAAATAGAGAGAGTATTATGTGTAGCCTAATTGAATACCCCCTCGCTACCAAAAAAGAAAGAAAAGATTGTTTCAAAATTTTGGAGGTAAATATCTATTAACTTTGATTGTCTGCTGCTCTGTGACATTATCTGAAAGTACGTTTAACCTGATTAACAGCAGCTTTTCTTCATTGTGATTGATTGCCATATTGTACAAGGATTTTGAAAGTATACAAAGCTTTATAAAACTGAATTTTTATTGTTATTTATAAAGTTTTGCTAAGGATTTATTCAATTACATTGGTTAATGAAATAATTCTGAGTAGAGGAAAAAGTTTTCAGTTTTAGCTTTTTCTACTTTTTAAAACATTAAAAAAATGTGACATACAGTGCCATAACCAGTTCCATATTTATTTGAAATTACATCAAAATCCTACAGCTTCTGGAGTTCCTGATCCACTGACCTCTCCTTTTCGATCCGTAGTGGCCAATAGGTGCTTCCTTGGCCCATTGTTTTATAAGTTAAACTTGTGGATTACTTTACCATAGCCATAAAGAATTTAATGTATTGGATGCAGATTAATTAATCTCCAGAAGTGGTGATTGAATTCTTTAACACAATCAGCCACTTTAAGATTTTACTTTATGATTAATTACAGAAATCATAATTTGAAGATTTTATTTCAGTCCCATGTAGTATTTACTAAATCTGAATGAAATCCTTAGTATGCAAAAAAATATCAGAAGCCCATTTTATATTTAAAAAAAAAATCCTAAATATATTACTTGCACTTAAATATTTAATTTATCTTACATTACACAAAAATGTACATGAAATATATCTTAGTCACTTTTTTACTAATCAGTGATAATTATTTTAATAAACAATAATTCTTGCATGTCTGAACCTAAAGAAAACACAAGTTGAGACGCAGTGAAATATTATGTTAGTTGGTATAAAGACATTCACCAGTATGTAAGGAAGATTAATTTACATGTCATAACCTAATAGAAGTCTGTTCAAACAACATTGTATTGTCTTCTTGTAGTTATCACACCTTTTGTCTGTCATCTACATACTTGGATAAAGTTTTAATTATTGTGTAGCTATACCATTCTATCAGTCTGCTTAAAAAGAAAAAAAATGGATTTTGTAAAAATGAAGTTCTTTAAGTAGTTTGTATATAACCAGTGTTCATGGAGAATTTAAAATGAGGTCAAATATATGAAAATGGATGAAAAAAAAACAAGAATTAGACTTAAATTCAGAACAGAAATTTTTTATAGTTTATTTTGTACAACATTTCAAGCAAAAACCATTTGTCAGGCAGTAAGAACTGTGCTACAATGGAATTAGGCTTAGAAATAATTTTTAAAAATTAAGATAATACAAAGGTTCTAATTATACACATGCAGGTAATACAGTACAAATAATACACTGAATGTGTGTAATTAGAAACTTTGTATTATCTCACCATTTAACAATTATTTCCAAACCTAATGCCATTGTAACATGGTCTTTTCTGACTGACAAAGGGTGTCTGCTCAAAATATTGTACAAAATATGATAAATTACAATTTAGAAAAAGTTTTTCTTCTCTCATCTTTTGGAACAACTCTTTTATGATCATATGCATAGTTCAGTTGTAGTTAAAGAAAACAACCTCTTTTGATGATGAGAAACTCACTTGAAATAAAAATGTATCTCAAAATGGCTGGTATGTGTATTAACACTTTTACTGATGAGGAGATAATAATGTTTTGACCTTCCTGGGTCATCCTCAGGTTAAGAAAGAGTGTTTGAATGTGACCGTTGATGGACACATGTCTTAGGGATGAGAGTATAAATGGGTACCAGATTGCAGAGGGTGTTGCAGGTGGATATTAGGTTATTAATTTATATAGGTATAAAGGTGTTTCTTTATACTGGTTTAGGTTTGGTTTTAATTGCTGTATAAGTAGGGCTATTTTGATTTTGCATTTATTTATATTTGTTTTCCTACTTAATATCTGGGTGTTTTCTAAGGTTATGTTGTGTTTATTTGATTTGCAGTGTTCAAAAATGTGTGAAGATGTTTTTTGTGTTCTTTGAATCTATTTTCCATTTTCTGTTTCTTTCTCCAATATAGAAGTTGTGGCAGTTGTTGCATTGTATTTTATAAATTATGTTGGTGTTGTGTTTGTCAGTGTAGTTTTTTACATAGTATGGACTTTAGTTTTGTACCTGACTTTTGAATAAATTTGGTGTTTACTGGAATTCAAGTAACAAGGTGCATTACAGGATCATATTTGTGATAGTATTTGTTTGAGCATAAACATTGACATTCTTATTTTTCTTTTCAATATTATTTAACAATGTTTACAAAGATTGTATGAATAACCCAAACATATTCTGTTATCTTTGTGGTGAAGTTGTTATAAACTTGATCTAAGTAAGTCTTTTTTTTCTTCTTCCCAATCTGTATAAAATCCTTACATGATAGAAAAATATGAATATTATTTTTGAAATTTGCATAATTGAATTATAGAAAATACGTTATTAAAACCCAAACAGCTTTTATCAAGTTTTAAATTTGCAGACCTGTGTTATCTTCTGCTAATTTATCATGCCTCTTTGTTAGCCAAAATTTACTAAAAGAATACAAGGATCATATTCATTATGACATATTATGTAAGGATGTCAACATGGGTGCCATTTATTAGTTATTCAGATTATATCTAAAGGTTATACCTCATCTGTGTTATAATAAGAGTAACTAGTAACCTGTGTTGTGGCTTTTGGTCAGTTTTGTCTGAAACATCATCTGGAACTTGGTCTTTAGTAGTCAGTTTTGTGTTCCAGTTTAAGTAACAGCTAGTACATGCTCTGAGCTTGTGTTTAGTGTTTAATGAACATTGTTCATTTTGTATTGCACTTACTTTCTAGTAAAATTATTTAAATTGATATCAACTGAGTTATTTAGTGGTTTAGTATCTGTATAATTAGTAGCTAGAGTAAATCTGCTATTTATCTAATGGACTTATCTGATATAACTGAAAAGTACAGTTAATTCAGCTAAATTGTTAATTATTTAATTTAATTCAGGTAAGTGATTAACAATTTAATTTTTCTGTTATGTTGTACTAGGAATGGTTATTCAGAAGGACAGTTTTTAGGCTTAATGAATTATATTACCTTCAGTGAACTTTTAGATCTAACGTGTTTTAGCTGCATATGAAACAACAATTTTTATTTTAAAAAAAAGTATCTGATAGGACATTAGTAAGTCTACAGCCTTACAGCATTAAATTCTTGGTTTCAGTTCTCAGAAGTGACACAACAAATAGTCAAATATGGCTTTGCCCTAAAAACATGAACAAATAAATATTTATTTTAGGAATTTATATTCTATAATTGTTATAAACTAGTAATCTGTAGGAGAGAAATTTTTACACACTTTATTTTAGAAAAAGTATATTTCATTGTCTTGATGGAATATTTGATCACAAGTTAGTGAAAACAGGCATAAAAATAAAAGAAAAACACCAATGAAATAAATGATATAATGTGTTATGAAATTTAAAATATTTTTGTTGTTTATAAAATGGAGTGGTACTTCTAATATACTCAACCCAAAATCTGTTGAAGAATAAATTCATATTTTTTTGTTTAAGAGAAGTTTCCCAGAAAGGTTTCTTCCTATTATTTAGAAGGTTGAGGACATTGTGATTTTCAAAATTTCATTTTATTAATATTTTTATTACTGTTGTTGTTTTGCAAATTTATTATCTTAAGTTACTTCAGTAATGCCTTTCTGTAATCAGATATTAATAATGTTAGCTTTTCAATAAGAACTTTATTCAGAAGACAGTGTTTCAGGCTGTCCTCTTCAGATCTGTTTATAGTTTATTACAATTTTTTTCATATTTTAATATTCAAACACATTTATGTTTCTAGTCATAGTATCAAGACTTCCTCCAACAAAATACCTACTAAAAGGAAGACCAAGTCCATCTTGGTTATCACTAGAAAATTATCCAGTTTAGCATCTTCATATCATGAATAATAATGAACAGATGCACCATTTCATCAGTATAATTTATCAAACATCAAATTAGTTCATGAGCAACAAGCACTGGCTGGGGAGTAAAATTTATGCATTTCATTTTATATCATTGAACAAATATTATTGCAATAACCAAAGTTTTTTTTTTTTCATATGTATGGAGCAAAATAATGTTTTTGTACTATATATTACCCCCTCTTGCATGTATAGCTATTCTTGCTTAGTACCACCCTCTATATGTAAACATTTTTTTGATGCTGCAAACCTTGAACTCCCATGTACCCCATAATCAGTGGTTCAACTGCATTTTACATGTAGATCATTATGTGACAACCCTCCACCAATAGTATTTGAGCAAATGTTTCTCAGTCAGTCTGAGTGTGTCTGAACAACAACATGACTTTAAGCATGTGGGCTTCTAAGTAGCATTCACTCCACATCAGTGTAATCAAACTTTTCACTGTCCATTGGTTATGTTCCCATTTCCTCCCCCATGTAATGGATCAGTTTGTTATTATGCACTTCAACAACTTCCTGGTCATCAGGAGATTCCCATTTGGACTCTTTGCTTCCACATATTGGTCCTATTATTTTGGGCTCATTACCAGCAGATTTATCACAGTTTGTCATGTGATTGATTGCTTATGTCAGTCAGACACAGTTTTATCTGTGGATTGTTCTCTGCTCTTTCAGGCTTTCATTGATGTTTTTGCCATTTCTCTGAACACCAAACTTTCCTTTGTTTCCTTCAGCCTAGGCAGTCAATACCCTCAACCAGGACTGGTCTTACCTCTTTCTGTTTGCCTCTCTCCTTTGTCCTCTCTCTTGTATTTTCAATTTGATATACTACATTCCTTGTTGGATCTCATTTGTGCATCATTAACTGCTTTGCCAATTGATGTCCATGCCTCATTGTTCCTCTATCCCTTTCCTGCCATTTTTTGTTCCAACCATACAACTTTCTTTCATCCAGGATTATCATTCCTTTATACATGAGAATTGCCAGGTCCATTGCTCACTGGACTGGAACCACACTTCACTTGCATGCTGATCATTTGTATGCAGATGCTCAGTTGGCCATACAGAAATTCTGCTAATCTCTGCAGTTCTCAGTGCTTTTTTGCCTTTTCTTGAAGGTGGAGAGTATACCCTGGTCAAGACATGATGTGGTCTTCCACTGATGTGTCTCTATGGTGCTCCTGCCATTAGGTGTAATACCCCATTATCTTTCCCTTTGGATGCTTTCTGAAGGAAGCTCATTTGGTTTAATGTTTACATCATTTCAGTGTGGAAATTTAGATATTTGGTATACTGAGGTCAGACATCATCTTGGAAATTAACAATTTTTTTCCTGAAAATGTACTTCCCAAAGATACTCACCTCCATACACCTTCTTACTCATTTTCCCCCCTTTTGGTGTATTTTTTTTGCTTTGTTTAAAAATGAAGTGAATTGAAGTACAAGTGCTTGAGGGGAGCTACTGTGTGAGGAGATTATCATCCTCCTAATATTAGTGAAGGGCTCTCATTGTATGATGTCATTATGCATTAGTTCATAATGTTGAACATGTGTTTTTCAGATGGATGGTAACTACAGTTTAGTGGTATGTAAAACTCTCAGGCAAATGGAAGAAGGAATCAAGTTATTCTGTGTGAGGAGGAAGTATCTGTCAGATGTAAATATTCATGTGAGGAATATGTTAATTTTCAACAAATAACTTAGTTTTCAAATTTAAGAATAAAATTGACACAGTTTCATCTCCACAGAAGGACTATATCTAAGAAGAATGATTTATTTGAATTTGTGAGCAGGAACATAATCCAATGTGATCAACTTGTATGATATATTCTATATCATAACAAATTAAAATTCTTAAAACCTTGAAATATCAGATTTAAAGTAGATGTGGCTTGTAATTATCAATACAGCAACTTACACTGTGTAAAATTGTTAAAGAATGAAATAAAAAATCACTTTTAGTTTAAAATAATTAGAGCTACATAATTGTAATCATCATATATCTTCTTTGTTTTTACAACATAATTTTTTAATCTTTCATCATTGTTTAGCTCATTAATTTAATATTAGAGATGAGATGGAAATCACTGTTTGAGTTGGAATAATATATTTTCACATTCATATTGTATATGATTTAATTATTATGTTGATTGGTAATTGCACTTAATTAGAACAAGTTCCATTTACTAACATAGTAGCATTTTGCTGAAAATGCTAATCATGAAGGTGCAGGTGACATATTTAGAACACGTATATTATTTGGTTCATTACAGATCCTGATCATTTGGTAATATAAGGCAGTCACAGGTGGACTTAGGTTAAAGAAATGTGTCCTAGAACTTTTTTAAAAGAGGATATTTATACAGCAGCATTTCTTAGCAGTGTTTGAACTAATAATCCATGATGGCAAGAAAACCCACTTGTATAGAAAATTATAGATGTAAAAACGGTTGGTATGGGTTGAGAAAATTCTATGTTTTTACATATATAGTGATTGAACTACACTAAATTAATTGAAGTGTTCTTATTTTCAAATTGAGGCTATGGTTAAGAATGAAAACTCTCCTACCAAAAACGTCATTGAAATGAAGTTGTTTGATATGGTTTCCAGTACTGATAACAAAATAGCAACAAAGATTTTGAGGTTGACAAATGATTACAATCCAAACTTTCAAAAATACTTTGCTATACTCCAAAATCAGGAGATGTTTTCAAGAGAAAGATGACAAAGAACTGGAATTTTAGAAAGACCATTCAATCATATCCAAGTTGTTCCATGCAGCTGTAGTAGACTTTTGTGCCACTGGTTTGTTTAAACATAGTCTTTGAAATTAATGTTCATTTGCAGGGGAAGTTTGATGAAGGGGCATGATTTAACATTTAAAATGGAACTTCTAGTGTTGGACAATAATGCATAAGCAATGATGTAGGACTTACATGTACCTCCAAGAGCATCACCATATCTGTATCATAATGTTTATATAGCACAATTAAACTTCAGAAACCACTATTCATATTCGAAAAATTAGATTTTTGTTAGTACAGAAGTTTCTTCATCAGTCAGAAAACAAAAAGTTCTTAAAAGTTCCATTGAAATATCTATATTGGTAAACTTGCTCATGTATTTTCATGTATAGCTCCTTGAAAACAAAATTATGAAAAACGTTTTTTTCTTTACTTTGTAATTAATCAACATATCTGCATATAACTTGAAATATGAGTAGTTAACCACATGAAATTTGCTTGACCTTACAACTAATGACAATGTAATCACAAAATATTCCAAGCTTTTAATGAACATTAAACATCCATTGTATCCAAAATAAAGTATTTTAACTAAAGATTTGTTTGAATTTATGAAACTTTAGTGTCTCCATGAAACAGAATTTTCATGCTAAGAATAAAAAATGCTTTTTTCATCACAGTGTTTCATAATTTTGTTTCCATAACCTCTAGAAATTCTCAAATTAATATAAAAATATTTTTTTGGTAAAACCTTGCACTGTATCTCTTATTTTTCTACCCCAACAGTATCTATAGTAAAACCATTTGAAGAAAGATTTGAAAATATTGAATAAAATAAAAAAAATATATTTTGTTTTTCTAGGCCAGATTAGCATAAATATATATTAAGTTACATCAACTGTTACTTCACACAACAGCAGCCCATGTATAATTCCTTATGAATAGTTTTTTTCATATAAGACTTCTAATTTAATTTAACAAGTTTCTAATTTTTACATGTTGGTTACTTCTGTTAAGAAATATGTAACAAAAAAATTTATGTAAAAACAAAGACATTTAGCTCTAGTTCATGTTTGAGTTAGTTTTTTTTTTTTGTACTGTGTTGGTTGTACAAAAGTAATTCATGCAGGTTGATAATTTGTTTTGGAAAACAAAAAAAATATATCTGAAACTAGAATAGAATATATCAAAAGTACCATGATTTCTATTGAGTTTTAAATAACTTATAAATACATTAAAAATTCCATTACTGTTTGGAGCAGCATTTATTCCAAGTAAATCATGTCAAATATTCTTTCTATCTAATAATATTTTATTATGTAAACCACAACATTTGGTATATGTTTAGATATAAATTACTTGTTGAATAAATAAGGTATTGTGTTAGAGCTAAATATGACCTGTTTGAGAGTAGTTGTAAATCTTTAGTTGGCATAGTGATGGTTGAAAGTTTACCTATTATTAAATATTGTCTAAGGCCTAATGTGTATAGTTACTTGATAATGGATGTAGTTAAAAATTGAATAAATTTGTACACTATATATATATATTATGATCAGATGTTAAGAATTATGTGTTGTAATTAAATCATACATACCATGAACTATAGCAAATAATGTAGTTGGTAATAGATTTTGATGTATAATGGTAATTGTTATTGCATATACTTCATATGTTGCTACCCATTGTTAACATTTCCTAATGTAGTTGAATTATATTGCTTTATTTCATAGTTAGTTTTAAATTCTAAAGTTGATTCTTATACACATATCTTTCTCCATAGTGGATACTTATGTACATTTTTGTTTTTAATAATTAAGGTGTTAAAACATATATAAATTGTACTTTTTCATCTGTTAGTTACAAAAGATGCAATATTTCACCTACAAATATGTATTTTATGTAATGTATATACTATTTATTTTCTGTAGCTGTCATTGGTGGAATATTATTTGAATTGGTGCATGTCATTCTTGTAGTGATGTTCCTTTCTACCGCAGGGAAGTGTTTTTGATGTTTTCATCAATAGCAGCTCATTCTCAGACGATTTACTACATTATCTCAGTGAAATAAATTAATACATTTCAGAATTTTTTGGTAACAATTTTTTGTTTAGTTCAGTCTAGTCTTTATGTTTTATGTGTTTGTTATTCTGTATGTTGTATTAAAGATGTATCAGAATTATGAAATGTTTTATGATGAAATTTAATGTGCAAATAAAATGTTGAACTTTAGTCTGTAGTTGTTTCTATTTTGTTTGTTTTCATTTTGTGAGCTCATAGTATTGGAGGTGATACTGCTGAAAAGTAATTGGATAGTAGTGGTATAATTAATAGAACTGTGATCATAAGTTGTAAGAGTTATAATGTATTATGATTTATCCTGGATGAGTTTGCAAGTTATTATTACCCATTACAATATCAAATAACCTAAAACTGAGTTAAATTGTAATTCAAATTGAAAAGTTGATTAAATGTCAATATGAATCAAAGTTATGATATTTTCCAACAAAATTGATACCCTCAGTTTTCTTTCTTAATGCTTGCACTGGCTCCATCAATCATTTCCTTTGATGTACATCATTCAAAGTCTTTATTTTTCTTAAAGTGTAAGTTAGAATCTTACTTTGAGCAGGATAAAAAATCTCTATGTACTTTATGGTCTTGGTTGCTTAAGAATGTGTTACCCATTGCATTCTCTAACCAACTTTAGAAAAACTCTTTTTGCAGCCATTTTCAATACCATACAATAGATAAACTGGAAATCTGAATACCCTATACAACAGTGGTGCACAAAGTCCGGCCCACGACGAGTCGCCGAGTGGCCCGTGATGTTCAACGGGAAAGTCAAACATAGAGAGTTTGTGCCTGCACGAAGATTAAGTGCTGTAGAAGAATATGCATTAGATTAGATACTGGATGGTTCCATATTTGTGTCAATCAATAAAGAAAATTTAATAAGCAAATCTTGTTAATGCATAGGCATTTAATCATTGGCGCAATGACGTAATATTTCCGTAATTACGAAATCTCACCTGTTCCAATTGTTCTTCAAGATTTACTTACGAGCCCTATTTTGATATTATTTCATAACAAAAATGGCAGCTAATCATAAAAGAAAAGATGACAAAAACTGGCAGTTTCATGATGACTGGACTGCTCAATACTCTTTTGTTTAACAACAGAAGAGCGTGATTTGTCTGCTGTGTCATTCGACAGTAGCAGTGGTGAAGGTATCCAATATAAAGCGTCATTATAAGTCAAAGCATAAAGATTTCTACAACATTGTTGGTGATGAACGAACAGCTTGAATTGAATCTCTGCGGTGGTTGCTGAATCACCAGCAGAACGTTTTCTCAAAGCAGTCAGCAGATTTAGGTGCAGCATGTGAGGTCAGTTACGATATTTTGTTGATGATAGGGAAATCTAGCTGACCATTTACTGATGGTGAATTTATCAAGCAATGCATGATTACTGCATTGGAAAAGTTGTGTCCGGAAGCAGTTTGCAAGTTACAGACGATGGCTTTGAATCGTATGACAGTTCAATGACGAATTTCACACCTCTCAGTAGACGAGACAAGGCAGCTTACTTATTTGTAAGTAACTTTGTCTACTTCTCAATGACGAATTTCACACCTCTCAGTAGACGAGACAAGGCAGCTTACTTATTTGTAAGTAACTTTGTCTACTTCTCAATGACGAATTTCACACCTCTCAGTAGACGAGACAAGGCAGCTTACTTATTTGTAAGTAACTTTGTCTACTTCTCAATGACGAATTTCACACCTCTCAGTAGACGAGACAAGGCAGCTTACTTATTTGTAAGTAACTTTGTCTACTTCTCAATGACGAATTTCACACCTCTCAGTAGACGAGACAAGGCAGCTTACTTATTTGTAAGTAACTTTGTCTACTTCTCAATGACGAATTTCACACCTCTCAGTAGACGAGACAAGGCAGCTTACTTATTTGTAAGTAACTTTGTCTACTTCTCTTTAGCAGCAGACGAGTCGACTAACATCAGTTCAACAGCACAGCAACTAGTTTTTGTTCATGGTGTGTCATCATCGTTTGATATCACAGAGGAACAAATCATGGGTTCCATGAAGGGTCTGCTCTATTCGAGGAGACAGTACAACTGTGGATTTCGTGAAACTGGTAAGTGTGACAACTGACGGAGCACCAGCCATGACTGGAGAAAGTAGCGGGCTGGTAGCACTGTTGATGAAGCATCAAGGAAAGCAGAACAGATAATTGGTGAAGATGCATTGTATTATTCACCAACAGAACCTGTGCATTAAAGAACTACGTTTTCAGGCACTGATGACAATAGTGATGAAAACCATTAATTTCATCAAATCACGAGAGCTCAATCACCGTCAGTTTTGAAGTCTTCTTGAAGAAATTGATTCAGACAATGGTAACCTTGTGTATCACTGTGAAGTACACTGGCTGAGTCGAGGGAAGATGTTCAGAAGATTCTGGGAGTTAATTGATGAGGTGATAGAATTCCTCAGAAGCAAGAACAAAGACACAGAAGTGATTTCTATGACTGATTCAGCATGGCAAGCTGATTTTACCTTTCTGGTCGACATGACACAACACTTGAATGATCTGAATTTGAAGTTGCAAGGCAGAAATCAGCTTGTCTGTCAGCTTGCAAATCACGTCTCAGCTTTCAAGACAAAGTTGCAGTTGTTCTTGCAGCAAGCAGCATCAGGCAACTTCGTGCACTTTAACACTTTTCAGTCACAGCTACAGAAGAATCAGGACATTGACACACAAGTTTATGTTGGGAAGCTAGATACCTTGATTCAATCCTTCAACTCACGGTTTCATGACTTTGACCAATGCAGATTATTGATGAAACTTTTTGCTGATCCATTCAGTGTGTCAGTGGATGACTTGTCAGCAGAATATCAGCTCGAACTTACTGATCTCCAGGCATCTGATGAACTGCGTGATATTTAACAAGACAACAGTTTGCTTGACTTCTACAAAACGTTGCCTGATACATATGCTGATCTGAAAGAGAACGCACTTGTCCACACCAGCATGTTTGGCAGCACGTATTGCTGCAAACAGGCTTTCTCGCATATGAAACTGAACAAAAACATTACTAGCAATCAGCTGACTGATGATCATCTGGAAGCAGTCTTGCGTCTTTCAACGTCAAACATCAAGCCAGACATTTCTAAGTTCGTAGATGACATGCAGCACCATCCATCGCACTGACTTTGTGATAGTTGACATATCATAACATTTCTTAGAATAATGTGCAAACTCTTTGATGTAATCATTATTTGTGTGTTCTTAAATGTGATGTCCATCTTGTGTGAAAGAACTGTGGGATGAGTTTAATCTTCACTTTTTTGTGGCACCCAACGGTTAACAGAAGTCTGTTTGTGGCCCCTGACTCAAAAGGTTTGTGCACCACTGCTATACAACAAAATTTAGATTAGTTATATGACATTCTTTATTGAAATTGATTTAAAATTTTTCTCTTTCGACAGCTCCAATGAGGATCCTTATTCAAAACAACTGTTATGCAGAATTGTACTTATTATTATTACTGTTATTATTTTTGGAATCACGGTAAAACTAATACAGCTATTTTATTGCCATCCTAAATTTTAAACTACTTAGTAGAAGGAAAGCAGCCACTCAGTAACATCTTACCACACTAAGGGATGACAATAGCTCATTCATTCCTTATAGTGACAACAATGTTTAATCGTATCACACAAATGTGAACCCGGCACGCCAGCTATAGAACCCAAAGCTGATTAATATATTGGAATTAAGCACAAAACTACACAATGGGCTGTCTGTCTGTGCTTTGTCCACCATGAGTATTGAAACCTGGTTTCTAGCAGTATGAGTCTGAAGACATACTGCTGTGCCACTGGGAAGTTAAGCTAAAGCTCTACCACAGTGCTAACCCATGCCCAAATACCTAGAAATAGCAGTTAACAAAGTAATTAATAAAAGAAAATTGAAGAAAGTATGGAACGTCAAAACCAATAAATATTCTTAAAATAAAGTTATTGTTATTAGCATAGTCACCTAATATTCAGTGATAAGTGCGTGATATTATAGAAAACTATATTAAAATATTTTCATTTTTACAAAAGAAGAGCGAAAAATCAAGAACATTATTAGAAAAATATCTTACCAAGAGATTGAGAGAAAAGAAAGTAGCGTACAGAATTGAGTCAGTTCATACAATCGTTTGTGCATTTGAAAAACATTAAAATAACACTAGAAAGCACACTCATGTGTTACTGAATGTCTAAAGGATCCAAACATATCTGAATACTATTCAGATTATATGAAGGAAATCTTACGAGTTAAAAATGGAAAATAGAGAAAGCTTTGATAATTCAAAGAATATTTTTTTTGTTAAAGAATATCATATAATTAATCTGTATCTTTATTAATATAATTCCAAACAGAAACCATCCTCTCCATAATATTTATCCCCCAGTGATACAGCGACATGTCTGCAGACTCACACTGCTAAAAACTATGTTTTGATACCCATGGTGAGCAGAGCACAGATAGCCCGTTTTGTAGTTTTGTGCTTAATTCCAAACAACCAAAATTTTCATAACTAAACATATAAAAAGTAATATTTGGCATCCTATGAGAACTAATTGTAAATTCTCATATGCACACACATTGTAATTCTAACATGTAAGCAGTCTTCACCTGTTATCAATTACAACTTGTTGATGATTCATTCTTATGAGTTAATATAACTGGTGAGACAGTGATAAGTTTAGGGACTTATAATGCTAAATTCTTGAGTCAGATTTCTCTCGGTAGCCCCAACAGATAGCTCAATGTGGCTTTGCTCTAAAATAAGTGAACAAAACTTATTAATCAATGTATCAATCAAAGTTTAAAATACATTCCTTCTACAATCTGTTTACTGCTCTTTAAGTAAGGTGATAGTGTATACTACTGTTGTATTGTTTTTGAATTAATGACATTTCAAAACACTAGTCTCATGATTTTTTTTATGTTTTACTCATTTTAATATTATATATACATGGTTATTGATTACACCAAGTTCCTAGTTTTTTTCACATGAATCCTTGTTTATTTTATTTTAGGTTTTGAATCAAAATTTATATAGGATAAGAATATTGTTTTATTCATCAAACGATGGTGGTTAAAAAAACGGAGGTGAAGAAAACAGTATTTTTAGGAGATTTTGTTTTGTTTTTTGACACTGGTGTTTTGTGTTTAGTGATATGTGAGACTACAGTAGAACCAATAATAAAAAATATTTTCCAGTGGTTTTCAGAAAGACGTTTAATTGAAATTTAGCATTCATAAAAAAAAAAATTTAAAGTACTGCAACACATAGTAATATATATTCACTGCCTAATGAATGCAGGAGACAAGTTTTTATGTAAAAGTAAAGAAAAGGAATATTTCAATTAACGTTTTAAAGAAGGGTTATGTTGTTACTTCCTGACACTAGATGACAGCGGTGTTTTTGTCTGCACTAAATCTGTCTTTTGTGTTATTCTCATTCGCCCGGCATAACCAAGTGTGTTAAGGCGTTCGATTCGTAATCTGAGGGTCGCGGGTTCGAATACCTGTCACACCAAACATGATCTCCTTTAAATCGTGATGGCAATATTATAGTAAAGTCAACCCCACTATTCGTTGGTAAAATAGTATCCCAAGAATTAGCGGTGGGTGGTAATGACTAGCTGTTAAATAAGAGACGGATATCACTGATAACTATCGTGTACATTTGCGTGAAATTCAACAAATAAAGCAGCTTTATAAACAAAAGTTTTATATTAACATAAAATAGTCGTAAAAGAAGCGTTTTTCTAGTATTACGAATTTATATTTATAACAGCAGTACAAACCTATTCTATAAATACAAAATACTAGTTTTTAACAAAAAGAAATAGTTCCAACTTATTCAAGCTGAATAAGTATATAACGCTTTATATGTGCCAGTGATATCACAAATAGCTTCTTGGCTTGAAACGTCGTTAAAATAAATACGTAGATTTATAAATGAATTAAAGTTTCTGTTATTTCACCAAATTATTCACCTCTAGTTTTGTTGGGCTATTAAGAAGACATTGCATTTGAATCTTTTATATTTGTTTTTGTTTTTATTTATATTGACTCGATATTTAAATAAAGTTTTTTCGCCACGATGAGTAGGATTTCAAACTACACCTCTTATCATTTAAATTGGAATCCAGTAATCACTTTACGTTAAATGTTCAGTTATTTTTGAGAATTCTAGTGTTAGAAAATTCTAAGAGACAGAAATATGAAAGTTTAGTATTCTAAATCTGGCTTAAATGTGAAGCAAATAGATTTAAGTTTTTAAATTCATAATTAGCGTATTTCGACAATGGAGAACCATTTGTTCAAACATTCCATCCAGCACATTATAAAACAGTTATGCACAACTTGATAATTATTTAGTATAAAAATAATACACCAAATTATTTTTTTTTACATCTGACTAATGAAGAGACATATCTATTTGTGTGTATTTGAGTAATGGCATATAATATCCTTTGGTAGACACATAGGTACATATCGAAACGTATAGATAGATTATATATAAATACAACGCTACTCAACCTAAATTTTGAGATTTGTAACTAGGTTATTAGAGCACGCCAATAGTGCTCATGTGGACTTGTCCTTGAGACTTACTGTTTATACAGAAAAACAAATGTAGTAGGGTTTGTTCTGTACATTAAAGAGAGTATGATAACATAAAAACACTATTTTTTATTGTTGAACATCAAAATCCTTCTGGATAGGCCAAATGAAGTAACTGCAAAAATAATGACATATTACAGTATCATTAAACAGGAAAATCACCTATTTAAAGGGATTATATCTTTAGAAATTATTGGTCGAGGAATCAAATTTCTTCAGAAACACATTGAAAATAAATATTATTTTTATTCCTAATTTTATATGCACTGTTAAAAATATAATACTCAAGCTATGGAAAAATTAATTAAATATGTTTATCTAACCTAGAAAAGGCATTCACACCCTAATAATAATAATTTTTTTCGAGATAATTTGAATATGCTACAGGAACTTTGAAAAACTGTGATTGAAAGGGTTGAATATGATTTTAACAATTATCAGTAATATATTAATTCCATACATAACTAAAGTTTTGTAAATATTACGCATTTTAGACAGTGTATTTTAAGCTGTAATCATATTAATTATTGAAGGGGCGTATTTGTATCAGTTTGTATGTTTATATATATTTATTATTTTTGAGTTTCACTCATGTGCTGTTAATATTAAAGGACGTTAAGGAATCGTAGGTCTATTTTCTCTCTATCAAGTACCATGCATAATAAATATGTTAGGTTAGTTCACTGAGCCAATACTGATTTAAACATCAAACAGCTTCATTACATTGAGTGACGACAATAAAATGATAGGAAAATATAAAAAAACCGATGTTTTCCAGTCAAAGAACTATTGGAATATTTATTTTTCGTTCCAACTATGTGTTTACTTTTGAAAACGTAAAGGAACAAAAAATTATTTCTTAAAAATTGGAAGGAAACAATCACCCACCTATTTATCTGTTAGAGTTAAAGGACCTTAACTGTCTCATAGTGGTGCTAAATACTTGAAGAAATAAGTGTAATGTATATTATAAAATGTACGAAAATATAATATGTTAAACTGTATTTAACATAGAAGTAAAATAATTACATGTTTTTAACTATAATTGAAACATAATATGCACGGAAATAGATTAGATTCGAGAAGGAAGGACAAATGTTCAAGAAAAATACTGATCAAAAGAATTTTAAATGAGAATTTTTCCAAGGCTCGTGATTCTGGTAGCTCAATAAGCATATATTCATCCTTTCTTTTAGCGGGCCCGGCATGGCCAAGCGTGTTAAGGCGTGCGACTCGTAATATGAGGGTTGCAGGTTCGCATCTGCGTCGCGCCAAACATGCTCGCCCGTTCAGCCGTGGGGGCGTTATAAAGTTACGGTCAATCCCATTATTCGTTGGTAAAAGAGTAGTCCAAGAGTTGACGGTGGGTGGTGATAACTAGCTGCCTTCCCTCTAGTCTTACACTACTAAATTAGGGACGGCTAGCACAGATAGTCCTCGAATAGCTTTGTGCGAAATTCAAAAAACAAACATTGTTTAAGGGTCCATCGCTGGTGCCCCCTAGTGGCACAGCGGCATATCTGTAGACTTACAACACTAGAAACCAGGTTTCGATAACCGCGATGGGCAGAGCAAATACAACCCATTGTGTAGCTTTGAGATTAAATACCTACAAACAAACCATCGCTTGGACCAAAACTCCAATTATAAACACTCATACTTACCACTGAAGGACACGTTAAATAGCATCTGAGCTGAAATGTAAATTAGTAATCGGTTTCAACTAATAAATCTGAAATTTAAGTACTTATCATGCCCATAACACGGATAGATACATTATAAAATAGAATAATTAAATAAATTATTCAGCTCGTTATACTTTAGTGAGTAAATAGAACAAATACTCATAATTATAAATAAAGTATAAATATCTTCCTTCCTGCTCTCTTTACACAGAAGAATAACACAAACATCGACTTATTTTGTCATGTTAACGTTTGTACCTCTCTTCTCAATAAGTTAGAGTTTACTTCCGTTTCAGGGCACTTCAACGTTTCACTACATAGGTAGTCTTAACTCTCGCTTAACTGGTTTCGGTCAGTTTTACTAAGTTAACGTTTCCTGTGCACGTCATGCAGCGTGCTGTTGGGCACGTCGTCGTCCAGTCACAAGTCGAATGAAAAGTTCGACCTTTCTTATAGTACCAACCAATGGTACTTACCAAAATTTCAAGTGACACAAGAATGAATATTTAGTCAAAAAAAAAAAACGACACAGAAAACTATTAAAACTATTTTCTCACAAATACTGTGTAGTGAAATTTAATGTTAAGCTCAGAATGTAAGAGTTCGGATCATAAATATTCCACTTAGTCGAAGTACAAGCTTGGTTGGAAATACATTAGTGTTTTAAAATATATCCCATTATTATTGTACAAAAAATATCTATTTTTTATAAAATATACATCAATCTATTAATTCTATATCTAT
Source organism: Tachypleus tridentatus (assembly GCF_004210375.1). Classification (NCBI taxonomy): domain Eukaryota; kingdom Metazoa; phylum Arthropoda; class Merostomata; order Xiphosura; family Limulidae; genus Tachypleus; species Tachypleus tridentatus. The sequence goes on along the minus strand of NC_134832.1, from coordinate 93,859,807 downwards.
TTTTTATAAAATATACATCAATCTATTAATTCTATATATCCAGTAGTTTGCTCAGTTATCTGTATGGTTGTTCGATAAATCCATCAGTCAATTTACAAGCGTGTTTGTCTCTATCTTAGTTAAATTTATCAAAAAGAAATTTAAACTGGCTAGCTTCAGGCCTAATCTCTCATGGCAAAGAGTAGATAATAAAAATGCCGTCTGTCGTTTTAGTTATTAAATAATTTAAAGGTGGATTAACAAGTTATAGTTAATGCATGTGGTTAGGATGTAACTATTTGAATACGCCACTTTCATGAGCTATTTTTCTTTACATTTGAACTACAACTCAATTATCTTGTGTACTTGTTTTATTATGCAAGCGTGAATACATACATTTGATAAAGAACTGAGCTAATACTTTATTTATAAGATAATTTATATTTTCACGATATAGTTTTCATTACTAGTGACTATTATATATGTATAAGTAAATTTCTGGTACTGAAAGCTCGCAAAATTAAAAGAAAAAGTTATAAAATTTATCTTATTAAAGATTATGAAAATTTATAAATGGTGTAAAATAAATTGTATATATTTATCTCAACTTTTAGTGACGAAATAGCGATTAAGCATATGGTGGTTTATCTAAATAACCAACAGAGTTTTGAGAACATGAAAAATAACTATTAGAAATAAGATAGTGAGAATCAACAAACAATGTCCTGCACATATAACGTTAACATTTGTTGCATTTAGAGGTATGTTTTATATTCTGGTTGGGAATTGGAGTATAATGAATAGCTGTTCGCAACACGTTGTACCATGTTTAAGCTTTCCCGGATATCAAATATGATTTGCAATTTGTCTTTGGTGATCTGGTAAATTTGATCCAGGACAAAAAGTTTTAAGGTATACTCTAAAATTTATGATTTTTTGGTTTACACGCTGGAAGCTGAAAGGCATTAGAAATCAATAGGCCTAAAATGTTTTGTGATAAAAATTACGTAAACTGGTTTTTTTTTATATATTTCTTTTAATTTGTACCTATCAGGGTTAAAATAAGAGGTGTATAGAAATAACTCTTAGGCTTTTATCTTTGTTTCCCAAAAATTTCTGCTCAGAGGCTTTTCATCAATACCATAACTCATCACTTTGAGTACACGATGACAGACAAACAATTCTCTGAAATGCCATTTATATGCTCAGTTTAGTGCTTTCAAGTACGATCACGCTGATATCTATAAAGTTGGTCAAAAATGACACTTAGAAAGCAAGTTAAAAATGATATTTATGAAGTTAATTAAAAATTATATCAATAAGCATGGCATTAATTAAGGCAAAACAAAATAAAAACCAAAAATACAGCTTTACTTATGATAAACTCTATTTAAATAAAATTATTATTAATAAATTATTTTATGTGGTTAAGAAACTTAAATTTTTACTTACGCAGCTTTAGCAGATACAAAATTATAGGTTAAATCATTAGTTTACTTTACAGCAATGATAGATGCAATACAAACCCAATTACCCTGTCGAGCATGCTTCCTGTAACGTTTTGTAGCCAACAGAATTTTAAGGTGTTCCGAAACACTGGATGTGTTGTTTCTCGAGCCCTATTTTTCCTTTTCCTAAAACATATATATATACATATATATACATTATGAAAGAAGCACATAGTTAGATGAGAGGATAAAATAGTTAGAAGGAGAATATAAAAATACTTATGATGCATAACCTTAGAACAGAATTATGACGTAGTTGAAGAATAAGTAGTGATGACAGGAACTTAAGTATCATACCATAGCGTATTAAGCTATCTTGCATAATTCAGGTAATAAATTCAAATGGTAAGTATCCTCTATTTGCCTTCGAATCAGTATATCTCTGCATAAATTATTAAATAATAGGTTTAACTTTCTGACTCGGCTTCCCTTCCAGATGCGCTCTATGGAACTGTCTCCATCCCCTGCTTTACCCTCGCTACAGCTCTATTCTGGTTATATCCAATGTTACGAGTTTTATAATGAAGACTGTAGCAATAAGTATTGTACTACATTATTAACTTTTATGATTGATGTATGTTTTGTAGTTTGTTTGTTTTTCATTTCCTAAACCCTGACTTTTAATACCGGTTTAACTTTTTCAATGAAAATTAACTCTGCAGTGAACATGATTTACATCTACTTTTTAACGAGGTAATAACGACTTTGCTCACTAAAAGTAATTTAAATGAGAAGCTTAATGTATTAGTTGGAAAGGATGACACCATTTACCTGATGCGCTTCATAATGTTACGCTTGAGTAACACCTTTTCCTTTCTTGTAGGATATAAGTTCACAAAAAATGGAGTTAGTTGAGTTGTGCTTTGTAAAGTATGACCCCCTTCAAATATTTTTATCGCAATCAACATAATAATATCTTAGCTTCATATCAGAAGCGAAAAGAAACAAGCTAACATTCTTCTGTGAAGTTCAGATTAAAAATTAAGAGAAACAAGCTAACTTTATTTTGTCAACATCAGACCAGAACAGAAAAGGGTTAATTTGTACTGTAACCATTATATCGTTAAAGATAAAACCATGATATCGGAACGTTATGTTACTGAATTATGCTTTACCTCGTCATGCGCCTCATAATGTCTCAGCAATAAGTCTTAAAAATTATAATTCTGGAAACCAGGCTTCGATACACGCAGTGAGAACAGCACGGACAGCCCATTGTGTAACTTTGTGCCTAATTACGCTGAAACAAGGAACTATTAATAAATGCTACTGACAGTGAAAAACAACAACATGAAAATACTTTCCGATGTTTAAATGTGATTAATAGTCTTCACTCTATAATTTAATCTTTTCTGAAGTAATTCACTTTTTAAGTCACTAGCGATGTTAGTATTCTAACAAAATCAGAGAGAATACTCAAAAAGAAACTTAAATCTAGTTGTTTTTTAAAAAAAAGGTAAATGTCGTTTCTCTTTAGAATTGTTTTCAATGGCTCATGGCTTTGGTTATTTTCTTTATCACAAGATTGTGCAATACAGTTATAGCTTCATAAATAGGGTTAACTACTAATAAAAAAGTGTATTTCACATGGCACGAATTTAATTAATCAACAGTTTTATGAATTTACATTTCAATTTCTGTTATTATTTTTGAGAATATCATGTAGCGAATATTATAATAGCAGTTGGATCTGAGCATTAAATGTACTTCATAACAGTGAAAAAAAAGAGAGTAGCCCAAGAGTTGGTGGTGGGAGGTGATGATAGCTGCCTTCCCTCTAGCCTTACACTGCAAAATTAGGGACGGCTAGCGCAGATAGCCCTCGTGTAGCTTTACGCGAAATTAAAAAACAAACAAGCTTTGCGCGAAATTCAAAACTAAACATTAAGAATGTTGTTTAGTTACATTTTTACTAACTTGTGTTAACAAATGATGTTTTCCCAGGTTTTATATTTGTATTTCATAAAATTATGCATGAGAAAGTTTTAAAAGACTCGGTTATAGCTTCACAAACGAATAACTTCACTTACTCGTTCTATTTTATGCACTGTGCATGTTAAATAGACTATCTTATAAGAAGGAACGTCACGAATTTCTGAAAGAGTAATGAGGTTTGATACGTAGCTCGCGCAAGGTTCATATTTTCTAACGTAATATTGTTTTAGTTTCGAGCTCTTATCGTAAATTCTTACAAGCATTCCGTCGGCTAACTTCTGGAATCTTGTAAATTTGAGGTTATGTGGACATTGCAATTTTTGCATCGATTTTATTACTGTCTTACATAACATATCTTTACCTGGGGAGAGGAACGCTCATTATTATCTTAAATAGTCGCTCTTAAATCACTCAGGCGTTTAGATACAACAGTATAAGGAAAGCAAAAGAAACAATGAAAGTTATAAGAGTAAGTTACTGTATTTCTCTGAATTCATTAAATAGGGGTTTTTGGTCAGGATAACTAATGCCACGGGCAATCTTGAACTAAGAATATTTGTGGATCTCTGGCTTAGCCAAATGTATAATGCTTAAACTAAACGAAGATAATTTAATTAATTGGCTCCCTCTAATCATGAAAATTCAAAAATTAACGGTCTAAAAATAAATTTTGGGGTTTTAAGGAACACTTATTTCTTGCTTAATATTGGATACCCAAATATATAGACAACTGTTGATAAATATACAAAATATAGAGAATATTCCTTTTAGAAATCAGTTTTTTATTTAATTAGTTTTTATTTGTAAAACGAAATGTTCACAGATGAGCTCTAAGGTTTTTCTTGTCCCAATAAAAAAGAAATACGTATTGAAATCAATACAAAGGTGTTTGTTCTTTGTTTTTTTACAATTTTCCCTGGAATAAAATTTTCATGTTTTGTTTTGAGAATTTTTGGTAAATATGAAATTTAGCGATTTTATATGTTTGTTGTTAAGCGAAAAGCTACACAATAAGCTCATTATCTGTGCTGTGCCTACTACGGGTATGGAAACCGGGGTTTTAACTTTCAGACTGAGCCACTGGGGAGGGGTTTTAAAATAATGAAGGAAAAACAATTTATTTTTACTTTTGATAATAAAGGAAAATATCGTGCTTTATAGTACAAAAATTCAGTTTTTCACTTTAGCTTTGCGCAAATGTTCATATCTCCAAACTGACAACGTTGTGTATTGATTGCCTGATTAATCACTGAAAAATATTCACTCAGGCACAGCAATCAGGAACACGTAATGTTTGAACAGGGTCTAATAAGAATATTTTATTGTAGCCTTTCTTGTGTTAACGATAAACATTTGGTCGAAGTTCTTAATCAAATGTCCTTCATAAGCAAAATATATTCATTCACTTTTGATAAATACCCTGACAATCAATATCAAAATGTATTCATTCTATACTAATCCAGATAACATTTTCTACCTAGAGATATGTGCACAATGAATGAAAATCATTCTAGAAATCAACAAACGCGGTTATTGATTTTTTTTTTGAAAAATGTTTTATTGTTGTACTCCTAGAGGGTTCCCGCTCTCAGTTCTCGGACTATATACAAACCAAGATACGTGCAACCGTATGATAATCGATACAGTGTTACGTCACAAGCGTGATAGAACCAGCAGCAGGGCTTCTCGTAATCGTTTGGACTCTTGCCAGCTAGATCTTTTCGCCCTGTCATGGCTGCAACGTAATTAAACAAGCTATTTTATATTTTGAAGCTTTCTTCCTAAATGGTTTACATAGAAATGATATTTACAAACATGGTCGTCGTACTGAATTCATTGCCATTTTACAACTAAACAACAAAGATATTTAATTGATTTGTTGTAGTAAACTGTTAACTGCATGCTTGTCAAACCGGTTTTCCTGAATATCATCAAGTGGCAATAACGCTGAAGATATCATTGGCCCTCGTTTTTAATTCTGGAAAGTGTCCGATTTCAACCTCTTTTTTATGTAAATCTTGAAAAAAATAACATTTAACATTAATGCACACGAATTCTGTCACGCCCTTTATGTAGGACCATCAGACTGGTATATTTTTAACCTCATGTACTACTTACAGGGCATGATTATGTAGTAAAAGTGTGGTTAACACCATTTCCGCTAGGTGTCTATGTTAATATTGACATCACGAAATTTGGTTTCACAGTACGCGTGCTCTAAGCCAGTAGCTTCTTGTACTTTAACGATCAGTGTGTGAATTCTGTCTGCTGTACGAACGAAACTTATCAAACAGAAACGATATCAGTTTTTGAGCCTTCATTGTTCGCTGTTAGAGGTAAAAATTTTCTTGGTCAGTGATAGAAATGTCGGGTCTCTCTCGAGGCCAACGTCAACAATGTTATTTGTGTGATCTGCCGAGGATGCCGTGGGCAATGCTGCATGACTTTTTAGAACCAGTGTGCCGCGGCTGTGTTAATTATGAAGGAGCAGACCGCATTGAACTGGTTATAGAAACTGCTCGACAGATGAAACGTGCACATAGTTTTCAAGATAGTAAGACTTTTAAGGGTCATCAGGGGTCACTGTCATGTAGAAGTAATAGTAGCGATGGCTCAGTCATGTTTTCCACCTCTGATGGAACAACTTCAGAAAGGTTTACGGCACCAGATAGTCGAACACGAGCCTTGTTGGATAATAATACTTATCGTATACCTGGCCTTCAAAGGGCAGAAGATGTGATCTTTGATCCAATAACTGTTAGTCGACATCGCTGCAGTCCAAATCTGTCAGGCAGATGTCTGCCTGTATCACTGTCTCTTGTTCCTCCTTCATTACATGTAGCTGTGTCTCTTGCCAGTGGTCGAGGAAGTTCTATTCCCATAAAACGACCAAGCGATGACGATGACAACTCTAGTGGATCAGAGAATGGACAGAAACGGCCACGTCTGGATGATCAAACACTTAGGCCTCAGTTGATTAGAGGGGAGAGCCTTCCAACAGCTGTTCTAGGTATATCGTACAATCATTTCAAAAAGGAGAACGCCTTAGTGGGGAGAATGTATTCCCTTGATTCATCCACAGCCACACAGATAAAAACAATTGGGGCTGTATCTTCAACAGGTAAGTAGGACCTTTGTCTTAGTGAAACTGCATACGTTAAAGAACGTAACACGAATAAAATTATACAATTATAAGCAATATAGTTCATATTCAACACAAGAAAGTAGTATGTATTACAGAAATACTTAAGCAAAGATACACTAGAAATATATGCTGATATTGTGTCAGTAATTTGTGTCAACATCATAGTGATTTTATACAGTATACTTTAGCAACACCGTTTTTTAACAATCTGATATGCAGCATACTTTGGGAATATATTTACATTGGACTGATATACAGTGCTAAGTATGAGAAATATGAAACATTCTTTAACAAGATGTGTATAATTAATTAAGAATAGCTCAGGAAATTCGGTTTCATTAGTCTCCTTCGTGATCTTATAAAGTTTAAATTATACTTTATGGGGAAAACCTGTTGTTGGTATGTGAACTGTTTTCGAATGAAAGACTTGGCACAATAAGGTTAAACATTGAGTATAAATAAGCATTGATTTCGTCTGAACGTTTCGTTTTGACAACGATAAAAAAGCTCACAATTCTACGAAGGATATCATTTTTTTCTTTATTTCAAACCAGGCTTAACGGTTGTTATGACATACACAGTTGGCAAAAAATTTGCGTTTTCCTGTCTCTAGGTGTACGGTATAAATTAGAAACAGGAATTTCAGACCACGTGAAAGCAACATTATTTAAACGTTGCGTATCATCTTGATTTTGCTACTTATTATGGAGTTCTTTCATTGTTTTCACAAAATAGCAACAAATAAGTTGACGAAAACATGATTTGGGATAAATTTTCTTTAACATATTTGTATGTAAAAACGGCTCGTTTGGGCTGAGAAAATATTTTTACGTAGAGATTTTCTCAACCCAAACGAGCCGTTTTCACACATAGATTTTTCTCTACAAGTGGGTTTTCTCGACATCACTGATTATTATTTCTTTAACGTGTTATCTTGTAAGGGTTTGAGAAATGAAATTAACTTGACATGTGTATATGGTCATAGATGCCCAATTTTGCATTATTTAAGTTCGTATGTAATACCAAAGTATTCACTAAGAAACTAATTAAGTTTATTCTCAAATTTTATGTAAGGTAAGGCAAAACATTAACCATTAATTACGTATCAATTCATTTCCACTTGTTTGTAATGTAAGTGCTTGATATTGACAACGCCACGAAGAAGACGCATAACATACGACTGGTACCTTCGAAAAAAAATCTGTAATCTTTTAAATTAGTGCTTATGGTTACTTTATATATGAAAACAAAAACAAAAACAACCAATAACTAGTAGTTCTTAAAAGCGTTTTTGTTCTAATCAGGCATCTAACAAAAGTGAAATTCGTGAACGTGTTTTTTTTTCTAGAAATCCTATATACGTAAATAAGAACAATAAAACTTCTCTCGTTAGATGATTGTTGTTAATTAGATATTAGTTAATAAACATTACAAAACCTCTGGAAAATTTAGATAGATACATCTAACACAAGTTTGTTTTTGTATTGCAACTTATATTGGTTGAGACACTTTTTTAGTATTATTAGATTATACTGTTAGCGTTTTAAATGTCATGTAAATATGTTTTTATTTTGTAAATAAGGTTAATATTATTTATTGGATAACGATCGCGTTTGATGGTTTTGTTGAGTAAGATATTGAAAATGACATGAATTTTCATTTGGATTTTCTTACAGGATTTAAAAGTATAGCAAATACACCTAGTTCTTCACTGAGTTCTATACCGTCGTTGAGTAACCGCACAATATCGTCACCAGAAGGAACAATCCAAAACGGAAATTATTCCATGGCATCACTGATGTCTGTCGGCGACTGTTTGTCTTCGGATTCGACAAGAAGTGCCTCTTCTGGAGGAGAAATGTCTTCTCAGGCAAATAGACCTTCTCGTCCTTCTTCAGCCACCAGATGTTCTCCAGTATCAGGAAAGAAAACATCAGTTAGGGGGCGTCAAAACTCTGAAAACACTACATGCGATAACGAAACGAACAGCAATAGTACCACAACAACTGTAACAGCTTCAACATCAACAACTACAGCAACTACAACACATTCTGACTCACAGCAATCAGCTCCCGCGTTAAAATGTACACTTTGTAATGAACGCCTGGAAGATACGCATTTTGTGCAATGCCCCTCAATGCAAAACCATAAATTTTGCTTTCCCTGTTCTCGGGAAAGCATTAAGAGTCAAAAGGCAGCCAATGGGAATGAGGTTTATTGCCCAAGTGGTCACAAATGCCCTTTGGTAGGATCTAATGTTCCTTGGACTTTTATGCAAGGAGAAATAGCAACAATTTTGGGGAATGAAAATGAAAGAAAAGCAAAGAAAGAACGTGAGACCTAAATTCGGAGCAATTTTTGCATATCTAATTGAAAATTGATTGTCTCGAAACAATCAGTATCTACTGTTTACTGTTTCGAGTTATTTAAGTTTCTATTATTGTGATAAAGAAATTAGCAAATTATGGAAAAGCAAGTATAAAAGAATTGGGTGCTCTTGCAAAGATATATGTGCTTACGAAATTCATTTTCTTCTGTCAAAATTTGTTGTAATTGTAACTTTTCCGAAAATATGCACATTTTCGGTATCGTAATTATGTATATTTATAAATTTACTGATCTGTATTACATAAAGAGAAAAAACATTTATTTCAAAATAGATATTTACTCAATGTTTTTTCTTGCGTCCAAAACCTGTAACCTGCTCACGTGTTTTACTTCTTCTACCTTTTTTTTATGTGTCTTGTTTTTTTCTAAGTTGTTTTGTAACATGCATATTTGTTGTTAGTTTTTATAATTGGCTAGTCATATTGTTACTATTTACTGTGTAAAATATTTGTCAAACGTTGAGAACGAAAATAAATGAGAGAAATTACATTTTGTTCTTGTGTCTTCGATTCTCTCTCATGTCATAACCTTCGGATATTGTTTAGACAATGGCCATTATTTACGACACATTACACAGAAAGTCTTTCCTCCACATTCCAAGAAGGAATTTCCAAATGCCTTGCTATCCTGACTAAACTCGTTACATTGGTTACAGGTGCATTCTAAACATGGTAAACGTTTATTTACTACTGATAAAGAAATATCACCAAAAAAATAACGACTCATGCGACATAGCTTCACAAAAAAATGAAGGGAAAATAAAGCTTATAAAATACACGTAGCGGAGAGGATGGGCCTCCCACAAAGGCTGAAGTCTTAGATATACCGCTGATAACGTTCCACACGTTTAGCATCATAAAAGTGACAGAAAATCCCGCTAGTCGGTTAAAGAAAAAAAAAAGCCTTGTAGACGGATGCCGCTGAATGGTTACCCTCTCTTCTAAGCAGTTCAAATTAAAAATAATTATGCCCATGATCCGGCCATTTAGCCCATGTATTTCACAAGGCGTCACTCAGAGTGAAAATAACAATTATTGTATAAAAAAGAAAGAAAAAGAATCACTGTGGTGAATAAAACACGAGTAAAAATATCATACAGATAATATACAGTCCATCAATATCATACAGATAATATACGGTCCATCAATATCATACAAATAATATACAGTCCATCAATATCATACAGATAATATACGGTCCATCAATATCATACAGATAATATACGGTCCATCAATATCATACAGATAATATACGGTCCATAAATATCATACAGATAATATACAGTCCATCAATATCATACAGATAATATACGGTCCATAAATATCATACAAATAATATACAGTCCATCAATATCATACAGATAATATACAGTCCATCAATATCATACAGATAATATACAGTCCATCAAGATCGTACAGATAATATACGGTCCATAAATATCATACAAATAATATACAGTCCATCAATATCATACAGATAATATACAGTCCATTAATATCATACAGATAATATACGGTCCATAAATATCATACAAATAACATACAGTCCATCAATATCATACAGATAATATACGGTCCATAAATATCATACAAATAATATACAGTAAAAATATCATACAGATAATATACAGTCCATCAATATCATACAGATAATATACGGTCCATAAATATCATACAAATAATATACAGTCCATCAATATCATACAGATAATATACGGTCCATAAATATCATACAAATAATATACAGACCATCAATATCATACAGATAATATACAGTCCATTAATATCATACAGATAATATACGGTCCATAAATATCATACAATTAATATACAGTCCATCAATATCATACAGATAATATACAGTCCATTAATATCATACAGTCCATCAATATCATACAAATAATATACAGTCCATCAATATCATACAGATAATATACAGTCCATTAATATCATACAGATAATATACGGTCCATAAATACCATACAAATAATATACAGTCCATCAATATCATACAGATAATATACGGTCCATAAATATCATACAAATAATATACAGTAAAAATATCATACAGATAATATACAGTCCATCAATATCATACAGATAATATACGGTCCATAAATATCATACAAATAATATACAGTCCATCAATATCATACAGATAATATACGGTCCATAAACATCATACAAATAATATACAGTCCATCAATATCATACAGATAATATACAGTCCATTAATATCATACAGATAATATACGGTCCATAAATATCATACAATTAATATACAGTCCATCAATATCATACAGATAATATACAGTCCATTAATATCATACAGTCCATCAATATCATACAAATAATATACAGTCCATCAATATCATACAGATAATATATAGTCCATTAATATGATACAGATAATATACAGTCCATCAATATCATACAGATAATATACAGTCCATTAATATCATACAGTCCATCAATATCATACAGATAATATATAGTCCATAAATATACAAATAATATACAGTCCATTAATATCATACAGTTCATCAATATCATACAGATAATATACAGTCCATCAATATTATACAAATAATATACAATTCATCAATATCATACAGATAATATACAGTCCATCAATATCATACAGATAATATACAGTCCATTAATATCATACAGTCCATCAATATCATACAGATAATATACAGTCCATAAATATACAAATAATATACAGTCCATTAATTCAATATCTCAAACAGCCATAGCCCTTCCTTATATCTTGTGTAGGAATATTTTTGTAGTGAGCTAGGCATAAATTAGTCGTTATTTAATGATCTATAAATCAGAATATCTAAGGTTAGAACCGCGTTATTTCTCTAAACACTTTTCACACTTGTGATTGGAGCGTTATTAGTACTAAATGAGGTGATTACCTGTTAAGGAAACAAAAATATGATGGACAATGTTAGATAACTTTTCCCTTCCTTTTTTCATTTTTTATTAATCTCCGTTAGATATTAATTACATAATATGTTCTGTGGTGGGTGATAATTGGTAATTTAACCGATTAAGTATTTGTGTCTTTAAATTCAAAACCGAACGTCTACAGAATCTGGACATTTGTACTACTCTGTATAACTCCATTCTTGAAAAAATAAAGAAACAAAATAGCCCTTCAATTACCAAAACGAAAATTAGGGTAAATGAGACATGCAACACACAAAATAGATAATTTTTATAGTAAGATAGCAAAACAATCCCGATAAGTGGTCGAGACGCGCCAATAGGCGCTGAATGCTAATGAATTGCTGCTCTTCCTCTTGTAGAAATTTAGAAATTAAGGATAATTAGAATCCCAGGAATCTTTGACTTAGTTGTTTAGTCCATAAGGCGCCTTTTAGATTGAAAATATTAGAATACCATACTTATCATAGAGTCGTGATCTCATTGTAATTTGTACCAATGTTGTAAAAGTAGTGTTAAGTGTTAACATCAGGGTGTTATCACTCGAGAAAAGAATGTTATTTTTGTTTATCTAAAATCGATTGATTAATAAAATAAATCTCAACAAGTTTTGATTCGTGTGAAAATAAAGGATGTAAGTATATTAAAAGTAATTTGTACTATATGCTATGTTTTAATTATATGACACAATACCCCTTCAAGTGGCACAATGGTGTATCTGCAGATTTTCAACGTTAGCAACTGGGTTTCGATGTCCATAGTGGGCAGAGCACAGATAGCTCATTGTATAGCCTTTTGCTTCATTAGCGTGTGTTTTCTTATAGCAAGGCCACAACGGGCTATCTGCTAAGCCAAGCGAGGGGAATCAAACCCCTGATTTTAGCGTTGTAAATCCGAAGACATACCGCTGTACTAGCGGGGAACCCTTTTGCTTCATTTTAAATAAACAAACAACAAATATGTAGCACAAACTCCCTTACTGATGTATAAATCTATGAAATGTTTATGTTTTAAATTTTTTCATTAAATCATTAAACAGATTGCACAATAAGTTGATCAAGACTTTAAAACCTTATGTATAAATTAATATGTGGTAATTAGTGAGAGTCAGTGTTGTATAGAAGCGTTGTAGCACGGTTTAGACAACACCAATACTGGAGAAATTAATTCATTATTAATCATACTTAGATGTATTGTAAAAATACATGGTATAATTAGCTTATATTTATATTTTACCGCATGTTAAAGAAGGCGAAAGTATTATGAGATGATTCAACCCATAAATGGTGTTTTTGGTTATTTATTTCTGTTCTTCTATTCAGCTTTGAATCGTAACTAAAAACGTTGCTCAAATACAAACAAACATATGATAGAGTCCACAGAAATATAGCGCTTGTGTGAAATAAGTACATTTAACAGACGTATTTCCACGTAACTGTTTTATATTAGGTACTTAACCATGATCGTGTCAAATAGGAGAGTAGTTTCATTGCAATAATTTAATGGCAAGTGTAATGTTAAATTCCGGCGTTGAATTCTAAGGGAATGAATTGGTTTAATTGTTGTATAAAATGAACATAATTTATATTTTTGTTGTTTTTTTCCAAGTCGAAAATTGCCTTTCAATTTGTAATTTAGGTTAGAATAAAAATAACGTAACGAGTCTCAAGCAAGTAACTTGACATACAACTAGGAAAACAAGATTTATTGTTAGAAGATTTAGTCACTTACTAATGAAATAATTTGCCATCTGAAATAAAATATTTTGCAGTACGTTTGAGTTTTTTATAACATTATTTTACAACGGTGTTTAAATTTCGATCTGATGAGTCTAAGTGCAGAAATCACATGCGTTTGAATCACAAACGTGAATACACACACACACACTCTTATAAATTAATGGGTAGCTTTTAATCAGAATATAAATATTTATTGCCGGTTAACTTAACGAGTGACTTTACCAACTCTATCAGGTTACCTTATAACCTTCAGTGTTTGACTGAGAGAATGACTCCATATCTTTTTCCTCAATGGACGTCGTTATTTACTCATCACTGTCTGATTAAATAACCTCATATATACTCATTGTTTACTAATTTTCTGATTAAACTAGTGAATTTCCACCTTTATTCTTGGCTGACTAGACATTTGAACTTTAATCTTTTTGATTAATTGATTAGATTGATGACTTTCCATTATTATCAATGGTTGATTCAACTCATGTTCTTCTGTGATTGTTTCACACAATTAGCTTCTGAAATTGTATGTGCGCATTTTGACTGCAATAGCCGAAGTCTTTACGTTTGATAAACCTATGGCTTTTCGAACAGGTTATTTCCTTATTTTACGTCTTATCCTAAAACACATCAGCTAAATAAAGTTTTAACGATACTATTGAAGCAAGATGTTATTAAAATGTATTCAAAATCCAAAACTTTAATGTCACTTTAGAGGAAATACAAATATCACTGTATTTTTCGATTAACTAAACAGAAGTTTTGTTTATATTGGTTAGCTTAGCAGCTGAGCAAACTCCAACTAATCTGTATGTTTTAATCCTCATTGAGTTGAGAATACATGAATCGTTTTTGAAAATGGCTGTTATGTATAAGATGACGTTATTAAACCGATAGAAATTCATTAATTTCCAGAGAACATTCTACCATTTAAAAAGATGGTATGAAAACACAGTTAGTGTTTCTTTCCTTAGTTAGTATGACGAATGTTTCAAATTTTACAAACTATCTAAAAATATTCCGTATATAAACATTTGTTTAGCTTTAACACGAGAAAAAATGTAGCCAACTTGCTTTTGCTCTAGCTACTTATTGTTCCAGATCGTTCACACGCAGGGTTACGTGCGCTTTCTCGTAAAGAAGAACACACTATGTAAAGATAGACAGTGTTCGTTTCCACTGGCGTGTCAAATAATATCTTAGTGGAATGCACTTTTTTATTTGTTATTACAGTTTCCATCATTAACGCGAATATTTCATTCGTATTAAGATAAATAAAATTACGGAATCTTCTATATTATGCTATATTTTTTGTAGTCTATAACAAGTATAATTCTTCAGACACAAATCTTATTCTCGAACATATCAAGAAGCTAAAGCCAGTTGATCTCCAGTAAAAACACAACACTTGAGAGAGATTTAGAGTGATGTAACTGTTTGTAAGGCTGGATTTACATTAAGGACTATCTTCAAAGTAAAGTAAATACTGGTAATGACAAGATGCTGTACCTAGAATATTAAAGATTTAGTCAGCAGAATTCAGAAGGATAAGGGTTTTACGCTGAAGATCATGCACTGTGATCATCTTTGGAAGTAAATTGGTGAGAGAAGAACTAATTGGTTTGCTGATAAAAATACTTATCGAAGAGTAACTTAATCTTCTATAACAAGGACGAAGCTTTAACTGAAATTACTTCTAGTGTATCTCCAAAGATAGAACCACCATCAGAGTCCCAGAACCATCTATCTGAAGAGTTTGTTTTGAATTTCGCACAAAGCTACAGGAGGGCTATTTGCGCTAACCATCCGTAATTTGGCAGTGAAAAACTATATAAAAGGAAGCTTGTCATCACCACCCACCGCCAATTCTTAAACTAATTTTTTACTAATGACTAGTAAGTTTGCTCATTACGTTATAATGTTCACACGGATAAAAAGGAGAGTATGTTTGGTTGAACAGGGATTCAAACCTGCAGCCTCCCCCCAGTGGTACAGCGGTATGTTTGCGGACTCACGCTGCTAGAAACCGGGTTTCGATGTCTTTTGTTGGTAGAGCACAGATGGCCCATTGTGCAGCTTTTTGCTTAATTCTAAACAAACAAACAAATGGAGCCCACAGGTTGCGATTCGAGCGCCTTAACCACTTAATCATGTCAGGGCCTTCTTGAAGAGTACTTCTATACTTACAAAATGGCACGGTAAGCAAAAGAAAATGTAACCATTAAACTTAACAGTTTAGGGAAAGTAAATAAGTAAAATTAAAAAAAAATGTTATCCAAAACTTTGATTGTACTTTAAGTTTTACGTATTTTAGTAATGATTTAATGACTGTAACATTTAGATTGAAGAACATTAATGTTGTAATTTGAAAAATTACTGATAATCGTGTAATGTTAAATGTGAATGTGTCATTATTAATTTTTCTATAATAGATGTGTTAATGGTAATTTTAATATAGGGGGAAGAAAAAGTTCAAAATTATATTCCTAATCTAGACGTTTCTATGAAATTATATTGTTATTTAATTAATCGTAAGTACTTTCGCTGGGCGCGGCTTTAATATCTGAGCCTTCTTCAAGATTTAGGAAACAGTTTGTGTCAAAAACAAAAAGCAAGCTGTTTAAGAGCGTGTTATTAAGTCTCTTTCAATGGGCCGTTCATGAGTAACCAGTAAACGATTTAGTCAATTTCACTATTATTTTCAGTCAGTAAATTCGATGTTATAAACAGAATTAGTATTTCTTCGATGAAACAGAAATGCAAAATTAGCAAGTAAGTGCAATTTTTGTTATACCTAGTTTATTTGTGAAGTTAGGGCCAGGTGACGACCGTTGTTTTTGCTCACCGTAGAGCCTGAAGAAATAAAATATGTTGTTACTTTTGAGTAGACTGTTTGTTTTGTTATGCTTAAAGCTACATAATAGGCTATCTCTGCTCTGACCACCACGGGTATCGCAAACCCGGTTTCTAACAGTATAAGTTCGAAAGCAAACCGCTGTGTTACTTGTTGGGGGGACTGAGTAGACTGAACTTTACTGTATATTGTACCAATTAATATAAAATAATTCAACCAACAATATAAACAATTAAAACACATGAATAACTTGAAATTGAATGGTGCTTTATAATAGTTTATAAGTTTCATGTTAATGTACATTTTCTTCCTTTTCAAAAATGCTGTTTTGAAGAAACTTTCAAATGTGCAGAGAATGAAAAAATTCACTATTTTGGGTAAACATTCTTCTCACCTATCCACTTTCGTAATTAATAAAGCATGGCATTGTGTATTTCTCTGATAATTTAATGTCTGAGTAAAACATTTATCTTACTACAAGAAGTAATGCAACACATGTTGATGTTTCACGATCTTGACAATGCAAATGACATCAGTCTTTTTACAAGTTAACATGCTGATAGCCAAGACAAAACTGGAAACACATCAGGCATAGTGAAGCATAAGCCTCAATGTGGAATCAGGTAAGGCAGATGCATGAGGAAGAACCATCAACTACCCACTAGTCACTTCTGACAACCAGGATGGGGTAGGAAGTTGATAAATTTATACATTTCGGCAGCAAGATAAGAACAGATATAAACTGCAAAGAAAGAAGTGATTACTTAGGTCAACAAAGCCAAATACGTCTTCACCGTGCTGACAATCATTCTGCAAACCAAACTTAGGATTTTCTAGAGTAACGTACATGGTGCTCCTCTATATGCCTCGTAATGGTAAAGGATGACTTCGGCAATAACCGCAAATTTCAAACCTTTCAGTCAAAATGCCTTCTATGCTTTAGAAGAACTTTCCGGTCTCATACAATAAATAATGAAGAACTGTTCAGATCGTCAGGAGCACAATCTCTGACAACACAAGTGAAAATCAGACGATGGAGGTGACTGAGGCATGTAAACAGAATGACACCCTCGCACTTCCCAAACTGGGCTTTCAGTGGAATCCACAAAGAAAGAAGAAATTTGACTGTCCAAAGGAGATCTCGAGAAATATAGTGAAGCGAGAGAAGTTAAAGAATTTAATCTGACCTGGGAATCAAATGGACGACAGTCAGTAGACAGAATGAAGTGGAAATCCCTCGTGGAAGTCTTAGGTGCCACTTGGCATAAAGAGAACTGAATGGGCGAGTAATATATACGCTTCAACGACAACAGACACCTAAAGTAATCTTTTCAGTCGGTGTGATAAGCATACAAAATATTACCAGTCATGTAAAAATTTAGGGTTTAAAATCAAATCAAAATTCACCAATTCAAACAAAGATTATGTACAAAATCACCCACTTTGTCACTAAATCCCATTATTAGTTATCTTTCTTGAATGTTTGATTCATGATATATTTTGCAGATACCGAACTTCAGAATTCCGCATTTTCTGTACATAAGTGCATTAACTAGTGATGTCCTGTAAACTGAGATTTTATATCACGTTAATGACACCTGATAAATAGCTTGTGTATTACTGAAAGGTAAGTACGCTTAGTTAATCATATTAATTTTATCATTGAAACTATGCTTTATGAAGATAGTGGATCTTTGATTTATTTAGCTTTTCTCGAAATCTCCAAAACTGTCTCCATATTTACTTACCTAAATCTTTTGTGTGTGTGTGTGTGTGTGAAATAGGCCTAGTGCATACGTTAAGTAGATTTCTTAGACATTATTTAGTAACTGGATAGGTTGAGTCATTCGCACATCAGTCTATTAGTGGAACAGTCTTTCGAAATATTTGCTAGTTAGTGCATACAGTTAAGTATCACTCTATCAATGAAAAAGCTGATATTAATTTAAACTCTAATCACCTGAGGATAGGGTTAAGTCATTTCAATACAAGTCGAGTAACTCAAAGCGATCGATGCAAGGAATGAACAATTTAAGTACCGATGGACTTAATGCACATGTTTATAATCGTAAAAACATCAATAGATTAGAGCAAATACTCGGTGTTACATTTTCCGGTTTACAGAGTTGATAGGAGTGTAGAATACGTTACAAAGGTAAATATCAGACAACTAATTGCTCAAAAATATTTTATCAACATGTCCGATAATTCATTATGGCGTTTTTTTCGGGATTATCAAGTATTACAATATATTTCTTCAGGTGAGAAAACGGTTCAATATCTCGACTTATGGGTGTAATGTAATTTTTACTACTGAAAACAATGAGTTATCCAGAATTTCAAGAGATAACTACAAATGACAAATCATCAAAATAACGCTCATTAGCACAAAGACCGAACAAACTAAATATTAGTCCATTTGTGTAAACTGTTGAATGAGCTCCAGAAAGTTAAAAGCAAAAGTTGTTATTCAAACGCTTGTTGGTGTTTACAAAAATAGAGTCACCAAACAACAATCTTTTATTATAAAAAATGGATGACCAAAAAACCAGATTTATAATGTAAATAACATTCCTCTATAATGTATATTTATATGTAACTTTAAATTTAACTCGTAGCAATACTTAATCTCAAGGTTTTACTTAAATTCATGTATCTAAATGTGGATTGTTATTAAGCATGATCCATGGGTTTATAATGTCCATGGTGGAATTTTAATATATTTTTAACATCCTACATGGTTGGGTTTGGTAATCCTCTAATCCAGCTTTTATGAGCTACTAACGTGATTATTATATGGGGAAGTGTCGTAGATTCTATAGTTCGACAATTCTTCACATTGATCGACCAATTCAGTTTGAATTTCAAATGATTGAAATTTCTTAGCTAGTTCTAGACGAAAAAAGTTCATTCCGAACAGCTGTAATAATTATCGCCTTCTTTCTGATTAGTGCCACATGAAGGCTTATCAGAAAAAAGAACAGTGTTTCTACTTTGTTACATGTCTGTATTGATAAAGTACTACAAGTTATTTCTATTCAGTTTTCTTGTATTAGTTTGTTTTTTAATAAAATAATTTATTATTGTGATATTTATGTAATCCTCTTTATTTCTCGGTAAAATTAAACTCAAATCTTTACTTGTCGATGGATACTATGTAAACTGTTATGGGAGTTGTAAGTGTTCACTTCACTATCAATGCAAAGATTTGGCAAATACAACATGGAGACATATGTCTAATGCTAAAAGTCTGTCATACAGCTGTTACTGCTGTCGACAAACCAGTGAACAAACGGAGATTCAGGTTTAGTAAAAGTTACTTTAGAAGCCAGTAACAACGGAAATCAAGTAAAAGAAAATGTAAACGATACAACAAATTCATTAAAATTTACTGAAACCGAAGATCAAGGGAAGATCCTAAAAAGTCGTCCAGGTTTGGATATGGCTGATTGTGAATTGCAGAATTCAGTGGTAGTTACTATATTCCAAAATTTAAGCGAAAAATTAAATGTGTTAAATGAAGTATAAATGAATATAAATGAAATAAAAGATTGTCAGCTAAACACGTTAAAATATCTTTAACACAAATGAAACATGGAGAAAGTATTAAAATATTAAAAAGAGAATATGGGATGTTTGAAGATTAATTATACTCAAAATAGTAACTTTAACAATTTTGATTCAAGTTAATAATAGTAAAGACTGTGGATGAACAAGCAATTTAGAGTAATATTGTAAAATGAAACAAGACAACGAGGAATTAAAAGATATTTTACATATGTTGTGGCTCGTGAGTTTAATATGACAGTTTAAAACGATGTGAAATAATATTGGGTCAAATATACTTGTCTATAATAGTAAACAGAAAGAACCTATAATAGTTAAATTCAAAAGTATTTTGGATAAAGATAAATTGTTGAAAAATAAAGAAAAATATGTTAAACAAAGTCAAATTCACTAGAATAAATATGTAGATGAAGTTTGTATACACGAAAGTATAACACTTGCTAACAAAAAACTGTTTCAAAATTACCAAAAGAAAACTGTTTGTTTGATTAAAAATGGTAATATGATATGTTTACAATGAAACTATGCATTAATGTAAAAGCAAACTTAATGTGTGAAGATGGGAAAATCCCTAATGAACCTAATATACCAATACTTGAACCTATTTGTAAGTCAGGAATAAAAAAGACATCTTATGTGTAATTGAAAAAAAATATTGTAAAGATATTTATGTAACAAAATCTTGTACTTTACCAAGAAAAAAAAAGTAAACAAATATCGATATGGATTTATATATATACAAGGACGAAATGTTTGTTTGTTAGCACCCTAACCCCTGCTATTGGGCTATTGGGCCAAACTCAACCGAACTTTGAACGGAAACGCTATAAGCTATGGGAAATATCCAAAGGGAATCAAAAATTGCACTTAATTGTATTTCTATTTTGTAACACCTGTTGATTAATTACACCTAACCTATCGAGTCAATCTCAAATAATCTTCGCAGGTTGATGATTTAGAAAATGTTGAATATTCTAAAGGAATTCAAAGTTGAAAAATAAAAATTGCTGCATTTTTTCTCAAATAATCATGTAAAATTATGGTCAATAAAGCAAAGGGTGTTCAAGGGTGGGATTACCTCAAAACATTTATTTGTTGGAAAGCAAACTGCAAATATTGTTTATGAAGAGACGTTTTTATAATTTTAAACGTTTGAGATAAAGTATGTATATTCAAGTTATTACTTTGAAATAAATGAATGCTGTTAAAATTACATTGCTTTAATTAAGAATAAAAGTACCACATTCCAATTAGATAAAAATGAAAAATGAAAAAAAAATACTTATTTATTTAAGTAGAGCTTTTGATACATTAAATTATAGAATAGTGCTAGATAAATTTTATTTGAAGTGGGGGCTACATAATTGAATTATTTGAGTAATAATGTGGAATAACAATAATTGACGTAATAACTACTCATTCAATGTTTCAAAAATATAGTGTTGCACAAGTTTAAATTTTATGTCTATTACTTTAATGTGGATACTGTAAATACAGGTTTGAAAGAGTAAAATGTATCAGTATACACGTGATAGAGTTGTAACTGCTTTTTAAAAATAAGTTAAAGTATTCAATAAACACAAAAGGAATTCATAAATATACTGAAAAAACAAAATCTATAATAGTTCATGCACAACATATACATTTATATTATTAATAAAAGTTTTACAATGCCAGAACCAAAGATGAAATTCCAAATATTAACATTTATTTGTAGAAAATGAGCACTATTATTATTGTAATTAGATGTATATTGAAAATATCAATGTTAAGACTTATTTATTTCTAATTATAGATGATGTTTTTAGTTGACCTAATCATATAAATATGACGTCCGATTAATTAAGACTTATTAAAAGAAAACTTATGTGTGTGTGTGTGTGTATTATTATAGCAAAGCCACATGGGGCTATCTGCTAAGTCCACTGAGGAGAATCGAGCCCCTCATTTTGGCGTTGTAAATCCGTAGACTTACCCGCTGTGCCAGTAGGGGACAGAAAACTTATGAAGGATATTGGATATTTTAACATAACATAATGGTACATATAAGATTCCCCATCCTTTAAACTAAATTAAAACTATTAAATAAAAAAGTCATCAAAGCCAACCCTTGTAATTCAAACTTTCTCTTAAATTCACTCCTTCCACGACATCCAAAGGCAACCACTATGTAAGAAAAACAAAATTGTCTTAGCTGAAGATGACTCTTACCTTGTCGAAATTTATATCTGTGTTACCTAGGCCTACTATTCTCACCATTAAGTATGAAAACAAATGCATCAACACTATAAATTCTCTTAGAAATTTTGAACACCTCAGTCAGATCCCATATAACATTTTTGTAAACTAAACCTTAAATCAAATTTTTACTACCACTAGTAACAGCATACTTCTTTGATGGCTTAAGAGACTGAGCAATCACTACATGAATATTTCTTTCTTTCATAATACTGTTAAAGTTATTACCATCCAAATTATATTTACAACTTAAATTATGATAACCCACATGCATTGTATTGTACTTATTATAATTAAAATCCATCTGCCCAACTCAATAAATAATCTAAATCCTTTTGTAAAGCAGCAGCAGCATTTTTACAGCCACCAACATCTACGATCTTAATATCATTAGCAAATTTAAGCAATTTATTGACTCTTCCTCCATCTCTCACTGATGTAAAGAAAAAAAAACAAGGTCCTCAGACTGACCCCTAAGGTACCTCACTTGTGGCATTAATCCAGTTTGAATGAACTTTGACAACTCTTTGTTTTCCATCCAGTCACTCTTCTATTTGCACACCTACAGAGATAGTTTTGTTTACAAGCCTTTTATGTAGCACCTTGTCAAACGATTCCTTAAAATCCAGATATACTAAATCTATATTAGCCAACTTCCAATCCTATAGCACCTGCCAAGTATTCAAGAACATACACAATATAGTACCAATTGGCTCACATATCCAATTCTTAACCTTCTTCAAAATCCTTAGTGAAATAATATCTGACCCAGAGACGTTATCGGTCTTCAAACTTTCCATTTGTTTCTTAACAAGCTCAGAATTAATGCACTCATCTATTATTGTTTCCATCTATTAACTGTTCAAGATAAGAAGTATTGTTTAAATCTTCACTAGTAAAACTTGAGAAAAGTAGAATTTAATAACACATCCATCTCATAGTCATTATGTACAAATCTTCCTTTATCATCTCTCAAAGTTCCTATCCTAAAATTTTGTTTAGTCTTATTGTATCTAAAGACATTCTTCCTATTAACTTTTACATTCTCAGCCATCATTTTCGATGTCATAATTTCCTGACTGAGCAACTTTCTTGGTCTTCTATAATCTTCCATCATACCAGTTTTGTCTTTTAAACTTTTTATGAGTCAACTTCGTTTTCTTTACTTGCAGCCACACGTTTCTTTATATAAGGAACATGTTTGTCTTGAACATTTAAAAATTAACTTTAAAAGTTTCCACATTTGATCAATGTCACCAAATAATTCAATAATTCTTGTTGCATATCTTCAAAATTTGTTTTAATTTGTAACCAAAATATAATTTGTACTGATCTCTATATGCATCATACCATTGAACCTAATAGACCAATGATCACTTGCACCCAGATTCTCCAATTTCCTTTCTCTGAATCATTTATTTCTTAGAAATTAACAATAAATCTCAAATAATAGCACTGTATCCAGTAGATTGCTTGATCAGTTGGTAAAGATAATCATATTGAATAGTTTCTAATAACCTTTCTCCCTTTTGGTTTGAATCTAACGTTTTCCAATCTATATTCATGAAATTCAAGTCATCCACAGTTATTACCTGAGCTAAATCTTAATACCATTGTAAGTTTTCTCAGTACTTTTATCAGTATCATCTGATAGTCTGTAACAAATTCCCAATAAGACCCTTTTCAATTTATATCCACTAATGGAAACCTAAATGGATTCCATCTCATTGCTATTATTTTTTATATCCTCATCTTCAACAAAATTCAACTCACATTTTACATATGAAGCCACTTTTCTCTTTCTCTTTAGTATTCCATCCTTATCTCTTTAAATTGACAATACAAGTATTCGTCGTTTTACGAAATGATAGGTTCTTGGAGAACTTAACATAAAATGTTAAATTTGTAAATTGAAAACGCTTTTCCAATTACTTTAAAATAAAATAGAGGATGAGTTTCTAACATCAGATTTTGGGCCAGACTTTTTTGAGAACTGAGGTAGTTACGGCTGATAAAAAACAACAACAACACAGAACTTAGTCACAAAACAGGGAACAAAGACCGACTGAAGTAGAGATGATTCGCAAGATGCTCATGTTGAGAGTTCTTATTTAGTTATAGAGCAGTTGCTTATGCTAATTTCCTTTTTTTACATAGTTTACACAGCTTTAGTATTTGTTGGCTAGAAAAAAGCCGCAACCAATGGCTTCTGTTTGACGCTTTGTAGCATACATATTTATGCTAATTTAAGACTGACTTCTCATGCAGTATTACAACAAAATGGAAAATTGTTGATTTTATGTGAGCACCCGTGCAATTGTGTAAGCTATATTTCATGCTTTCAGATTTAATTTTATAGTACTTACTTTTTACATATTTTTGGGGGACATGCCCCAAACACCCGTAGCAATAACTTGCTTTGCATAATATGTGTTAGCTTTTGATATCACAAATTAGAGCCTCTACTTTCAAACATTCTGCGCACTGGACTGAAGCAAGAGTAAAAATAGTTTGTTAACTAAATATATTTCAATACTATAACATGAAAAATACCTTTTTAGCTATTTTAATTTCGTAATTGTGAAAAATTGTTTCGTAAAGGGAAAAATGTTCTCACAACTTTCACGTCAGTTGATAATATAACAAAAATAGCGAACGCAAATAGAACAATATGCCCATAAAAATTAAACCGAACGTTCATAAATCGAGGAATATCTGTATACAGGCCTGACGAAAGAGGGTAGTTCAGGGGGGCTACAGTCTCGAGCCAATTAGGGGCCCGAAGAAATATAGGATAAAGAATAATGTATTCTCATTTTCGTAGTATACTTAAAAAAAAATCGCAGTCCTACGGAAAATTGCTTTGCCTTCAAAAAATAGTTCCCCGCTGGTACAGTGGTAAGTCTACGGACGTAAAACGCTAAAGTCAGGGGTTCGATTCCCGTCGGTGTACTTAGCAGATAGGCCGATGTGGCTTTGTTATAAGAAAAATACACACACACGTCTCAAAAAAACACCTTTTATCCAAAAAATATAAATTCTTAACACATTTGGCTTCCGCGCACCAGCAAAATTCTTCATACGCCATAAATGCACCATTAATTTATGAAGATTTCGAAGAGGGGGCCCGGTGACATAATTGTACCTGGGGCCGACCTGTCTTTCGATGATCCTGCCTGTATATGGCTCAACAAGTAACACCTACTTAGAAAAGTTAAATATATATTTAAAAACATGAAGTTTAGGTTGATAATTTTAAACAAAAATGACGAATTTAATATAGATTTAATATTAACAAATGAAACGATACGGACTCAGTTATTTGATGTGTGTGCTCTTAATAAGTATATTTTAATTTTAAATTTCTATTACAGTTAAAAAAATAAAAGTTCTAAAATAATATGTATAATACTCTGACTCTGATATAATAGTATAAACTATCACATATAATAAACAAATTTCCAAAGGATTTATGGAAGGAAATAAAATTTCAGAGTTATAGAAAAAAATTAAAATAGTGACTATTAACTAGCGTTAAGAGAGAAACTGAGTAAGTTTCATTGAATAGTAGTTTACTCATATAAGGTTGATATTATTAGAAATAACGTTACAACGCTAAAATTAGGGGTTCGATGACTCTTGATGGACTCAATAGATATATCGATGTGGCTTTGCTATAACAAACGCACATCTTTAAAGGCCCGGCATGGCCAGGTGGATTAAGGCGTTCGACTTGTAATCCGAGGGTCGCGGGTTTGAATCCCGATCGCACCAAACATGCTCGCCCTTTCAGCCGTAGGGACGTTATAATATTACGACCAATCCCACTATTCGTTGGTATAAGAGTAGCCAAGAGTTGACGGTGGGTGGTGATGACTAGCTGCCTTCCATCTAGTCTTACACTGCTAAATTAGGGACGGCTAGCACAGATAGCCCTCGAGCAGCTTTGATTGAAATTCAAAAACAAACAAACAAGCAGGAATAAGGGTGTAGTAACTTTATATGGTATCAGATTTCTGTATTAGGAATTAAAATATGTGAGTTTCACTGATAGGATAATGTAGAGATTTGAAAAGTGATAATTACGATAATTTGTAATGCTAACTTTGCCTTTTTATATATAATTAATTTATTAATCCTTATCAATATATATATATATATATATATATAAGAATAAATTTTCATAGCTATTAAAACATGCTATTAATAAATAGATTAAACTCCTAAGGAACTTCTTTATTTGTATATTTGATTTTGTATTAGTATGTATGTATTTGTATGTGATAAGAAAATATAATTTATTTTCAACTTGAAAAAAGAGATAACAAACGTGTAGTAAACCTAAAAAACACACAAAAGCTGCTTTCAAACTTTCGTTGAAATTAAATTATAATCCATTGAGTGAAACAGTGTTAAATCACACTGTTATCTGATGTTATAATGATCTCTAGTGGCTTACATGCTCACCAGTTTGTTTTCTTCATATAGTAACATCAATGAACTATTTATCATTGATCTAGAGAAACGCTAAGTGCACTCCAAACAAAACGACATCGAAATACATTAATAATAAGACGATATTATCCGTCGTCTTTATGAGTTCTCTTGACTTACTCAAAAAACATTTATAAAATACAGCTTAAAATGATGTTTATTGTAAAACATAAGATATAGATAGATCATCCTAAATACAGCATGAATCTAAATGTGAAACAAACTAAATAATGATTGAAAACCCATTTTTTTTCACTCTGACGAAATTACTTGAACAGCGGTATGTCGTACATCTTCATACCTGTTATAGGGGCTGTGACGTCACAAGATTTATATATCTACATAATTATTACAGATTTATTTATCTATATGGTTGTTGTAAGAGTTCTGGCGTTCCAATATTAAAGCCTAGTTTTCCACATGAGTTACAATTACAATCTTGCAACATATGTTCGAAAAAATGAAGTATGTGTATGTTTCTTATGTTTCCTTATATTAATAATAAAGTAGTAAAAAGTACACGGTGGTTAAAGGAAAAGCTTCGTGTTTGAAATCATTATGTATATTTCTATATAACGAAACTATTAACCATATACATACATATTTACAAATATTCTGGTGCTACAATTCGTAAAAACAGCCAATGTGTCATCCATATATCCAATGTGTTCAAGCAATCTATTTATTGTAAATAATCCCACATAAAATATTTGTCACAAATCATTTTTGATGCAAGTTATAGAATTACAAAAATTAAAAAAGGACTGTGTAGGTAAACAAGAAATAACTATATAGGCAAAAAGAACAACAGATAGAGCTATCTAGGTAAACAAAATATAACTATATAAGCAAATCCAATCATGCCTGCAGGGCATGAAGGTCAGGGGTCTTTTGACCACCCAACTCGGAGAAAAACATTGAAGGGTGATTAAAAAAAGGAAAAGAAAAAATGGAAAAGGCAATAATAAAAGAAAATAAGAGAAAAAATAAGATAGAAAATATTTAAAAGCAGGGAAGAAATATGGATCGGATAGAGTGTATGTGTTGTTCTTATAGGAAAGCCACATCGGACTGTCTGCTGAGCCCACCGAGCGGAGCCGAACCTCTGATTTTAGCGTTGTACTAGAGGGAGGTAGGATCGGATAGAGAGACAGAAAAATCACCGTAAGAATATCAAGATAAAGATTTGACTTTAGTTTCTTTTCTTCATTCATTTCCTTATCGTCGGAGCACGAGCGTATGAATTTCAGTAAACAATTGAACAGTGGTTTAAGCGAAATGATCCAATTACCTTGTAATTCTGTATCATTTTTTTTTCTTGTACGTATCATTACGGTTGAATAATGAATATATATAGAATATTTTTCTCAGTTTTTCTAATTAATATTTATAAGATAAATATATAAAAAATTTCTGTTTTTATAATTAATATTTATCTTGTGATAAAGTTTTTTAGAAGAAAAAAATGCATTTTAATTAATTAACAAAAGTCCCCCACTAGTACAGCGGTAAGTCTATGGATTTACAACGCTAAATTCAGGGATTCGATTCCCCTCGATGGACTCAGCAGATACCACGATGTGACTTTGTTGGAAGAAAACACAACGCCCGCCATGGCCAGGTGATAAAGGCGCTCGACTCGTTATCTGAGGGTCGTGGGTTGGAATTCCCCTCGCACTAAACATGCTCGCCCTTTCAACCGTGGGAGCATTATAATGTAATGTTCAATCTTACTATGCGTTGGGAAAGAAGTAGTCCAAAAATTGGTGGTGAGTGGTGATGACTAGGTGCCTCTTGTCTTACACTTCTAAATTAAAGACGGCTAGCGCAGATAACTCTTGTGCAGCTTTGCTCGAAATTCAAAATCAAACAAACGAAACACACACAGTTAATAAAGGCATTTTTCCTTAATTATATTATTAAATGTTTATTTTGATCTAAAATGCATTTATATTTTGTGAATAATTTAATAAACATTTAAACATTAATTTTACGCCATTTTTGTACATTTTAGCCTGATTAGGGCATGGGGGATCAGGGGGTCATTTGAATAATGAATATATATTTTCTTTTTAATTACAATGGTCATTTTCATTTCATTGATTCTTTCACCTGTTTTTAGACTTATCAATTTTTACCTTTTTCTGTACAGAATTTATCTTTCAAAAGTCATAGAAACACTCGCTTTTCTTGCTAAGCAGAACATTGCCATTAGGGGTGATCATGAAGATATTCTTAATGTATGTGATTCTTGTGATGTAAATTAAGGGAATTTCCTTGAACTTTTTCATCTGTGGATTAAGGATCTTCAATGGTTTAAAGAAAAGTTCACAGAGCTTGTTGGCCGACATAAACAATGGTTGAGCTGGGATATTCAAGATAAAATTTTGAATCTGGTTGTGATGAACGTGAGAAAATCAATAACCGATGAAGTAAAATTCAGTGGTTTTTATTCCGTCATCACAGATGAACCATGGATGCCAGTAGCGACGAGCAACTTTCTCTCTGCTTTCGCTACATGTCAGAAGGTGTCATTAAAAGAGTTTTTAGGGTTCTTCTTGGCGAAATCAACAAAAGCCTTTTTGTATTTATTACAGAAACTTTAGTGCAACAGGGTCTCGATCTTTTTTTGATAATTGGCCAAGGATAATGCGGAGCCAGTAACACGAAAAGTGAACATGCTGGGCTTCAAAGTCTAATCAAAACTGTGGCTCCAAAATAAATTTATATCCATTGTTTCGGTCACTTGCTTAATTTTGGCGTTCAAAAAAAACAACAACAAACCCTGAAGAAAACTCAATCACTGAGAAAAACCCCAGGAACAATACAATCAATTTATTAATTTGTCGAGGGAAGTTCCACGTGTCACCAAATATTTCAGGAAATTAAAAAAAAGTCGAGGAAAGAAAGTCATTGTACTTCAGTCTCAGAGCGATACCCTTGGGCCTTAAGACATGCCGCAGCGGTGGCCTTGAAGAAACGCTTGAAGCTACAATTCTCGCCCTTCTTAAAATTGTTTCAAACGATCACAGCACTTCGGCCACGGGTAAAGTCTGTGACTTATAATTCATCTTCACTCTCCTAGTCTTGGAAAAAACTTTAAGTGAAACTTCATCAGATGATGCCTCATTACTTTGTGACTTTTATGGACTGATTGAGAATCAACTATCTCCAGAAAGAAAGATTGTGGTTGGTCTTTTTGATCAAGAAAAACAAAATTTCTATTTGTCTTTGGGATAAAATTTGTCAAAATTGATTTATGAGAATGGCATCTCTCAACTTCTTCCAATCTATTCTCGGTTAACGAAAATATTCAGTACTGTTCCAGCCACATGTTGTTCTGCTGAAAGATCATTCTCTGCCTTACATTGAATCAAAACTTACTTACGCTTTACCATTGTCAAAGAAAGACTGTCTTATGTCATCATTTTAAATATTGAACAGGAAATAAATTCTGTGATGGAAAACAAAACGGAAGAGATGATCAATGCTTTTACTCAGAAAAAGAATCGTGAAAACTTATTGCTTATTTGAATTGTATTTGGTCTTATGTTATATGCGTTAGAAAAGTAAAAACACTAGTTGGAATAAAAAATTATGTTCATAGTTTTTGATTCTTAATAACAAAAATATGATGTTACTTTTCCGAAGAGGTTAGGATACTGACACCCCTTTGGGACATCTGCCCTGAGGACCTGAATCTAATACTATAAATCTTAACAGGTGAAGTGTCATCAAGTTATGATAAATGCTATATTTTTTCTAATAAATACTATAAATACAAACTTACAAAAGGCTAGAAATATAAATTGAATGGATTAAGGACGGTGGGACAAGGTACTTCGTCATGATTAAATTACTTTCTTATAATATAAAATAACAGAAAATGACAAGAATGTGTGTTGATAAGACTGCTTGAACGATGTATTGTGGAAGGATATCGCTATTACTTAACTAATGTTTATAAACTGTAAACCTAACTGTTATCGAAACGTGGAAAACAAATACTGAACATAGCTGAAACCTTATCTCTCAGCCTTTATTAATAATCTATAATCTAACAGAACTCTCTGTAAAGTTGATACAGTGTACATGTCAACCTAAAGGATATTTGTGATATGCGAGATATAACATGTGCTGGAGATCGAAAAAGAACAGTGTATGTGAAGAGTTACAAAATATTCAGGTGTTCATACTAGTTAGCTAACAAGTGCTTAAAAAAAATAAGAGTTTAAATTAAAGGTAAAGATGATATACTAAGGCACGTGTTCAGATATCTATTTTAAAGTAGTATGGGTGGTATTTATGTTATACAGGTAGAAACCTTAAAATTATGAATATAAACAAAATTAAAGGTTCAAGAAGATATTTGAATTGGGAAATTGATATATGTGTATATGTAATACAAAACTGTCAGAAAATGTCTCATAAATGTAAAACTAAACTGCAATTATTTTGAAAATTATTAAAATAATAAAAAAGATTAAAAATATGGAAATGGATCAGTTACGCAAAAAAAAGCATAGTCCTAAAATAGAGCTGTAGCTCAAACTTACAGGGACTTGTTAACATACAAAAATTACATTTGTATGTGAAGGGTTTGTTTGGGAATTTCGCACAAAGCTACTCGAGGGCTATCTGTGCTAGCCGTCCCTAATTTAGCAGTGTAAGACTAGAGGGAAGGCAGCTAGTCATCACCCCCCACCGCCAACTCTTGGGCTACTCTTTTACCAACGAATAGTGAGATTGACCGTCACATTATACACCCCCACGGCTGGGAGGGCGAGCATGTTTAGCGTGACGCGGGCGCGAAGCCGCGACCCTCGGATCACGAGTCGCGCGCCTTACGCGTTAGGCCATGCCGGGCCTCTGTATGTGAAGGGAAAACCCTATTTTTCTCATATGTTCAAACACAATACTGTTTAATCGCGTAAAACTAAGGTCACGCGGTGAGTCAACGGTAAACTTCCATACTTACAGAGCTAAGATACATGAAACTCGTACAGTCCATTGTATAGCTTTTACACTAATAAAATATTCAATAACAATGACATAAACACGTGCTCTTAAAAGTATTCTAAAAGTGGTTCTATGGTATACAAATTAATGCATACACCTTAAAATTTTATTTTCTTTATTCGAAAATCACATACACACATATATATATATATATATCTTCATCATGCTCCCTTTAAATGAACAACGACAAACTAAACTCCTTGTTAATTTATTAAAGATTGGTAAAAGGTTCACACAACTACAGAAGAAAACTATCTAATCCGCAGCTTAATGTTGCTGCACCATGTTAAATACTCAAACATTTACCTTCATTCATTAAGGAACAGAACGTTTGTTTCTTATCTGGTAAAAGATGAAAATATAATTAAGTTAAAAGCAATTATGTTTCTTAGAGAATATGTAAACAATTTTCATTCACTTAAGGACGTCACTGTAAAACGTATTCTTATATGCGAATTTTAAAACGTATATTGATAGGCAAATAAGAGCCCTTATATATAGTAGGTACTACAATATCCGGTTTTCCTGATACGTTTATTTTATTTCGTGTAAAGCTACACGAGGGCTATCTGCGCTACCTGTCCCTAATTCAACATTGTAGGACTAGAGGGAAGGTATTGCCTCCTACCGCCAACACTTGGGCTACTCTTTTGCCAACGAATAGTGGGATTGACCGTAACATTATGATGCCTCCATGGCTGAAAGAGCGGACATATTCGAACCCGCGACTCTCAGATTACGAGTCGAGTGCTTTACCCACCTGGTCATGCCCAGCCTACATGTTATAATCATTCAACGAACACGCATATGGATGTGTTGATCAGAAAGTATCATACTTATGGGCACTTGCAACATACCTGATTGATGAATATGTAAACACTACGTTCTCAGCGTGTTCATTCTAACTGTAAATAAGGTAAGTCGGCCGTAGCACAAAGTGGTGTGGTGACAAACTAACCAAAATGGCTAGGTATAGCACTCACAAGAAGAATACATACATATATGATGGCTTGGTATGGCACTCGTAAGACGGATTCATACATATATGATGGCTATCTATAGCACTCACAAGAAGAATACATACATATGTGATGGCTTGGTATGACACTCACAAGAAGAATACATACATATGTGATGGCTAGGTATGGCACTCGTAAGAAGGATTCATACATATATGATGGCTATCTATAGCACTCACAAGAAGGATGCATACATATATGATGGCTTGGTATGGCACTCGTAAGAATGATTCATACATATATGATGGCTATCTATAGCACTCACAAGACGGATGCATACATATATGATGGCCTGCCTCAAACGTTAAGTCGTGAAGTTGTGTACGGTATTGCCGAGAAAGGTTACAGTTTGCTGTTTTAACCTATTACATATTATCTTTTTAAAATACAAAGTTCAAGAAACTTGGTAATTTCACTACTTTAAAAAGAATAGATTTATTTTACCACATTTGAAATGTGAATTACTTAGGTTTCATTTTTGTCTTGTTTTATGAGAAAACGTTATGTATAAATGAATATTTTAGAAACAAAGCAGATACGAAGCTTTCTGCATGTACGCCTTGTTTTTCGTAACGAAGTTTTGTACTGAAATGTGAATGTTTTTACATAAAGTATAAAAATGCCAATTATTAAATCAAATGTTTTGACCTATGACTGCATATCTTAAGCATGTGTCGTATAAATTGTAAAACGATTAACGAATTAATTCTTAATTAATATTGTACTACTACTGTACTAGTTCAATGACTTCCAAAAAAAAAAAAGAAAACAAGAAACAGACTGGTTAATAATTACTTAATGTCGTGTATGTTGGTTAAATTATCGAAAAATACTTAAACCATACTTTTGGAACAACATGTTAGTCCATACACTAAAAACTGGTTTCAATACTTCCATGTGTCCTATTCAGACCTACACAACTAATTCTTCGTTCCACAAGTGTTGTTTACATTTTTTATTTTTTTAACCAGCTACCCAACATCTGACTAACGTATAAACAGCTTGTGCTATGTTCTACCAGTGTCTTAAACAATCCATGTACTGGATCAAAAGTCCGTTTTGTATTTACCAGAGTGACCTTTGAAGCTGATAAGTAAATACACTTAGTTGAAAGCGAGGTATTCACCATACATATCGTGAACTAGACTTATTTGTAAATACTTTTAGGCCTACTTTATATATATATTTATGTATATCTGTGCGATTTAATAATTCACAAATATTGTTGTCAAAGTGTGAACTTCAAACTTCCTGATAGCAAACATTTATAATTTTGTCAAAATTTTCATGAATTATTTTTCATCGTCGGGAATATTTGGATGTTTAATATACGGTATATAAACAGTTAAATATACAAAATTAAAAATAAAATAGTAATTTATATTTAGATAAAACTACAGACACCAATTTCCACGTTTTTCTTATGTGTGATTCTTCGTATTCAAATAAATTAAATAATTACCAAAATCCAAACTGGCATAATAATTGCAAGGTTTGAGGTAACACAGGTAGGAGGAAAGAAGTAGTAGTTTAGATAACATGTATGAAGTAATGAAGGATGTTTGAGGTAACACAGGTAGGAGGAAAGAAGTAGTAATTTAGATAACATGTTTGAAGTAATGAAGGATGTTTGAGGTAACACAGGTAGGAGGAAAGAAGTAGTAATTTAGATAACATGTTTGAAGTAATGAAGGATGTTTGAGGTAACACAGGTAGGTTTGTTTGAAGTCAAGTATAAAACTACACAATGGGCTAAATGTGCTCTGCCCTCAACTTGTATCGAAGCCTACTTTCTAGCATCATAAGTCCGCAGACATACAGCTGTATGACTACGAACAACAAAGGTAGCAGGAGAAAAGGAGTGGTTTATATAGCAAGTAAAAAATGACCGATTTAGATAACGTATAAGGAGAAAAGGGCATTTTGCTATTAAAATCAAAAGACTATCGTTCTGACATTAGTGACTATTTTCATGATCTCAATACCTAGCAGGACGATAAAAAGTACTAATTGCCTTTGTATTAGAGCTTTTGAATGATATACCTTTTGTACTAATCGGTTCATCTGTTACAGTGAAATCTTCATTAGAAAAATGAGCTTTTCTCCCATTTGTATAAATATTTTGGTGAACGTTCATTGCCTTCAGCTAAGTAAATTATTCATTTATAGTGTTAAACTAATCAATATACACTAGTAGAATGTCCAAAAGTAATCCTGAAAGTTTGGAAGTGTAATGTTTGCGTGAAATGCTCACGTTATGTAGGCATTCATGTGTAGGCTTTCACGATTAAGTAGCTGTTGGTATTTAAGTAATAGGAAAGAGAGGTCGTCCGAAAATGTTAGAATCTAAACAAATGGGAAAAAAAAAACCAGATTGACAGACATAACTGATTATACCTCAACCAATGAAAGTCAAATTATATAGCTGAAAGTAGGTTCGTGCTGTTTCTAATTAATGCTCAGGGTACCCTCGATGTTGTAAGCGTGTTGAAAATCATTATCAGGGTACAAACAAAGGTCAAAATCACATAGTCCTGATGAAACGAAACCTTGCTTTGGAAAGGTTTTTATCGACCTGATAACACCATTGTGGAATTTTTACTGCATTTTGGGGGCAAAATATCTATCATAAACTGATACAAAGTTTTATATGATAAATTGATCTAGAAAATGTTTCCTTTGTTCAAATGTAGCACCCAAACATGGCTAGTTCTGTAAGACTGTGTCAGAATATTAAGATCAGAAAGCAAGTACGCAACAAGGAAAAAGGGGTGACGTATATTAAAGTAAAGTAGCTATTGGAACACTTTGTGTGATCTATCAGAACAATAATACTGAACATTAAAATTATGCTCATACAGAGAGTCGAGTAAGTTATATTAAGGATACAATTTAGGAAGTAACATGACAACTACAGCCATTATAAAGTTGAAATGGAATGACATATATTAGAACTATATTTTTATATTTATTTGACATCTCGTAAGTTGTGTGATGCTAATGAAAACTGACAGCTTTCGGGAAGGGCATAAAACAACCCTTTCCGACTAAAAACATTCATATACTTAGATAATAAAGATATTTTCAGATCGAGGATTTAAAATTTCTTACATGGGGATATTTCTTGCGTTAATGGCCTTGGAAAACAAAAGAATATGAATCAACTTGGGTTACCAAGACCATCTAGAGAGAGATTTGCAACAATAAGTCATAATACAGTCATGATAAATGTGGCCTATTGTAACAGGCGAGAATTCACGAACACCTAAGTCAATTGCAAAAGCCATCCACGTGCCCTAGGCAGCAGTAAACAACGTAATGAAGAAGGAACTCTTTCTGGAAAAGTGATACAGTTCATATTTATACAGCTACTTCCTCGATATAATCATTCAACCGTCGCATACCTGAAGCAGTTGGAGAATGAAATTGTTTTTCATACTGAAATGACCTAGTGGTTAGAACGCTTGATTCACAATCTGCGGGGTCGTTGGTTTGGATCTCTTTCTTCGAATATGCGCACCCTTCTAGTTGTGAAAGGGTTTTAATATGACGGTTAATCACACTGTCTATTGGTAAAAGAGTACCCTAAGATTTGGCGGTGGGTGGTGTGGCTAGCTGATCTCCCTCTAGTCTATCACTGCTAAATTAGGGATGGCTATCGCAGATAGCCTTTGATAACTTTGCAGGTAATTAAAACAAGAAAATAGAGGCAATCATCATCATTTGCAAATGCTAAAACATTGAAGGTAAATGGACGTAACCCTGATAAGGGTATTGTAATCACGCTAGTGACATCACATAAAAGGAAAGGGAGGAAAAGGTGGAATCATCAAACCTGATTCTTCTAAATCCAGAAAATATTCTGGATCTCCCCAAAAAGAGATAACTATTACTGCTTATTAACCTGATAATAGATAGGGTTACCATAGTCGGTTTATAATGTGTGAGCGACAGTCACCAATAGTTATGTTGGTAATATGAATAAGATTTTACTGTGTATAATTAATTCATAGAGTTCTGCTTATGTATTTATACCAAAACAAATGCGTATCCCTGTCTGTTTAAATCTAATCCGTAGCTTGAGGAGTCGATAGCAAAACAAATAACAACTCGTTATTTCTTTAGTTTCAAGATATCAATTTAATTCAAAATATCTATCGATTTAGTAAATTAATCTAGTTGGTCAAGATGTAGTTCTGACATTACAAGCCCCATGAAACGTGACTTAATAGAAACTTTGCTCAGCGATACGTGATTACGACCTATTTCGTGTCACGCACAGAGAAGTACATGCTAAGATGTACTGCCATTAAAAGCAACGGCACAAACCTGTTGGCATGTCTTCTGCCGTATCTAACCTCTGTTTGGTTAGAAAAAAAAAAGTACTACTTAAAGTTTTGATATTTATATAAATACACAAAAGATATCTAGAAGTGCTGAGAATACAGAAAAAATAACAAAAAACTATCACGTATTTAACTGGAACAAGAAACGATCTGTCATAGATACGCCTCCGTACTCACGTTTACGTAAATAATCTCAGACTGTATGTACTTTATTGGTGTACTGAAGTTTCCCAATTGTTTGAAAAATGATTACACTGTTTCTCTATTTATCCCTTCTTTTACAGTTGATTAACGTTTTGTTGCTGTTTGTTTTAGACTTTTCGCGTAAACCTACAAGGCGGAATATCTTCGAATAGCTCTCGCAAATTCTGAACTGATAAACTAAAGAGAAAGGAGCTAGTCAACAGCATTCACTGTCAACTCTTGGGCTACTCCTGTATGACTAAATAGTGGGGTTCGATCGTTACTTTTATAGCATACCCACGGTCTTGAAGGGCAGAGCATAATATTTTTGACAGCAACCGAATCTTTTGGATTTTAAATAAATTATCAGACCTCCTTATTTTATACTTTCTCTTTTTAATAACCTAACTTTAGTATTTAGTATGTTTTTTTTAAAAAAGAGCTTTTGTCCTTATGGTTTAATAAAATATGGTTAATTTTAGTTCTACGAAAATAAAACTATAGTGATCCTTTACCATGTATTGTTTTATGGGATATTTTGATCGGTGGCAAAACATACAAGATTAAGAGCCAAGGTCTAAGAACATTCTCTTCTTCCAGCAGTGATGGTCTATATGATCATACTCTTTATGGACTGTTGTTTTGTAAATTAATTAAAATTGTAATAACATATACTGAGGTCAGTGGTGGTCGTTCTTTTCTTCTCACACGCTTTCGATAGCCTATCACACGTGCAAGGAGACAACGTTCAAGATTTATTTGAGCCACTTGGAGACACAGAACTCTACAGGATATGCTGCTGAAACGTATAGCGTGAATTCATGTTTGTAGTCGCTTGTTACGGCGGAAATGACATGTTGACTTGGAAGTATGGCTGGATTTTGGTTTGGCTTGTTTTGAATTTCGCGCAAAGCTACTCGAGGGCTATCTGCGCTAGCCGTTCCTAATTTTGCAGTGTAAGGTTAGAGGGAAGGCAGCTAGTCATCACCACCCACCGCCAACTCTTGGACTACTTTTTTACCAACGAATAGCAGGATTGACCGATACATTATAACGCTTCCACGGCTGAAAGGATGAGCATGTTTGGTGCGATGGCAATTTGAGCCCGCGACCCTCATATTACGAGTCAAGTAACCATCTGGCCATGCCGGGCCGTATGGCTGGATGGTTTGACAAGATGAAGTCATTCCTCATTAACATCAAATCTGTAAAAAGATTGTAATTCTTCGTAACACAGTACCATCAGCGTGCCAACCCTAATGGCATGTATTTGGTATTTTTATCGACTTTTTTATAGGCTTACCTGACCATTATAACTGTAACATTTAACCACGTGCATCGGAAAAAATTTCGTGAAGTGCTTTGTACAGATAGTTGAATTGTTCTATCATCATAAGAACAGTTACAAACTGTTTGTACGTTGTTACAGTCACTGAAATATATGTGTATATATGCTTGATCGAATGAGACAAGATGTTTCCGTGTCAGATTCTGCTGAGTATGTTTTCGGGAGTTCGTTTTCATTTGCTACATATCAGACATTGCTGAGCATATTTTGAGCAATTGGTTTTTCATATGCCACATGTCAGGTACTGCTTAATATATTTTTGGGTAGTAGGTCTTTTACGTGGCTTCGTGCACTGAGAGAAGCTTGTGTTACCTTTATAGACACAAATCCTTGTGAAATATCTTGTTTCTGCTTTCAAGAGAGTTTCCCACTTTAGCAGCAACGCATCCCTGTATATTCGAGTTGCTCCAGTGATAAGCTT
The DNA here is from genome assembly GCF_004210375.1 of Tachypleus tridentatus. NCBI lineage: Eukaryota > Metazoa > Arthropoda > Merostomata > Xiphosura > Limulidae > Tachypleus > Tachypleus tridentatus. Next base: position 93,820,670 of record NC_134832.1, on the reverse strand, counting down.
TTTAACTTTCTTTGTTATCTCCAGGACATGACTGTTTGCCAGTCATGGAATAGATTTGTTTTCTCCTGTTGGAATCACACATTTCCTTGTTTTTTTATCCAATAAAAGTCAACAAATAGATGTACAGAATGTCGTGTTTGCATGCTTCTTGCATCTTGAACTAGAAGTTAGCGTTGGAAAGTCCCATAATGTAATTTTTTTCATAAGAGTTAACTATAAGTACCATCTGTACTTGAAAACCAGCATACTTCAGCTCAGTTAAAGTCAGAGGGGGAGGAATATTCAACTTGTTATGTTTACGTAGTCCCGATGTTTGAGTAAAACATCTCGGTTTGACGGTTTTATAACATCGTTTATTACAAACACAACCCCAGCGATTATAATAGCTTTAGGAATATTTTAATACATGGACTAAAACATGACTAAGACCTAAGAAAAACAGAACTCTTATTATGCGTACTATGACTAATTTTTAATCATCTCTTGGTTATCTCAGAATGCAAATTAACAACTTTCTTGAAAAGCGTATCATGAATTTGATATCGAACCAAACTACACTATATAATTTAAATATATAAAATACAGCAAGATAATTTTTACTGAATACATTGTTAATATTGAATATGTTTTTGGTTATAAGTTTGGTTTTTGAAGTTTGCACAAAGCTACACGGGGACTCTTTGCTCTAGTAGTCGCTAATTTAGCAGTGTAAGACTAGAGGAAAGGAAACTAGTCATCACCACCCACTGCCAACTCTTGGGATACACCTTTACCAACGAATAGTGGGGTTGACCTACATTTAACATACCTAGGGCTGAAATGACAGGCATGTTTGATGTGACTGGAATTCGAACCTGCGACACTCATATTACAAGCCGAGCGCCTTAACCACGTGGCAATACCGTGCCTATGATTATAAATAGAAAAGTGAATTGAAAGACATTGTTTTATACTAGATACAAGTAGATGGTATTGTTTTAAAATGTTTTTACTTACTTCTGTCCAGTTTCAGTAAAACTCGGCAACATCAATATGCAGTGTTGGTTAATAATCTGAATTTATATTATTGGTGTCTACATGATATACATGTACACATAAATATATAAGTAACTGACTTTTCAAATTTTTGATAGTACATTGAGAAATAAAAAAGAAGATATAAAGCATTGTATGCATGGAAAGAGAAATAATCAAACACACATATTATTAATTGTTTCTTTTGCCTTGAAATATCTGATTTGATTGATTTTCATTTAGCAGTGTTGCAAATCTTGTTTTCAACTGTGGCAGGTGTTAAGGTTAGAAGCTTAACAATGGTATTTAGTGTAAAATTATGGACTACGTTTGATGTTAGTTATACATGAATGAGCTGTGTTTAACATCCTCCTCTTTTGTGTATTATAAGTTAATTCAGGTTCAAATGAAGTTAGAGACAGCTTTGGTTATAGTTATCAAATGTCATGGCTTCAATAGTAAGGAAATCGCAGTTGACAGTGTGTTATGTCGTAAACTATTTAGAACTGAGTATAGGAGCTCTGATTTACAATTAGCTTTTTTGTATATTCTCAATGATGAATGGATAATTGACTACTCTGTGATCAGACACTGACCACTCTGTATTACTCTGTGGTTAGATAATGGACTACTCTGTGATTAGATACGGACCACTCTGAATTACTCTGTGATTAGATAATGGACTATTATGAGAGTATATAATGGACCACTCTGAATTACTTTGTGATTAGATAATGGACTATTATGAGACCAGATAATGGACCACTCTTAATTACTCTGTGATTAGATAATGGACTATTATGAGACTAGATAATGGACCACTCTGTGATTACATAATGGACTACTCTGAAATTAGATAATGGACTATTGTGTGATTAAATAATAGACCACTCTGTGATTAGATAATGTAACGTTCTGTGGTTAGATAATGAACTGCTCTGTGATTAGATAATGGACCACTCTGTGATTACATAATGGACTACTCTGAAATTAGATAATAGACTATTGTGTGATTAAATAATAGATCACTCTGTGATTAGATAATGTAACGTTCTGTAGTTAGATAATGGACTGCTCTGTGATTAGATAATGTAACGTTTTGTGGTTAGATAATGGACTGCTCTGTGATTAGATAATGTAACGTTTTGTGGTTAGATAATGAACTGCTCTGTGATTAGATAATGGACAGTTTTGTGATTAGATAATGGACAGTTTTGTGATTAGATAATGGACAGTTTTGTGATTAGATAATGGACTACTCTATGATTAGATGATGGACCGTTCTGTGATTAAATGATGGACAACTTTGTCATATGAGGAGGTACATTATCCACCTCAAGTGAATCAAGTATATCTTCAGGTGGAGTAAGCCATCTACACCATTTAGAGATACTCTAGTTTTATATGTTTAAAATTTTGTTTTCCTTTGATTTAACAATAGCAACAATCTTTACAGCTAGCTTACAGTGAGCAAATCATACATTGTCACTAGCTCACCTACGCCAAATCCTGGACCTCTGGCTTCATACACAATCACAACTAACCCCCTCCTATTACTGGTTGAGAGGTCAGAATAGTGTATTTCTGTACGTGTGTATGTGTGTGTGTAGCAAAGCCACATTGGGCTATCTGCTGAGTTTACCGACGGGTTCGAAGCGTATTTCTGTTACTTTTATTCGCGAATTCAAGTTAAGCTTTACGCAATGAAAAAAAACAAACAAAAGCAAAAACGGATAAGGGAGGAATGCTATTCTTAGAAAATAGGACAAGTGTAGTGTTATGGCAGAAGAAGGAGGACATGTTCTTGACCCTGTTGACGCTTACGTGGAAGACAAAATTAATAAAGAGAAAGTAATTGGTTCTTCATTTTTGGAAGTACATAGTTCAAATTCCTAATCATTCATTGCGACCATGTTTTAGTTCATCTCATTTCTATTTTCAGCTATTTTACTTTTCTTAGATTATTTTGACTAATCATTATTTTGAGATGTCTCTTCTTTTATGGATCACTTTGATTTATCATGATTTTCATTCTAAAGCACTCATGAAAATCACTCCATTTCATGCACTGTTTAATAGACAAAGCTTTACACGTTGGTTATTTTCTCTGTACGTAATGTAACAACACAAACATTTACCATGGAAGTGTTTACGATTTTAAGTATTTACAGATATAAACTATGCTGTTGCATTGTTGCTATATATTCTTAGGAGAATTACATTGAGATTAGGCCAGTGTGTACAGCTTCACCCAGTTTAAAGTAAATTTTTCTCCATTTTGTGATGCGAGCACCACTTGCTTTCTCACAAAAAAACACAAATTAATCAAGGACAAATTGATGCTGTTGTTAAATAGCACATTATCGAACAACTTAACATTCTCTGACATATTGTAGGGTTCAAAGGTTAAGCACAAAAGACATCGATACAGGAAAAGTCTAAAGTTGCTTATTTCGGTTCTGAATTTCTAGAATTGTCTGATGAATATCTGTATATTACCTGAAACCAGGTACGCTGTCTTTGGATTCATCTTGACACTCGTAGTGTGCTACCTACACTAAAGAGTGATTTATCAGTGACAGTATAATCTCCATTGTAACCAGTTTTGGAGCAAGATGGAAAAGCCAGTGTAAGACCATACTTCTTGATAAACTTCTCATAGACCCTCAGGTTTTTTTAACCACCCTTTTTGTGAAATAATTATTTATTTCAAGATGTTATAGTAATCTCCAGTCTTTCGTCAGCTAGGTATTATTGTGTAAGAAGATCATGAGAATTTGCTCATCTTCACCACAACTGCTTTTCTTAGTTGTCTTTCAAGTGAGGTTTCAGAACTACACCTTTTGTTGTGTGCGTTTTCCCGCTTTTCTTGATAACGTTGAAGATTTCTATTTTAGAAATGTTGCCTGTTTTTGCTCCGTATTGCTTAACAATCTAACAACACTGATGATTCTCCTCGGTAGGATATTGGAAATAGCGAAATAGCGTTATCAAATGGTTAGGAATTCACCGTGATCGAAGTTTATTGACGGTATCGACCTCTACTGTATTCGCATATGCAGGTTGACGTTTCAAAATGAAAATAATACACTTTATGTCCTACAACTTTAACATTTCCACATCCAATTCTTTTAACTGAAACACTGTAAACATTAGCTTGGTATCAAATGGAATACGTTAAAACCGTAGGAGCGTTATAATGTTTCTGTAAATCCCACTGTTTGTGGGCAAAAGAGTAATCCAAGTGTTGGTGGTGGGTAGTAATGATTAGCTGACTTCCCTATTGTTTTTCAAGGCTCAATTATGGACAGTTAGGGCAGATAACCTTTGTATAACTTATCGCGAAATTTAAACCAAATCAAAATGTCTAAGAACGTAACTCCATATATGAATGTAATTAACGCTAACTTACATCAAAGATAATAAATGTTCAATAACAGCAATAATGGAGAACAGAGGGATTTGTGAAACCCCCTGTAACATATCCCTTGCTCTAAACTATCATTCGACAGTGTTTGATTAAGATTGCCTTAGCGACCTACCAGTAGTTGAATAACGGATAAAAAGATAGACACTGTTTTTGTGTGTGTGCGTGCGCGTGTGTTTTATATATAAGAAGACAGATAGATAGAAGATGAGCTTCAGCTGATATACGACATAACTGTAAGTAGATGATTTATGCCACAACTAGAACTAACGCTATATTTACTAAGAAGGAAGAATTAAATAACTGAACTTTGTCTTTCAGTTGTATTGCACAACTAGGCTTAACTGATTAATTACACAGCTACATGTAGGATGGATGATCTGTTCAATCGCTAAATTAAGTTCATGGATAAACTAAAAATTAATCAACTGTTTACTGAGGACTACTTTTATAACAACCAGTAGTAGCATGACGAATTCATCTTGAGAACACACAATGGAATGAGCATATAATATGTATTTGCAAATGAAAACACTATCTTTTTTTATAAACGTTCTCTCAGATATATTATTCACTATTTTTCCAGTTTTTATCAGAAGTTACCCTCAAAGGAGATCTTGAGCACGTTTTATGGAAGTGATGTAGTTTTTGTTTATGATAATTTATGCTGTAACTTTCGAAATATTTTCATTTAATTGTAATCTATGTAGTGGTTTGAAATGAATGTTTGTTCACATCTTTAAATGTAGGTATAATGCTTATGAGTCATTCAACAGGTTTCTTTTAATAAGATCGGACGTTCCTGTGGTTTCTGTTTATGTCTTTTATAATAGCGTCAAACACTTACGAGTGATTGATGTATTGGGGTTTAGAAAACTAAAACAAATCGTGTAAGCGTTGTGCCAAAATTCTTAGGCAGATAGAAACTATAGTTTGCTGGATAATTATTTATCAATCTGCCTGTCTGTATAAATATAGTAAAATCATAGTTAAATCAACTGACCTTTCTAATCTTCTTATATCATCAAAAACATGCGAAGGTCATTCATTACGATCAATAGTTAAAAATGCTCTATTTACGTAAAAATGCAATATAAGTACAAATAATTTAGCATCGATTTTTTAACATGTGGTGTAAAGTAATTTAATCTACTGTATTTAACGAATTAGGATGACGATACTGCCTTACCTACAGCAACAGAAACTTGTTGTTAATTAAATAAAATGAAACACTACAAGCGATTATTTGCTGCCATCTATTGGATGGAACTTTAGATACACTTTTATAAAAATGTAACTTGCCAAAATAACGAATAAGAAATTAAAACGCTGATTTTTGTAATTCCTATTTCCAATAAATACTAACTGTATTCTCAGCATTATATCATAAATTTTGTAGCATAGTAATTATTATTAGTAATATATATATATATATATATATAAACGTATGAATATTTTATTTTTACGTTTTTCCTGTTTGTTGTATGTAAGCCGGATTCTTTAACGTCAAAAAATATGTTAACCATCCATGAAATTCATCTAACTTCACAAGTTATGAACTGGTGGTCATCCGTAATCTGTGGTTATTATGTTCTGCTTACTTAACAGTTAGTTTTATGAACTAAATATTAAATATATCAACTATAAAAAATAATTCATCTGTAGTAACGTACATATAATCCCCTTACACAAAGAGTTGTTTACTTACAACAGAATTATTAACTATTCATGACACTTGATTTCAAAAACATACTAAGACAACCTGTTTTTTTTTGTCATTACGATATCTACTCTTCAATAAATTGTTTTCTAAACAAAAACTGACAAGTCAAGTGATGCATATATAATGTTGTTTGTTTGTGGAAAAATCTCTAAGACCAGCTGTTACCGTTCCAAATTTTGAACAGCCGAACAACAGGAAGGGCAATCGGCTGGGAGCACCAACAGTCAATTCTTGGACTACTCTTTACCAACGAATAGTGGGATTGAGCGTCACATTATAATGAGCCCGAGAGTGAAAGGCTAGCGTATAAGACGCAAAGTTTTGATTCCACGACTTGTATATTGCGAGTAGAACACTTTAACAATTTAATTCTGTTCGTACCTTGTTCGGAGTTTTTAAAATGAAATTACGGTTACTTAAACTAGATAATCTTATATTTGTCAATAATCAGTTATAGTTATGTAGAGAATACGTTACATGTCCCTGAAAAGTAATAACAATAAAAATAATAATAAAACTAAACACAAACATCAGTTACTTTAACAAATCAACTCTGTTTAATGAAAACTAATTTGCGTCAGATGTAAAGAAATAAATACACAATGTTACTATCTAATCGGAAATAAACATCTATCTAGGAGAATAATAAGAGTTGTTACCAAGAGATTAGTTTAGAGACAAATAATAATAGAAACAGATATCGTGTAAATAGGAACACCAAAGGGTTCTAAGTTTGATCAGTGGCCTGATGAATTACTTACATTTACAATTTTGTTATGCGACACTAAAAAGAAAAAAATATTTAACAACAGAGCAGCTATAGAATGAAAGCCTTTAGGTTATTATTTCACTGTTGGAAAACGTTTACCAAAATTAATGTAGTAAGAAAAATTTAACAAAATAACTTTTCGGACTAATTTCACCACGTATTTATTGGACTGAAGATTTCATTCACGTTCCCTTTACGAGTTCGAAAACGTGCGTTCTTTAAAACACATCAAGGAGATAACCCCAAATTTCATTTTGACAAGTCGTTCTAAATCAGAAAAAAAGTCTGTTCGACAAAGCAATAAGCATCGTTTGTTATAGTTTGTGAAACAGGTAAGCCAACAACAGGTATTGTAAAGACTAATTTGTTATTAAGCATCAATCTGCATGTCGGGCTATTTATTCTATGCTAACCACAAGTATCGAAACCCGGTTTTTAGCGTTATAAGCCTTCAGACTTACTGCTAAGCCAACGTGGGCGCAATTTCAAGGAAATTAGGGATTCATTTACTAAAGTTTAATTCGATGGTCTGTAGAAGAAACTTTCTTTTTTTAACTACGTTTGTCTTCAGTCTACTTCATCAAGTTATTTTATTATATTTTTAATCTGAAAAAATTTGGGATTTTTCTTTTATATTTTATTTTTATTAATTTGTGCACAAATTGATTATATTTAACAGATAAAAATAAATGTCTTTCTTTCACACCCAACACTGAAGTCATAATCATGGTATGATATGTTTACAAAAGTACATCTAATGGAGATGAGAAAATTAATTACTTTGTCTTCTTGTAATCTAACAAGCTTATGTTTTCCAACATTTGCACTTCGGATGTTAACAGGGTGTAATATGCTCATGTCCTGCAACTGCTGAACGTCTGATGTAAAACGATACGTCCAATGATCGTCTATTAATTAGCCACGTAAAGCACTTTCGAAAGGGATTACAAGCTGGGTGTTAAAAGTGGGTAACAGAAAGCACCTTTATCTACACTACTTTGTCCGATACATCTTCACACAAAGTCACTCTAATTATCACGTAATGTGTATCATATTTTAAATATACACACATTGAGTTCTTAAATTTTACACAAATCTTTTAATGAGGTAATACTGAATACTGTAATAATATATTAGGTTATAAATGAATTGAGAGAAAGTTAAGACTATCGTTCTATTTATTATAGCACCTAGGTAATACATTTTAAAAATCATAACCCGGACAGAGGTCATCCATAATTTATAAATGATTGACTCCAAGTAAGACAGCCTACTCAATAGTCCCACATTCCTCAACCCTTGGGCTACATTTATTTGACCGAGTAGTGGGATTTAACAGTCACGCTTATAGTGCTACAAAGGTTCTAAAATAAAGAGTGATCACTGTCTTGCAGCACAGGAATGGTTATAAAATATCACAAAAACTGTTATTTACTACCCTTATCATTAAGGTTTGTTTTATCTCCCTGTTAAATGTTACAAGAGGCTTCACGTCTATACATAGAAACTTAACTTTACACGCAGTTTTATGTTTTATAATATAACTGTTGTACGTTTAATTTTTTTTTTCTATTTCAACGCCATGTTTGATATTTCACAAACTCTCTATCAGTTACTTTCTTCCCTGGTCTGGACTAACTCAGAGAAATCTACAGTACAAAGCAATTTTTTAAGTTATTCAATCAACGCTTCTAGTTATCAAAACCTAATATTTAATAGACAATGTAAAGTATCAGTGTTTAGGCGATAAATTTACGGACTTGCAACGCAAAAATACAGAAGATCGGTTCCCTGCGTTCTGATAAGTGCAAGAAGCCCATTGTGTATCCTTGCACTGATAAAACAACAGCATAAAATTTCATAATAATTCCAAGATATATTTTTATGGCAATAAAAAATTAAATGCGTGATATATTTTTCTTTTGAATCATTATAATCAACTGTTGAAATCAATCTCTGTTAAAAGCAATGGACTAACATAGTTAAATATGTTTTCAAACGTGTTTATCACTGATAAATAACATTATATACACACTAATTTTCAAAACTGAAATGTATGAAAAAAATACATAAACATTTTTCAAAATGAATAATACTATGTAACAAAATGTTTATTTTTTCTTGTTCCTGGGCAGAAAGTGTTATTTCCCAATTGCTTATGCCTAAAGTAAATGGAAAAGACCTATTTTTCCTTTAAAGCTTTCTTTTTGTGACTTGGGTAATGAAATTTTCAAGTTTACCCATTTTCCAGAACATTCCATATAGATTCAGTCCTGAGTGGTTGATAGAGAATTTTCTCGAACTTACGAATATTTTCAAGAACCTTTCAGAATTTTCTAGAACTTTCCATGGTAATATATATATACAGGGGCTCACCACTCACCACTTTAGTTTAGTTCTATCTGCCTAAGTAAACACATAAATCTATCTGATTTTATGAGAGATGGTATCAAGAAGCTGCAAGCATTCTCCAGACGCATTCTACTGAGTATGTGGCCAATTTATCAAGATAAGAGCGAAAAAGTATTCTGTTACATCATCTGTTAAAATGTGTGAAGACTACAAGGCATATTTCGGCATGTCTATCAAGGATCAAGACAAACCCTGGACACCTCATTTTATCTGAAAGCACTGCAAAAGAAAAACAACAAAAAATTCTAGAAGGTAAGACAGTTTTTGCTTGCTTGAACAGTAAGATTTTATATTATGCAAATTTTAGACCTGCCACAATGTATCCGGTGTGTGTGAAGCAATTGAAATTGCCTGTAACCTAAACGAGTGGCGCCTCTTCATTGATTACTCATCCAGAAGCCTCAAAACTGTGTTTCTCCATAATGGGAACAAGAATCTGTTTCTTCCTCTGGCTCATTCGGTGCACTTCAAAGAGGAATACAACAGCGTCAAGACCTTGCTAGAAGCATTGAAGTATGATGAGTGTAGCTGGGAGGTTATCGGATACTTCAAAATGGTGTCATTCCTGACAAGTCTCCAAGGAGGCTTTACCAAGTTTTCTTGTTATCTTTGCCTTTGCGACAGCAGGGACACCGCAGCGCACAACAACAGGAAACACTGGCCATAACGGACCGAGTTCTCCGTTGGGAGTCACAATGTCAAGTGTGAGCCACCACTGAATCTCCGGAAGGTGTTGTTTCCACCATTGCACGTAAAATTGAGTCTTATGAAACAATTTGTTACAGCTCTTGATAAAAGAATCTGCAGTCTTCAAGTACTTTTGAGACTTCTTCCCTAAGCTGTCTGAGGCAAAGATCAAAGCTGGTGTCTTCGTTGGACCACAAATAAAGAAGATCCTGGAGTGCACAGAATTCCCTAAGAAGCTCAGTAGGAAGAGAAAAAAAAGCTTGGGGCAGCTTTTTTGCCGTGGTTCGGGAAATCACAGGGCCGAAAATTATATGGAACTGGTTGAGGCTCTGGTGAAGAACTACGGCAAAATGGGCTGCAGGATGTCCCTGAACGTCCATATCCTTAACGCTCATCTTGATAAATTTAAGGAGAACATGAGAGTATACTCAGACGAGCAAGACGAGTGCTTCCACCAAGATATACTGGACTTTGAACACCACTACCAAGGAGAGTATAACGAAAACATGATGAGAGACGGTATTTGGGGGCTGATACGTGAAAGTGATTTACATTACAGTCGCAAATCTCAAAAAACCTACTCACTTCTAAACATTTTTGTATAATTTTAGTATAAATACATGTAAATCTTGATTCATATGTTGTTTTATTCAGACCTTATGTAACTGAAAATGTTACATGTTACAAGTTTTCGTTATACGCTTCCAGGTCACAAAAACAAAGTTTGAAGAGAAAAATAGGTCTTTTCCAATTACTTCAGGCATAAGCAATTGGGAAATAACCCTTTCTGCCCAGGAACAAGAAAAATTAAAACTTTGTTACATAGTGTTATCGGTTACATTTTAAAAATCAAGTCACAATATAGAGGATATTATTATTTCTTAAACTGGTCATTTTTCTGTTTGACATTCAAATCAGCCAATCTGCCAACCGAAATTCTTTATCTTTATCTGTCAAAATGATGACATATTCATTAGAATGTGTCTCTTTCATTTACATATGCATTTGTGTAAGATTGGAAATAGACTAAAATGGTTAACGAAATCGATTAAAATAGCAACAGAACTACTGTGTTCTGATCAAGAATTTGATATTTTGTTTCAAAAACTCGATAACAATCATTCACAAGATAACCTATATGACATATTATTTGATTTTTTTTTTGTTCTCTGCTAAAATTGTAAATATCTTTCATGATTTATTGGTGAAATCATTTGAAACATTTTACAAGGATTACTGACGTGATTTTGTAAAGTAATACGCCAATCAGTTTAAAACAAACTATGATTATGATGAATATTCAGAAAATATCGCGAATTATCGAAAATAACAACTATAGTGAAACTGAGATGACAGCCAAGTTTATAATGACCTATAATAAAAATTACAATGAAAGTTCACCTTCCAAATGTAATAAATATTAAAGCATTATATTAATCAAATCGATTATTTTGAAATTCAGCTTGCTTGTCTAATAATGGACTAAATTTTACTCTTTAGCAAATGAACCAGGTAAAATTGACCATTCCTTTTCATTGGCACTGCTAATTACTTAAATAAAAAATGAGAGGGTTTTCAGAGATCTGTTCATTAATGATGTAGCACTTCATTTTATTTTAATGTGAATACACCAGAACAAGTGACACTTTAAAAAGTTTAGATTAATGCATAAAGTTTTAAACACTATGTCCTATAAAGTAGATTATAACAATTCTGCAATATAATCTCTTAGGGTCTTCTCTAATTCATTTTCCTCCAAATTAATCTAATTTACTCTTTGAATAAAATCTGTACAAGCAAAAATTAATTAGAACTGTATAGGTAATCTTTATTAGTATTTGCAAATCACTTTCAAACATTGTATTTTATCTCTCGTCAAGAAAAGTTGCTTGTACGCCAATTTTTTGTCTATCCACGTATTCACTTAGCACGATCCTATCTCTAACTTTTGCGCTTATAATATAACTTGAACCATAATCAAGCTTTTACCAGTAATTAACCCTCACGAGCTCCTATCTCATAGTAACATATTATTCTTAGAGATTTTCTGATGTATTGCTCGAATCTTTTATACTGGACACCTCCAGAAATCCAGAAAAACTACGTTTCATAAGCTTGCCTTTAAATAAAAGCAACCAAGTAACTTGTATAAACTGACATATGAATTCACATCGAACATCAATATTTTACGAAAATATTAGATAATTCTAGTGGTAAAAAACTCATCCGTGAGCGAAGAGCTAGCTAACCTATCGGTTAAATGAACTGTACGGATATCAACTCGAAATTAATTCGCTCATTTTGAGCCGTCGATAAAATATTCAGTTCTAGACAAGATAGTTTGTTTGTTTTTTGAATTTCGCATAAAGCTACTCGAGGGCAATCTGTGCTACCCGTTCCTAATTTAGCAGTGTAAGACTACAGGGAAGGCAGCTAGTCATCACCACCCACCGCCAACTCTTGGGCTACTCTTTTACCAACGAATAGTGGGATTGACTGTACCATTATAACGCCTCCACGGTTGAAAGGGCGAGCATGTTTGGCGCGACGGGGATGCGAGCCCGCTAGACAAGATAGAAGACTCAACATTGTTTGTAAGTTGATTCATCGTTTTGTGTATAAGTCATTATTAGTAATAACCGTTATTATAAATTGTATTATTGTTTGTATATTAAAATATACTTACGTTAAGAAAAAACTGTGTGTGTGTCGATTTTGTTGGCAAACATCATAATTTTGATACTGCTTTACATTTACTTGATTTCTATATTTATATCATAATGTAAGTCAATTTCAGACTATTTCAAATCAAAATACGTAACCTAATAAATTGGAAGCTCGTACGAGATAAATTATAATACGTAACAATTTTTAACTGTCAACTTCACCATTCAATATTTAACATATTCGTGCATACCAAATTTACGATTTTCAATTCATGTTACAGTGCTTGAAAAAATACACCTTTTACCAACTTGTGATTATCTTTCTTTGGAATGGAGTTTTATTGCAGTGCCAAACAAATAGAGTGCTAGTTTCATATCAAGTGGGTTATCTGAATGGGTGGAACTCAACCCTCCTGAAACTGGCAACGACAAATAAAGAAATAGCACAGTTGGGGTTCCACCCCTTTCGTCTGATTGGATCTGTAAGAATGTTACAATTTCCTGTTGGGTTCACTGTTTGTGTTTTATACAGTTTGGAGGTAACTTCGTGTGTGTGTGTAGGTTATGCACGTAAGAGATCTGTATTATGATATCATTCTTTTTATTGTTTTATTGGAATAGCAAACTGTGTGAAACCTAGAGTTCCTCATTTGTCATTATCAACATTTTATGTGAAAATTTTAACGTTTATTGTGCTCTTGTCATTGTAAGTGCTACGTATAACAAAGATATTTTTGTTTTTATTAACATTTTTATTTGCCTACTCAAATAACATAATTAATCACATCTTACGTTGTAGGAATTATACTCATTACTGTGTGAATCTTATTATTTCTACTATCAACAATATAATATGCAGTATTACATATTTCAATGTAGCTCTGTGTCTTCATTAAATACATTTGCAGTTAAAATTCATCTATTCACTAAATGAATAAATCATACTCGTACCTCTTCTAAGCATATTTACAGTTTAAACAGCTTATAATAAACATCCACTGGCACTTTAACGTTAATGTGTGGTGTACACATAGTTTATCAAGTAAAAATTCACATATTAAAGAAATACATTTCTTGGTAGCAAATACAGATTATTGCTTCCAAACAATGCTTGTAAAACTATTGTTATACCACCCTTTCAGCATGTATTTGAGTATTGTTAGGGAAACTGATTATTTGCTCAGAAGCAGTAAAGTGAATATTACTTTCATTTGTTCGTTAACACCGAAGTAAAAGTTTGGCTTTTTAAGATAGACGTTTGCTACAATAAACCCTGTATCTAAATGACATGCGAGACGAAATCGTGTGATTTTTCAACTGATGCTTCCATGCGAAAAATATATAAATAAAAAATGTCTATCTTGCACATACTCTTGTACATTTGAAAAACAGAGATTAAATACAGCGCGATGGTCATCCTAATTGAAGTATGAGATAAAGTTATTTGTATACTGTATATGTATGTATGTTGATTAAGATAACAGAAGAATTGTGCTTGTTTTACTCTTGAAAAACTTTACAATAGAGTGTCTTTTAAAAACTATTTTTATTATTCTTGTTATTTTTTCGTAATTTATTGTGAAAAACCAAAATTCTTCTTATATTCGGTCACTGACCAAACTTTTACGTGTAAGACATTGAGATTTTGTTCTCGTATCTCTACTATCATATGCATTATTGTAGGTTTTATCTGAGTGTTATTTGCTCTCCATATCTGGTTTGATTTTTGCCTGGTTATTTATACTTAAAGCTTCATACACAAATCAAATTGAATTTGTGTTGGTGCTCTTGTCTGATTTTTCAAACTTTAATATTCAAGAAATGTTTACACCTATGTTTAGAAGGAATATTTATATGGTAGTGCGAAAATAGAATATATATATATATATATATGCTTTATGGTCGCTAATTTTGTTCAAAGAATGACAAAAACATTTGCTTATGGCTAGAGCCGCTTAATTCAGTATATGAAGTAGTAAAATATTTGTTTATGGTTAGAACTACTTGATTATTATAAACACTATGTCTGGTTTCTTAAACTTTCTAATATAATGTTTGACTGCTTGTCGGAATACAAAAACACACGGAAAGAAATATTTCTCTGCCTAAAAGTCATTTCATCAGGTGAAAGGATATATGATGTGTTATTTACAAATATGACAAAGTGTGCTATTGTATTTCAGAACTGCTGGTAGGAGTATTAACACATTTATTGATAAAGAGAGAACAACATTTCGACCTTCCAAGGTCACCTTCAGGTTAGGAAAGAAAGAGTTTTAATTTGACAGTTGATAGACATATACCTTAGGGATGAGATTATAAACGGATACGGGATTGTAAGTTTGTTTGTTTGATTTAGTGTTTAATGGCACAAAGCAGCTAGGCTATCTGCGCCAAACATCCAGTAAAAAGGTAAAAATAAAGTAAATGTAGTAAAATACATAAAAGGAAATGAAGGTAAAACAAAAAAGTATAAAACCAATGTTGACACCTAGTCTACAGTGTTAAGAGAGAAAGCAGAGTAAAAGAAGTTGTAAAGTACTTACTCTAGCAAAATGATAATAATCATAACCCGCCAGGAAGACTAACAGGTAAGTATAAAAACCACTGTCAGTCACCTGAAGTTGGTCTTTCCAGTCCTGGTTTCGGGTTATGTGTCATTATGGCCAGTACTAAAAGGTAAAGTAGTAAAAGTGTTAAATGATATGCAGCAAAAGTGTAATAACAACTCGCCAGAACGACTAACGAGTAGTTCAAACGGATCGTTCAAACAGCAGGGTTAGTCACCTGAAGTTGGCCTTTCCAGTCCTGGTTCCGGTTATGTGTCATTATGGCCAGTACTAAAAGGTAAAGTAGTAAAAGTGTTAAATGATATGCAGCAAAAGTGTAATAACAACTCGCCAGAACGACTAACGAGTAGTTCAAACGGATCGTTCAAACAGCAGGGTTAGTCACCTGAAGTTGGCCTTTCCAGTCCTGGTGTCGAGTTATTTAATGTTCTGGCCATTTTCCAATGTCAAATTGAACTAGAGAGATTAAATCTGTAAAAAAGGAACCACAATTAAAAAGGTGTAATGAATAAATATCCAACACTTAAATGAGATTAAAAAGATTAATGGCCATTAAAAATTAAAAACGTTTTCAAGGTGGACAGTGTCACCATCACCAATAACACTGTCCAATGTTACAGATAGACCCTGGGAGAAAATATGTTTAAAATATTGCCGTCGTTGAGAATTGTAACGATGGCAAGAAAGTAAAACGTGGCTGATAATGATTTGAGTGTCACACAAACTACACATTGGTGCATCAGTTCCAGATAAAAGAAAACGATGAGTTAAAAAACTGTAACCAATGCGTAGTCTAGTTAGAACAACTTCCTCCTTCCGAACTTTACGGAAGCTAGATGGCCAAAGTCCAATATAGGGTTTGATTTGAAAAAGCTTATTGTTGCGTTGCTCACTCCAAGTGGACTGCCAGCTGGCACGGAGCCGAGCCTTGAAGACAGGACCATAGTCTATGTACGGTATAGGCACAGGGGTGATAGTGACGGAGCAGGTAGATTTAGCTGCCATGTCTGCAAGCTCGTTCCTGCGAATACCAACATGGCCTGGTATCCAGAAAAACTGGATAGAAGTAGCTGTTAATGAGAAATGGGCCAGTCGGATTTGAATATCAGCGAGAACAGGATGTGAGCCAACGTGAAGCGATTCCAGGGCCAGTATAGAATTAAGCAAATCAGTATGAATAGTGCAGTTGAAGTACTGCTCAGCTGCGATATGATCCAGGGCAAGAGATATGGCATACAGTTCAGCAGTGAACACAGAAGCTGTAGAGGGGATTCTGCGCGCAACTACTGAACCAAAGCAAACCACAGCAGAGCCCATTGAATTACCTGATTTGGAACCATCTGTATAAATGGGAACTGAATGATTGTTCGAAAGATGTTCATTAAATAAAAGACGGTACTTCCAATTTGGAGTATCTACCTTTTTTAGATGACTGAAAGAAAGGTCACATTGGGGCTGTAATAAGCCATGGTGGGATGGGCTGACCTGTGAAATCTGCAATGTTATCCAAGGACAGACCCAATTCATCCAATTGCGCCCGCATGCGAAGGCCAAACGGAGCAATGACAGATCGTCTCTTCTGAAAAAGTACGGCCCACCGAGGAAGGAAAACACATCCCCAAGTGGGATGCTTTGTTAAAGAACGAAGTTTCGAAGTATATTGTAAAGATAGTTGCAAACAGCGAAGGTGCAGAGAAGGTTCATGAGATTCAACATATAAGCTTTGAACTGGAAAGGTACGGAAAGCCCCAGTGCAGAGTCGAAGTCCTAGGTGATGAATGGGATCCAGCATCTTCAAGGCCGAGGGTCTTGCAGAGCCATAGACCATTGATCCATAGTCGAGTTTTGATCGAATAAGAGCACGATATACCTTTAACATCGAACATCGATCTGCTCCCCTACTAGTAGAAGAGAGGACACGGAGGATGTTCAGTGCTCTTGTGCATTTGACCCGAAGCTGCCTTAAGTGTGGTATAAAGGTCAGCTTACGATCAAAGATAAGTCCCAAGAACTTGGTCTCCGGGACCACTGGCAGCAAAACTTCACCGATATGAAGTTCAGGATCAGGGTGATTATCCCGTTGACGGCAAAAGTGCATGCATACGGTTTTAGAGAGAGAGAAATTAAAGCCGTTCGCCATAGTCCACTTCAGTACACGATTGAGGGCAGTTTGTAGTTGCCGCTCAATATATCTCATGTTCAATGACTGACATGAGATGTGAAAGTCGTCGACATACAGCCCATTCGCAATAGTGTGAGGGAGTTGTTCAGTGATGGCATTTATCTTTACTCTGAAAAGTGTGACACTCAAAACACAGCCTTGAGGGACTCCAAATTCCTGTACAAAAGAACGGGAAAGTGTCGAACACACACGAACTTGGAATCTCTTGTCCATTAAAATTTTTTTAATAAACATGGGTAAATGGCCACGTAACCCATATGTATGGAGGTCTCGCAAAACGCCATACCTCCATGTTGTGTCATAAGCCTTCTCAATGTCAAAGAATATTGATACAAGATGTTGGTGTTTGAGAAAGGCTTCTCTGATTGATGTTTCAAGTCGAATTAGGTGGTCTGTGGTGGAGTGCCGTCGTCGGAACCCACACTGGGTGGGCAAGAGGAGGTTCTTTGATTCGAGAAACCAAACAAGACAAGCATTAACCATCCTTTCTAAGGTCTTACAGAGACAGCTCGTCAAAGCAATTGGACGGTAGTTTGAAGGAATCTTGGGATCTTTCCCTGGCTTATAGAAAGGTAAAATAATAGCATGGCGCCAGGCATCAGGAAAAACATTCTCCTGCCAGATCCGGTTAAAGACAATCAGAAGGACATCAAGAGAAGCAGGAGATAGATGGTGCAGCATGTCATAATGAACATCATCAGGTCCAACAGATGTACTGGCAGACCGATGAAGGGCCATTTTCAGTTCCACCAGTGTAAAGGGACAATTATAGTCAAAGAGACAGTCAGTTCGAAAGGAAAGAGGTGAACGCTCTGCCCGAGTCTTGATGGCCAAGAAGGTGGAGGAACAAGTAGAAGTGCTAGATACCCGGCAAAAGCTTTCACCTAGAGTATCAGCGATGCTCCGGACATCAGCCACCTCCTGACCATTAGAGAGTAAGATCGAGAGGGGGACAGAATTGTAGTGCCCATTAACCTTTCGAATCCTGTCCCATATGATCTTGGAACTGGTGGTAGAAGATATGCTAGTTGTGAACTTAATCTAAGATTCCTTCTGGCTTTGTCGTCTTACCCACCTAGCATGTGTACGGGCCCGTTGGAAAGCGACACGGTTTGAAAGTGTGGGATATCTGCGAAAAGTATCCCACGCCCGTTTTTTGAGCTTTCCGTGCTAAGTGGCAAGCAGGATTCCACCACGGACGAGGATATCGTGGAAAACGTGTCGAGGTTTTAGGAATACACTGAGCAGCTGCTTGTATAATACAGCCAGTTACCGCTGCCACACAGTCGTCTATTGATGGCTGATTTACGATGGCAGGATCAAGTTCTGCGAGAGCAGTGAAAATGGACCAGTCTGCCTGATCCAGCTTCCACCGGGGTACGCGGGTAGGGTGGCATTGACCACGGCCAGTCTCTCTCAAAAGGATAGGAAAATGATCACTGCCTAGTGGATTACTGTCAACCCTCCATGAAAAATGGGAGAATAATAAAGGGGAGCAAACCGAGAGATCAATAGCGGTAAAGGACTGACTAGGTGCATGAAAATAAGTGGAAGAACCAGTATTGAGAAGAAAAAGATTGTGATCAGAGAGCATACGCTCTACAGATCGACCCCTCCCATCAATAACAGCACTTCCCCAGAGTGGATGATGTCCATTAAAATCCCCCAGGATTAGAAATGGAGACGGCAACTGTTCAACGAGAGCATCAAGGTCTGATTGCTCATATGTCTCTCCAGGGGACAGGTAGAGAGAACAAACAGTGATGGTATGACCCAAGGAAACACAAATGGCTACGGCCTCCAAGGGTGTGTTGAGTGACAAAGACAGGGTGGGCACATGCTGATCAACCAATTGTGCCACCCCTCCATGTACTCGTCCATCACACAACCTGTCAATTCTATACAGAGAAAACTGCCGAATGGAGATTGTATCAGCAGGTTTGAGAAATGTTTCTTGTAGGAAAAGACAAACAGGATGGTAGGAAGCAATTAGTGTTTGATATCATCCAGATTAGAACGTAAACCTCGACAGTTCCATTGTATCAAGGTGGCAATTTTAAGAACGGGTAGGTGAAGTGGCTGGAGAATCCTTCGGTTTACGACCACGTCTTTTTTCCTTACTTTCCTTAGTCGGAGGAGGTCTATCAACCTCCATGGATCCTGCCCTGGGTCGATGGGCAGGTCTTTGTCATTGGAAGGGGATTCCAGTGACTGAGAACGTGAACGAGTGATTGTTTTGCCTCTTGGGGTAGGAGAAAAAGATGTATCAGAAGAAATAACTGTATTTGAAACGGAAGGACGTGGATCTTGAGGTTTGTTGGAACGTATGGGAGGAACAAGATGGGTGTGGAAGTCGAGTCATCAACCTTTTTTAACCACGGAGGTCAAAAGGCTTTTCAGTTGTTTTGAAAACGATTCTCTTGGAGGCACAGAGAGATCTGTCTGCACTCCCACTGTAGTTGTGAAATGAAGTGCAGCAGCATATGTCCGAGATGGAGTGGTGGGCATCAATTTCCGAGCCTCAGGATAACCAATGTTATGTATCGTTTTCAAATGCTGCACCTCTTTTTCCTCCAACCATTTTGGGCAAGCACGAAAATAAGAGGGGTGAGAACCATTGCAGTTGATACAATGTGGGTCCATGTCACATTCATATGCAATGTGGGTCCATGTCACATTCATATGCATCGAGGTCCTTGCCCCCACAACGAGCACATGTCAGAAAACCACGACATGATGTCTTTGAGTGGCCGAATCTCTGACATTGGAAACATCGGAGAGAGTTTGTAATGTATGGCCGAACCCTGCAAATGAGATAACCTGCCTTGATGGTGGCAGGTGCACGTGATGAAGTAAATGTCAAAACGAGGGTATTTGTTGGCAGTGTAACTCCATCTTTGCGAATGTAGATGCGCACCACTGCAGAAACTCCTTGAGTGGAGAGACCAGCGAGAATCTCTGACTCGGGGACGTTCTTCAAATCCCTCTCAACAATAACTCCTCGTGATGAATTTAAAGTAGCATGAGGTGTAACCTCAATAGGTATATCCCCAATTGCCGTTGAATTCAAGAGGAATTCACTGTGTAGGGTTGTGGATGTTTCAACTAATATGTCTACAGATCGAAGCTTCTTTACTGACTTTGGAGAGCCAGCAAGTCCCTCTAGTCCCTTCTCAATAAAAAGGGGGACAATTGCCCTAAAGGTTTTTCCGCAAAAGAATGTAATATAAGAAAATGAGGTACTTGTGTTACAGATGTTGAAGATTGCTGTTCAGAGTCTTCAAGACGTGGTCGCTTACCCAGTGACTGTTTTTTCATAATTTTATTTAAATTTTTTGAAGGAGGATCCATAGCAAAAAGGAAAAATTTCGGTACCCACTGACCCCACCCACCATGGAGTCCTACAAGGGGACGCACTACAAAGTCATGCAAGGACAATGCAGCAACGCCAGGGTTTCGTGAGCACTATACCCAAACACCCGCATTAGGCACAATGTCCACAACACCCGTTGAGAACTTCCAACACTGGTACTTGGTTGACTCTAGCCCAAGTGGACCAGCCGATTGACCCAAGGGGGCCACCCAAAGGCCGCCCGTCTACAGGAATTCCAGGCCAAAGTGGTGTGTTAGGGTTGGACCCCTCAATCACCAGGATCCTCTCCTCCCCTTCACAGGTCGCCACGCACGGCAAACACGTGGGTGGATGTTTAGATCCCAGAGAAGGTAACCAGACATAACAGACCCTTCCCTGGGAGGTCCCGTCACCACGAACAGAAATCCACACCGATGGGGGGATTGTAAGAGTCGTTGCAGGTGGATGTTAGGTTATTAATTAGCATAGGTATAAAGGTGTTCCTTTATATTGGTTTAATTTTGGTTTTAGTCGCTGTATAAGAAAAGCTTCTTTGATACCCATATCAGCCTTTCTGAGATACATTTTTATTCCATGTGGGTTTCTCGTCATCAGGAGTGTGTCATTATCACATAATCATCTATATAATTTTTAACAGTAATTTAAAACTGCAAAACTTATGAACATTTGATCCAAACCATTAAATGTGAAGTCGATCATTCATATCCTTTATATCTGTCTCCGTAGACTTTGAAATAATAGAAGTTTCCCACCAGTGTATTTTATACGTGGTCCGGAAGATGAGAACAGACGTGGTCTCTGACCGTAGAACTTACTGGGTCACTGAAGAACTTGATGAACTTCGGTCTGTATTTAAAATTTAAAATCCTTATATCTTCATTTCTGCAGTCTTAGTCCAATGTTTAGTCACTCACTAATGGCCAGTATAACCCTCTGTTTAAGTATATATTTCGTGGAGTTAACCATCTCGGTGGGAATTTCTAATTTCCTTAATGATTTGATCCTTAATATTATTATTGTTATACTTATGAAGGAAGTGAATAAAGCAGTAGAAGACAGGTCAAAGAGGAAGAGCGACCAAGAGTGGCTCGAAAATAGAACCTTTGCACTGTAAATAAGCTCTGTTAAGTTTTGTCAACTTTTTATATAAAGCCTTAAGTTCTTCAGTATCATAAGACACGTTTTTTTTGTATGCAGTGGTTCATTAACTCACAGTTGGATCTCTAGGAATACCTGCACAAGTGGAAACTTAAAAGCAATTTCTTTTAATGACAAAAGCATGTAATTTAATAAAACGAATATCGTTATTTCCCAAGTGGGTGGGTGTTAAGAAGTTAATTAAACGAAAATTGTTCGCATTGTTATCTTTTAATTATGATTAAAAATCAGTTCCATGCTTAACTATAGTTTTCTTATTAGCATACCAGAAGTCAGTATCAAACTTACAATTTTGAATTCCATTACAAAATTAAAAACTATCCTCTAAGTGTATCCATCACTAGTAAACAACTTTAGAAAACCACCTAAAATCCTGATAAGTCATGATGACAAGTCTTGATGGTTGAAATTATAGGTCTTCTTAGGCAACCTTACTTGTGCATTTTAGGAAATCCTTACAAAATCCCCGAATAACATCCTTCTTGATTTCCTAATATTCAAATATTATACTTGAATATTGTTATTTGTGTCCAATGATGATTCTCAAATCTTATTAGTGTGTTTATATATGGCAATTCTTTTAGAATTTTAAAAATTTTCATAATACACCCGTTAAAATGTTTGCTGAAATATAATTGGCCTTTTTTTCGAAACATGTAAGGTGGAATTTGTGTAAATGCATCTATAGTGTCGTATATTTTCAAAACAAACTACTGATTAGTTAAATAAAAATTATTTTATTAGACGAATATTTCAGAGAAATATTTATAACATTAAACAACATGAAAATAAAGGTAAGAATAAAAATAGAAAAAATAGATTAACTGTGAGATCTTCTGTAAAAATTAAATTCTGGTTTTGACAAATATGTTAACATTTTGATATTTATAATAAAACACTCATTTGAATTAAATGGTACAAATTTTAAATATTTGTCAAAATTTATTTTGAATTTTGAATTTAAATAATTCATATTAAAGATTTAACTATAATTCCAGTAATTTCCAATAAATATTCCGGTAAAGGACAAAGAGACAAATCTTATATGGTGGTAACTGATTAGAAACATAGGGTATATGAATTATATCTACCATATCAAGACTTCTTGAACCTAAGTTTTTCTAACATTATTAATTTAATCAAAACCAAATATATCCAGAGAAAATTATAATAGAAATAATTAAAATAATTATAATCATCCACATAACTTAGATTTAAATATTATTGTCGTTGACAACAAAGCATAGTTAACTATATTTGATAAAATAATTTATTTTGGTTTTTCCAACCAAAATAGTGTAGATCTATTTTTACTATTAGAAGGAACTGTTATTCCTCAATTATAATATATCTGATAATTTATAACAGCAGTAATTATTTTGTAGATAATGTCCAATTATTTACAAATAAATTACAAAATAATGGTTAAAAAGATTGTCAAATAAAAAACACTTCTACACTCTTTTATAATAAATACGAGAATATATTGAAAGGTAAATTATGGTACCGCGGTAAGTCTTTGGATTTACAACGCTAAAATCAGGGGTTCGATCTCCCTCGGTGGACACAGCACAGAGCCGCATGTAGCTTTACTATAAGAAACCCTTTTGGAGAACATAAAGATGTCGTTTCTTACTTAAGGTCATCTTTGGCATATAAGTAACAAACTTTAATATATTTAGATATTTTGTTCAATATATCAGGTATGAAAGAAGAACTTCAGGTAACTGGGTTTGTCTCAGTTAACTCGATTTATATTTGAACAAATTTTCAAAATAAAAAGAGGAGAATGGGGAGTTCAAAACTATTAATATAGAATTTTAGTTCTATTTAACATAATTTTGTTATTACGTGGCGGTTTGGAGTCTCGTAAAAATACAGGGTGGTCTATGTTCACTATGGGAATACTTTTGCCTTTTTATACATCTCATTAAAGCGTGGAGGTTGAGAGTTTTACACTTGCAGAAAACATTATTGGTATGGGGTAATTTCTACTAGAAAGTTGTATCTAAATATTAAGGGTAAATGTCTTCCCACAACTGGCTGCAGACAGTGAAAGGTAGCAAGAGTTGAGACGTTGTGGACTCAAGCACTCTACTTCTAACCTTTTACTAATTTTTCTTAGTTACTATTTAGTTTGACATTGGTGCTGGATCCCATCTGATAGATGGAACATCCTGAACACAGTGGGATGCTAGAGGCACAGATATTATCTTTAACGAGTTCGAGTTTCAACGATAGCAACAGGGAATGATTAATGGGGAAATTGAGACTTTTTGGTCTCCTTGTGATGTTTTTGATTTTTGTATATATAATAAGTGTTGTGTGTGTATCGTAAATAACCTTTCTTTAATTTCAATAAATATCTTCAAAATTCAGTTAATCTATTATTAGTAGGATGTTCATCAAGCTTAATAAATTTAGACGAGTCATTCCAGATGTTACTTAAGTACCCCATTTTATTCAGAATAACAAAGGTACTGTTACTTTTGTAATATTTAACTGTAAAATTATTAATATTTATACTAAGTTGTTTAAACGTGAACATTTTTTATATTAAAAATTTGAAAATTCGACTTATAACAATTAGAATAAATTTAAGATATCCAACTTGAATTCTAATATTAATAAATAAGAAACCAGATGTTGTCCAAATAAGCTATTTAGATGGTAACTACAAAAACTGTTGAATTGTTTAAAATTGTCTTTACTACCTTATGCCTACTAAATTTTAAATTCACAGCCAACACTTTCGTTTCTCTTTCATAATAAAAGTTACAGCGTCATGGTATTCTATAAACGAGTCTTTAACTTGATATTATATTAAATTAGTTAATCTAATCAAATGATTTTCTTGCATTGTAAAAAAGAAGTCCAAAAGCTTTATAGTCATGTGGGAGGTTTTAGTTAGTTTTTAAAGTATTGTTTTTTCTTCTAAAGTCAGAGGTTTCATTTTTATTTTTTTAATGTTGTTATGTCAGTTTATTATTTATTGTTCTGTTCATAATCATGGAAAAGATATAAAGAGTGGACTATTATATTAGTGTTAGCGAACTGGGAGATGAACCCTTATAGCAACTGAAATAACTGATAATTTCGTAATTAGTTATATCTATATTAAAACATATTGAGATAATGCTTGTAAAGTTTTGTGTAGGTGTTCTCTATTTAATTAATGACATCATTTTAAGCCGGATGACCAAAGGTCGTAAACAAGTAGTAATCTTTTTGCTATAGCCATAGCAGCTATTCCATAGAAACTTGTACCAATTTGATAGTTTTACTAATGAATTTTTATCCTTTAGGTCAGACAAACCCATCTTAGTAAGTAAACATAAAATTACAATTTAGTAAGAGTTGAGGATTCTCTTCCTTATATAAGTTAGTTAGAATAGTCGTTAACATAGTTTATATAAGGATCGTGGGATACTGCACTAAGACAATAAAAAACTAAAAAATCAATTATTACGTAAAGACATACACACTTTGTGTTTGTTTGAAGTTAAGCACAAAGTTCCACAATAGACTATATGTGTCCTGCCCATCACAGGTATTGAAACTCAGTTCGTAGCGTTGTAAGTTAGCAGATACACTGCTGTGTCACTAGGGGCCACACTAATGTGAATAAAGATATTGTTTTGGCTAATCGCTTGTGTCATATATTTTTCTTTGTTGTATCTATTCATTGTAATACTCTGCATGATATTTTCAAAATATGTGTTTCGAAGATACTTGAAGCTATCCATTTCAAATAAGTGTACTTGAATAACATACTAGTCTCTGGCCCTATCTTTCAATGAAGTTTCACAACTAAATTACAATATTTTCAAAGTTTTTATAATTATGGGAAAAAGAAAATTAACTTTGTGTATGACTTCACGGCGTATTTGTTTAAAGTATGTTTTCAAGCTTTTTATGGGCATTTCACAAGCCGAGAAATAATTCGAAAAACGTTACTTTTAAGCACAATAATGTTGAATATTACTTAACGCGCAACGTTTAACCGCGTCATATGCTGTAAAATGCAAGAGAGCTTTTTTATTTATTATCATTAAGCAAAATTCCACACAATGGACTACCTGTTCTTTGTCTATCACGAGTGTCAAAACTCTGCATTTAATTGTGTGAGCTCAACTTACATTTGAACCACTAGGAGGGGCAATACAGAATACACATTATTTCAGTTAATCATGTAAATACATGTGATTATTTAAATACACGAAGAACATATATGATCATACGTTATTTACACTACATACAATATTGGCGAACATTAACAACTGTAATTACAACAAGTTCTAGGGAGCGAATAATCACAAGTGAATATAATTAATTCTTGACACAGTGCTAAGGCAACTGATATGTATTCTATTGCAGTCACGTTTCAAGCCATATTCCTCATTAGAAGTTATTGTTTTAATATGTATGGCTTCCCTTATTACCTTTCTTGTGATGTTTATTAATTTTTAATAGCCTCGGTTTTATCTAATTGGGTTTCTCTGCAGCTTAACTCGTGTTGAGAAACATCTGATTATACCTCATCATAAGCAGCAGATGGTCTTTTGTGTTCATGAACTCGAAGAGGTCCACTAATTTCCTCAACGTGTTGCTTCCCATATTTACATTTTACGTTGTAAATAACACTGTATTGTTAAAACTTAAGTGTCGAATTTTTTTCTTTAGTTAAAAGGTATTCTAAAGTTCTATTATTTCTAAAGATGACACATCAGTTATGTAGAAGTTTCTGTCAATATGACAACTTGAAGTTAATTTTGATTTATTGTTTTATTTAAGGCTATGTTGACGGTCCTTTGTAACAAAGTAAAGTAACCATTTTGAGGAAAACAATGTAATAGGTAACATAGTTTTAAGAACGTTGTATCCGAAAGACGGAAGGCTTGTGAAAAGAAAGACATGATAACAATTTTTTAACCTGTGTGCGATAACAGAACTTTAAATATTAATCTGTGTGTATGTTAATTTACTATATGTTTAAAAGACGACTTTTTATGATCTTTTACTACCAGTATATAAAAGGAAGGAAAGTTTATTATCATTTTTGACTCCCATTGTAAACAAGAAAGACAAGTACTGGTTGTTTAGATTATCACAGAGCATTTTCATAAATTCGATCTATAGTTAGAAAGATGCTATAAACATATCGCAATCATAAAGAAGGGTTTAGAAGAGATTGAACAACAGCAAAATCATATATCTATAGTTTTATGATAGAATACTTATATAAAGCTTTGAATAATGCTTGAGTCGTGAGAACTTCAGTTTTGAAACTATGACATCATCCATGATTACACCCCTGGTAAAAAAGTCTGAACATCAAAAGTAGTTAAACTACAATCATCATAAAATCATCAAATAATACAGGTTTTACATGAGTTCAGAAGATTTCTTAAAATATTATTTTCTATGATAAATTAATGGTGTGTGAATTAACTGGTTATCTTAAGATAAAAATCTGTGTGGTAAGCCAGTAAAGTGCATCAGCTGGCGGCATTCTGTATGAAATTAGATATAAGAAACATCATTTACAATTTGAGAGAGGTGAGAAAGCAGGAGGCCTTCGATCATTCGTTAAGGAATAGAGGGATTAGAAAATAATCAGAGTGCCCAATACAAAGATTACAAAACCTCCTAAAAGATTATAATCCAATATAAGGAACCAGGTGCAAGTTCAGAAAGAAACGATCCAGGGCCACATGGATTTGAGAAAGGAATGTAAGAGACAAGAGATTGGTGAAAAGAAGGAATAAAAGATTATGCAATGTGAGAAAGAACGAATACTCCGAGAGAAGCAAAGCAAAACAGTAATATACTGTCAGTAAGAAGTAAATCCTTATTTCAAATTCATATTATTGATTACCGGTAATAAAGAGCAGTTTATTAGGTTTACATTCAACTCCTGACAAGAGTAAGTTCACTCTTAGTGTAAGTTGGTGGACATAAGGATGAAAAATGTAGTGCAAGAATAGAACATTCATAGTACATTCTTGATGATAGGAGCCTGTACGGCAAGTTATGGAGTGAGTTAGCTTACATTATTAAAATAGGAGTATGTGGTAAGCCATTGGAGTGAGATAGTTGACATTCATAAGAGAGGAAGTTGTATTGTAGGCCAGTGAAGTAAGCTAGCTGGCATTCTTAAGATAGGATTGATAAGATTAGTCAATGATGTGTGTTAAATTTATAAAATAAGAGTATATGTGATATCCTCCACCAGTGGTACAGAGGTATGACCCTGGACTTACATTACTAGAAACCTGGTTTCGATTCCCGTGGTGGGCAGAGCAGAGATACACTCTTTATGTAACTTTGTGCTTACCTACAAACAAATAAACGTCTTTGTGATGTGCTACAGCAGTGAATTAAAATGTTTTATTAAGATAGGAGTTTGTATGGTGTGTGGTAAATAGTGGAGTGAGTTCTTAAGATATGAGGCTCTATGGTAAGTCAACGAAGTAAATAAGTTAACATTTAGAAAAAACAAAACTAATCTGTTTGGTAACCCAGTGCAGTGTATAAACTGGCATTATTAAGATACAGTGTGTGTGTGTGTGGTGAGTCAGTGGAGCGAGTAAGATAGTTTTCCTAAGATATGAATCTATGTGATAAGCTAATAGAGTGAGTAAACTGGCATTCTTAAGAAAATGTTTATAAGCTGACGAAACGAGCAAGTTGGTGTGTTTTAAACGTCATCTATTTGGTAAGCCAATCTAACGGGTAAACAAGAATTTTTAAAGTTGTAACATGTTTACTATGCTGATGGAATGAGTTAGCTGTAATGCTTAAGATACCAGTGAGCAGGTTGACTGGCATTTATAAGATACGGTCTGTTTCATAAGCATTATTTGTAAGACAATAATCTGGGTGGTAAGCCAGTAGAATGCATTCTTAAAATAGTATCTGTATGGTAAGTCCGTGGAGCGAGTAAGATGACAGTTTAAAGGTTGGAATGTATGGTGTAAACCAAATAAGATGTCCTAACTCAGACACATCGCTAATAAATCAGACCATCACGAAGTTATTCAGAGTTATTTTTTTGAATTTCCTAAATCGTCTAAGGAAAGTTGCTTATGAACACCTTTAGTTTCAACTATGAGGACTTATCATCATTTATTATTAGGTTCTTAGGTGTTTTTTTTTTTTAAGTCGTATGATTTAATTTTCTAGTACAAATAAAAATTGTACATGTTATAGTAAGGTTCATTAAGAACAAGTTTTGACGTCGAATCCTTGTACACTGCCATTTTGTAAGGAACAATACAGTTAAGTGAGAACGTATTCCTAGTGATAATGAGTTTAAACTTCCTTACCTAAGAACAATGATTATCACTGTCTCCGAATACTGGAGTGCTTATTCACTTATTAGCATATTCCGTAGCTTAAGCAGTTCAGCCCAGTATAAAACTTGCTTTTTATGCTACAGAAAACAAAAATAAAAACCAAAACCTACTTCAAATCGTAACTAAAATCACTGGATTAACTAGTTGTATTGGTATGTATACTTCGTCACTATAATTTAGTGCTAAATTCTGATGATAAATAAGGTTAATAAAAACTGAAATTTTCCAGGACATTTCTTTCATTTATATTGAAAAGAAAACATCCTAACACATTTCTTTCTTTTTTTCGTTTATTGTTCAGCAAAACACTACACAATGGGCTAACAATAGGCTTTCGTTTCGTAAGTCCTCAGTGATGTCAAAGCAATTCAGGCCCGGCATGGCCAGATGGTTAAGATGCTTGACTCGTAATCTGAGGGTCACAGGTTCGAATTCCCCTCACACCAATATGCTCTTTCTTTCAGCCGTGGTGACGTTATAATGTGACGGCCAGTCCCACCATTCGTTGGTAAAAGAGTAGCCCAAGAGTTGGCGGTGGATGGTGATGACTAGCTGCTTTCCCTCTAATCTTACACTACTAAGTTAGGGACGGCTAGCGCAGATAGCTCTCGAGTAGCTTTGCACAAAATTCAAAATAAGACCAATCAAAGAAATGTAAATAAATCTACGATAAAATTGCGAGATATAAGGTAAAGCAGTGCAAAAAGCAAACTAT
Source organism: Tachypleus tridentatus (assembly GCF_004210375.1). Lineage (NCBI taxonomy): Eukaryota > Metazoa > Arthropoda > Merostomata > Xiphosura > Limulidae > Tachypleus > Tachypleus tridentatus. Next base: position 93,790,616 of record NC_134832.1, on the reverse strand, counting down.
GTGTAATCCAGTCAAACCAGTTCTTTACTTTTAATGTTAAACTTATTCCCTCTGGTTTGGTTGTTTTCTTCTTATTAAAATATTTAAAAACAAACTAGAAAATATATTTATTCGTGAAATAACTCTGTTTTAAATACCCTCCTTGTTTCAATATTCATAACTGCAAAATGCTATTAGTATTAGGAAGTTAAGATTCCTTTAAGTGTTATATCGCTTTAGGGCTGTTACATATAAAAGTATATACGTTATTAGTTAAGACCCGCAAAATATTAGTGGTAGTTTTTGTGCCCCAAGCTTGAATTAAAAAGTTTGACAAATCAAAATTTCCCCAGTGGCACGGTGGAATGTCTGTGGACTCACTTCGTTAAAAACCGTGGTAGCTTTCTGCATAATTCTAAACAAATTAATCAAAACACAGGTGAAGTGATTCTGAATGGAAAACCCAATATACATTCCGAACACCTCGGACAAAGGCTTTCCTAACAATATGAGGTTTATAGCGTTTGATAGAGAAGTTTGGAAAAAACGTTCAGGTCACACAAACTCGAGCATATTATTTATATAAATTGCTTAAATATTATCGAAGGCTATTTTTAGTTTTGTCTCCACAGCTGTTGTTATAAGAAAAAGCGATAAAAAATATGATGAGATATTTCATCAAAACTACAAATTCCGTGACGAATTTTTCTCTTCAATATTGTTATTATTAGGTAAAAATATTAAAAAAGTAACATAAACTGATCATTTTTAAATTTCGTTTGTTAAACAATGATCCGTTCATTCACAATGTTTTAGGTAAGAATAAACTTCTGAATGTAAATATTTATGCGCGTAGTAAACAAAGAATAGTTCCTGTAGCTTATTTAACAAAACAAATAGTTATTGCTCACAATGCTGGATACGGAACTTTTACATAGTAAAGCTAACAGGGAAAAGTTTTTCACTCTCTACAATGTCATAAGTATAAGAACTTACACAGGTTATTTCCACTTCTAAAATTACAATTTTTAAACCTTGAATATTGTACGTCTTGTGTTTTTGGAAATTTTTTTTAACATAGAGTCATTGAAATTGGTACTCTTCCTACGTATCGCCACCCCACGTGACCACGCCGCCATGGTACGTGACTCACAGCTTCCACTTCCCAGAGTCGCTATTACGCTTGATTTATTTCCCTATCATTTGCCTAGCGAGCTCATGAATTCAGAAGCTTTCGCTGATTGGCAGTAGGTAATTAATTACGTAGCTGGTCAAGTATGCAACGTAATCTAGTGATGTGGGGTCTTGAGAACCAAGGGTAAAGTCTATTCACCAGAAGTCGTGTGACATCAGCTCTTTCATTAACCAATAGAGGAAAAAAGAATGATCTTCAAGTTGTCAATTGTTCGTAGTACGTTCTTAATGTCTACGAGACTATATCTCAAATCAATTTTAAAGCTCGTTCTCAAACAAATTAAAACAACAGTATTATGAAGATGTAAAACTTATAAATACATAACGACAACATAGAAAACTATTTATACACTGCAAGTCACAAATAACCTATAAATATATACATAAGTTAATTGTATGTTCATAAGTAATAACAATTATAGAAGATTAACTATTTTAACAAGTAGCTCTTTCATGGTGTTGGATATATCTCTACAGCCATAGCTAGATCGAATCTGTCAGATATGCAACTTGTAATGGAAGCACGTAGCCATTTGTTAACTGTAACTTCTCTTTATTTTTGTTTGCTTGAAGTTAAGCACAAAGCAACTCAATGGGCTATCTGTTCTCTGCCCATCAAGGGTATCGAAAACTGGTTTTAGCAGTATTAGTCCGCAGACAACCCGCTGTGCTATTGAGGGCTGTAACTTTTGAGAAATAACGACGGTTGTTGGAAAAGAAATTTCACATCTTATTGTTTTATGATTATTGTATGAGAAATAATAAATTGCGTTCTATTGTTTTCATCACACCGTTAAGGATACCGATGTAACATTTATCCGTTTGGTTTAGCCAACAATATTTAAATGAACTTAACTATTTAACTGAGTAAATTTCTTCTTTATGTGTAGAAAATATTGAAATGAAATCATGTAATATTTATTTTCTGATCATTCTGTCATATCCATGCTTTAACTTGTACAAAAGTATTATCGTAATTTGATTGATCTGGCTAATAAGACCATTGAAATTGATGCAAAAGACTTCGTTCGTCCAGTTAACATTAGAGAAACCTAGATAAGTGTTTTATTCCTGCGTATCATAAATCGACCCATCTATATGATAATACGGAAACGTACACGTAAAGACGTTTTCAATTCTGAAGACACTACCCTCAGATTTTCTATACATATTTCAAACGGCCTGAATATGCATATTTAGTTTTTGGAATTCAACATTACGCACACTAAACTGGTTTAATTACATTGTGCTTACGGATTTACACTTCGATTGACACAGTTTGCTGCCATCTTTAAGAAACGTAGACACTTTCACAGTGACATCGCCCACTTCACACGAAGCTATTCATATAATTTTTCTGTGGGAAAGTTTTGCATTATTTGTTGACGAGAAATAATGAACTAATAGTTTTCCTGTAACAAAATAAACTTATAAATTGTTTCTTACTTTATTTCTTTAACATTTCAGACTCTGCTGAGGGAGGCTTTTATATTCGATAATGTAGTAACAGTCACAGGTTGGTTGAATCTGTTATATCTTTCGTTTGAGTGTGACTTACCCAGGTGCACGGTTCACTGATGCACTTGCTTGATCAGACACTTCCTTGAACACAGCCGTGTTCATTGCTATTAATTTGTTCACGGTACAATGAATTAATGTTACCAAGTGTGATAACCTTACTCTCGTTTTATCGCGATGATACATTATCTCAACTTTAAAAGGGATGTAACAATTATTAGAAGGTCTACACAAGTTCTAGCTATTTCCAAAATATGCAACATCGATCCAATAAGCAGTTTTGTTTTCATTATTATACACTCAGTAGCCACTTTATTAGGTACACAAATCTAGTACTGGGTAGGACCATTTTTTGCCTCCAGAATAGCCTGAATTCTTCGCGGCATGTATTCAAAAGATGCTGGAAACTTTCCTTAGAGAGTTTGGTCCATGCCAACTCGATAGCATCATACAGTTCCTACAAATTTGTCGGCCACACATTCATTCTGCAAACCTCCAGTTCCACCTCATCCCAAAGGTGCTGTATTGATTGAGATCTGGGGACTGTGCAGGCCATCGGAGCATACTAAAGTCACTGTCATGCTTCTGGAACCATATTGAGATGATCCGTGATTTGTGACATGGCGCATTATCCTGCTTAAGTAGCCATTGGAAAACGGGTAGACTGTGGCCATAAAAGAATGCACAAGGTAAGCAACAATGCTCAGGTACAATGTGGCATTCAAATGATGCTTAACTGGCATTAAGAGCTTAATGTGTGTAAAGAAAACATTTCTACACCATTACACCACTAACACCAACCTTTACCATTGACACAAGGCTGGATGGATCCTTGGATTCGTGCTGTTTCTGCCTATTTTTGACCTTACTATCTGCATGTCCTAGCAGAAATCGAGATTCGTCAGACCAGGTGACGTTTTTCTGATCGTTCGGTTTTGGTGATATCGTGCTCACTGTAGCCTCCTCTTCTTGTTCTTAGCTGACAGGAGTGGAACCCGGGGTGGTCTTCAGCTGTTGTAGCTCATTTGCTTCAAGATTCGACGCGATATGCATTCAAAGATACCCTTCTGCACATCACTGTTGTAAAGAGTGGTTATTTAAGTACTTATGGTCTTCCTGTCAGCTTGAACGAGTCTGGCCATTCTTCTCTGACCTTTCTTATTAACAAGGTGTTTTCATCCACAGAACTTCAGCCATGTCTGGCACCAATAATCATCCCACGGTCAAAGTCGCTTAGACCACACGTGTTCCACAATCTAATGTTTGGCCAAATAGCAACTGACCCTCTTGACCATGTCTGCATGCTTTATATATTGAGTTGCAGCCACATGATTCGCTGTTTGGTTATTTGCGTTAAAGAACATGTGTGCCTAATAAAGTGGCCACTGAGTGTACATTTCACCATTAATGTGGACTGTTCATGAGTCTACTAGTTACACTTTAGCATTGAAACTAAAACGGCGTTAAACTCATCATAATTTAGATAATTTTAACAAGTGTTATGAGCAAAAAATTTAAATGAACTCAGAATAGTGAGCAAAGCTTTCTGCTGTACTAAATCATCATGACTGACTTCATACAGTAAAATATAGTCAGAATGAAAAGTCAAATACGTCAAATTCAGTAATATGCGTATTTTCAAGAATAAAAAAAGAAGATAAATTACTCATGACCAATCTTACAGATATACTTCTTTATATATTTTACGAAAGATATTCCTGTAAATACGTATGTAGTCGCTATGGCCCACTTTTAAGTGTATGATGTTGTTAAAAATTATCGCATGATGAATATGTATTTCTCAGAAGGATGTCATTTAGACAGAGTATTTTTCAATTATGATATACCTTGAATAAAGTTTAATCGTATTACAGTATTAACTTTACTCCTGTTGTACATTACAAATAAATTAACTGTCTGCTCTTTATCACTAAAAATATTGTTTCGTACAACTTATACCACTGTCAGCTGGTTAGAGATTGAAAAGAGCTTACGCTATCGGTATGGTGATTAATAATTATAATTTACCAATTGAGCAATTAAATAGGCCTGGAGAAAATATAGTTGACCCAAAAATAATCGAGTTTTTGTTTATTTGTTTGTTTTTAAGCGCACAGGTACACAATGGTCTATCGATGGTACCAAAATAATATTTTTAGCGTTATAAGCACTCAGAATTACCGTGCTGAGCCATAAAGGCTTTAGCGCGATGCTATTCATAAGCTATCTGCGTTCTGTCTACAGCGGGAAATCGAATTTCAAATTGTAACTCTACAAATCCGTAAACTCACCACTCACCCGCTAATGGAGAGTAAACAAGTGATCTTGTATTCTAGAAAGACTGTTAGAGGCAGGTAATTTCAGTAGAGGTACTGATTAAAATGAATAAAATCAAATCCTTCCCATGATGAGGTGACACATGGGTTCCTGTGCTGGACTCTGGTTTCTTTGATACTAGCGGATGAAAATGCTGGAGTATTCTCCCTGGAAAAGATTACAGTCAATTGCGTGTTAACCCCCAGATAATAACTGGGGTCCATTGTACAACTGGGTAGACTGAAAGAAATGGAGTAAAGTGCCTTGCTCGAGGACATAACGTCACGATACGCAACCATCTAACTACGGATCCAAAGTTTAAATCATTAACCAAACTTGATGGAAAAACTATGAAATTCAGTGCTATACAGCAAGAAAATGTTTGAAACAAAATATGTGAAATGACATTGGATACATAAACTTGGAACAATATATCAAAACTAACGCACTTACGTAGAACCTAAAAGCATCGCATTTGTAACTTAAATTATAAAGATGTGGACAAATTATTATGAGAACACTATTTTTGAAGGTTTAAAATACTCGTTTATTATAACGATAAAAGTCATTATAATATATGTAATATGTACGAAATTGGTGTGATATAACAGGACAATCAAGACTCATTCTCAACAATCATAATAAGTGCTAATTATATGTTAGTTGTATAAGATGATATACAGACAAACACTTTACTAAAACCTGTCATCTTCTAAGAAAGAATTGATTCATTTTGGTACTAGAGTTGTCAAGAAAAAAGGACAACAACAACCAATCATCTAACAACATCTTGTTTAACAACTTTACTACATCATATGAGAAAGGGGGATCACTTTTATAAGAAGTGTCCTCCATAACACTTGAAACCGATAAGAAAGATGCTAGTTCTTGACTTTCATTTTTGTTTGTCCTTTATCTATACATCAGTGCAACAGAACTGTCCACAAACTGTTATTCTTATCTAAAAATATAATCACACTATATTATAGATAGGTAGGCCAATGGTGTCAGACATCATAACTCTCTAATTAATTTTAAAACCAGATACATACAAAATACGACTCTGAATTTCAACTCTAATATATTTTTTAGGTGCATGACGGACGTTAGACCCTCCCAATATACGTTACCTGGCAATATAATGGAAGAATATTAACAGTTTCACAAAAAATCGACTCCTTCCAGAATTCTTTGTAATCCTGCAACAACATGAACATTAAGAAAGCACTGCTGCTTCAGCCAAACAGAAAACAATATCAAACCCACAAGATAATTATACGTTTTTCATCGACAATAAACACGATTTAGAGATGGGATAGATAATTCTAGAATCACGTGCACACTTTATATATTTGTATAAAACATATAAATAAAAATTAGTTATGAATAAATTAATGGTTAACACATCAATGAACACACGTAATAATACGAGCCACAATTTCAGTTTATGAAACAACTGAACGTTTATCTAAGGCTTTCATGGTAAACGATTTCAATGAGTTATTAGGCACAGGTACCATTTTTAACTTACCTGAGATATTTCTTCTGCAGTTTCTAGATTTTGCGCAGTGAGTGAAGGTATTTAATATGCTTTTCAGTTGCTCAACCTAACTGCAGAACAGATGTACACTTGGTGGTGTTTACCAATACTCTACACCTGAGCTTTGCTTCAACGGTGATATTCTAGCTTTTATTGCTAGACAAAAAAATCCTTTTACTTCTCATGTTATTGTAACTACTGTCACTGGTTTCTCCTTCTCTTCTGAGACGAATTCTAATAAATCTTTCACTTTTCTTTATGTTAAAGTCAGGTGTTAAAGTATTTCTACCTTCATAAAGGAGAAACAATGATTTTTTTATCTGTTATTTAACCTAAATCTATTGTTGCTTTCTTGGACAACACAGGTGTTGAAATTTCAGTTTTTCACTTTCAATTCTCAAAAAAAAGAATCTTCTCTTCTTGAACTTTAAAAGCTTACATTAAAAATAATTTTTTCAATAAACGTATCATTCTATCTAAGCATTAACTATTTAATTCTTAGTAAAGAAGCAGAGTCAAAGTTTTAGCACAAGATGAAGTAGATTTCAATAAACTCCACGCGCGCGCCTTCATTTTTGTGTTAAGTAGTTGGTAGAGTCATAGTTTGATAGGTTAAGCTAACAGACCACAAGATAAACATACAAGTCAGTCCAATTAATCCTAAGAATTTTCCACAATGCTGGGATACACTACAGTTATAAACAGTCTACTACTGGTATTGATTCTCGTTCATAGCTTTTCATGATTAATTTTCTCCCATAAAATTGTTTTCTCCACTTTTTGTAGTGTTAACACGTGTATCAGCAACAATAGCTCGTAATCATTCTTTGAAGTTCAGAGGTGTATTTGTAGGGATGTACTACCTAAATATGTAGAATGTGTAAATTAACCAACTAGCTGTTGCTCTGTTACTCTATGGAACATAAGAACAAAACATTACCCTAGTGTCTTCTTGACGCTAACAAGATGCTAAAAGAGGTCTCCAAACACCCTAACATGTCATCACGGGACCTACAGCAGGCTCTGGCTACTGTTGATGTGAAAGTGCATGCCTGTACAATCAGAAAGAGATTGCACAAGTTTAACTTGTATGGGAGGTGTGCAAGGAGGAAACCTTTGCTCTCTAAGAGGAACATTAAGGCCAGACTGAAGTTTGCCAGAGAGAATGTAGACAAAGACCAGGACTTCTGGAATAATATTCTTTGGACAGATGAGTCCAAAACTGAATTATTTGGACACCAGAACAGGCGATATGTTTGGCGTAAACCAATAAAAGCATTCCAGGAAAAAAACCTCATACCAACTGTGAAGAATGGAGGTGAAAGTGTCATGGTTTGGGGCTGCTTTGCTGCAGCAGAACCTGGACAGCTCACAATTATAGAATTCACCATGAATTCTACTGTGTAGAGGGTGCTTGAGGATCATGTGAGACCATCTGTACGAAAATTAAAGCTGAAGCGGAACTGGACCCTGCAACACGACAGTGACCTAAAACATACCAGTAAATCCACCAAGTACTGGCTGAAAGCTAAGAAATGGAGAGTCCTTGAGTGGCCGAGTCAAAGCTCAGATTTTAATCCCATTGAGATGTTGTGGGGTGACTTGAAACGGGCTGTACATACAAGAAACCCCTCAAACATCTCACAGCTGACAGAATTCTGCATTGAGGAGTGGGTCAGACCGATGTCAGAGACTGGTAGATGGCTACAAGAAGTGTCTCACTGCAGTTATTTCAGCCAATGTGGGTAACACTAGCTATTAGGGGGTAAGGTGTCCTTACTTTTCCCCAGTTAGAATATGCAGTTTTGTAGAATTGCATTTAAAGAAGATCTTGAAAAAGTATTTTATTGAGTTTTAATAGTTTAGTTATATTAATATAATCTCTAAATATTGTTAAATTTGAGATTAAATATCTATACATCCAAAAATGTTACAAAAATACACAGGCTTTCATAGGGTGTTCTAACTTTTTCACATGACTGTATGAATAAAACTTTAAGTATAACACATTAAAAAGCGAATGAAACACTGGTGCTATGACATTTGGATCTGTCTTCTTCAGGTAAATAATCTGAACAAAGAAATTTCTAGCTTGATACACAATTACTATTCCATTCGTGAAGAGCACCAGTTACATAGTGAAAGCGTATACATTGGAACATGAGTAATAGGCTTCATCAAAATCATACTTTATATTGGTGGTGGAAACATATTCTTAGTAATATCACTATGATAAAAGTCCCCATTGGTACAGCTGTGTGTCTTCGGACTTACAACGCTAAAAAGTCGCTTTCGATACCCGTGGTAGGCAGAGCACAGATAACCTATTTTATAGCTTTGTGCTTAAATTCAAAACAAACAAACAAACTCTATGATAAAAACTCAATTGCAGTTCATGTGCATTTGGTTTCCTAGTTTATTCATTGATTTTTTTTTGGTTGAGCTGTAAACAATTAGCTATTAACTCAGGTATCTCTCATAATCCATAAGGATTAGTGGTTGATGAATATTATCCACCACCCTGATAACTTTGAATTGTTGCTCAGGATGAGTCACACCACCTTTTGAGTAGTATCCCATTTGTAGTAACTTCTCCTACATGACATTATGTTTTGGGTAGTTGAAGATATTATAAGCTAATTATCACACTTCTGATACTAATTCAATCCTATGAGTTGGTGAACAACGCAAAAACCTGTGTAAATTTTAGCTAACAAATCGTACCGTACGAGAATTGTTCGTAAGTCGAACGACATTGTCACAATTGCATACTGAGGCACAAAAATACTTAACAGAATAGAATACCACTGATTAACTTACAAAGACATATACTGGTCTGAAATAGAAACATATGTCATTTCAGAACAACAGCCAAGGTACCACATGGGTCTTCTAGGGTGTCACGTATCCAATATGATTACAATAATCCACTGATTAGCCTGCTAGAGCAGCAAAGGGAAATTAAACGTTATAGTCAGTTGTTTGTTTTTTTTATACTTCACTTGACAGAAGAAACGTAACAGTTATGGATTCACTAGACACAATAAAATAGTTCTGTTTCCACGAATACTTTACATTGAAGACGTTTGAAGGAGTTATTTTGACAGTGCACAGTCTGATTTTTGTATAGATTTATTAGGAAAATTTTGTTGTGGTTTTAGTAAGCACACTAATTATAGAATAGCTTTCAAGGCTTTTATTGTTTGCAGTAAGCACAGTAGTTACAAAGTCGCTTTTAAGGATTTTGTTGTGGTTGAAGTAATCACCCTGGAGTTTAAGCTCAGTCGATAATTTACATTGATATAACGGAATACAATTGTATAAAAAGCTATAAAACATATTAACATTCAAAAATAACTTTAAGGGGAGTAAGTATGCGTGCTAAAATTTAAATGTCAACAAATTTTAAGACATAAACAAGTTAAAGAAATGTATAGGTTGTCAGTACTGTCACTCAATAAGAAAAAAAGTGTAATAATCAAATATATTGTGGAAATAACGAAGATGTGAAAAATGTTCAAGTTAGTATGTTGACCTATTGATCAAGCACTGTTGTGACGTAATGTTCAATCCACCGGATATAGAGTGTTTGGTTTGTTTTGAATTTACCGCAAAGCTACTCGAGAGCTATCTGCGCTTGTCCTTTCTAAGTTAGCAGTGTAAGACTAGAGGGAAGGCCGCTAGTCATCACCACCCACCGCCAACTCTTGGGCTACTCTTTTACCAATGAATAGCAGGATTGACCGTACATTATAACGCTCCCATGGCTGAAAGGGCGAGCATGTTTGGTGTGACGGGGATTCGAACCCGCGACCTTCGAATTAAGAGTCAAGTGCCTTAACAACCCGGCCATGCCGTGCCAATATAGAGTGTCTAACGTATGAAAAACTTCTGAAGTTTGAAGCCCTTCTGTTATATGAACAAAAACCAAAGGTTCATTGGTAATTATAGAATAAGTCAGAAGTTTGAAGGTTATTCTCACCAAACTAATGATGGTATCACACTGCTATTTAATTAGAGTTGTGAAACAAATGGCAAAAAATTTCTCTCTACAGGATTTTTATAACTTTATGTATGAAATATCTCCTACTGAAACTAGAATAGGAAAAGCGGTAATTCATTAGGTAAAGAGAAATTTAGGTACAAATAAAGTGAACCTCTTATTTATTTAGGAATTTAAGCTACTTTTCTATTATATATTTCACACATGGGAGTCAAAGCACGCGTTTTTAGTCAAGATACCACAATAGTTTATTCAGTTCTCTCAATGAGCTTTTTAAGGAAAACAAGTGAGAAGCAGTAGAGATAGAGTAATAACATACACAAAAATGTTGGAAAATAATCAAACTGCAAATGAGGACATACAAGAACTGGTATAGTAAATAACAAACCATTATACACAATACTGGAGGAAAACAAATAACGAGGGCTATCTGCCTTAGCCATCCCTAATTCAGCAGCAGCACCCATCACCAACTCTCTGGCTATTCTTTTTACTTACAAATAGTGGAATTAAGTGTCACATAATATAATGCCCTACCCCTAAAAGTGACAGCAAGTTTAGTGTGACGAAGATTCGAACCCGCTACCTCATATTGTGAGTCGAGCGCTCTAACCACCTGTTCACGTCGAGATTATGGCAAGGGAAAACAAGCTATATGATGATTAGCCAACCAATGTACAGAACCCAGAATAAAATTATCAAATTGCAAAGAAAAACACAGAAAGAAAAAATATATGAGTTTTGAAGATTTTCTAGGAGCAGAAAGACACCAAAGTTTCGTAATATGAAAATGTGAATATTTAAGCCTTGAAAAAAAACTACTATCGAATATAACACTATGTAACAAAATTTTTACCTGTTCTTGTTCCTGGACAGAAAGTGTTATTTCCCAATTGCTTATACCTAAAGTAAATGGAAAAGATTTATCTTTCTCTTCAAACTTTGTGACCTGGGAGCGTATAACGAAAACATGATGGCAGACTATATTTGGGGGCTGATATGTGAAAGTGATTTACATTACAGTCGCAAATCTCGAGAAACTATTCACTTCTAAAATTTTTGTATAGCTTTAGTATAAATGCATGTAAATCTTGAATCATATGTTGTTTTATTCAGACCTTATGTAAATGAAAATGTGCAAATTTGCCCGTTTTTACATAGAAAATAGGTTAATTTCTAAATTTCATTATTCTGGTCACAAAAGCAAAGTTTGAAGGAAATAATGGCTGTATTCTGTACTTTTACAAGCTAAGCAATTCAGAAATTACACATACTATCCAGGAACAAAATTTGTGTTACATAGTGTAATCGATTCCGTTCTTACGGATGAACATGTGTGTCAGAGTTTACAATTATACATATAATTTCTTTAAAAATCACTTAGTTTATGTGAAGTCATGCTTGAAATGAAAAGAAAAGAAAAGAAAAGTTTTTGTTTTTTTCATAAAAGTTAATTTGTTTATTTGTGTTTTCTCATAGCAAAGCCACATTGGGCTATCTGCTGAGCACATCGAGGGGAATAGAACCCCTGATTTTAGCGTTGTAGCTCGGTATACTTACCGCTGTACTAGTGGAGTGTATAAAATTTAGTATTTTAATATAATGATGGTTATACTTGTTGTTGCATGGAATAGACGGAACTTACCCATATTATTGAGTATTAATATTATAAGTACAAGGTAAAGTAAGTTATCGTTAAATGAAAACCCTATGCAAGGCTGGCTACTGAAATTGTAAAAAGGGACCAAATTATATATGGATGGAAGTGAGCATATCAGTTGATTAGCTAATAATCCCATAACAGACTAAGTTGTCTCGACTTTACATGGGGTATAAAACCCCTACATTACTAGCTTCCCCACTTTGTGACTATTTTATAATAAAGTAAAACTGTAAATTCTCGTTCCATTTGTCTAGCCAGCGAAGTCACATTTACAGCAATGAAATATAAATGTTCCGTTTTAATCTTATAAGAGAGATCAGACCTCAGAAAAATGTATTTTTATGTTGTTCGGCTTATATATGTGTATGTTCATGTATAGACATACATGCTTTTTCTGGAACACATCAAATAAATTGAACTTAATATCCGCCTTTCATATTTCTTATAGTAATGACAACTGTCAAAACCAACTCGCTTTATTAGCAATCCTTTCTTGCGCTCAGTAAAATGGCAAGAAATGGTAACATGCAGCGGAAAAATCTCGCAGCTATCTAACGAATGCGAGTTCTCTAACGTACTGAATTCGCACATTGCAGCTACATACAACCATTATTGTCGATAGTGCGTTACAGTCAAATACAATGCAATTCTCCTTGTTGAAATAATACATGAAATGACAGAATACGGCTGTAAACAGTCCACTAGATAACCGTATTGCATAAACGCTATGATACAAGGCATAAGGCTTACTGCACACTTTTTATTTACTCATAATGGTTTTTAGGAAGTTTACACCTGAATTGTTTCAACAATAAGTGGACAAGATATGTGAGATATTGAAGCTATCAAACGGTTGTTTCTTTGAGTTGTCTCCTGTTAATGAAGATGCTAAAAATAATATATATAGAAATTTAGGGATATTTACTTCACACAAGTCAGTATCGTTTCATACTTTTCGACAATTCCTTAAGAATTATCGACGGAATATACGAAAAGCTTGTTAATATTTGTTTAAATAACATTACATAAGTGAATTAACTTAACAGAACTCTAATGTAACTTATCTCATAAAGCGATTTTTTCTTCTAGGAAAACGGTCTTCAAGTATGGTTTTTAAAACAGCCTATTTAAATGAGTGTATTTTCGTATATCCGTAATATGTTTGCTGCACTACTTTATATAATATTTGCCAGTGTTAAAGCCAGTTGAGAGGCTGACTTCTTGGAAGCACGAGAAATGAAGAAGGATAATTAGTTAAATAATGACACAAATCAGCCGCGTCTTGTTTTGTTTTTTTCATTGCATATGTCGACCTAATATGTTTGCGGTTACTTGAATACCAAACACACTTCGTCATCATGACTGTGAGTCACTCTAACGTTTTGACAAGTGGTTACCGAAATGCTAATTTATTTATATAGTACTGCCCTGTAATTACATTACAATCCAGGCTGTAATTAACCGCCACAGCTTGACAGTCTCTACTGTTTTTAACCATAATGTTTCAGTTAAAGCTTGACTGTGATGATTCCTGTAATGAACATGCTATTTCTGATCCTGGTATGTATTGTTTATGTGTACTTGATACAATGTATTATCACCTCACGAACGAGTGTTCGATATAACTACCTATACCTGTGTATTACCAGCTTAATGAGACAAGGTACAACACTTGATGCTTAGTTTTAGTGTTTTGAAAAAGCAGCAGCAAAACAGGCAACGAAAGCCTAAAGAAGGTGTAAATAATGTGTAAAGATATACTGATATAATAATGTGTAAAGATATACTGATATAATAATGTGTAAAGATATACTGATATAATAATGTGTAAGGATATACTGATATAATAATATGTAAAGATATACTGATATAATAATGTGTAAGGATATACTGATATAATAATGTGTAAGGATATACTGATATAATAATATGTAAAGATATACTGATATAATAATGTGTAAAGATATACTGATATAATAATGTGTAAAGATATACTGATATAATAATGTGTAAGGATATACTGATATAATAATGTGTAAGGATATACTGATATAATAATATGTAAAGATATACTGATATAATAATGTGTAAGGATATACTGATATAATAATGTGTAAGGATATACTGATATAATAATATGTAAAGATATACTGATATAATAATGTGTAAGGATATACTGATATAATAATGTATAAAGATATGCTGATATAATAATGTGTAAGGATGCACTGGTTCGAACTTAACCAGAATATAGAGAAAAAAGTAGTAACAGACCATTTTATTGCAAGTCTTATGATATTAATAAAATGTATCATAGAAAATGATAGCGTGATTTGTAAAACACACCTAAAATCTAAGATAAAATGAGAATATAGAATATTATCACTTATCGTGATGTGACACTAAAATTATCTGGTTATTTACAGCTAGAGCTGTCGAGGAATGTGGATTATGAATGTATCCAGTAATTGAAAACGGAAAATAACTTATACTACAGACAAATAGTAAAAGATAAACAGATGTTTTTAATGTTCAAGACATTTTCAGTCAAAACACCTTTTTTCTGATTATTTTAAAGTTTTATGGATTGGTGTAATGGTTTAACACTGAAAAGGATTATCAAACATAATACGTTCGAAACGAGTATCATACAATCGATCTATAGAAACATACACGTGATCCACTAGTAAATGAATCCTATTTTAAAATGATCATAACATAATATAAGGGGTAACGAATTGAGATTTTAAATATATTAAAGCCTTTTTGAACATTATGGTTAACAATAATAATAATAGGTAAGAAGGACGCTACACAACTTTCACATTCCTGAAGTTCTAAAGGTATCTGGTACCCTGGTGTCTAAAAAAAGAAATATTGATGATAAATAAAAAATAATAATTAAATGGTGGGAATTAAAAGAACAAATTTACAATTGTAAATATGCATAACGTGTGTTCGTACACAAAATGTAAAATTTGAGTATGCATATTTATAACTATGTATTTGTACACACGTGCATACGTATATATGTATGTTCATGAGTACACATTGACATACAGTGCTATCTTTCCAATGGTTCAGCGAAAAATTTGAATGTTTGTAACACTAAAAACCGCGTTTCTATCGTGGGAACGCATGGATTGCCCATTATGTAGCTTTGTGTTTAAATACAAAGAAACACAGAATTATTGAAAAGAAAATTTTCCATTCATATCTTTTTAGGCGAATGTTTCCTAATCAAACGATCAGTTAATTTCTTTAGCTCTTTTTCTTTTGACTGTTGACAAGTGACGTAGAACTGTTTTTTTTTTCTTTTTTCAAGCTGTTGATGGTATGGTTACGATAATTAAATGTTTTGTTACACGTTTCCCGGATCAAACCAACAGACATGGAAAAAACCCACACTCAAACAACTCAGAAGTAGGCGCTAGATCGTGATCAAAACTACAGGATGTTCGGAAAGTCACTGTGCAGTTTTGTAATCATATTTTATTATATTTCAGATTTTGATCCCAATATGGTTTTAACAACTGAAGAACGTGTATGGCTCGTCGAACACGTATTCCGAGAAGGTGGCAGATACAGAGATGTGGTGCGACAGCGATTTCTTGAAAAATTCCCAGATACACCTGTTCCACATCGCAATGCAGATCGTAACCTTGTTGATACGTTTTGGGAAACAGTATCAGGATGCCAAACGCTATGGAAGGCCATCAAAGCTATCGGAGGAGAAACTGTTGGATATTTCAAAATCATTACAAAAGTTAGCTCAGCAGCATGATATTGGTCTTGGAACTGCTCATAAGGCCGTCAGAAAGAAATTAAAGCTTTTCCCATACAAAGTAATGGCGGTACAAGAACTGGAAGGAACTGTTAATGAAAAACGAATACGCTATTGCAGATGGTTTAACCGATTTATCGAAGAGAATACAGCTAATGTGTTGGATGTGACCTTTTTTCACCGACGAAGCATGATTCCATCTCTCGGGTTACGTTAATTCACAAAATTCAAGATTGTGGTCATCCGATAATCCTCACAGTTTGCACGAAACACCCCTACATGATTTCAAGGTTGGTGTGTGGGTTGAAATTTTCAGATGTCGAATTGTTGGCCCTATTTTCTTTATGAACACAATAAACAACGAGCGCTATTGTTCAGAGATTCTTCACACTTTCATCGGTCAAATGACAAGGGATGAAATCAATTATTCATGGTTTCAACAGGATGGTGCTACTGCCCACAAATATCACAGATCTATGCGGTTATTAAAGGAATGTTTTGGAGACCGCATTATTCCCAAAGACGTGTGGGCCCCACGATCACCAGATCTTAATCCACCAAACTTTTATCTATGAGGAGCAGTAATATCTGCAGTGTATCGAGATCGTCCGCGCACGCTGGATGACTTGAAAGCAGCAATAACAGCATTCATTCAGTCTATTTCAAGCCAGCAACTGATAGCAGTGTTTATAAACAAAATAAGAAGGATCCAAGCCTGTATTGATGCCAACCGAGGTCACTTTCAACATTGTTTATAATTGTCATTCATATTTACCTCTTGTATTCTATATTAAAACATGTCTGTTAATAAATATATAAGTGCACAGTGACTTTCCGAACACCCTGTACATTAAACTTCAAACCAACTGTCTTGATGTGTATCAAACATTAAACCACAGTAAAGGAAATCAAATATTATTTAACACTCCAACTAGAGGTGTGAGACATAGTTGTAAAATACAAAACAAGAACACCCTTGTTATATATGTCACCTAAAATACACAAATTTTTAAAAATTACTGTAGTTTCCGCATGTAAACGTGTAATTAATCTCTAGCTATTTGTGGGAAATCATAAGTCATTCAGTGAATTGTTTTACAAACAAATAGAAATGTAGCCACGAGTACCAGGATGGACCCGTAATTTGCCAGGTTGTTTGTAAGCTAGGTAGAGCATAATATGTTTCGTAATTATGATAGACCTATGCTTGTTTCATACTGACGATACACTAATCCTCTAGTGACTCAGCGGAATATCTGCCAACTTATAACGCTAAACACCGAGTTTCGATACCCCTGATGGGTACAGTACAGATAACCCTTTGTGTTTAAATAAAACAAACGATACCTTAACAACATAATTGGAATTTCGTCTTCATACATAGACGAACTGCATACTTTTATCATTTTTGTTAAGATTGTTTTTCTACTATAATCCGGGTAACCAGTACACAGCAATATTTCAAACCACTTATTAAACTTCATCCACATCACTCTAACTTCAACTGCAGAGAATAAATAGAATTCAACTTCTATCTATTATGAGCACTTCCATTTATTCCAATATTTCAACACCATCCATTACATGAAAATTCCATTCGTAATCCTAATGTCATAATTTATACAATTCCGGACGTAGATTGACATGGAAGGCTGATGAATTGTCACGTTCGCATAAATATTGTAAAGATAAGCCACACTATTGCACTACAACGGAAGGCCATAAAAATCACTATAATTTAGTTTATGATAACATTGTTAACAAATAATTTTGAGATACTTCTGAAAGACATAAATTTTTGGATATACATATTTAAAGACAAACCAATAATTTAATACAGCCAAGAAAGATAACATAAATATATATTTATTCATGAGTAAATAAAAATACCAGAAGAAACTGTCCATGTTCAATACTGTACAGACTGATGAACATGTGTCGTTACATCAGTATCCGAACCCAACTCTCCTTATACAATCAAACAGCCATACACCTATACATATAAACTGTTTTTTTACTGTATTACTTTTCATATCATGAACACAGGAACATAGGAAAAATAAGTCAAACATTGTTATGAGGATAATGTGAACACATCTGTGGCGTTCATAATCCTGCCGAAAACAAATCTACGTCAAGAACATTTCAGCCACCATTACAATACCATCAACCATTTATAAACGCTAGCTATTTTATAACGACACCATCAACCATTAATAAACAATAACATTCACCTCTCAGCAACAATGAACTAGAAACACATGTCCTGAATGAACTAATCCGTTGACTTGACATCATCCATTTCGAAAGATTTAACGAAATATTTTATTTTCTATAACTTTGCGTGTGTAAACGTGTGTTCATACATATTGAGAATTGAATATAAATGCATTACTTTTTACCATCATTTATATTTGTCACCACTATTTATTTAATTTTTATTTATGACAAATATTTTAGAAACTAAAGTACCAGTTTTTTTTTCACACTTTTGAGAACGACGTAAAACATAACACTAGTGTTATTACGCCCCACAATGACTTAGCAATAAGTTTGGTGGACTTGTACTCTGGAATTAGGATTCGAGATCGGTGATAACTCACTGTATAGCTTTGTGCTTATGTTCGTTGGCAAATAAAATCCTGTTATTATTATTAATTACTTAAAACGCCTTTAAATATGTTTTATTCCTCACTATTTAATTTTTAACAAATATTAAAAATATCCACATTTTGCAAATTATTTAAGTGTATACTTCTTTGGAACAGTTGTAAGACGCTGATTTAGAACGTTTTACGTTTGATAAACCTTCGTGTTATCAAGTTTTTTTTTTGTTGAAGTTTGAGATTTACCACTTATTTGTGTGTGTGATTTCGATACATCCTACCACAACGGTCTCTGTGTGATTTTTTTTTTTTTTACATTTATTTGGTAATTTACTAATGATATATAATTTGTTTTCGTTTTTATTGCATTATACGATTTTTGTAATAAACAAAAATACCAATGAGCATTTTGTTTCATTGACCCTATTTTTTTGAAATTATTTCAAGTCATTGAGTCTCTTATTCAGAACTATAACAAATTAAATGCACGTGTTAATTTGATATTCATGTGACACATACAAACACGTGATTGATAGAAGAGCTTCACAGAGCTAAGAATGTGCAGAGTTGGCGAAAATAATGACGTGAGAGATTAAAATACTAAGCTTTCCTTACATGAAACTGGCAGTGTGGTATGTCTGTAGACTTATATTATTAGAAAGTGGGTTTGGATATCTGTGATGAGCAGAGCACACATAGTCTTTTGTTTTGTTTTTGCATAACAAAACAAACAACCAGACCTTAGATGGATAAGACTTTTAATTGTTTTTGAAATAATATCACTCTGTTAATTAATCTAATGTAAATACGTTATAATTACGACTACAACCTTAAGCATATAGCGTTGATTTTATAATTCTGGAAATCCTTATATGGATAAATAAATGTACATGTAAGTTATATAAATCACAACAGTTATCACTGTATTAATTCAAATAGCAAAACTTCATAAAGTATGCCACTTCAGTAGGAAAAGTCTTAATATAGGGTCTCTAGATCAAATGGTTTTAAGTCTTTTTTTTTTTTAGATTGGCGAAAATTGATTATTGTGTCTCAAGATAACTACGCGATTTCTACTAACGAGCTGTTACAAAAAGATATTAAACCATAAAATTAGTCAGTTTTAATTTAAATGTAAAGAATGTTAAGAATTATTACATGTAGGTCTTCAAAACGTACTCAATGTAATAACAGGTTTGAAAGTTCTTCATTTGCTAGATATTAAATTATATTTTTAAGACTCGTAACCAAGAAATAGTTAACTTGCTTTGAATACTGATCTTTCTTTGGGTTTGGTTTGTTTTGAATTTCGCGTAAAGCTACACAAGGGCTTTCTGCACTAGCCATCTCTAATTTAGCATAACATAATAACGCTCCCACGGCTGAAAGGGTGAACATGTTTGGTGCCACAGGGATTCAAACCCGCGACCCTCGAATTACGAGTCAAACGCCTTAACCCACCTGGCCATGCCGATTCATTCTGTTGAGTTAAAGACAATTGTGTAAATAATAGTTATTGAATCGCTTTGTATTCCCTTTTTAAATCTTGAGGTAAGAAACAAAATATCAGTTAGAAAATTCAAAAGGTAGAGATCGGTAAGACACATTAATAGGAGAAAGTGACCTTTAGCATATTTTTCAGTAAAGTGGGTGGAGATTGACACAAGGGGTAACCAAGAAACTGCATTCACCAGTGAGTAGAAACAGTCGGTGAGGCAGAATTCAAAGTCAGTTGGCAGACACAGAAGTTTAAACTTGTGTTCCTTAGTCATAAATTTAAAATCTTGTGAACTTACTCTTGATGTGTGGAAAAATTATGCAAAACTAATAAGGTCTGAAATAATGTTTCAACTCATCCAATTAACTCCACAAACAGTTCACAGCACCTAAATTTCGAATGTTTATTGTCAGGAATCGGAATATTTTTTATTCTACCGAAGTACAAATGCTTTACTTATCACTTGTATTAACAATAGTACCTACTGTAACCAAAAAAGGCTCCAGTTTCAACATCTTCTTCCTTTTCTTTTCCAAGGCAATTGATGGAAGCTGTATCGCTTTTTCCATGACTCCCAGTGTGATATATGAATATATCATATACATGTATTTCGGTCGTGTCGTATCATTATTTGTTTCTTTTTGAATTTTGCACAAAGCTACTCGAGGGCTATCTGTGCTAGCTGTCCCTAATTTAGCAGCGTAAGACTAGAGGGAAGGCAGCTAGTCATCACTACCCACCGCCAACTCTTGGGTTACTCTTTTACCAACGAATAGTGGGATTGACTGTCACATTATAATGCCCCCACGGCTGAAAGGGCGAGCATGTTTGGCGCGACGGGGATGTGAACCCGCGACCCTCAGATTATAAGTCGCACGTCTTAACACTCTTGGCCATGCCGGGCCTCGTACCATTATAGAATGTTTTATAATTTATTCTGTACACATTCACACTTCACATAATGTGATCTAAAATATCCATTAAATTGATTTTGTTCTAATTGCTTTTGTTTCTTTGTTATCCTTGAGGATATAATTCTTGTTCTGCCTATGTGAGGTTTACTGCTGTAGTGTATGCTGTATAAAATTGTGGAAAGCAGTGTCCTTGAATGGTATTTCACGTGATATGTTAGGTTGTGATTTCACCTGTGTTTGAACGAAATTGACAAATACATGAGTAATGCTAGTCATTTTGGGTAAATTTAACATCTTATGCAAAGTAAGGAATGTTCGATTAAAAAAACTGATATTTGGGCCAGTTGAAGAGAAAACGTCCAGCAAAAGTGACTGTCTCATGTTAGAAAAAAGTATACATGTTTCTATTAATAAAGATTATAAATTTTTATTTCACTTTGTGCACAACCTATTCATTTCATTAATTTTGTAATACTCAGTTATTCAGAGAATTGGCGTTACTTCATAATAAATATGTTAATTGAATGTTGTATTATTGTGTAAACCCGTCCCATTACTTTTCAATAAATTCAGTTTCACTTGGATATATCATAGAGGGAATAAAAAAAGATAATATTTTGGTACCAGGACCAAACCTTAAAACTTGGTTATTGCAGTGTTTGCTAATTCTTCTGAAGTGTGTATTGCTTTTTTACATGAACACTTGTGCTTTAAGTTCAAAAAATGATTCTTATTGACGCAAATGACATCTTCTGAAACTAAAAGAACTTATGAGCAAGAATCACTCATTGAAGAGAAAAAGTTCTCTAAAAGAGTTGTTGGGTCTAGGAGAAAAAATTTCTAGAATCTTAGATTTTTTGTGATACTGAAAAGGTCTGTGATTCCGTTTAGTTTCAGATAATGACTCAAGAAAAAGCCATCATTTATGGAGCACTCACAGTACCTGTTCATGTTCTTCTCCTGAGGGTTAACTTCAGTATGAGATAATCTCATAAAAATGAGGGTCATAATGATAGTGTGATGTCTGATGATTCTGAAACAAAGTAAAGGCTCAGGTAGAGTTCCAAGATTTACAGAGCCAAAGCAAAAGATTCACTGCTCTGATTGAAGCTACTTAAAACTAGTCAAGAAGAACTGGAGATGTTATTGGTGAATAACTCCTGCTCACCTGAGCTATCTCATCATTAGATGAGCTTTCAAACATAATTCCTTATTCTGCTGCTATAGGACGGGACTTTGTCGTTCATCAAAGGGATGTGTTACTTGTTAATCCTTATAATCCTGTGTCTATGATAATTGTATATCAATGAAGTGGTTACGGATAAGTTATAAAGAAGAGAGTCTAGTCATAATTGTGGTTTTCATTAGTGTGGTGAAGCGTATTCTTCTGCCAACATTCATGAGCACACATTGGACAATTTTATGAGGTACTTTAGTCAGGTAACTGCTTGAAATGGTTGGACTCCTGAATAAACTAGGTAATGTTTGGTCAGGCCATAGATTTTACTCAGAACTTGAACTAGGAGAACTGCAGGATTGTGAGACAGTAATTAATAAGTGGTATCTGAACTTTGACTTAATAAAAGCAGTCAGTCAGACTGGGTTCAAAGCTCAAAAGAGGGTATAACAGAAAGATTGAGCACTTATGTGGATGATGTTTAATACTTGTATGATAAAACATATTCTGCAACTGCTTAAGCATATCATGAGGATATCCTCATTGACAACTTTGCGGAAGGCAAGAAGTGAAAAATATCACTCTTATTAGGGCAGTTTTTCACAATATTATAAGAAGTGGTAACTTTGACTGGTAGTAAGAGAGGAAGAAACCTATAGTGACAGTTAGAGTGATATCACCTTAAACAGACCACTGTACTCAAACATGCATATTACACCAAGTTCGAGTCCAGCCAAGAGTCCACCACTCACACATCCTGGTACAATGATTCAACCACATTAATAACCAGTGGATGGGGAGAGATAAAACTGTTTAGGTCTTCTCATGGCTTATATGCTATAGTCTATCCCACTGATGCTTCTGTCATAATGTTATTCTGGATGAGAGAAGTGAAGTCCACTTTGGATGTGAAATGTTGGGTTACTTTCAAGTGAACTTCCTATATCTTATGGAGCAGCAAAGGCTATCAATTTCATCTGATAGTGAAGCACCTGCAGGAGAGCCAACAGTAAGCAGTGAACACTGCTGCTGTTACAGCTTTCTTAAAATAGAGTATCATAAGTCAGGCCTGGCAACTTAGAGATGTTCTTGATGAGTTTGATATATGTTTCCTATAGTACAAGAGTGAGAGATAGTGTTTCTAATTAATACAGGAGTGGTCAGGCCTGGTATTCAAGGAAATGTAATTGGTACCACTATTTGGGCCAATCAATACGTATTGTGTTCTGGCAAATGAAGATATACTGAAAATAAATATAGAGGTCTTGCTTTGAATATGCCTAAGAGGCTTTGCTTAGAGAAAAAAGAACGTATTGGTATTCTTGGAATGAGTGTACAGTAAAACTTGTCAGTTAGACTTGCCTATACAAAAAGAGAACTGATATTCTATAGTGGAATTTTTTTATGTCAGCTAGACCAAGCTCAGAAAATGAATACTGCATGAGTGTGTAGAGGAGAGGAAGTCAAAGTACTTCCATGGAGTAAGGTTGTGTTTGACAGTTTACTACACATTAGTGATGTGTATATATCAGAGGTGATAATATCCTTGTGTTATTGTACGATTATAGATCATTCGCGATCAAATTGGGTATTGGAATTGTCACTGGCATGGCAAGTAAGACAGAAGTAACTAATGCCAGCAGTAAGAACACTCAATATCAAAAAGTGAATACACAGTTATCAAAATATCTCAGGTTGATAGTTGAGAATTGTTTCGATAATATATATTGAATGCAATGGAAACAAATCACTGGCATGTACTTACTAGACCTGATAGCCTTTTGGAGTTGACTTCAACTGAAACTAGGAACACATGAATTCCTGCGTACAAAAGTGAAATTTCTACATAATATTAGGGTTAGATAAAAAGGAATCTACAAATCTTGCTAAATTATCACTGATAAGAGATTGACCTCGACATGTTAACCAAACAATAAGTCTACAGTTTCCCTAGTTGTCTCATCATTATCAACTCTCACTACAGCAGAGAAACATGAAATGAAGAATGTGAACAAGCATTTTAGTCCTTAAAGTGTGAATGAATAAATACATAGTGGAATCAGAGCATTGTCATGTCAGTGTCAATTATGAGTGGAAAGTGTAATGCCTATGCTAGTCATATGCTCACAGTACATGAATGCAGACATTGTAAGACAAAGAAAGAATTGCATGCAACTGTACTTTTTGTAAAGCACTTTGATGTTACTTGTAGGGTAAAAGTTCAGTTTTTAAGTAGGTTATGCAATGCTAAATTTAATGATGAACTTTACAACTCAAAAGGAATGATTGCATGCTAGCCAATAGATTTAAAAAATATGATTTGATAATACATTAAAAGAAAGGTCTGCAATATGAAAACACAAATGGATTAACTTAAAAAAACTCTACGGAGCATACCACTCAGTCTTTGCTAAAATATTGTTGTAAACCTAAAGAGCATATAACTTCTCTTCCAATGGATAAACTAGTTCTGTTTTGTTTGATTACATATTGATGGATAAATTTTGCGTCACTCAGTTTAAAATATTTTAAGGGACTTTGTGTTGTGGAGGCATCAAAAGTAGAGTAAAATTCTTATGGATATTGTTTTTGTAAATTGGCTCATATTTCAATTATTCAAACACATAGATGCATCTTTATTAATAATACAACAGATACACATGTAACAAAACAGATGAAAGACAAATATTAGCAAATACAACAAGAGTGGAATTTCCTCTTTATTTAACGCCATCTGCATAGAACGTATGACTACTATCAACCATTATAGTCCTGTGTATGGAGCAATGTTATTTGTGTAAGTGTATATATGTAGTCTCTCTTATGACTATTAAAAAGCAATGAATGGAAATAAAGGATTTGATTTGGATGCTAAGACTTTCTAATATGAAGTGAACTGCAAGTAGCGGATTTTAATGTATTATTTAAAGACGTAGGGAACCTGTTAATTTCATTAATGCTTATGGCAAAATATTTCAGTTTGTATCTCACAACAGTTGTATGAATATTAGCACTTTTACTAATAAAGCAGAGAACAACGTTTTGACCCTTCCTAGATCATCTTTGTTAACCTGAAGATGACCTATGGAGGTCGAAACGGTATTCTCTGCTTTATCCATAAAAGTGTTAATACCCATACCAGCTATTGTGAGATACACTTTTACTTCAAGCGGGCTTCTCGTCATTAAGAATGTTTCAATTTATATGTTGTAATATTCAACAGGTATTAAATTTTCTGGAAAGTGAAGAGTAATAGAAAGATCCACACACTAACTCTCAGAGAAAACGCAGATTATTTGTTGTTTCTCAACAATACTAGTTTGTGCAAGATATTTTGAATGGATCAAAATGAAATATTTATGAACGGAAGAAATTAAAAGACAGTTATACCACAATTTGATGTACCTTCTGTTTTATTTAGTTGTTAGAGAATATTTTCAACCATACAAATTGAAATATTTAATACGTTACGCGATTTTATTAATATGTTCTTTACATTGTTTCAGTAGACAAAGTGTAGTATGAGATGATAAAGATTTAAACTGTGAGTGTATTATGAGGAGACAAACGGTAATAAGTATGAGATGGGATTGTGAAAAACCACATTTAACAAGTACTGAGAAAGTATACGAAATAGCTTGAAGAGATTAGTAAATTCTATTAGTCAAACGTGGGGGTTGATATCATTTGACGTGAGTCAGATCATACGTGTAGGATGTTGTCATATAATCTCACCCACGTTCCTGGATGATTGGATTCAGGCTAAACAACCAGATGGCAGTGGCAGGATAGGATACTGGTCAAATGGTAAACATGTTGGCCATTGTTAAGGGGACGAAAACAGAGGACATGATCGCTAACAAGGTATTTGTTAGGTGGAAACCCAACCAGGATGCCAGGAATATGGGTACTTAGAGCATGAGAATATTTGAACTCCAGATAAAATGTCTCTTGACCAAAGTAATCTATTGATTACTTTGCCTGTAACAGTTATTGGAATGGAGCTATGGTTATAGCTGGACAGTTATAACTCTTTTTTATCTTACAAATTTAGCTGAACGTCTAACCCATTGGAATGCACCCAACCTTGTATTTTCAGTCTTAAGTTTTCTATTTGAGATTTTTTGACCATTTTGATTATTTGGTTCTTAAAATGTGATTAGTGTAATTTTTTTCTTTTTTGATGCTAAAGTCTCCAAGTTTACTTTTACTGCCATAAAGGAAAGTTCTGATAGTCAAAATATGCTCAGGACTTCTCTTTAGTAATGAGCTGGTTCATATGACTGATTCTGAGACTCCCAGTGCTGTTCTGATATCCAGCATAGTACAGACCCATGGTTGATTGCTAAAATCTATAACAATTTGAGTTTCGTGATTATATACGTGTTATTGAACTTCTGTTACAAAACCTTAAGAACTGTGCAATTAATTCATCAGCACAGATAAACGTTTATAACGAATATAATCATATTTGTAGTATAGGTCTGAATGGTTAATATGGCATATTTTAAGACCAAATCCATGGAATATTAATTTTTAAGAACACAGGTATTAAGCAAAGTCAGTAAACATGAGAATATTATAATCATTAAAAGTAATAAAGTTGTAATTTCAAGTAAAGGCTACTATAACAACAAGGTTCTTAAAATTATTAGTGCTATTACTACATTCTGCATTATAGAAAGAGAACCGACTAAACACAATGAAATGTATTTAAGCAAACATTTGTTGAAGTTAAAAATATCTTATATATAACCAATTATACAAAGAATTAAAATCAACCGATTTACGTAGTGATATTTTTATGGTTTACCAAAAATGCACAAACATATGTATCAAGTGAGAGTATTTGTATAAAATATTGAATGTTGTATCTGTAAGTTATCAAATGTTTTGAGTAATAGTGTGAAGGAATGGTTATTTAAAGAGTATACCTTGAAAGGCAGATTTGAGTTTATTAATAACTTCAAAGAGTTAAATTTTGATCATGATGTAATGCAACTTCTTAGACTTAGAACATCAAACATCCTGCACCAACTCTACCTACATTCAGATTGAAATCAAGTTTTACGAGCAAATCAATGACTTTCTCCAAGGGGATCACCTCTACCTGTCATTCTCAGCGACATTTTCATGAAGGATTTTGAAGCCAGCGCTTAGCAGACAAGTACCTTAAAATCTAAGATTTGGAAATAAGATGTTAACGACACATTTATCATCTGGTTTCACGGGCTATTAAAACTTCTCCATCACTTAAATTATCCAAACCCTAGCATACAATTCACCAAACTCTCTACATAAAATATGATGATGTCATAATTCAACTGATAACGTCTATAAATCACTAAACCTGCTCAATGATACACACACACAAATTATTGGTAGCTGTTTCGATGTAAGATACTTTTCGATATAAGATACTCCGAAGTGAAATCTCAGAAAATTACTAAGGATTATCAGAAGCATTATCTCCTCTTCTCCCAGTTCGTGATGTAAATGAGGGGCTGTACTTAGATTTTATTTATTTGCGTTTTTGGAGGATAGGGAGTCACTATGATTCTTCTCAATAATCAAATGGTGTTTATGGGGCTTACGGTTCTTTAGGACGGGAGGATCTAAAAGTCCGGTGTCTAGACTTAGATGAGGGGAACGGGAGTACCTGCTCCTCTTGGTCAGTGCCTGATTAAACTTGAAAGGTGTTTAGCAGCCTGGGAAAAGAGGAGGAGGAAGGAGTTATGGATGATCAAGGGTGAGAGTGATAAGAAGTTTTCCTTAGTAAACTTGATGCTGAAGGGGTAATGACTTCAGAAGGGTCTGTAGTGGAATGGTTCTTACCATCAGGTAGCTTACTGAATTGTGTGTTAACTTGATTTAAAGTAGTGAAGGTAACTTTCAGAGTATGCATAAATAGACATTTTAAAAATTATGTCAAAGAGCAATACAATTTTATTTTGAATTTTACATAAAGCTATACCATTAGAGTAAATTGTTGTCCTTAGATTTTATCATGACATAACATAGATTAAACATAATGGTGTTTAAGTGAAAGTTTTCGTGTCCATTATCTGCTTTCGCAGATAATTTCATGATGTAATGTTGCATTTCTAAAGGGTATAATTATATTATTACTTTTATTAAACGGTTTTGCACTAGTTGTTTGCATCTGTGTTATGGGACTTAATTTTGTATCGTATGTAGTTTCATTGTTAAAGGCTTATTTTTTTAGGTATTAAATGATCATTTGTGTCACTCATCTAACATTGGGTAAAGTCCAAGTTCTCTCATGAAACTATAGACACTATAAGTATTAATGTAATAATTTCACTTTCACTAAAGTTAATATATTTTAGTGAACAATACAAGTTTGTTTGCAAAAGAAATAAGATTTTTTAATTAGATAAGTTTTCTAACCGTTTATAAGTGAATTTTAAAAGCCTTTTTACTGAGTCAGTCTGAATGCAAGGTGGTTTTAATGTTAAATATATATATAGTTCTTTTTATCTCGTAGCTAATATATTTTTCATTTACATTCGTTTCTTTACAGTAGCATTTAGACTTAGATGATCAGGAAGCTATTACGACTGCAGACAGCTCTTTATAGACAAAGAATCAAGTTAAGGGCACATGCTCTAGAAATAACTCAAGTCACACTCTTGCTAAGCATTGTACTATACAAGTATTTGGTTATTTAAGCTTTCTTATATAAACGTTAATATATATATATAAACTGTACTTTTGTACAGATTTATGTCTAGGTAAAACATCATATCTATATCTTATTATGGAACTGGAAGTAATTATTTTTAATTGCAATGTGTAATTTAGAATGGGAAATATTACCAATAATACAAAATAGAATTTCCTGAAATTAATAAACTTTACTCTCTTTCTAGCCAAGCAAAAATCTGGTTAAGCAAATCACATATGCAGGGTTCCAATCTGGCAAAAAAAAAAAAAAAGACAGTGAAGGGCAAGTCTTTTAAAACTGATTATTCTGATGGCTTGAGGTCTTTCTTATTCATTAAAATACAGGTTCCTCTTTCTATTGATTATAACTAACCCAATAGGAAATAATGAATATAATTATTGAAAGTTTTGGAAAAGCAGTTTTACTGGGAATGATGTGGCATGTGGAGAAGATAATACTTGTTTTGTTACAATGCTGTATTCTGTGGATGTTGTTGTTATTTTGAATTAAACACAAAGCTACGCAATGGGGTGTCTGTGCTCTGCCAACCACGGGTATTGAAATCTTGTTTCTAGCGTTATAAGTGCGCAGACATTCCTCTGTGCCACTGGGAGGGGGGGTCATTCTTTGGAAGGACTCCAACAACAGCATTCCGCAATGATAGTTAAAATAATATTTTGAGGTTATGGCTTTATATATGTTACCAATTACAAAAGGATCACTAGTGGCTGAGAATATTACATTTCTTACAAAGTGAGGAACCTTGGACTTGAACAGTCTAGTTCACGGATTTGGCCTAATCACTTCAAGATGGAGCATCCAGTAAAAGTGATCCCTCATGTCAGTGAAGTGCACAGACTGTGTTTGTAATAACTGTAACAATAGTGAAAATTGGTACTTTTGTATTTCGTATTGTGTCCAATTTCTTTATTTCATTCATTCTTAAGATAGTTATTTAGCGGTTTAGAATTACTTTGTAATATACATATCTTGACCGAACCTTTTGTTAGTCTGTTGACCTATTACATTGCTCTGAAATAAATTCAATTTTATCTAGATATACCTGCCTCTTTTGGGGCTCTGTATACTCAAGAAACACTTTTCCATATTCATCACTTTATAAGATTGTTTTCGCTAAATGTATATTTAGCGAATTTAGATTTGAATTTAGTCTACCAATCCATCCACGTGTACTGAAATTGCACGTGGCTGACATATCTTGGAGACTTGTGTTTAAAATAAAGTTTCGTAGATGCTGGTGTAGAACCAGGAGTATGTGTGTTTTCTTATAGCAAAGGCACATAGGACTATCTGCTGAGCCCACCGAGGGAAATCAAACCCTAATTTTAACGTTGTAAATCCGTAGACATATCGCTGTACTAGCGGGGGCACGCACATCAAATGAAGAATTGCTTTTAGCGGCACATACATATATTTTGTACTGTTTGTTTCTTTTGAATTTCGCGCAAAGCTACACGAGGGCTATCTGCGATAGCCGTCCATAATTTAGCAGTGTAAAACTAGAGGGAGGGCAGCTAGTCATTACCACCCACCGCCAGCTCTTGGGCTCTTGATGACGAGAAATCCACTTGAAATAAAAATGTATCTCAGAACAGTTGGTAGGGGTATTAACACTTTTACTGATAAACAGAAAACAATGTTTCGACCTCCTTAGGTCATTTTCAGGTTAACAAGTGATGAAAAAGTGACCAGTTGAATGATTTTTTTAAACTGTCTTGAAATTCTCGGGTTTTTCTGAGAGTGCTTAAACACCACAAAACACATATAAACATGACTGCTTTTTATTCAGTACGGATAAAATGAACAATATAAAGTGCCAATTTATGTTCACTTTACTGACGTTTCGAACTGGAATTGTGAATGTCTTACTTGCTACCTTTCCATCTCAGTATCTTACCGGTTGTGTCGATGCCTTATCAGTTTTCTAGTCCAGCTTCTTTTTTTGATAA
The DNA here is from genome assembly GCF_004210375.1 of Tachypleus tridentatus. Lineage (NCBI taxonomy): Eukaryota > Metazoa > Arthropoda > Merostomata > Xiphosura > Limulidae > Tachypleus > Tachypleus tridentatus. The sequence goes on along the minus strand of NC_134832.1, from coordinate 93,759,766 downwards.
GTGTATTAAATCAATGTGAGTTTGGTCTTAATAGTACGGTCGTCTGCCTACCTAATACGTGCAAGCTTAAATCTACAATGTACAGTACCATTTATTACTCACACAATACTAAAATCTGAGCTGCAATTTATTTACAAATGAAGAAAATTTATTATTATCTATTTTACATTACATACCTTTACTTAGCACAGAGCAAGTATATTTGTTGCTTATTACTCTAAATTTTAGTTGGTATAAGTCCTGTAATTTTGTCACATAAAAATGATTAATGACGATAGACGAGAGTGTTACTGGCGTTCCAACAAGTGATGTACTTTAAGACTTATCTACACCTTATCTCAAGTAATGTTTACCATATTTCATGCAAGTGATTTTAATTAAGTGGAGTGTTAGCTGCAAAATGATAGTTAAAACTACACTTTTCTCATTAACCATCCACATATAATTCCTTCATCTATATTATAAAAGTGACTCTAATGAATCTTGAGCTAGGCTATCGTGTAAAATAGAATTTTTCAATCTATGTAGTAATAAAGCAATTGAGACAGATTCGATAGTGAAACTGGGTTTTCTAATAAATCACAGTAGTGCTGAAAAACGTTCAATTTACAGTTGTAGTATCAGCAAAGCAGATGATTGGTTCTCGTTTAGAGCTGTTTTCAATTATATGATAGGTTTTCATTGACATATTAAGGATAAATGTATATTAAACATAAAACAAACTCTGCTCATTGAATGTCGAATGTCTCTGAACAAATTCTATTCTGTCATTAACAATTAAAACAAAATTGAGTTACAGATACTTCTAGTCCTATATAATTGAAGACACTACAGAATTACAAACACATGAGTTTATACTATCCAGTGTTACAAACTTATCGGTCGAATATGTATTTATAATTTAATAATTATCAGCATAAGAGCCACTTTGATATAAAGAGAATTGTGTTAATGGATTGTCAATACTTATTAAATATTTGTTGTCGGTTTTAATTCTCAGTTTGAGTCATGGAGTATGCTTCAATAAACAGATGGTAAACCTATTTTTAATTTATTTTAATCATCCATGTTTTAAGAATCAAATAATATCATATCATTTTCTGTCTTGAATTTTTATTTATTGTTTTCAAAGGTACAAAACACTTCTATATTAAAGTTTTGAATTTTAACAATACAAATATTAAATTATAAATTAAACTTTTACATCTCCTATAATTAGCAACCTAAAAATGCTAGGGTTTTGATATACATATACACTGATTATCGACACGCAGAACAAGATCCACAAAATGTAGGTTCCTGAATCATTATGTTAAAAATGGACAAAGAGGAAAATACAAAAAATTCATTGTACAAACCAATAAAATATTTATTTAATACAAATAAAGAAGAAAAAGATTTTCATTTGGCTGTTAAAGCTCTAATTTATTACATAAATTCGATGTTGTGATGGAAAGAGTCTCGATACCAGGGAAAGACAGAAAGAAAATAGCGTTTGTAGTAAAAGAGAGAATTATGGAAATACCTCATTTTTATATTCAACAGATGTTCTAGTGCTCTATTTCACAGTCCTTAGGTACAGTTGTCAGTGAGAATTCGAAATACAGAGAAACAACCTACCAACTCTTACTGCTCCAGAAAATTATCACAGGATCAAGCTGGTACACACTCCAAAGGGATAGCCATTGTAAAAAAAAAGAGGTTTAGTTTATGTTTTTGCATCTAGTTTACAGACGCTAGAGGCTAAATACATGCATAACATCTATATGAACATTTAAAAAAAATCAACCCGCATACACCTTAATAAAAATATATTCTACACAAGTTGCGGAAGAGGTAACAAATGGTAGTATTAATATAAGCACAGGGTATACAGATCTGAAATGTTGACAGCATATGCCAATAAATATGATCAATCACTTAACTGATAATAATGATATAAAGCTCATGTGATAATATTACATTTTATAAATCTTGAATTCTTATATCATTCTTTTTATGAAAATTAATGAGAACTCTAACAGTTTTGTTCCTTTGTAAATGCTTATCGTTAGAAATGTGGCATATCTCCCTAGAACGTATCCAAATATTATTGTCAAAGTGGGATATGTCTGGAATAAAATCAACAGGCACTGAGTATTAATTTGATTTCTTGTATAATGACAGTGAGATATTCTTTGTGAACCCTGAATTCATCACAAACAGTTGTGGATAAGTATGAAACATCACCTTTTCCCTTATTTGTGTGTTTTCGAATGTGTTCAGCAATAAATGTATCACATTCAGTTAATACCTTCAGTATTTTCTAGTAACTTCATTGCTTATTGAGAACGTTAGCCTTCTGTATGATAGAAAATTTACGGCTGAGAGAACAAGCTCTAAAACTTGGTGCCAGTATTTGTTCTCAAACTTCACCTGATCTGTTAAAGTCTTGTTGATTTGTCTGCTTTGTCTTTCAGAAATAACATCTTTAGTGATAAAACTTTGATGTACAGAGCTTGTAATTACCCTTTCAGTCAGAGAAACCATTTGTTGCTTGTGAAAAAGTTTCCATTACTGTTAAAAACAATTTGCACATAACACAGAAGACGTTCGTTCCCCTTTGATGGTGAGTAGCAAAGTCAGTCTCTTCTAACTTTTCTCCTTCAATTGTTCGCGATAAAAAAGGTATTTGAGTTGTGTATGTTTATGTGAGGGTGATGTCAAAACAAGCTACTTAATAGTTTCATATATGATCCCATACCATTTTCTGTGCTTAATTCAAAAATTTCAAATTTTGTACTTGAGTAATTTGTATTCTATACCCTCCAGTTAATGACGCTTGTCAAGTTGACCAGAATTACTTACAGCTGATAAGTGGAGCAGTGTAGGACCACAAGTAATTAAGAATTTTTATGGGATAAAAAATGAAAATTCTGTTCAAGAAACACAAATAATTTATATAATGTCTTTAAAGGTTAAAATACTGTTACTTACCTTGTTGGCAATAATTCAACTCTTTTTCATGAAAAAAAATCTAAAACCTTTGAGAATGAATAATTGTAAGGTAGAGATATCTTCATTCTAGTCTAGCAGCTTAACGTCTAGTCATAATCTAGACCCACTGTTTGACCATAAAATAAGAAACGGCATGTCAGGTGCAATCCGCGGAAGAGAAGTCTGGGTGACAGTGTCATGAAAATATGGAGTGAAAATATTTTGATTGGCCGAGGCTTAACATTAGATTAGCTTGAACAGGCCTAGCCTCGCTTAGCCCAAGCAAATTGTTTGTATATTTGCTCGATCAGAGTAGGGTACACCTAGTCACACTCTTCGAAGGTAAGCCAATTTTTGAAATATAATTTTGTATTATTGTTTTGTAACAATGATAACATACACTTTATTATCTGGATGTATCAGTATCTTACGTCGGAAAATGCTATTAAATACCCTTCCCAAAAGAAATCAAATGAATTTCGATTGCATTATACTACACATAAAAGACCAAACACTTCAAAAATGTTTTTCTTTTACGCTTTCTTTCACCACGACCTTAAATCGGTTGTATTTGTCACGAGACTTGCTGATTTACATATTTAAGATCGTTATTTCTTCAACCATCTGTATTTAGTATATACACAGAGAATTAGACCTCCTTTCCATGCTGCAATATAGTTCATCACTTTGTATTTACGAAATATTGATAAATATGTCTTACATTGCTTACTATAATTCAAATAAATTGATTGATCGCTTTGCGACCTTCTATTCAACCTCAAGAATATGAATGTTGTGACATTGTGTCTCTTTATGTGTCACCGCATTTGCTTGAAGGTGAATCTCCGTGTAATGAGTCGTGTTTCTGAGAGAACGGCATTATGGGTAAAAATTTTCCTGTACTTGTGGCTAATCCGTTCAGTACATATCACCAATACTTCAAACTTAAACTGACCCTTTATCATACTTCACTGTACATGATGTGCATGGAACATAGTACTTTTCTCCTCTCTATTATCGAACTTAGATTAATTTGCAAATAACACACGTCTCTAACTTTGCTGATGTAAATGTTTGTGATCTAATGCTTATTTCAATCTTTTCCTTTGGTTACTTATCCTCAGAGGTGTTTTTTCAAACAACTACGCATCCACTGAGACTACTTCATGCTAATGTGCATATTACTGTTCTCATCGTAATGACCACGTGGAAGTTATTCTCTTGACCTGTACTTAAATGTAATATTTATACCACACAGAAACACAGGCTTTATTAGCTTACATCAGTCAAAGCAACTCCAATCATAGACTGTAACCAGCTCTCTTGCTTTTGTTGTAGTATTTTTCTGTACACTTCCATACCCAATAACCAGATAAGCCATAGTTCAAACAATGGCTACTTTCTTCACCTTTCTTGAATCTTTGAAACCTCAACGTTTGCAACACAATTAGTTATTATTATTCATAATAACAGAGCTCTGGAATTTCTGTTACCCCACCTGAAGTCCTGATACCTGTATTATGACACCTTTCAGCACCTACTGCAAATAAGATGCTAGAGTTTTCGTTCAATCTTTTGGTAAAGCTTCGGTTGTTGTTATATATTTGGAAATGCTGTCTTCATATAATATTCTGCATGAATGGCTTACTTACCATGAGCCTTATGAATCACTTGGTTCTCTACAGAGTGAAATTTGTAGTACAAAACATTGGCAACTTTGTTCTATTTACTGAGTTTTACCGGTCCATATGCAAAAGAATACTATGTAGACTAGACATCAGTTGTGTCACCAATTTCCCTTGAATCAATCCATTCAAAGCAGCAATTTGTTTTAGACAGTTCAAATCTTGGTAAACAGGGACTTAACATGCTTCACGTGACCATCACTGGAAGACAGTGATGTGTACATATTCCTGATATGAGATTCTTCAGCAATGTGCAGGTGAGAAACATCAGCATTTGGGTAGGCCCTTACTCTCTTTCAAATTTTCTGAAGATATGCACATCTTGAAGAAAGTAGTGTTATTAGGCAAATTCTGGAGAAGAGTCTGTGACTTGTATAGATGTGCCTTTTTCTTTCCTTCTGTACCAACTTCTGTCACCAATCACGATATTGAAACATTTCCAGTGTATCTATTTGGCTGAAAGTCTCTTGACTCTACAAATATTTACAAACTCACTGCGAAATGTTTGTCCTTCTGCCTGTTAGCAATGAAACTCTTCATGGCGAATTTGTGTTCATCACTAGTATTTCATTACATTCCTTTGTTGTTGGCCTTTGCACCACTTTTCCTTTCTGAAACTTGTTTTGTTTGTTTGTTTTTGGAATTTCGCACAAAGCTACTCGAGGACTATCTGTGCTAGCCGTCCCTAATTTAGCAGTGTAAGACTAGAGGGAAGGTAGCTAGTCATCACCACCCACCGCCAACTCTTGGGCTACTCTTTTACCAACGAATAGTGGGATTGATCGTCACATTATACGCCCCAACGGCTGGGAGGGCGAGCATGATTAGCGCGACGCGGGCGCGAACCCGCGACCCTCGGATTACGAGTCGCACGCCTTACGCGCTTGGCCATGCCAGGCCCTTCTGAAACTTTGTTTTTCGATACATTTCTCCAAGTTGCGACAGTATCAGATTTATTAACTTGACAATTTTATTGCTTAAAAACTTGGTGATGACCAAGAAATATGTTTTAATTTCAATATTATCTAAGTTAGGAAGTCATTTGGAAAATATTTCTTTTGCTGAAGCTTTTGAAGCTTTTCATTTTTTTCACCTTAAAATATTAATTTTGGTTTACAAGTTCAGATTTTATAGTTTCAACAATTCTAATGTTGTTAATTTTAATCTGTGATGCACCTCAATATATTGAATAAACTCGTTTCATTGACGTATAGTTCAAATAATTTTGTATTGGACCAAGTTCTTCCACTTGATTCGTTTTAAGGTCATTATCAAGTGTATGAATTACCGTTTTCAGTTCCTTGTATTTTATGTTGAAAATGTTTAACAGAACTCAACTTTTTTATTCTGTACAAACAAGTAAATCAATAATACATAAATAATCTAGAATAAAATTAATAATTCCTAACGTATTGCAAACAATTGCTGTATTTACATAACAACACATTGAACGGTTTCATTTTTCCTTTATACATACGTTTAGCGTGCGCGTGTTTGTTTTTTAGCAAAACCACTTCACCACAAGTAATCGAACCCCGGCTTATACCGTTGCAAGTCCGTAGATTTACTGTTGTCCCAGCTGGGAACGCAAGTTTTGTGACAGAGACCATTTTCCTAGTGTTAAGAGTGTGGTATTCGTGTACCTTGCTGTTAAGCAGATAAAGTTAAAATTATTCCCTTAATGGAAATTCTAGAAATACTTTGGAGCAAATGAATTCAAATAAGACGGCAAAGAAAAGGACGGATCGATAGCTTATATAAAAAAAACACATAAAAATTTATATATCTTTAATTAATTCAAAAACTGTTCATCTCTTTGCTTTCCTTGTTACGAGTTCAGTTAGTTGTTGGGTTTAAGGGAACGTTTTGTTTTTATATTTGCACAAGATTAGTTATGATTTACCATAGAAATTCAAGTGAAACGTGTACGCTAGACTTCAACACTATATATATTATCAACTATTCAAAATAAAATTTATTTATAATTACATTATCGAATATATAAAAACAAGTTATGAGTGAAATTCATTCTGTTATAGATTATCCATCCATATATTTTCTAGAACGGAAATACCTAAGTTTGGTTAAAGTTAAGTTATAACTTGAAGACATGGAGTTTATAGACAGATAGCGAAACCGCAGCCAAATATTGTATTGGTGATGGTTACTGACGGGCTATTGATTTTCACTCTGATGCCATCTTGTTGTTCTCTTGTTAGGTTAAGTGAAATTTTAGTGTGGTAACTATTCCACAGCTTTATTTTTGGTGCGTTAGTGATCTTTCCAGACAAATACATTTAAGACAGATAAGCCCAAAATCAACTAGGTATTCCTCTCTATCACCCATTAGAATGAGAATAATTTCAATTCAGGATGCAAATCCAGAAATGGAATAAAATACATATATCTTAGTCAAAGCTAGAGAACTGGGGTTACTTTAAGGGCTACACTACATCCGATATACAAGAATGACATAAACTACATGCAGAACAGCTACACATAAATTTTGACAGCTTACCTGCATATGTTGAAATAAAGATAAATTTCATATTACTCAAAAAAGGGTAGAAATATCAGATTGTTCTTTAAAATGTCAACAGAACAAAGCAAAAACTAATTAAAAGCTCACATGTAAGTGTTTTTTTATTTGTTTTGGATAGTTATACACAGCTAAACAAGGTTTACCTATACTAACTACCTGTTACTTTTAACTGATAGACTAGAGGGAAGATAGCTAGGCAGTGACACTCACAGCTAAGTATTAGGCTACTCTAATTAGTTAGTAATGTTTGACCATTACTCTTATAATGTACCCACAGTCCCAAAGTGCGGAGCGCAAGTACGAAGCAATGGACTGATGATACAACAACTACTCAAACTGACACGCAAAATGTCATGAAACCTATATGAAGATTAGAAAAGGGAATCTAAAAATCTCCCACTGCCAATGATTAAAAAAAAACAACTAAAAATGAAATCGAAAATAAATAATAATAACAAAATTAAACTAAAAACTACAATAGGAAATATTATGCAATAAATAAGCCATTATAAAATAAAATTTAAACACATTACAAGAGCATAAAAGAAAACTCAAGTAGAGCAAACTTTAAATATGTTTGAATAAAAAAAAACGCACTTAGCAGGAAAATACATTCATAACATAAAAATAATTATAATGAATTAATAAAAACAGATTATATAAAACTGAATGCCTTACGTATATATCCGGGCTACCAATAAGTAACTATGGGTATTAAGTACTGTAAAGTTTAGCTTTAACTAAACTCAAGCAAAACGCACGTAAGTTACAGTATTGATTTATTATACCTTCGCGGAACACAGGCTTAACTAGCGTTATATCTAAACAAGTTAACCTATACATTTTGGTTTTTGTTATTCAAATTATTTTGTATTCTTCTTGAAATCCTGTATTTAAAAAAGTACTGCCACTGTAAAGATACTAATTTGACAAGAAATATTTCGTGAGTCTCTGCTAGTATTATAATACTACATTTAAGTGTAGGCAGCATAAACTTCATGAATAGTGATTAATCTATTCAGAAATTATATCGAAATAAAAAATCTTGGGATATGAATAACGTCTGGAAGTAAGTTGATCGTGCAAATTAAATATTTTTTTTTCTAAATCAAACTAATTTAAAACAATAAGTACTCTATTTTCTTTCGTTTCAATGAGAAAAGAATCATTATTATTATAAGCTTTGTTATAATATTTTTCGAAATGTATATCCTTTACTAACCATTTGGCGACTTGCAAATTTATGTGTACTAAATATTACCTAATGTAATATATATATATCTAGTTTCTCTATATAATCTTGCAAACACATCAGTACAACTGTATTGTGTACCACTGTACTTCTCACGCAAACATAAAAAGAATCAGAAAGCAAACAATGAATTGTTGTTCACGAAAACGTACAGTTCGGCGGGTGTTCACAAAGTTACCAGCCATACACTTGATATTGTATTATCTATTATGCAAAACCACATAGCTGAGTATGATATGTTCAAGTGTGCATTTTCACCACACACACATAACATTAAGAGCAGTTATGCAAATGACTAACTATTGAATTGGTTTAGGTGCTAATTTGTCCACTAATGAACAAAATCTGATCACTTGATAAGTCACTATATATGGATTAATGTTCTCATTTTTTGACAGAGGAGTAACTATATCTAGAATGATTCCTTCGAGATAAGAACCTATAATAACTCTTTATCAGAATTTTCCCTGATGTGGGTTTTCCTCTGGGTAACACACAATGTCTACATCAGTGTTCGATATCTTTACGATAATTCAGCTAAAGATCATTTCTGCACATTCACAGCAACGTGTATTCACTCCCTGATAACCTCCAGTTCTTGAATTACGCAAACCCTGAAGTATCTCCTGCCTTAGATCCCTGGAGACCACTAGGTGCATCCTAGGCATTTTACTATATTACAATGCTTCATAATGCAGGTATGTATACATGGCTCGTACTGCATTGTTTTGCTGTAGTCCATTAGTTGACAATTTCTGCAGTTGGTTAGTCTATAAAACAGAAACTGTTTAATCCAGAATAGAGACAAATGTCTTCATCTGGCATACAGCATTAGTGAAATTAAGTCAGAGACGTACCTTTTCCCTCAAGATTAATTTGTTACCATTCACAAGAATGAATTTGATGATAACAAGCCGATATGATGAAGCATTTTATATACATCAAGAGCAAGTAAAGTTCCGGGAAAATTCTGTGTTTATTAAAAAATCAAACTCAAATCCATTTATCATTATCAGGAAAAACCGTGTGATACCAAATCTATGGTCCTCTGAACTACCTGTCATAACACTATGTGAGTGCTAATTTCTAAATCCACCAGAGGTCGTAGCCAGATTATGTTTTGCTAATTGAAAATAGCCTTGATCAACTTCATTAATGAATCAGAATTTAACAAAAAAGCTTTCTAAATTTGTGCAAAAACTACTCATTACCTAATCATAAGTTTTAAGTAGTAAATAGAACACAAAAACTAAAGATTCAACTTAACTAGCACTGATTTTATCAAGGGTTCATTATCGAGATCAAATTTAGGCTGTCATAGCTTAATTAATATAGTTTTATCAACATTTAATTAATGAGGTATAACTTAGTTATTTATTTATTAATTAATGTAGTTTTATCAAGTGGTAATTAACAAAATGCTACTTAGCTATAGCTTAGTTAGTATGGTTTCTTCAACTGTTTATTAACTCTGGTTAATATAGCTTAATTAATATGGTTTTATTTTGGTTTTTTGGTTATGGTTTTTCTTTAACAAAGAGGACTTTAGGTAGCCATATTTAACTGATATGGTTTTATATAATATGAATTAACCACACATTATTTAGGTATAGTTTAACAACATAGTTTTACCAATTATATCTTATATCTTTTCAAGCGATTATTAAAGAGACGTCATCTAAGTAATAACAGATTCATTAATATGGTTTCATAACATGTTTGTTAACGACATTTGATTTATGTGGTCATAATTGAATTGATCTAGTTTTATCAGTTATATAACATCGTATAACTTATTTAGTCATACCTTAATTAATGTGATTTTATTACGTGTTATTCAATCGGATGTAACTTAGGTAGCTATAACTTAGTTAATATGACTTCGATAAACGACGAGTGACAATTGTAATCATACAAAAACTAATACGACGCCATGAAATGTGTCGTTCAGTTACTGATAACATTACTAATACAGTTTTATCTAGTGTTCATTAAATAAGTATAACTTAACTAGAGTTACTTAACATGGTTTCGTTAATAAGGAGTAAATTACCTTGTTATAACTTAATTAATATGATTCTATGAAATATTGATTTAAATAGGAACTTACTAAGTCTAGATTTAATTAACATAAGTTTATGAAACGTTCTTTTGTAAGGTGTAACTTGAAGTATTGTGGTTGTTTATTATTAAACACAAGATACACAAAGGGCTATCTGTGCTCTGCCCAACACAGTTTACAGTAGTATAAGTGTGCAGACATGCCACTGGAGGACGTAACTTAAATATCAATACCTTCATTAATATCCTTTTATCAAGTGTACATTACCGAGACGTAAGTTAAATAGTTATAGTCTGATTGATTTCATTTTATTTTCAATGTGCATTAACGAAGTTTACTTTTGGTTCATATAAAATAAGAAATATTAAATAATATATTTTAATTCAAGTGGCTTTCCCATCATCATGAATATAATTTTGTTAAGGGTTAATTAAAGTGTTCGTTAAAGCAACAATGTTTATGTTTCGGCAACTAGCTTATTTCGTCTGGCTTAACTAATTTTTTATATCCAGAACATTATTTTAATCTGTGTTATTTGGTTTAAAGATTGTTCATTGATGTTTATGTTTTGGTAAATTGTTTATTTTATCTGGCTTAATTATGTTTGTTTATTTATATACAGAACATTATTTTAATCTGTGTAGTTTGGTTTAAAAAGTGTTCATTGATGTTTATGTTTAGGTAAAAAGTTTATTTTGTCTGGCTTAATCAAGTTTTTTTTTTATATGATGAAAATGATTTAAATGCGCTTCGCTTGCTGATTTAATTTAATCGAAAGTTCGTTAACGGGACAGAACTTATATTAATAGTCGTTAAGATTAATTTATTCAAATACTTACTGATGAGATAAAGTGTATCTAAGTAGTCTGTTCAGTCATGTTTAATACAGTTTAATAAACCATAGCCCAGGCATTAAGTAGTAACTTATTTACCCTCGGTCAAACTTTTCTTCTTTTAAAACGAAATATAGCTTATAGCATGTTTAAAAAATGTGTAATTGAAAGTCTTTGTTGTCTTTCAAAATTTGTAGTGCGTACTTGAGGGATTTACGTATTATATGTATAAAATAATTTTAGGGTTAGTATTCACAACACACGCACGCACACACATATATATATATATATGAAATGCAAAGTTCAGAACGTCTTTCTTGCTAGCATTCTGTCATTTTTAAAGCGTAATTTTTCATCAATTTATATTATTGTCTTGAAATTGTGTATATATTTCTAAAGCTGTTATTTGTCTATTTTGAACTTTGCCTTACCCGTTTTACTACTTCTCTTTGAAGCTTTACAACGTTTTATATACAAGTACGAGACAATATTGTATCTTGCATTTAAAACATACGTTTTTCAAGTTTGAAACAATTTTGACTTAATTCATTTAGTTTCTTACGCTTCAAACGTTATGCATTCCTTTTGTGAGTAACTTTAAAAGTAAATGGTTTGAACATGTTAAAAGATACATTTAACTATACTATATTAACCTTTTAGTATTTTAGCAGCAATAGTGAACTAAAATATAATTTCACACCATTATAATGAAGATTGCTGTTGAAGATACGCAGTACAGAAACTTCTTGGTAATGTAAATTATATTACTATCTAATAGGAACGATAATTCGGATTACTAGCTCTCATGTCATATTTTAAAATACATAATATGACTGAAACGTTTTCATCATTTCTAATAGTTTTAAATACTATATATTTTCTTCTGTTTTTGCATAAAGTTAATCAAACAAAACTGAAATCAGCTGCAACTATGCTCGACTCGTAATCTGAGGTTCGCGGGTTCGAATCCCTGTCACACAAAACATGTTCGCCATTTCAGCCTTGGGGGCGTGAAAATGAGACGGACAATTCCACTTTGTTGGTAAAAAGAGTAGCCTAAGAGCTGGCGATGGGTGATGATGGCTAGCTGCCTTCCTTCTTGTCTTCCACTGCAAAATTAGGGACGGCTAGAGTAGATAGCTCTATGTAGCTTTGAGCAAAATTAGAAATATACAAACAAGCTGCAAATGAGGTGTGTTTTTTTTTTCCTACTAAGCCAAGTAATCACCATGTTAGTTCCAAATGACATAGAATCTAAACAATGAAAATCCAGTAATTCTTGAAACTTGTCCTTCTATGTATGTACATATACATGATATCATAATACAGTAAGCTCTTCTAGGCAACTATTTATCGATTCTTTTCGTTACAGTAGTAATGTTGGTGTGATAAAAAAAATAAATAAAACACAAGATTCTGTATACAGAACTATATTATATTATAAAACTAATGGTTATTCCCGGGTAAATATTTAATTTGCAATTATTCAATTTCTTCTCAGACTTAGAACATTCAGAAATTTTCTAACTCCATTTATGTTCCAAGACTATTCAGAATTAGGCACCTTTAGGAACACTTAGTAATGAGATGAAGTGAGTTTCTTTCTTTGGGGTTACCTATATAAATTAGACTATAACTCAAACTTAGGAAAAGAAGGATATGTAGATCAATATTTGCTGTGCTGACCGGTTTAAGAATATTATTCAAAGCAACATATGTAATTGACTGTTGTACATATTTAAGTTTGTTTGCCGAATCCTTATAAGCTTTAATTTTTTTTTTAATTCTAAGTGTATTAAACTCCGCCCTAATATTTAACTTCAAGTATCGATGCTCTTTCTTCTATTCACACTTATTGGTCCACCTAGAAAGAAAACCAACTTCCTAGCTGCTTTGGGTGGTTTTGTTGACTTTGTTGAACAGTGATTCGCTATAATATAAGTACTCCCGCCTCTCAGTTAACGTAAGTGTTGAGTGTAGTAGAATCTTATAGAAAGTTTTCTCTCTGGGAAAAGCTACATTTAATTCTGAACGTTAGCGTCATTGGGGGAAGTTAACAAGACAGCAAACAGCTTGTCAGTATAAAAAGAAAAGACTATAACTAATGTTGAACGTTATTATCCTTTATGGTAGTTAGCAAACTAGATACGTGACCAGTTTGTCAGCAAGAAGACAGAAGCTACAATTAATGGTGAAAGTTACCTGAGCGACCTGCTTGTTAGAAGGAAGGAAAATAAGCCATTGACTGATACTGCGCAGCGTAACAAGAAATTTTCAATTATTCAGTAAACCTTTCGGCACTATTGCACTAAAAGCAATAACGATGCGCGATGAAAGTGAAGAACGCCTACAGGGGTCAGAGGCTATAACATGCTCTCCGGAACGGATGTCTTTCTCTATCAGTAGTATCATCAAAATGGACTACAATGAGGCTATTGTGCGTAACCGAACCATAGGTAAGAATTCTCCCAACGATTTCATACACAATCAAAATTCATTTGATCAGCTAGTTGCAGATAAAGATGATAGCGACCAGCCGTTTGA